>NW_026914718.1:602843-1205686 GCF_034315485.1 Pezoporus occidentalis | reverse complement strand
AGCTAACACAGTTATACAGTCATTTAGTTTTTACCCTCTTCCCTTGACATTGTGCTCACCCTACCCCTGCTTCTCCAAGTCTCACAGTTGGTGCCTTCATTCTGCTAGTGGTGGTGTCTGTATTGGCAGCATCTGGAGTCCTTCACTGGAACGAAGATGTTCATGTTAAGGGTTTCTTTTTCTTTGTTCTAGGAAACATTTGTGTCTTGGGGATATCTTTATAAGTTTGCTAACATGCATTTTTCTTTATTGGTCTGCAGCTCCATGTTGTATTCAGATCTGCTGTATGTGGTTCCTTTTATACATGTTTAGATACTTGTTCTGATCATTGGTGAGTCTTTTTTATAGCAATGGGTGTTGTCTTCAATAGCAAGCCTATTCTCCATCTTTGCAGTAACATGCCTGTACTTCTCTACACCATTTCCTCTGTCTTCGCATCTCAAGGCCTCTTTTATGTTTCCATAGGTCTATATTTCTGTACACTGCAACATTATATTGTAGTAAAGCTGTTGTGCTAACATACAAAGATAAGTAAAAGTAACACAATTAGCTACAGACATCTGGTCAATTAGAAATAAAAAAAGCCATTTTTTAGTGGTTTTATGTTTAAACCAGGTAAACCAAAGTGCAGTGAGGTCAAAAAAAAAAAGTGTAGCCTTAACTTCTAGCCCAGAGCAAGTCAGTCAGTCCAGATGTCTTGCAAAATTGGAACAAAGCTTATGACTTTCTGCATAGCAATGGCAATACAGTATTAAAGGGCTATATGGTTGCAGTCCTTGTTAATAGGTATCTAGTTTAGACTGTTTCCATGAGTCTTCTTACTGCTTTCATTTTAATGCTAACAAAGTGGGCCAACCAGTGGCTTCATTACAAAATGGTAATAATTTATTCTCTAGACCCTGGTTAATAGCAAAATATTGCACGGAATGTTAGTAATTGGGATCTGTATTTGGTTTACATACTTACTGTGTGAAAAAGCAGTTTACATATATATTTGGGCAGGTCTGAGCTAAGGGGCTCCCAGTTTGTATTTAAAGATCTTTGAGGCTTCTATGGGATAAGTTCTTGAGGGTTTCTATTTCTTCTTTAGTTTCTCTTTCTTTGTCTCTTTATTTCTTGAACATATAATTTTGGATATATTCAGTGCTAAAGTCACATGAGAAAACTTTGAGAATAGTCAATATTTGGCCTTGATATGATCAGCCATTTCTGCTGGATCCAAATTTCTAATTCTGTAGATGTTTTTCTCCATCTTGTTTTCTCCAGTTACTATTGTAGTGCTGGACAGAACTGGTGTAATACACCATCCAGCTAGTGACGGTTTCAGTTGCTTTTCATCTGCTTTAAACACAGCCCTGAATGTTTGTATATCTGTGTTGTATGGCTCTTACTAACTAGAGCAGGAGTTTCTTTTTCTAGTATTTTCTTCTCTCATTCTGTCAGTTTAGATGCATTGCATTCTTGCATGCTAAACTCTGTGTTGCCACTTCAGAAAGCATCAGTTAGCATGTATGTTTTCTGTCTATCGTAGTCAGTTATTGTCCTGTTCTTTCTTAGATTCAAAAGGCCATTAACTCCTGTGTTCCCTACGGGAATAAAGTACTCTAAAACATAACTAAATGTGGGTGCAATGTATGGAAAGAGGGAGATGAGCCAGAACAGCATGGTTCTTGTTGCTTACAAATGTTTAGTTGTGGCAATATGGAGTACATGTTAGGATCTGTGGCAAAGGGCTGGTGTGGTTTCATGCTGTTTTCATGTTCTGATTAATTCATAATACATTACAAGAATATTTCATCTGGGTCTTAAAATGTTCCAGGTTACAACTCTCCAACATTGCTGACAGGAAGAAGTCAGTATTAACTCCTGCAAGACCCTCGCTGCTGGGTAGGGGACAAAATTACAAGTGGAGGAAGAGGCTTTGAGGCTGAGCTCTGTCCTTGGCTTGCTATGATAGATGTGTCTGAGAGACCATCAAAATGCCTAATGTAACCCATGTGTTTTGTTTTAAAAATTCTGATTTCCTTCCTTGTGTTCTTCCCCTGGGAAGCTTTTCATGGAAGAAGCTGGCTTTGCTCCAGATTTTTAAATACATAGCTGTAGGAATTTGAGGAAACAGCGTGGTTGCTACTCTGTCCACCTGTTTGCTCTGCATTTGGAATAACCAGAGACAACTGCATTACCTATCATTTACTCAAGTATAGTCTGGGCAGAATACTTCCCTTTAATGCGGGTTAATCATAGGATCAGCTAGGTTGGAAAATACCTTTAAGATCAAGTCCAACTGTTCCCCAGCACTGCCAAATCCAATATAATATATATAAAATCACGCATAGTTCAATGTAGTATAAATGTACAATAAATATATACAGGAATATTTATCCTGTGTGATCTTCCCACATGAGCTGATTCCTGAATGAAATAAATTCAGCAAACACGTTCTATATACAGAAAA
The DNA here is from genome assembly GCF_034315485.1 of Pezoporus occidentalis. NCBI lineage: Eukaryota > Metazoa > Chordata > Aves > Psittaciformes > Psittacidae > Pezoporus > Pezoporus occidentalis. The sequence continues at coordinate 1,203,231 of NW_026914718.1, read as the reverse complement.
GCTGTTTTCTCCAGCAGGATTTGAAATAGTGAGAAATCCCAGAAATGTAGATCTAGTGTGGCATAAGGCCAGGCATTAAAGAGTGACAAAGCTGCAAGAAATAGTTATTTCTTCAGCTGTGGCTAAAGAAATGTCATCCGGAGATGCATGTTGCAAGAAGTCACTAAGGGCGGCTAATACAAAAAATGTTTTAGAACAATATTCCACCATTCAGATGTTTGTTCCGGAGCAAGGTGTTCATTACTGAATTCAGTAACAAGTGGTTGTGCATCCTATACTACTTTATAGAAGTAAACGCAAAATGAGCTGCTCTTTACAGTGGTCAGCACATACAAATAAGGGGTGCTTATAGCCAACCTGGCAGTTTTTCTTTTTGCATTGGTTGCTCATTCATATGCTCACAATAGCAGAGAAATATTTTTTGACTTCCATAAACCTGCTTATGATCCTCTTTTAGAGGATGACAGTAATTATTTACCCCCACAAAAGTATGAAGTGAAATAACACTAATAAACACAGTTGTAAAAGAGATTTATAAGAAATATATACTTTATTTGAAGCATTAACAGCCTGAAAAATAATATCATGCTTGAGCAGAACTCTGGAAATTTGCTCGTACAAAGTTGAGGGGTTGGAGCACCTCCTGTATGGAGACAGGCTGAGAACATTGGGGCTGTTCAGCCTGGAGAAGAGAAGCTGCGTGGAGACCTCAGAGCAACTTCCAGTGTCTGAAGGGGGCTCAAGAATGCTGGAGAGGGACTCTTCATCAGGGACTGTAGTGATAGGACAGGGGGAAGTTCAGGTTAGATATAAGGCAGAAGTTCTTTCCTGTGAGGGTGCTGAGGCGCTGGCACAGGGTGCCCAAAGATGTGGTAAATGCTCCATCCCTGGCAGTGTTCAAGGCCAGGTTGGGCAGGGCTTGGAGGAACCTGGTCTAGTGTGAGGTGTCCCTGCCTGTGGCAGGGGGTTGGAACTGAATGATCCAACCCCCTTGGGTCCTTTCCAACCCAATCCATTCTGTGGCTCTATGAGACTAGTCCTGTGTCTTCAAAGTAAAGAATGTATTTCTTTCTGTAAAGAGTTTATCTGTAAAAAAAGCAATGTGGCACAATGAAGCTTTAAAGTAAATTGATTGATGTTCAACCAAAGATGATGAGGCCTGAGCCTAATTTTACTTTGAAACACCAAAAACATCTCACAGGGCTTTGGGGAGTTCCATATGGTCTGCCAGAAATTCTTCTTTCAGTCATAATTTCATCCCAGAAGGATTTAACTAAAAAGGCACACCATTTAATGTGAACTATGTAGGAAAATCAAGGTCTGTCTTTTTGCCTTATGACATGAAAGTAGTAATGACAGCACAAAGGAACCTCTTATGGACAAACAGGCCTGTAAGAGACAGAAGCTGTATCAGGATCGAATTCCCACCGTTGCAGGTTGTCTCTCGAGTCTGCTCTGCAGACTCCTGTTCACTGCTGTCATGGCTGTCAAAGATTTGGATGCTACTCCTCATCTGGGATTATGGGTCACAGAGCTTTGATGCTGTGCTCTAGAAATAGAGAATGGCTCCTCACAGGTGTCCTGTGTGATTCCTGATACTGCACAACTGTTGTGCTGATGTCTCTGCTGATCCATGATGGTTTAATTCAGATGGGCCATTAGTGGGGCTGTGGTAGTTGAAGAAGTCTAGGTTTAAGTCCATAGTTGGATTAGCTGTGGTAAGTGCTCTATTTGTCTTCTTTGAAATAGAAGGTGTAATGATGCCGTTCAAAACAGAGAAACAAGTGTTATCTCCATGTTCAGTATGTGGTTTTCCTCTTCCCACCACCAGCTATGTCCATGACAATGGTGAATGATAGCTGCTTGAGTTCCCCAGATGGAAAGCTTACTTCAGTTTATTTGCCCTTCTCTCTGGTTCAGGCAGCAGTAGATTGAGGAGATTGCAGCCCAGTTAATTTGCCTCATCTGTTAGTCCAAATGAGCTGCTTCATCAATAGTCCATTTCTCCTGACTTACGCTGTTAAAGAGATTAGTCTGATTTTTCTCTTTGAAGAGAGCACAGCCTGAAGAGGGGATTCCTATTCTGAACTGCACTTCACAGTATCGGCTGTTATTAATGCAACGGCTGAAACGGCTTTGGTAGGAGGGTAATATGCTTTTCTAACTGAGAGTGCATGCTCTTCTAACAGCTCCTGGAATATCCTTCACTGAAAGGGATGATGATGTTTTAGAGGCGAGAACAAGCTCCATTTGCTCCATTGCCATTGCTAAATTTGCTATCTATAAAAGGGTGGTTTATAAAACTGTTTGGCATAGCTTTTTTTATCTCTCAGCATTATTTGTGAGCCTTGTTTCATGTCTGACAGAAGCATTAAGAGAATCGTGAACAAGTTCCTGAATACCTGCTGACTTCAGTGCAAATCTTACGTGTGGTTAATATCTTTATTTGACGGGCAACGTATAGGGTAAGCTGTAGGATTTTCTTAGCTTACCTGTGGGCAGGGGACATAAAAATGCACCTCTTATGTTTGGGTCTTAGGACAGTATTTTACAGCTAGGATGAGCAGAAGTACTGAAATGGGCAGTAACCACTAGCCAAGGCAATGAGTTATTCTCTATCCTTAACAATGTTGGTAGCATTGCTAGTTTATCATCGGAAAACCTAATAATTTAAAGAAAAAAGCAAACCAGTTTTACTTGCTTGCTTTTTTTCCTTTTCCTGCTGTGGCTTTTGTGGAACCAGCCCGTCAGTTTGTGCTGACTGCTGCAGTTCCTGGTGCAGTGCCCTCTACTGAAAATTTGCCCCAAAAGAGAACATCAGCCAGATTAACAAGGAAGGGAACCTTCTCTTGAGATGGGAATGACTGCAGAAAGGAGGTTGATCTTTCCTCATTTCCCTAGGGGTGCACAACATTCAGTCCCAAGACTTCATCTGTCTTTTCAGCTAGTGAGTCATGCACCTTAGTCCCAAATCTGTATGGTATCATTTGCAGAAAGATCCATCTCTCCAGAGTGATTGTATACTAGGAAGAGCTTTGCTACTGATCATAACGAAGTTTCCTTCTCTTGGGCAAAAGATTTAATACGTAAACTGGGGAGAAATAGTGTTTCTTACAAAATGTCTCACATGCCCCTGAAGTTGTCTTTTGAGGTTTAGTTAAAGTTGCTTTTGCTCTGTAGAGGTAAGGATTTGACACCTATATAATCCATTATCTACCATTCTCAAAGAAACTCTCTTCACAGGGAGATATCAGGTGTTATCTTCTTTTCCCCTGTGTATGGTAGTTGCTGCCATTCTACTCATGAAAACAAAGAAAAGCCTGAAAAAATCAAAGACTTACAACTACTTTGTACAAAGACAGTTGAGAAACTTTCTGAAGTTGTGATCAAAACCAAAAAGTAATCCTAAAGGTGGTTTATAATGCACTGCTGAGTTGCAGTAATCCTCCTGTGCATAGTCCTAAGGGTAGATGGTTTGATTCGGTGGTGCAGACCTTGGAAAACACATTTTACAGTGCAGCATGTAAGTAGACATTGGCTACAGCATGAGCTTCTCCTGTGGCATACTGCAACAAATTCAAAGTGTTTTGAGGGTGTGGGATTTTTCCTTTAAGGAACTCTTAAATCATCTGGAAAATACTGGGTACAGCAGTTCAAAAGCTGACATGCGGAAGGCTATCTTGGAGTAGCTGAAGAAGGAAAAACCTTTAGGGGTCAAGTTAGTCATCCTCAGAAGAAATATTTCTTTCTCTAGCATCTGGAAATCTCATAGTTGTTTAAACTATCTCCTTTTGGAAAGCTTCTTGGGATCAGTGTAGGTGTCAAAGGTCTACTGGTGGTCTAAGTGTAATATAATATCACTATTCTATATATGTAGATGCAGCCGAATCAACACCTATGGATGTTGACTGGTATTATTGGTCTATAGGCTGAGCAGTTTCTAGGTTAAGTTCCTTTTGGGAGTTTCCTGTGACAAAGGAGTACCATAGGAAAGATATGGTCTAGCCAGCTTTCTCAGCCTTTATCCAGTAGGTAGAATGCTTCCTGACTTACACCTCTCCTGGCCTCTCTTCAGGGGTGAACTTCTCAACTGGCACACAATTCCCTCAGCATGGTGAAGAATGGAGGAGACCTTTATAAAGACAAAATTACTGAGATGTGAACAGATACCAGACTTCCTTTGAACAGTTGTAATACAGAATAACGCCAGAGGCTTGGTTCCACCTTCTGTTTTACAGATTAACTAGTCCTTATTAAACTGATGAACACAGAAGACTGTCTGTGTCAGTCGAACACAATGACAAAGACAGGAAGCAAACTACTTTCTTCACCAGCCTGTTGATGATGCCCTTGGGGTGCTCCATGTACAAACCCTAACTCATGTTTATGCCAGCTTTATAATGTGTACAAACAGAACAGGAACTCCAGCTAATGCATTTTCTCCTCTGACTTAAGGAAACTGCAACATAAGCCTTTGTATTCAGAAGAGGCTTGGTGCACCATGTTCTGGTGCATTCACTTCCTGCATTATGGAGCCATTCCCTCCATTCTAGGTCAGTTGTGCCTTTGGTAAGGGTGTCCTACCTGAGGCATGCTTTGGGGAATCTGCCAGTCAAGCCTAATTGCGTGAGCTTACAGATTCTGTCACACAGCCAGGTTCATTTTGGTAATACGGCATTCTGTGCTGTAATCTCATCTCTGTGGATCATAAAGTGGGATAAGAGTGTTAGCACATGGGTCAGGTGACAGGAGAGGTAACAGAGCCTGTTGATAACGAGTGACACCATCACATTTGCTGTTTAAGTCCTGAATAGTAAACCTGGAAACTATTAGTAGGTGTGATGATGTGTAATGCTCAGGTAAAGCCCTCTGAACAGGAATCTGAAGTCTCTAGGATTGAAAGGCAGTGCCTAGGCTTTGTTCAGGCTCCAGGGTCATCAGGTATCCAGAGTCTAGTAGGAAGGAAGTCCCATAGGTGAGTGATTAGGGTTAGACAAATAATTTAAAAGTCAGCTATTTTTTTCTGGGTTTCCTAAAGCAGATATTAACGGCCTAGTTTTACACTTAGGCCATTTTTTAAGTTATTACCACTGAAAAGAATAGTGCCATAGATGTGGCTATGCAGCCCTGTTCACCAGCTTTCACCACCTAAACACAGTTGAAGACCTGTGCTGAACGGACTAGGGAGGTAATGCAGGTTAGAACCAGCCTGGCAGGATGGGCTCCTGGGTGGATGAGTTCACTAGTCCTGTTCACACCACCCTGGACTTCTGTGCTGGCATAGAGGCTGGAAATAGGAATGAGCAATCAATGTGGAAAAGGCCAGAAATGCTTCTTTTTACTGTTCTGTTGATTTATGTGCCCATGTTGTCACAGCAGCCGTGTCGTCTTCACTGCTATGCGAACTGCAGTGGGAATAGCATTAGCTCAATGACATCTTTTGTCAATGCAGCCTAGCTTTTCACTTTATAGCTAACCATATGTGCATTAATTTAGATACAGATGTTTAGGAACTAGGTAAATCAGGTGATACAACTAAAGGTTGGGTTCATTTAGTCTAGCCACTAAAACAATACCTTTCATTGATGGATCTCGGAGCAGCTTTCACCATAAGTGCCAAACCTTCATAAGGAATTTGCAAACATAAATTATTGTTAAGGACCAACAGTCACACGTTTGTTTCAAAAAGCCTTTAAAAGTATTTCAAGATTCCTCACATAAGCCATTTGTATGGAGGGACTAGTTTGTTAGATGGTGCCAAAGGAGTGAAGTGACTTTTAAAATGGCTGGAAACATACAGGATTTGTTTAAAGATTGTGAATTCCTACAAGGCGCCATCTTTAGATGCCCCCAGAATTACTTCAGTGTTCAGACAGAAGTTTTATGTTTATAACCAGTATGGTGGACTCAATCAGTGAATCATAGAACCCTTTAATTTTGGGGTAGGTCATGATGTGTCTGGTGCCAAGTATAGAAGATACTGTATGGGATTTTGACATGGGAAATCAATGGGCTTTGCATGTTAGCATGGAAATGTTATGTGGATATGTTACTTCTTTCAGAATGGACAGAAATTCTCTTCTTTGCATTCAAAATATAGTTTCTACCTTATACTATTTGGTTCTGAATACCTGAGTTGCAAAGCAGGCACTCAAATAAAATCCCCTTAATTTTGATAACAAAGATGATACCCTCTATCAGTCTGTGCTTTTCAGCACTGCTGCATCCAGTCATAGTCAAGAGCAGGAGATTCACAGCATGTTTAAATTTGTCTTGCAGTGTCTTTCAGGAAGAGGCCTTTCTTGCACACTTCTGTTGTTGCATGTATTCAGATAAAGATATCTTGCAGCAAATTAATGGAAAACACAAGAGAGGGCTTGCTGGGAATGAACGATGCAGTGCTATGAAATCCATCACTTGTATATCCTGAAACCGGTCTCACTTTGCAGCAGTGTCTCAGGGAAGCCCTGCTTGCTTAAGATGCTTCTTTTTCAGTGACTGTTTTCTCACTGCAGCTGAGAAAGCACAAACACAAAGCAAACAAGGGATTACTCACAAACCTTACATATCAAATTCTACTCTGAAATTCAGCTTGTATTGTTATTATTTACCATTGATGTTATGGTAATGCCTACAGGTGTCAACTTTGAGCTTCTCAACTCGCTGCTTGCTTTACAAGTGTGCAAAAAGCAGGTAATCTGTTGTCCTCTGCTAGACATGGAGAACAGATAAGAGGCTAGAGATAGAGGAGCAAGATGATTTTCCAAAACTCAGAGATCCATTAGAGCAGACTGTGTCTCTTGACTCCAGCTGCAGTTGTCTGGGACAGGAATTCCATAAAGACAAGGCTTCATCTTAAGCATCATACAGTCCCAAGGAATAGTTGAAAATATTTCTATTTGCTCTGGGCTAAGCCATATTGTCATTCTCTTCCTTTCACTTACTTTGAGATGAACCTTTTCCCTTGGTCTGTGGGACTTGGGGTAGGACTGTCATAAAAGAGTGAGGAGTTTCATGTTGCGGTCAAATGGTGCATGCTTATGAGCCACTTGAACTTTTTTCTTCAGTGTATTTGCCTCAGTACCTTTGTTATTAACTGCATACCATGTAGCTAAAAGTCTTGATACTTCTGTACCCAAAGCAGTGATATGAATGTGCACAACCAAGAACATCTAATTGTATGTTTTCCAGTAAGAGTCAGAATGGTTTCACTTCATTTTTAACTCTCTTGGGCAAAGTAAAGCTACAAATATGTTTTTTAATAGTTCTTCATCATGGTTTTAGAAGAAACTAGCCATACATTTTAAAGGCTGTTCATGAGAATTCTGTATCTCAGATACAATGTTGAGATAAAGATGGAGCTATGCCAGAGTGTACCATATTTTAATTCTGATAACAGAAAGAAACTAACACTAAGAAACATGAAATCTGAAGAACTAATATGGTCCGTAAATGCTGAGTATTTGTCTTTGTCTGGCATTTCTAAAGAAATATTAACAGGCTTTTTGGAGGCAGTATGCTGGTTTACTTGCAGAGGGTTTTGGTTTCCTTTTGCTTCATGACATAAGGGATAGGTGCAAGAGGTACCTGGCCTAATTGAGAGGAAGCTTGAGGGAGTCAATGGTCAGTCAAACCAAAAAGAAAAGGAAAGCTGTCCTGTAACCTGTTGCCAACTGATGATAATTCCCAGGAGCAGCTTCACAAATTAATAACATGCGAGTTAGAAAAACCTTGCCATGCACATTATGGACTTTTACCTGTAGCTGTTGCTTGACAGCACGTGGTCGAACCATACTTTGGCCGGACAAATCAAAATGATCCGAGAATAGATAAAACATTTATGATGTGAGGAATTCAAGTGGCTTTGTTTGAGAAAACGTTGTGAAAAATTACCATTACCCTCCTCTTGTCTGCTCTCATTTGTGAAACTGCCGCTGTGCTTGTTTTGTGCTATTTGAGTAATCCATTTGAATATTGTAAATGCTAAAGTGTACGATCGCCTACACAAACAGCATATTTATTCTGAAAGTTACTGAAAGAAGTATCCTGCCTGATTTCTATTTTTTGTCCTTCTTCATTCAGTTTTTCCCTCCCAAAGGAAATGAGTCAGAGGACTCCTAATTTTTCATTCTGTCTGTCTCTTTTCCTCGTTAGTGTTCTTGCACAGACCTCTTGATTTTCTTCAGCTCGCCTCTTGAGCATCTCTATGATTAGGGGAAGGTCTCCTTTTGTTTGATTCTTTCCTGAATTCTTGTATTACACAGGCCATAAATACAGATTTCTGCATCTTGTCCTCAACTCCTGCTTGTGCAAGACCCTCAAAGGAGGAATTCATCTCGGTTCAGCTTCCATTCCTTACACTTCTCAAGGGTAGAAATTAATGCAGAAATTAGAAGAGGTGAAGGAGATCTCTCTGCCTGTTCCACTTCATCCTGGAAGAAGCGGTTTAGCCAGTGACTTCAATGGTGGGTTTGCTTGAGTATGAGCATCAGTCCAGCTTCAGTATCTAAGTTCAGAAAACAGTAGGAAGTGTACTGGCTCTTCCTGCACTGGTGTTTTGTACAGCTTCGATTTGTGAACCTCTGGTAGCAGCTGAAGGGTTGGGTTTCTTTTGAGAGTTCTTGGAAAAAATATAGCTCTCTCTAATATTAAGAACGTTTTGTCAGTTAAGTATTTGAACAAACATGGAGTTTTCCTGCTTGATTAGTTACAGCTTTCTGGATTGAACACTTTTTCTAAGGAGATTTCCTTTACAGAGTAGGTCCTAACCTGATGGAGGTTGCTGGATGCAGCCTCAGGATCATTATTGAACAGCAGTAAACAGAAAATAATGACAGTACTGAAACTGCTGGTGTTCCTTTTATTTTTTGCCTTCTGTTTGGTTTCAGGTTCTCTGTGTAACCCTGCCCAGCAAGTGTAACATCCTAAGTGTGTTGGTTTTGACTTCCTGTAAGCATATCACAATAGTAAAACTCCATGGGGTTTTTTTTGTTTGCTTCTTGAAAGATCATTTATCAGCCAGGAGATAAAAAAAATACAGCACTCAACCTTCTTCAGGTGAAGTTTGCTTTTTGGGTGAATAAATACTCACTGACAGTCCCTGTCTTCTGAAGCTCTGATGCAAATGTTAAAAGCCTCCAGAACAATATAAGTTGTGGCCCTTTACAAATATAGTTTCCAGGGCAACTGAAGGGCCTGCTGTTTCCTAAACACTGTGCTCTCAAGCAGAAGCATTTGTCTGTCTGCTGGAAGATTATTTTACATGTAAGCATGTTTTTATTTACAATCATATTCCCTGTATGAAAAAATACCTCTGTCCTCATTCAGGTCTGGACTACTTGAAAGTAAAGCAGGGAAATGTATTGTACACCTGCCCTTTAAATGGGGTTTGGGTTGCGAATTTGACCAGGGTGATATCAGAAAGCTGGCAGATTTCCTCATGTGCTGCAGCAGTGTCCTTCATCTACAGCCCAGCCAGGGGCTGATGTGCAGCCCCTCTCAATACAGTGTGCTTTGCCACTCCTGTCTGTTGGAAGATCACTGTCAAATCTCAGGTGAGGCTTTTATTGCCATTCAGTTGTAGGAAGAGTGATTGATTTATTTATTTTTTTTTTGGTTGATGGAATGTAGGCTGTGGATGTGAGGAATAGATTCTTTACACTGAGGGTGGTAAAACACTGGCACAGGTTGCCCAGAGAGGTGGTGGATGCGTCATCCCCGGAGACATCCAAGGCCAGGCTGGATGTGGTTCTGGGCAACCTGATGTAGTTGAAGATGTCCCTGCTCATTGCAGGGGGTTTGAACTGGAGGAGCTTTGAAGGTGCCTTCCAGCCTAAACCATTCTATGATTCTGTTAGGGTTGTATCACTACTGCATGTGATCAGTGTTACAAGCTCGGGTTTTGTTATGTCCTATTTAAGTATTAATGCAGAACCAACAGGCAGTATGCAAACCCTCCCCGCATACGGTGTAATCAATGTAGTATGCGAACAGCTCATTAATTGACTTGGCTGGACTTCAATGACTTGTCAATAGATTAAAAGTCAAGTCCAAAACAAAGATGCAAAAAATCATTTCGGTGTCTTTCTAGGTGTGCTTCTGGCAATGTACTTTCAATGTTTGCAGTGTCAATAGTCTTGATGAGATGTAGAGAGCATGGTTAATACTGTGGTAACACTCTTCAGTATTCTGGTGCAACTAAAGAGGTGTTTTAGGTGCAGTAATTTGGAAAATGAAGCAGAACTTGGCCTCATCTATATTTGCATAACTTTTCCTGATTTTTGCACCAAATGCATTCATGCATATCCAAGTACTGCACAGTACAATGACCTAGATTAGAAGCTTGTTTTAATTATGTATACTCATTAGTACATTCTAAAGACTTACTCCATTTTCTTACTAATTTTAAGTGAGATGAGAACCTGTGCTTATTTAAGACTGTCTCCCATAAAGTTAGTCCATGCTGGTTTAGAGACCAGGGTATTTTCTGGTTTTTATATTCGTCCATCCCTTTCTTTCTTTCTTTTGTTCCTTCTGTTTATTTCTTTGTTTTTCCTCTTCATGCTTTTTATTCTTTTTCTTTCATTCCTTTGTTTTTTTTCTCTTTCTTGCTTGCTCGCTTTCTTTCATTCCCTCATTCCTTCTTTCTTTCACTCCCTCTTAGATTCCTCTTTCCATATGCACCTCTTTTATTCTCTCTTCCTCAGGTGATAGAAAACAAACACTAGTTATTTTCTGCATTTATTTCCTTCCTTAAGGTACAGATGTTGGCTTCACTGTTCATGCAGACTGCTCAGATGATGATTAACACAAGCCTAGCACACTGGAAAATCTGTAGTACAGGAGTAGAGCCTGTGACCTTCTGTAGGAACATGTTCGATGTCTGATTTCACTGGGGCTTTGACTAGAAAAGCCTAAGGAAAAGTAGAGCACAGATTTCAAGTTCTGCTTTAGTCTTTCATGGATTAAAGCATTTTAACTTCTGAGGCTTGAAACAAATTCTTAGGCTTGTTGCACAGAGAAGCAGTGACCTACTCAGGTCTCATCATGAAACCGGTCAGTAAATGTAAAGACGTTTAAGCATAAATCTGTAAAGGTATCTGTGAAAGCTAAATAACCCTTTAGAAGTACTTGAAGCCATGGTGGTGACTATATTATATATTAAATGCTACGTTATCCTCACAAGTATTGATGAATCTCAGAGCCTCAAGGTTGATTTTGGAGACAATGAGGCACCTAAATATGTGTATGGGTTGGCACCCAATCCAGACAATGACTGACTGCTTTCAGCTGCCTCATGGTAATGTCTTTACCACCAGGCCTTTTCTAGCAGGTGCTTTGAAAGCCATGGATGCTGATGGAAGCTGTGGCTCACATAGAAGCAAGCACTAAGAATGGGCAGGAAATACCTGTTTTTCACTAGTAGAGCTTAGTTTGATGAATGTTCACTCTGGAATCACTTGCCATTTGTCAGGCTCCAAGAGGGACATGTACAGGCTGTGAAGTACAAATGAATGCAAATAGAAACAGTTCAGTGCATCCCTATTGCCTTGGGCAGTTACTGGGCACAGCAAACCGAAGGTTTTAAATGCCTTTCTTCTGCAGAGGGGGACCTGATTCTCTGTGTTCTGTAACAAAAAACCTTGGGCTTTCAGGTTGGGCCTGAGGTGGATACTCCTGGAACACTTGTGCTGTAGAAGCTGCTACAACCTTGCTCCAGCTGTACTCCCTGAACACCTTTCAGGATTGTGTACTGTTGAATTCAGTTTGGGCCAAAGCATCCGAAAGGTACCTAGTCATGCAGCTCTGCACAATAAGAGTTCAGTCTCTAACTCTAGCCATTAGCTCTTGAAACTGGATACAGCAGTGCAAAAATATCAGCTTCTTGTTTTGTGTAGGAAGTTTGTGGCAGCTTCCCAGGATGTGATTCACAGATCCTCACAGATGCGGTACCCATGAGCATCTCCATGAGCACAACAGGCTGGTAACTCCCTAAGTGTACATGTGGACATTGGCTGTGCACTGCACAACTAGTCAGTTTGTGATTGGCCTTTGTTAATTATTAGACTGCAGTAAGACACTGTGTTTCAAAGGTCAAGATAGGAACCACTGGTACCAAAAGACAATCAAAAGTGCATACTAAAAAGGTACCACTGTAATAGTGCAACTGTTTGTCCAGGCACTGGCAGTAAAACATACTGGTAGGTGCTGCATTAATTGTGAGAGCTTATCCAAACAGGAGAGAGATTTATTTATACATTCCCCAATTATGAATTAAACTTTTACTCCCTGATCCAGAGTGTACCGTATCTCCGGTATATAAACTGAAAATCTACCCCCTGATGTTTTTTGCTTTGCTAGTTCTGTGTTTGATTATAGCTGTTTAACAAATCACCCCAGAATACGTTCACTGTCATTGAATTTGTACTCTGAAAATACTTTAAAAGAGGCATTTTAAGACTTTTCTTGTGGCCATATGCTCATAACAGGAGCAATATAGCTTGCTATGATGAGATCATACAGAGGAGAAAGGAAGATACGATCAGATGGAATCACGCAGATAAGTGCTATCTGTGTTACCAGGAGGGATTGTAGCTGGGCTATCATGTGGTTGCAGCTGCACAGCTTAGGTTTTTGTTCTTAATCACACAGATGAGCACAAGCAATACTGCAGCATGGCTGGGGATTTCCGGAGCATTAGCAATCACTGAAGACAAAGTGTATGAGAAGCACATGCTAAGTTTTCACGCTAAGAAGACTGAAGTATCTGTGGGAACTGGAGGTCTGGCTGAGTTACTTTGGTATGAGGTTTTCCCATTAGAAAAAGAACAAGAAATATTCTTAGAACTTGCTTTGGCTCTACTTAAAAGCACCATTATGGCCTGTATATTCCTGAAAGGAGAAGGTTTCTTAAGCTATGATACAGCAAAGACAAGATGGCATGTAGGTTATCTTAAAATAGAGGCTGTTCCTTAGTTTCCTCCTACTCGACTGTCAGAGTATATAGCACTACCCCTTGCATTAGTAACCCCTGTGCAAATGAATGCCGTGCAGAGAAATAAAAGGTGAATGGGGAGGGACAGGCAGAGCTTTATCAGACAGGCAAATCAACCCCCACAAACCTTCCAGTCTCCTTTCTCCAACATCCCTTTAGCACTTTTGCCCAGAAAACTAAATTTAATCAGAAAAGTCCCTCAGCAAAGATGTGCATTGGGGTTTTGTTGAGCTGGATGGTGTGCTAGTGCCAATCAAAAAGATGGTCCCTGCCTGTTCCCAAATAAGTATCATTATACTTGACAGTAAATATTAAGGCACTGAATCAGGGTAACAAATTGTCATAGTAATCATGCCACTAATTCATCCATGTTTCCTTAAGGTACATGTATGTACATTTAGAAAGAAGGTTATTTCAGGGAAGGTAAAAAACTGTCCCCATCTGTTGAAAAGCTTCCTGTGTCTTCTGGAAAGAATTCTTTCTGCCTTTATTGCCAGTCTCTGTGACAGTGTGTCCCTTACCTCCCTCTGAAGGTGTGCTTTTGGGAATGAGTGCTCCAGCAGAACACCCCTAATCCTGTTGAAAGGTTTTCTGTGTGTGTATGTCTCCAGCACTGATCTGTTCCAGGGCAAGTTTCTCCTTGTGGTTTGAGGAATGGTCACAGCTGCATGTCATAAACAGAGATTTACACAGCTGAAAGTGAGGGTGAATACAATATAAAAGGATTGTAGCAGAGAGAGGGAAAGCTGAGCTTGAACTGCAAGTGGTGTAAGGGAAGCATCTAAGCAAGCTGAATTAGAGGACTGCAGTCTTCTGCTGCTTTTCTGCTTGGGATAAAGTGAGACTCACCTCAGGTATATGCTCTGTGTACAACAGCCGAGGGAGATCTTTGCTCATCTCTTACTCTGTGCTTTCTGCATATGTGTTCGGGTATCTAGACTCCACGTCACAGTTACCTTCATGGAGATCATGGTCAAGAGTATGGTATGTTTAATTATCAAAGACACTCATTTTACGGCCTATTATCCACTTAGAATTTTGTTTGCTTCACTGTGCCTGTTGCCTGGGGCATGTTCAGGGATGCTCTCGGTAGAGCTTTTTTCCTAGAGATTTTACTGATGTTCATACTGCTGGTAGCAGGTTTTGGAAACTACTTCCCACTTGCTTATTTTTTTCTCTTTCTCTTTCTCTACATCACAGTGGGCTGACCTCTCAGTAAAGGGAGGCCCTTGAATTATGTCAGGCTGTGGGAAACCATGCACCGAGATCTACAAGTGTAACAAAAATTAGCTGCACTTATAGTTCTGCATATCTTAGAGTTAAAAAACAACTGTCACAGTGGTAATTTTGCCTGTAATCATCACACAGTTACCATGCACTGTCTATTCAGTCCAGTAATTAAAATGAACTGGCATTCCCCTTGCACGGCGGCCACACTGGTCCTGCTACCAGCAGGATCCTCAGACCCATGGTGCCAGGCTGCTCACTGCAGTTGTTGCAGCCCCTCAGGTGGAGGTCAGTGGTGGGGCAGATGCCGTCTGCACCCTGCAGTGGCCCAGCTTCAGGGACTGCCAAACCAGCTCATGCTTTTGACATGCTGGGAGTATCACTTTTTTTGCACTGTGGATTCTGTTCCGTTCAAATTCACAACAGCCAACACCTAAGCACAACAAACTCAAACTGGAGAGTCCACCACAGATGATGCTGCAGTGCTGCTCTGTTCACCTTGGCTAGAGGTCCTCTGGTTTCCAGTGTTAGAAGCAAAGGTAGAATCACAGTTCCTTTGAGTGGGTAGTTGTAAATCACTTGGTAATGGGTATATCTGAGTAAGTGTTTAAAGTGGAATGGCCTGAAAATTGTAAATTCACATTAATTCTGGTGTTTATTTGGCAAATGCTGCCCTTATTCCACCTATTTTTATTAGTGCTTAATAAAGAAGCATGCTGATGAAAACATTAAATCCCTGTTATAAACATTTAAATCCTGTTATAATTAATACCATCTGCATTTTCGAAGTAGGAGCTTTGCATGTGTGTTTTAAGGAAGGCCAGAGTCACTTGCAAGAGTGGAGGAACATGATATACAAACACATGGTTACATGTGTCCATATTGCTGGGTGGGTTGGCTAAGAGCTTAACTAGGAAAACAAATAAAGCATGGCAAGGGATATTTTGCATGGAATTATGTCAGTGTTAGCATCTTTTGCCACTTGCAAAGCCCTGAAACATTGGCTACATGGAGTGAAAATGGGCAGTATGGCAGGGCAGCATGAAAATTTGGGCTTAGTTGTAATTAGATGTAATCAAGGGCTTCTGCAGTGGTGGTTTCTATTTTATACAGCTTTGTTTTATGGTAACATTTGGGAAGACTTTTTCAGTCATTCTAAATCAGCATTAGGGCTGTATATGTGTGGATATATATAATATATATCTAACATACAGATGCTGCATATCTATGTATATACACATATCATTTTGCAGTGCATTATTTTGGAAATAAGTTTAAATCTAAACTCCTTTAAGTAGGTTAAGATATTCCAACTGATCAGTGGAATACAGTCACTGACCTACTTTAAAAGGATCATTAATGGAACATATCTGGCAGCCTCATTTGCATTTTAGATAACTCAGAATTATTAATTATCATGTTATACCCAGGCAAAGTTCTAATTTCCACAGAGAAGTATCTAGGCCTTTACAGCTTGAAAGCAGATAGCCAAAACCAACTATGTAAGAGGAGAACTGTACAGGATGAAAGGGATTTGCTGTTCCTACTGTGCTATTTTGAATCTCTTGACAGGGTTACCAGGCTAGCCTAATTCCTTTCTCACTGATCTAGTTCTTGTTTTGGTCTTGGCTCTTTGCCATGTAGTGTCTCACAGTGGAGTTTTGGGATTCTTTCATGTATATGGCCATAAAATACCTCCACAGTGAAAACGTCAGGTTTGCTCTACAGAACACTGAAACCAAACATGTTTCTCAGAGGTAGCGTCTCACATCGCCTGTTGCAGCGCTTTGTGCAGTGACACACAGGCAGGGATGCGCATAACTGCCTGCTGTGCATCAGCCACTTCTCACACCACCACATCAGCCACACCATCTTGCACCACCACACCATCCCTTTCCCATATCCCATTGCTCTGTGAATGGCTTCTCTTTTAGGCGATAGGAACAGAAAAGACCTTGCATTTTTTCCACAGATTCTTCCGAGAGAGAGCATGGCA
The DNA here is from genome assembly GCF_034315485.1 of Pezoporus occidentalis. NCBI lineage: Eukaryota > Metazoa > Chordata > Aves > Psittaciformes > Psittacidae > Pezoporus > Pezoporus occidentalis. The sequence continues at coordinate 1,187,014 of NW_026914718.1, read as the reverse complement.
TGCTGCTATTTCCAGCAATTGCTTGTGAGAGCATGGCAAGCACTCTGCATGGCTCTGTTGGGGTCAGTCTGTGCTACTGGTGGTTTGGTTCAGTTCATTTCTCACTTAGCAGACAGGTTGAGCACAAGCTATGCAACAAGAGAAAACCAAATGGGGTGACCTAACACTTGGGCTGCTAGATGCGTTCAGTTGGTTTTGTCATTGCTGCTGTGATGCCTGTGTCCTTCTTGGAAGGCGGCTGCAGAAACTGGGAGCCAAATGCATAATCATGTTTTGGATAAAGACAAAAGTACAAAGTTCTTGCATGTGTTCCTGGTCATATTTCATCATAAGCCACATCAACTACCTTGAAGTGCACATGACAAAGTAATAGCTTGTGCAGTAGGTTTCAATGCCACAGCTTGTGGGCTAGACATGAGCTCTCCTTAATGGTTCCAAGCCAGGCTGTGTCTCACGGCACATCTGAATTCCTCACCAGGTTTGCCAAAGTGCCATTGCACCATAAGATTTCCAGAGCGGACTGCTGTTTGCCAAAGCGACCCAGAGGTGTGGGAAAAGGTGGTGTTTGGGTTTGATTTGGGGGTATTTTTTATTAAATGGAGTTGTGCAGCAGCTGGATTAAACATTGCTGAATTGGAAGTGTAAGACATATCTATGCAAGAGACATTTGATATTTGTACTCCTCTCCTGGGGTACTTATTTAAATAAACCAGTGTTATAAAAATCCTGCATGATATTCATAACCTTCAGCAACTGCTGAAAACATTGATCCTGAGCTTTGATCTTTTGTGAAGAACTGTTCCATCTGGGAACTGTGGGTTTGGCTGTTTCACTCCTTAACTCTTCATGTGATCTCTGTGGTGGGTGAGCATCTGTTCACTCGCTATTGCAGTTAGCTGGTTCATCCTTCGGTCTTCTGTTTGCTTCCGATAGCCCTAGGAAAGCTACAGTTGACCTGTCTTGTTTCTTAGCTGGCTGCTACCAATACCCTTTCCATCATCTATATTGGGTGGTTGATTTGTGGTTCTTGGGTTTGGTTATTTGAGTGGGTTTGTCAAATGACCACTAGCTAACTGGCTGTTTTGCTCTGGTCCCTCTGTCTTTAGACGCTATAAGTAGGCAGGCTGTCTACTGCTTGTCTGCCTGTTTATGCTTACAGCATGGGCCTGAACACGTCTTTATTTGCAGCTGTCTCTTTTGCTTCTTTACTTGCAGCTTCATGACTTGATGGTAGTCTCAGTAGCTTTCAAATACTTGTGTCTGTAACTTGTGCACCTTTAATTTCACTGCACCTGTAAACATCATAAAATAATATATATATTATTATACTATATATATACTATACTATAAAAATATTATAGTATGGCCCTCCTTTAGCAGAATGTATGCACTTTAGAATAATGGTATGAAATATTTAGAGTCTTTATTTCAAGCTTCTAGTGTCTTTATTTCTGCTTTTGGCCCAACCATATTCCCCCATAATCCACAAATAAAATGTCCTCTGCTTTCAGCTGGGGATAAAAAACCCATAAAAATGAAACAAAGCAAAACCCCAAAAGACTGAAAAGCTAATGTCTTCTTTCTCAGCTTTCTTCCCTGAAGCATCTACCTTTTTTAAAGGAACTACTACTTAATCTTTCTCCCTTGTACTCTAATTCTGTACAATTTCCCAAAGATTTGTGCTGTAGCCCTTGGCACCTTCAGACTGCACCTCTTCTTTCTCTTTGTAGTGAACTATTTTGCTGCATGTTTGGGACCTTTCAGGAGAACCTTTAGGACCTTTTAGGGCATGGCTGTAGTGCAGTGAATGCCAAACGTTTCCAGTCCACATACAACATAGTGGCAGTAGGCAATTGTACATAGTCCATAGTTGGTCTCTGTTTGGAGGCTGGAGGTATTTACCTGCAAATACGTCTTTCTGTATGGGCAGGATGGATGAGAGCTGTGTGGTCGGGGGACCAGATGTCTAAGAAATTACTGTCAGGACCAAAATGCAAGTTTATTATTGATGTGAGACAGCCTGGCCTATTCTCCTAAAGCAGATGTTCTTGGCAGAGCTGAGGCATAGCAGAGAGTATTGGTTCCATCTTACTGTTTTGTACCTGTCCTGTTAAATAACCTTGAGGTTTGAAGTCCTTTTCTAGGTTTGTCTGCCACTGTAACTGACTTAAATGCATTATGCATCTTCCAAGTCAGCACCTTCATAATTGTTACTGGTTCCCTATGGAAATAACCAAGGCCAACATTTTATGACATAGTACAATACCTGTGGCATCTTGCTTATTAACTTTGCTCAGCTGGAACACATTTCCATGCAGTGGTGCATCTAATTTGCTTACTGTTGTAAAACACGAGATCTCTCGTGGGGCTCAACACTGAAAAATAGGATTATTTGTAAAGAGTGGGGTTTTTCTGGCCAGTTAAACATGTGCCTGCTGGCACAGGGCAGCAGCAAGAGTCAGCAGAAGGGAAAGCAGCATCAGGGCAGTCTCTGCTTCAGCTGGCTCAAGCTGCCTTGGTGCCCCTGTACCCACTCCCCACTCGATGCCTATGTAGCAGCGCTAATGAGGACATAGCGCAGAGTTTACAGAACCTGTTCAAGCACTGACACCAGAAGCAATATGGCCACATTGCACCCAGAAGGATAAGCTCTCTTGAGAGAGCTTCATATATCAGGCAGAGACTCTGTGCTGTTGTGGAGAAGCAGTTTACAGAGCTCAGCTGGTGTTGTATTTGCAGCACTGTACCATGCTCAGGGGATGTGCAAGCACTGGTCAACCTTAGGACATTTGCCTTTGAAGGGTGTTAAGTGACAGGCTTTCTGTTTGGACTGTGCAAAGTCTAACTCCCTGAAGAAACTGCCCCATTAGATTATGCAATGTCTTTTGCCAGGAAGTTGCATTGCCAGATCAAATTATTATTCCACTTACACAGTGGTGTTCCCTACCAGTAACTCAAAGGACTGCAGTGGTCAACTCTAACATACTGAGCTGTTGCTGCGTAATGGTGTATTACTGGAGACAGTAAGAGATAGTTTTTGTTAGCTGTGCACTTACAGAGATTAAATGTTGGGTTTTTACATCTTTTGGTCTGTTCGAAAGCACGGTGAGACAGTCTTGGAGGAATTATTTTGCCTAGTGCATGGCTTGCAAAGGCGTACCTCGAGGTGAAACACAGTAGCTGCTTAACAGCTGGTGGATTCCTATAATCAGCTGAACCTGCAAGGGTAATTTAGGCAGGCAAAAATGTAATTACTTGGTGTATATCCTACGCTGAACTAATTATGCAGTGCTTTACACTGGGAAAATGTCTCACTCAATGTCCCTATCAGCACGGGTCTCAAAGGGTAGAATTGTATAAAACGTATAGAATCTAAATACAAACTTGTATTAACATGTATAAAGTTATTCCTAGGTCTTTCTAAAACTTTAATCTCAGTACTTGCCTCTGTTCACATATTTTGTTAATTCTGGCTAGAAAAATAGATCCTTTAGTTACTCTGTATGAAAATATGCCTATTTTGAAGAAATGGGAGGGTTTTTTCAACATGCCAAAGCAAGGCAAAGTAGCAAATACAACAGTACACAACACAGGATTTAAAATACATTTCAATATATTAGATTATAGCGTGGAAGCCTAAGATGTTTAAGCAGAAAGCATGCTATCATTCTGACTTTCAGGTATACACGCATGTGAACCAGATTGCACGGTGACTACTGGCAGAATTTAGTCTGCTGATTATAGAGTATGTATGTGGGGTTTAAGACATAGCCAAAATAATGACACTGGGGCACCATTAGTTAAGGAGCAGGGTAACATCTCTCAAGGTGTCAGAACTTTGAATGAATGTCATGGGTTTTGTCTTTGCTAGGGCTTTAACTGGCATTTGGACTCACTGAAAAGTACTGCTAGAAGTTGCTGAGGACCTCTACTGAGACCTGATCCCAGGATGAAGAGAACAGCATTAGTTTTCTTAGGATTGGGTCTTGTGTTGGTTCAGATTCATTTCCAAATGAAAACAACTACTGAGATTCTGTGTTCACAGATACACCTTTCCTCTGGAAGCACTCTGTTCACTGTTCCCTATGTTGTTTTTTTTCTACAGGTTGTTGGATCTCATATTTTCTTGCCATTTTGCCCAGCATAAACTCAGTAGTTCAGCACTGTCATCCAGGGTTTTGTAGGAATAGCAGACTGTAGCCTGGTCCTGGTAATCTCATTCTCCTCATTTGGGGATTTCTTTTAGAACCTGTTTTATCGTTAATTCCATCCAAGAGGGATTCTCTGATATGGTCGTTATGAAATACAATAGTTCCTCCTTCTGAAATCATACACTACTGTAGTTTTTCTGCTTGTTTTGGTTTGAAGAGAGGGTTTCTTTATTCACACACACACACACACACACCCCACAAGGGTATCTCTAAGTACTTTGTGCTTACTTGTACTTTGATAGTTACATTTTGAACCAGCTATTAGGAAAGAGGTCTGAAAATGTTCAGGAGTGCTTCTCCTGCTAGTCCCCATTTAGCTCCTTCAGGAAGCAGTTATGTATGGGGTTGAAAAGTTCGCCTTAGTTTCATGGTCTGGTGTAATATTTAGTGAGTCTGCATGGGAATGACGGATTATGGGAGCCTCCCTTCAATCTGTATTCTGCAGCAACATTCTGAGAGCTCCCAAGTGAACCATACTCCCTCTTTCAACCCTTGTCAGGCTGTGATAGCATCACCCTAGTAATATGCTTCTCCTACATACAGTACCACATTTTAATCCATGGAGGTTCTGTTACAGCTCAGTACAGGTGATCTTATCACCCGGCTGGGCTGCATCCTTCCTTTAATGCATAGCACCACGTCTGTGACTGTGACTCTTGTTTTTTTTTTTCTCCCCATGGAAATAGTGTCCCACTTATTATTTTCTTTCTAGTATCCTTCTAATATGATAACTGGCATCCAGCATTCAGTGTTAATTGATCCTGGTTCCTCCTTCTGTTGGCATAGAACATACTTATTTAGCCTGACTACCTACTTTCTACACCCTGTTTAGATGGGACTTGACTGTCCCAAGCTGCTCATTGATTCTCCTTGCAACTGTCCTTAATCTAAGCAATCTTTTGTTACTTTACCTGCAAAGGATGTGTACTCTCGAGCTGTGGGATCTTCCAACTTGTGGAAACTTGCCAGTTCTTAGGTTTGTGTTGACCCCTTTTTTCTTCTATGAAGTTCATCCTCCTTGCAAAATCTCATCCTGTTCCAAAAGGACCCGTTCATACCTCCAGTTTTTAAGGGTCTTCACTGAACTTCTGCTGTCACCTCAACTTTCAAATACCCCATGACAGAGTGTTTGATGTTCTTTTGAGGTGACTTCATTGAGGGAATTAGGATCGGATCTCTGGTATTTAGCTCTGAAGGCAGGAGAACTATCCTTAATGAATCTGTTCGTGTAAATTAGTATTTCTTTCATGAACAACTGACATGGATACTGTGTCAGAGCATATGGGGGAATCACTCAAGAGATACCCAGTGCATCGGGACCTGGCTAAGAAACTTTTTGAGATGTTTGACATAAAATATTTTATTATTATCTTCATACCAGAAATGGACCTAAAAAGAGTGTAATAATGATAAGAGTAAAGCAAACTCTTCACTAGTGTAATATAGTATGTTTAATTCTTTACGGAGCCATAAAAACAAATATAATCAGTGTTATGATTTTGGTGCAAGAACTTATCTTTCACTTATATCTTTATTTTTAATTACAGAAAAGGGGGAGGGAATAGGATAAAAACAGAGAAGTTGTTGTGTTTTGTGAAACTGTATTTTCTTACTTACATTTCTGGTCTAAAAACATTCTAAATATCTGCAGTTATTCTGAAGCTTTCTTTCAATACCACGTCTTTTATGAAATCCCCTCATAGAGACTTGTAGTTTCCAGGATAGTTCCTGACATCATCCACTACTGATTTAGGAAGTACTTGTTTCAGAAGGCTACTATTATCAGGAGACATTATAAAATATTAACATGGTTGACAAGCTACTGAATGAATAGGTGATTAGTGTTTTAACCTTTATGTAGGTAGTAAGGCTTTGCCATGGAGTAATAAGCAACTGCCAGACTTGTGTGTACTGTAGCTTGCTCATATACATATAGTAAAATCAATAGTGCTCTATTTGTTTTTTATTGTGAGCCCCTTTTATACACATTTACACTTAAGATGATTCAGCATGTATCTCTGTGGTGTAAATGTCATCTCTTCCTTATTTCAGTGTGGTCTTTATAAGTCATCTGAGACTTACAGGGTGGTGCATCATTTCAAAAAGTCTCTATTTTTGACTGTATTGAGGGGAAAAAGTAATATCCTGAATCTCTTGTCTGTTTTCTGGTCATGCATCTTGTGCCTTTAAGACCAGAGTCTCCACTGGAAAGTGTGCTAACTGGTGTTGGTCCACTGGACCAAGCTAGAGCTGATCCAAAGTTATCTGTCCCAGATGCACATTGTGTGGGACATCCTGAGCACCACCGCTTTCCAGCCTCAAGTCCTCAGCTGTTGGATATTTTAATTCCTGTTCTAAATGCAGACAAATAAACCTCTTGATTTTAACTTGTCTTTGGGTGAGACGAAGAACACACAGAGCCCACACTGGAAGAAAGCTAAAGAATCATCAGCACTGAAGAGAACATGTCCTGTTCCATACTTGTAAATCCTTGGTTTCTTTGTGCAGAAAAGAGTGCAGTCAGCAAACCCTTAAGAGGGAATTTGTGTCCAGTTAAGGAAGATGTACTATGACATAATGTGACATACTACAGCAGTTGCAACTGGTTTGTTACCAGTGAACAGCATGCTTTGGGGCTTAACATTGTCGTCCCTGTCTCATTTGTTTTGAAGCACAATAAGAAATTACTGATGTATTGTTTTCCTCTGTAACTTAGAATTCTCAATAACTCTGATAAATCCTACACTTATCTTTTCCAGGGCATAAAATTCTGCTGTTCGTAGTCTCTGTAATCTGTACATGGAATTAGTGCCAGTTCTCTTAAGATTGTGCGCTCTTAACTTGATGGACAGTTTGAAGCTAACGAGAACTGACAAGACATTCAAAGCAGAAAATAGACCCCACAGACAGTCTGTAGGAAAGAGGACTTTCATGTGCAATTCTAGCCCCCTTATTCTTCCACTCTTCTGCTCAGAGTAGGCGTGTTTCAGTTCCACTTCTTATCATTCTCTTCCTTTTTTCTTTATTTTCCCTTCACTCCCATGTATTCATCTTCTTCCAAAAGCATACTTGATTTATGTCCTCTTCTCTCTTACACTCCTCCAGGGTTGTGATTTAATACTTTTATTTCGGCAGTTCAACTCAGTGTTTTTAAATGCTCAGAATTCACAATAGTGTGATTTTTATTTTCCACTTTTTTTTTCTTTCAAATAATGTTACATTAAAACAGAATCAGAAAAAATGCAACAAAATCATACAATACAACAAGTTACTAGTTGTGTGCTCTCATGGTAAGTCTTTAAAAGCATTCTGTTGCTCACAAAATGGGCTCGTGAACTGGTGTATGAAGGCAGGCTGAGAAAGTTGGGGCTCTTCAGCTTGGAGAAGAGAAGGCTGCGTGAAGACCTCAGAGAAGCTGTGGCTACCTCATACCTGGCAGTGTTCAAGGCCAGGATGGACAGAGCCTTGGGCGACATGGTTTAGTGTGTGGCATCCCTGCCCATGGCAGGGGGATGGAACTGGATGATCTTAGGATCCTTTCCAACCCAACCCAGTCTGTGGTTCTGTATTGTTCTTGCCATTAGCAAGAACATTATCCTAATCCAGCACTGAGTATGAATCGGTTTGGAACACTACCCAGATTCCCAACAGTGGAATCATGGCTTCATTTTTTAGAACACTCGAACTAATTTTTAGTCATACAGTGTACAGATTCTAACAATAAGCTTGATTTTATTTTTTTTTTATAGGATCATTAACTGGAAATGAGCAGGGTTTGGTCATTTGAAACTGGATCTTTATAATTTCGTTGTCTTGGTCATTGACAATTACATTCAGTTATTAAATAAAATCATTAAACAGAGGTATATCCTCTTGCTTTCCTAGTGAGTGTCTCAAGTGCAGATGTGATGGGAAATACTTATGTTAAATCTCCCATCAGTTTCTTGTTTGCTCAGTGACTGGTTTCTCATTGCAAAAGTAGTTTTCAAAGCTGACCAAAAAATGGCGTGCTTTCTCTCTCTCCTGCTTAAATTGCTCCTTTGCAGCTTTGGCTGTATTAAAGCTGTCGAGTGCCAACACTGTCAGAAGGTACCATAGCTTAAATGACCCTGCCGAGTGAAAATCTTATTATCTGCAGAGACAGCTCTTGCAAGTTGTAAAGCACAATAGGAGGAAAGTGAATGGGCTCCATGTAATAGAACGTAGTTTCCTCAGGGCAAACACTTTCATCTTTTCAGGACGTTTGACCCGAAGTGACATTGTTCACCAACTGCTTCAAATATCTGCATTGAGAGGGGAGTTAAAATGAAAGGGATACAAGAGGGCATTTGTTCGGGTCTAGCAGGCATCCTTCTGGTGGAAAGGGAAACCAGCCGAGATCAGTCCTGATGCTGGCATGTTTTCACTTAGCAGTATACAGCCAGCCAGAGCAACAGCATAAGCAATTCTTGCTCTCTTTACCTCTGTCTGCTTTCATTCAGTTGGAAAAGTACCAGGTGTTTTGGCAGTGAGAGAGAACCAAGACTTCACAGTTCAGGCATTCCGCTTATGTTGCAGGTGGCTTGTTGACTTCTGTGTGCTTCTTGATGGTTTGGGGTTAGTGGCATAAAATAAATATGAGGTACTGTGCTTTATATGAAAATGTGTACCTGACACTGCTTGGGACACCAAAATTTACTTGAATTTGCTATCTAAGACCTTAAGTAATGCATTTCAGCATGATTTCCTAACAATGAGTTCATTACAGTATAGTATTTGGACAAATGCTTGAACTTAACCTGTGTTTATCTTCTCATCTGTGATACGCCTGCGACTATACCTAACTGGCATACGCTGACTTGGGAACCTGGATGTATCCATGGCTGTCTCCCAGGCCTCAAGAAAGTCCCCTGAAGCTAAATTCACATAGAGGTTTTAAGGATGGGTGTTGCATATCCTAGGTTCTATGCACCCAACCTTCCAGGAGCAAAATTCAAGCCCTCTTTCTAAGTAGCCTGTGTATAGCACAGGAGAGCACCATTTCAGTAGCAAAGAGATGCAGCAGCATATATAATGAGCAGCATATATAATAAGCCCTGGGTATAATACTTCATCCCCAGCAGCACAGTCCCTAGGCTTAACAAGACTGAGCTGGAACCACTGGAGAACAGCACTGGGACTTGGAAGACCTGTGTTTTGTCACCAGGCAGCAGAATGAGCCCTCCACCCCAGCATTGTTTAATGGCAAAGCTCTGCAGAGGACTTTGAGTTTATACAGAAAACACTTTCACAACTAAACAAAGCTGACGAGTTCCTGAAGTGAAAAGCTGGAAGCGTGTTCCAGCTGCCAGAACATGCAGGAGCTCAGTGTGTGTCTATCAGTCTCCAGTAAGTCAGGTCCCATAAGAGGCATGTTGTGGAGTATGTTTTTATGGGTATAACCAAATCATGCCACAGGAGCATGAGTCAACAGTTTACTGCGTGCCACTTGGCACACAGTGGACTGCAAAAGGAGCATGTGAAGGAGGCTGTCCCACTCAGAGTAGGCAGCCTTCCTCCCGAGTTGTTACAGGAGCAACCTGAAAACACAGCATCCCTTGCAGAAACTGAAGCCATGGCCTTTGTTTGTGTCTCTGTAGTCTAAGTGCTGGCTGCTAGATAAGAAATGCTTCCTGTCTCCAGCAGCCAGGTGACAGGCTGGGGCTTCTCAGCCATGCACAGAACTCAAATGAAGAAAAACTGCGTTTAAGATCTGAAGGTTCAGTCACCTAGCAACTGTGGTCCCACCAAATGCTTCAAACTTGTGTTGTGTATCCCCACAAGTCTTTATTTTTATGTATTTAATTATTGCAGCTTAAAAAAAAGCATTAAGATGTTCAGATGGATTCTTGAGGGAGAATAAGTACTGGAAATGAACCACGTGTTGCATACAGGAAATTCAGGCAGATTTTGGACAACAGATTACTGCACTGGGCTCTAATTACACAGCATGGCATTCTACTAACTAATAGCAAAATGGAGAAAGCCATGGATTTTTGGTTGGTGTAGAACACTTTCAGGGGACGATCACCTGGACTCTGTCAAGCAAGTAAATAACATGCACAAATAAATAAGAATACTGGCCATAATTTCTATAGAAATTGTTTTAAATGGCTTTGGCAACATATTCCAAGTGTTTTGTGATAGATAGCAGCTATTCCTAAAGCTTAGGAACAATTGAAATGTCCCCAAACAATAACAACAGAGAAGAAATGAGGTCTTATTTGTTCTATGATGACTTACAATACACCATAAGAGAATGCAACAACTGAATCAGGAGAGAAATGTAAACAACATTTGCCTCTTTCTTCTCAGCACGGAGCAGTCTGTGGGATGTGACATGTAAACCAGTTTGCAAGAATATTTTGCCTGGGTAGCTCATTGTGTGAGCTTTCCACAGATGGAAGTGGCTGAGACCATATTACCTTTAAGGTAATATGTTCTGCTGTGAAACCTGTTACATGCTCTGGAGTACAGTGCCAGAATATAACAGCAGCAGAACACTGAGATATCGTATCACTTAGATCTTCTCTGAGAGGCTTTCAGAGCCTCTCATGTAGTGACAAACTGGAGATGAACCAGTTCTCTTGTGTGCCTAAACTTCACTGATTAGTGTAGATGGCTAGGAAGTTACTTTTGTTTCACATATAATATTTTTGGGATGTTCTTTTCTGTCTGCAGTAGCACCAGCACTTCTGTGGGCTTTAGAGAGCCGTTGCCTTGTGGAAAAGTAACCTCCAATTGCCTATCTGTAAGATCTGGTTTGATATATGGAAAGGTTGCTGATACTAACCTCAGCTGGGCTTAATAACAAATACAGAGCCAAGAGAAAGAAAGAATATTGTTCACGTGCTGTCAAAACCAACTCAAATGTGTATCAGTACACACACACGATGTGTAAAACTGGGCTTCAGGTGGAGATAAATGAGGCCGTTTTCTTATTGCTGTTTTGGGGTTTCTGAAGTACACCAGCCCAGTTCTATACTTGGGGAGTCTCAAACGTTAATGTTGTGCCAACCATTTCTAGTAGAATACTGCTGTGTGTTTAGGACTTTTTCTTTCCCTCCCAGAAAATTTACAGCTTTTATGAAGTCATTCATTACTTGGAATGGTTTGAGGCAGTTGAGAAGTTATCCTTGAAGGTGTTTCAGCCTGTATGCTGCTTGCAGGATTTTCCATCCAGTCCTTTATTTCTCAGTTCTACAATTACATATATCAGTGCTCTGTTGTGTTTTACCTTAAGTCCCCTGTCTGATATCTGTCCTATTCCCTAAAAATCAGCTGCTTTTTTTCTTTTAAGAATGAAAACTCTTGTGCATAGAAGTGCTGCTTTCCCTTTTCCTGATTAATGAAAAATCCAGAAGCCTTGGTACATCCAAATAAAGATTTAATGTGTTGCTAATGCGAAAGGTGAAACTGATAGAGTTGGGCCTTCCTTTCAGAAACCCGCTAAGAAAGGCACAACAGCTCAGAAACTCAAAAATGGGAGCCTGAAATTAATGCCATTGATTCTTGTCACACCTAAGCGAATAGTGACAGGTAGGCAAAACTGGTATCTTGTGTAATCACAGATATCTTTATCAGAACATTTTTAAGCTGCAGAGCTACATGAGGTTTAGGATTCAGAAATGTAGGATTCTGTCAGCTCTAGTTCTGATTTTCTATCCTAATTATCTGCTACTTAATCTCAGAGGTAAGTGCTTCCTGCCACCAGATAAACAGCCAACAGTGTATGGTGTGGGAGGGAAGCGCACTAACTGTTCTCCCAGTGCGTGTTTCCAAGACAGAGGGACATGTGGTTTGGAGACAGATGCAACAAATGAACTTGTTAACACTGGGGAGCTCACTGGCTGTTGATGACTCTACTTTTCTTGGGACCTGTTTCAGAAAGGTTTATGGTACATGTTTTACACAGTAGTTATAAATTGTGTCTTGTACTTTGATCAAACAGGGATGCAAATAAAGGGAGAGATGCAGAGTGGGTGTCTGTGGTTGCACATTGTACTCATACACTTCAGCAAACCTGGCTGTGGTTAATACACATAGCATCCTAGGTATCCTGAAAGTCTCTCTTCCCTTGTATGGTTATAGACACCCCAGCACTACTATCTTTTCCTCAACTAGTGACACCTAGTCTCATTCAACACATTATCCTGATATACCGAGTCACTAGTCCCCTCATAGAGTACACTGTAGATTCAGAAGCACTGCGAATGAAGGCAGGAACCACCACAGAGAATGCCACAGTAGAGCAAAATCTTCTTAGTAGGTTGCATAAACCAGTTAGGACAAAACTAATGAAACCCAAGAGTGGGACATTTATGGAAACTGGGAATATGTTTACTTAATCTGGAGAAAATTTGTTTGGCTGCCATCTGTGGTAGGAAACACAGTCAGGAACTAAAGAGAAGTTCTCTGCTCCTGTGCTACACCACTTCAGCAAAGGGAGGGAGGAGACGAGTAATTAAGTGTTCTCAAAAGGCTGCAAAGTGAGTGAAGTGAATCACTAAACTTCAGCCCATGTCAGGATCAAGAAGCACGTGTGCATTCTCTTGGATGCAGTCTTGTGCTGTAAGGAAGCCTCTGCTCTAATGTTACATTTTCCGTAACAGGGAAAGGAGAAACTATTTCTGTTTAAACTTGTGAAAGGCCTTGTTTATGATATCAACGCTTTTCGTACACAGCACAGTCTTGTCTTGCTCTTTAAGAGTTTTAATGGTGGAAGCACTGACTCATTTTCGTAAGCTGTTCATGGCTCTTTCCTCTGAGGTATGCCTCACAATTAGACATTCATATTTTACAATAATGCATTTCATTGCAGTATCTCAAAGCATTTTGACAGGATGAGTAAATGTTACATTGTCTGCGCAACAGGAACAGCAGTAGTAGCTCAGAAATTACTTGCAGTAAAATACAATTATCAGAGAACACTGGGAGCAGAATTCAGCCCACCATACTTCTCGTCATACCAGGTATCTGAATGACATGCGAAAACTGTATTGGTCTCTTTTCCTCAAATTGCTACCTTCACCAGGAGATGATGGCCATATTTCCTACATAGAATCATAGAATCATTAGGGTTGGAAAGGACCTTAAGATCATCTATTTCCAATCCCCCTGCCGTGGGCAGGGACACCTTATCCTAAATCATATCACCCAAGGCCTCGTCCAACCTGGTCTTGATTCTGCTCTACTGCATGCGATAACATGAGAACTCATGCTGCTGAGAATAAATCCATTCTTGATATTGGCCACTAAATTAGAATCCTGGGAGCGTTAACTCTCAAAATCCCTTCTCAATCCCATTCACGCCACAGGCCCAGCTTTTAGACAGCACAGTGAAGTTCTGGGGAGTCTCCTAAGTTTTGCTCTCTGGTAATTTCTGTTTCTCATTTAGTCTACTTCAGTGTCCATCCACATGATGCCACCTTGTAAGTAAGTCTTTGAGTAATGCAGAGGTGATTCGCACCTTTGTGAAACAGCCCCATTTTTCTATGAGATTATTTTGTGAGAAAGAAAATTACTCCACAGTGAAACTCAGTCTCTGGCTTGAACCATCTACTGTGTATCTGTTTACCTGGTCGCAGAATTAGTCTGCTGAGTAAGCAGAGTCCTGTTAAAAGGCAAGTAAGAAGAATTTTTCACCATTTGTTTGGGAGAGAGAGCAAGTGCATGTGTGACTGCATCTTGCTTTGAAGGAAAAAGAAGCAGAGAATAAATCCTGTCTGGAACAGAGAGAGACGTTTCAAGAGACTCTTCAAAGAGTCTTTTAACTAATCCCAAGGGACACGCAAAAAGTGGGAGGTGATTCTAGGGGAGGAAATGAAAGGGAGCTGTTGAATTGAACTTCTCAAGCCCTGTGCATGCATGAGCATGTTACATGCTGTTACCTCCAGAATTACCTGCTCGCTCCTAGATGGGAATTGCTGTATTGCACGGTTTGTGTTCCCTGCCAAAAGTAACATGAGACTTAAGAAAGGCAATGGATAAAAAAAGCCAGGAGAGACAGGAATTTGGTTGAAATTGCTGGACCTGCCAGTCCTTCACCGACAAGGAAGCCCACAAGAGCTAGCTGTGTTGGAAGCCTGCCTTTGGTAATACCCTCCAGAGCAGAAGGAACCATGCTAGAGTTCATCCAGTTACTGACAGTCTATCCTACTGTTGACTAGAGCAGCTTAGAGGTCAGGATGTCGGTACTGATGTGCAGCAGAGATGTGGAATGCACAATACAAGGTTCAGTGACAACAATCAATTTTAAAGTAATTTAAAAAAAAGGCTTTCATGACCCTGATCCTCTTTTCTATTTTTATCCCGGCTGACCCATAATCTCATTTTGGAATGAGAGAATAACATTGTTTGAAAGAGGTTGCGGCATAAAAATGTCTTTGAGTCATTTTGCGTTGCATTGAGTAAATCGTTTCTTTGGCAGTTCTGGAAATAGAAGGTGATGGTGAAATCTGAAGAGTGCTCTTTATGCTATTGAGCGGTGGTATAGTAAATAATGTAGGAATGATTTAAAACTCAATTCGTTGGTATTTCAGTAGCTCTGGATGCCTCAGTACCTCTTGAAAGATCCTCAGTTTTAATAGCAAGTCTCTCAGTAATTCCTGGAGTTACAGCATGTAATGTGTGAGTTGCATGTGTATGTATGTATATAGAGATGAACATATTTACATATTAAAATGAAAGGGACCAGGAAATGGCATGCATTTGAGAAACCTAGGGAGACGGATGTATGCAGCTTGCAATTGAGGAAGAGATAGTAATTAAGCCGAAAATGGGTTGTGGAGGGAAGGAACTCTTACCTCAGGAGACAAAGTGCCCTACTTTCTTTTCTCACACTTTGAAATCTATGAATCTTTTACTGGCTTTATCACTTTTCGTGGTTCCCTGCAGGCCAGGGCTGACAACTAAGCCTCTGTTTTATCTTAAACTGTTCAAAGCATGTCAGAAAATGACTTTCCCTGCTGAGTCTGAAAGTGGCTGCATGATTGCAGGATCCCACCTACCGGTTGCCCCAGTCCAGGTGATCACCATTGCTTCAAATCTTAATGATAGACCCAGAACAGCTGGCACATTGCCACAATATAAGGTCTTCTATTGCTTGTAGTTGAGGACCAAAAACCAAGTTGAGTCCTTTATTTATGTCTTGGGCCACTCTGATATCAGCACATAAAGATGGTTTTGTTTTTGCACCCCGTGTTCCTAAGAGCTGTTTTGTTACACTCTCTCTGTCTTGACTGTTTATTCTTTGGGCTCTCTCTGCTGCCTTTGAATATGGCTTTTACAAATCCTTTCTATTTTTATTCTATTGCACTTCCAAGAATTAGCTTTAAAATACACCGTTGCTGTTACACTTCAGCATGATAAAATGCAGGGATAAGGTGAATGTGGTTGCATTTGTGCTTCTAAAAATAGTATTCTACTGGAATTTCTGCAGTAATTTCATTTTAGTGGTCTAATTTGTGCTGAAAATTGATATACCTCAAACAGATCTCTGTGATGAAGCAAAATGAAGCAGGATAGAAATTGCAGATTGTTTATGCTCAGCCTGTATCACGAAATAATACACTCATGTACTGCTTTTCACCTTAAAAGTTTTACCATCTGTATTACCATCTGTGAGAAATGACACATAAGTAACTGCTACATGAGATTCCTAGGTTGAAATTCATCTGACTGATGACACCTGAACCTGCATTTTGCAGTTCTCAGGGGGAAGCTGTAACACCATTCTTCACGAGTGTTAGCTCTTGTGAGATAACTGTTTCTTTTTGGGTATTGGAGGAGGAGGAGGAAAACACTGATGCTAGACAGAGCTGCCTTTATTGTGATAGGGTGTCTTCTGATTTTGTGCTGGTGAGAATGCTGTTGATCACCATCCCTGGAAATGCTCAAACACTGTGTAGATGAGGCCCTTAGGAACATGGGTTAGTGGTGGACTTGGCAGTGGTAGGGGAATGGTTGGACTTGATGGTGTTAAAGGTGTTTTCCATCCTGATTTATTCTATAGTACTCTTAGCTAATAACAACCAGGTATGAAGGTAAAAATTAGAGGACTTGTGAATCCATGAAGGTCTGGAGAATGCACCCAGAATGAATCTTTCTCTCTGTACTGAGATCACAGGTGGTGAGATGTATACTGCCATTAGTTAAACACCCCAGGAAATCCTTTCTTATTTTGGTAAATAGTCCCTCCAAAATCAGCAGGGAGTTTCTAGATGTCATTTTGGATCTTTGCTTACCACATTGCCTGAATTCAAGCCTTCAAGTGAGCATTCCCTACATGGACTGGCACAGCTGGTTTCACTGGAAACAAGGGCAGTGGTCTCCTCTTCAGCTTACACTAACAGAACACGCAATAGTAGAGATGTGCGGGCTTGAAATGTAACCCTTGTATTAAGAAATAAATGTCAATTATATGGTCTTTATGAACTCTTTTAAATGCATAGGAATTTGACGTGTATTTGTGCTACTTGCTGTAATGTCTTTCTTTGCTCTTACTATACCCAATTTTTTGCCAATTTATGTGCAAGATGCAAATGCTTCATCCCTGGTGGTGTTCAAGGCCAAGTTGGACAGAGCCTTGGGTAACATGGTTTAGTGTGAGGTGTTCCCTCCTCATGGCAGGGGGGTTGGAACTGGATGATCTCAAGGTCTTTTCCAACCATAACTATTCTATGATTCTATGTCTGAAACGATGGGATATATGAGTCACCTGAAACCTTATCATGATGCTGTGATCGTAACTAGAGTAACTACAGACAAAGAGACTGCGGAGATACTAGGTAAACAGGCCTTATTGCCTCCTTTCTAAACAAACACTGCATTGCATTGCAGAATTTACCATCTGAGGACATGTTTTGGACATCAGAGATGCAGTGAGAAACTTAGCTGGGATTGTCTTAGATAGGGAAACTGTGTGCAAACCACAGTTATTTAGGTTATTTAGGTTAGTTAACTTTACTGCCTATTGTAAAAACATTAAAAAATGACCAGAAGGGTCACTGGGCCGTATGTGTGTCCTTTATCTAAGCACTATTCATAGAAGTAATTCACTGTACCTGTTGATAGCATTGCAGTGGTGCTTGGTTTGTACCAATGGCCATCATTTGAAAGCACTTGGCACCTTCTAAGAGGTCTGCTGCAGGGTAACATCAGCAATATTTTAGATGATTTGTCCAAAATACAGTATGGTTGGTAATGGTATAGCTATGGGATGAGAAGCAGATTTTCGAGGTGCAAATTGCACAAGATGAAGGCTTGGGTACCCAGGCACACATTTTGCTTTAGTCACAGATTTTGTCCATGTCTACTTTATAGGAGAAATAACTCCAGTCTTCTGGGCACCCCACAGTTGAACAAATGCTGAATATACGGCTTTCATTAGGTGCACAGATCTGCCAATGGGCTGGTGAAAGAACCAATGCTGAATGAAAGTGCTAAGCTACACATCATCGTAAGAGAAATTAACTTCAGCAGAGATGCAGTGTGTGTGTCTTATGTGGTACTGCTTGCCTGAACTTATGGTAGCTGCTGTGATTGTTTCACTGCAGTTGGGTTGTGGGAAGGGGTATCAGTGACATGGCTGCTGAGGCAGAACTTTGAAAGACAGTGCTTATTTTCTTCTCTTTTTTAAATTTTGCTGAGTAGAAATGTAAACCAAAACCCTGTATTTTAAACTGTGCATTTCTTTTTCTTTCTTTCTTACAGCTTGTGGCCAATGCAATCCTTTTTGTCAGTGTAAATTTGTATGGGGTCTTTGTGAGGATTTTGACAGAAAGGGCTCAGAGGAAGGCATTCCTTCAGGCCAGGAACTGCATTGAGGACAGGCTGAGGCTGGAGGATGAAAATGAAAAACAGGTCAGTTTTTAAGTCTAATTTCTTTTTCTCTGTTTCTTTTGAGATGACTGTAGTTACGTGAATCACAGGTCAGGACATTGCTGCCAAGTGCATGGTAGGGTGTGTGTGTGTGTTTCTGTTGTGAAGGAAGGGTGCTGCCTCCCCCTGACGTGCTTCCGCTCCTCCTTCACAGTGCACACACTCCTCACTCTTCATCTGCAGCACACACAGAAGGTGCAGGCTGACCCACAGCTACTGTCAGCCCTGCTACCAGAGGGGATGTATTTTACGACTGAAGCAAAACTAAGGTGCCATTGCAGTCTAAAACCCTGGGGGGGTTCTGCATGGATGCTTTGGGGTGGGTGTTAGATGTGCTGTAAATACTTCCTTTCTGTCTGTGTGTGCTGTAACCTGCTTGCATTCGTGACAGTTATAAATGAAGTAATCAACATTCTGGGGACAAGGGACTGAACTGATATGCATGAATAACTGCCACCTTAGTAGCTTGGTTTATTTGACACACTTTTATCAATCAATCTTGCAAACAGATTTGGAAGCAACAAGTTAAAAAAGGCTCCATTGTGGAGCTTGCTGCTATTACTAACTGGTCTGAATCTTAAAGCTGCTAACATCTGTTGAGCTGTAAGGTTTGAGCTAGATTTTTCTTTCTACTTAGATGATAATAGAGGGCCATGCTAGAACACATAGATGTAATTCCTTTGACCTATGTGGAATGATGGTAACTTATGCCAATAAAGGTTTTAAGTGGTATTCAAGCCTTGCTATACAAGATGTCAGGGTCCTCAGAGGTTGTGGATATCACATGCTTTTACTTCTCTTCACTTGCAATTTCTCTAGTAAGTCTTTTCCTGTGTGTGAAATAACACAGGTCCTTGAGTACTTTCTATTATGAATTGAGTGAATGGATTTTTATGACCTAGACATACTCTGTAGTAAGTAGATGTCTTTGAACAACTGCGTATCTTTGCTGGCTATGTAAAAATGGTATTAGGATCAAAGCCTTTAGGTTTGGTTCTGGTGTTTTGTGATCCAAAGCTGCAGATTTTCAAAGGCGTAAATGTTCAATAAGTAAATTTGCATGTTGGGCCTTTGAAAAAGTTTTGGGATCCAACATGAAAATAATGTTTGTTTTTGGGTTTCTCTGGTTAGCACATTAGCAATCTATCTTATTTTATGTTTTATCCATGCATATAGAAACACCAGTAAGCAAAAACATTACACGAGTACCATTATTGTTGATAGTATACATAAAGAATCCTGCAAATGTTTTTCCAGTGCAGTATACACATCAGCAAACAGAGTACACTCTTCTCCTACACTTGTGAAATGAGCACAGTGTAAATCTCAATACAGTGGTGAATGCTGATTAGCTGCCAAAAATACCCCGAGAATATTTTCAGTGGCTGCTCTCTCACTATATTAGAATTCCTCTAAAACCAGGGTGAGAATTAAGACCTGATTAGAGGCTACAGAATCACTCTGCAGTTGCTGTGGGATAATGTAGCCCAAGTTTGCAGCTGGCAATCCTCAAGAGTGAGAGGAAAAGAGCCGATGCTGACCTAGTTCAATTTTTGTGATCGTTCCTGTATTTTTGTTCTCTGAAGTGTCAACATTACGTGTTAAAAAGGGCTGATTTTGTTCACCAGACTTTCTTGTCTCCTTCAGATGCTCTGACCTAAATACTGTGGGCCTTTTACATTGCGAATTGTAATCCAGAATGCTAAAACCTTTCCCTGGTACTTCTGTGCAAGTCTCTAAAGGGAAAGGAAAGAACATGCTCTTGGCTTTTGAATATACACAGCCTTCTAGAGTTAAAGTTTTGACTGTGTGAGACAGATCCCACAGCTGAAACTGTAAGTGAGATTTCTTCCTCTGTGTCCTACTTACAGTGATTCTGCTCATCTGGGATGCATTTGTAGTAATAGTCCCACATGATGGTTTTGATGAATCTGTTTTTGTGAGCAAGAGCAAATATCTCCTGTTGTGGCATTTTCAGAGGCATCATGTAGGAGTTCTCAAGTAGGCTCGGGAAGTGTTGCTGGGGAGAAGGGGAGCAGACGGCCTCTGTTTATTTTAGAACTCAGTTTAATGTTCACCCTGTTATCTCTTCTCTGTGGTCACAACAAATAACTGGCCTTGATAGTGGCATCATCCATTTGTTATGTTGCTGAATGTTGGACTGCAATTTCAGAGTAATGTAAGAAGTGAAGGCCAAGAACCAAATAAGTTGTAGACCATGAGAGAATAATTAGAATCATTCACTTGGGATAAGCGTTTTCTCTCCTTGTCTATAAATCTCAGCAGCGAGACCTTCCTCTGCAGAGCAGGCAGTTAAGAATAAATGATAGGAAGGGGCTTAGAGCAGCCTGGTCTAGTGGAAGATGTCCCTGCCCATGGCAGGGTTTGGAACTGGATGACCTTTAAAGTCCTGTCCTGCTCAAACCAGTCTGGGATTCTATGATTCTATGGAATGCTTTGAGGTGGGTCCTGTTCCCTGGACCTGCGCTTGTTTTCTGCTCAGAGCGCCTGAGCACTTCCCCTTTACTCCCACTGCACCATCTCTCTATGTCCACTTCCAGATTGGTCCTTTGCCCAAACAGCAAGCAAGGCATTGTCACCCTGCTCCCTGGAGGACCCCCAGCCCTATAGACTGACAGCCCTACCAATCCTGGCAGCAACCTCCAGGCAGTGCTTCATCCCTTCCCAAGAGAACAAGAAAGGAGCAAGCAGGGATGGGGAACAGCAGATGTGTTCAGTGTAGAGGAAGAAGTATTCTGCAGCTGATGGAGGCTTCTTGCTGTCTGATTCAGAGGGGAAACCAGTAAGGAAGTTGTGGCTCACTGTGTATTAATTCCCAGTGCGGCAGCTCCTGAAGCTGCGCTCTGCTCCAGGAAAGGGATAGCATTGTAACTCTGGGGCCAGCTGGATTTGAAGTGCAACTGGTCCACTGTGTTTAAAGGCCTGTAGACTCCCACTTTCCTGCTCTTTCAGCATTATGTACTTTTGTTGTGCCTATAGTTTTGTGATGGTGGATTTCACTCTGTGCACTCTGCGAAACAGAGCTTCCTTTTAGTTTTTAATAGACTTCTTGTCTGATGACTCAGCTGGGTGCTCTCCAGCTCTTTCTTGTTTTGTGGTAACTTATGAGTAATTATTATACAGTAACTTTATCAATGTCCCACACACACAACACTATAGACTTTTCTCATAACCCTGCTCCTCATTCTTTCCAAGCTGAAGAATCGTAGCCTGTTTACTCTCCTGATACATGGAAGCTATTTCTACCCCACTCTTACCAACTTCATAACAAATCATACTCACTTCCCTCCCTCCTCGATAATAGGAATATTTTTATGCAGGTTCATGCACTGGATTTGGAGATAAAGTGTGTAATTTCCATCAGTAACTTCCTGCAGCACAGGATGATGTGAAAAGTGCCAGTAGTCTGACTTCATGCAAACCTTCTGCCCACAAAATCAGCTTTGATTTAACCTATTTAATCTAATAATCACTGTTTTTTAGTTGCAGAAGTACATGCAACTATGTTTGCAAAATGAAGGCAGTCTTTCTAGCAATTTGTTCAGGTATTTCTTTCCCTCCTAAATGTTACCTTGGTGCTTGCTCACAATCAGAACATGATGATGGGAAAGCAACTGGAGAATAGCAAAGTCTCCAGAGTGGAGACTGGCTGTCTTTAAAAACGATTGTGAATTCACCTTTACTTATCAAACCGTTGGGACTGGAGGGATGTGCTTCATTCCTTCATGAAGTAGTTGTGTACTCCACTACAGTGCATGCAATTTAAGTTTATTACAGGATTTAACATAAGAAGCTGAAGGAAGCACTAAAAACCAGAGGGAGTTAGGAGGCAATGGGCTGAGACAGCCAGTGCTGTGGCTAGCTTCAGGGCCCAAAGTGTGGCACTCCAGCTAGTTTCATTAGTTTTGCTGAGAGGTGGTTGTGGTGTTCCCTTTGCTAGTACACCATGCTACTGCAGTGATGCTGGTTCTGGGAGACAGACTAGCATCTTGGTGTTGCTCTGTGCATGTTCACCAGGTCGTTTGAAGCTTGCTAAATTCCCTTTATGCAATGTTGAATTGTGCATACAGTTCATACAAAGTTAGAATGGTTTGGGTTGGAAGTGACATTCAAGGCTCATCTGGTCCAACCCCCCTGCAATGAGCAGGGACACCTTCAGCTAGATGGGGTTGCCCAATTGTCTGCTTTTGCATGTATATGCATTCAGAGTGTCTGCTGCATTTTAACATTGCATATAGTAACTGGGACAGCACGGAGTCAGAGATCGGATTAATAACTATTCATGGAAAATGAAACGGTGCCAGCAAAAGATACACCACGAGTCTCGGTGCAGAATACATTGAACCTCTGCTTTGGGGCATTTTGGGTTCAAATTCCCTGCTGGGTTCAGATTCCCTTTCAAAACAATTTAGGTGTCACCCATTTTGGATATGTGTGCTAGCTCCTGTACCTTTAGGTAAAAGGATGAACCCACAGCAACCCTCCAGTGGTTTTGTCCATTATGTTTAATTTCAAGCATTTATGAAAAAAAAGGGGGGGAAGGGGAGAATCAACATAATATTTGAGCAAACTGTGTTGAACTTTCATTTTGGTAACAGATAACAGGTTGTTGTGGGGTTTCCTTCCAATTCAGCAGCCAAACTGTGAGGAATCAGTTGTTCACACAGCCTCAGGCAGGAGTAATTTCTAGGGTGCCTGACAACGTGCTTATCAATGCGTAATCAGCTTTCCTCATGTTTCCCCTACTTTTTATTCTCAGAATCTTGACTCTTTTTTAATTGCAATGCAGGAGAAGATGTGAAATTTATCATTAAAACACAGGCCCCGTCTCCATAATCATTCATACTGGCTCTGTGCATCAGCAAGTCACTCTGCAGCAAAGATTTCATCTGCATCATGTGTGGGAATAAAAACGTGCTCTTGTCAAATTATCTAGTGTGCAACAGGGAGGTGATCTGGACTTTACACACATTGCAGCCCGAGATATGCTATCAGATCCTCTGCAAAAGCTAGCCAGTACAGCCTTTGAAAAACACAGGTGAAGTAACTTGTTTTAGCTGACAGGGTGAGCCTGTACTACATCACCACTGTGCTCGGTGTTACAAGGAGGCTTTAAAGATGGATTTATTGTGTTATCAAACCACAATGTCACACAGGAAAGTCCACCTTCAGAAATCTATTTGTTCTTTTCTAGGATCAGGAAAAAGAGAAAATAAGGAGTGTTACAGTTTCAGGCTCTTAGTTGGAACTGCTGGGGCTTTGTGCTCTTAGCCAAATAGCGGCAGCAGCAGCAGAGATGGGAACTTCTCCTGTTCTCGGCTTCTTTTGTCACCTTTGGCTGCTAAGATCCTTACACAGGGCTGAGCTGAACTATTGGCTACCTTTATCCTGCTGCATGGCACCCTGGGCTCAGGTAAAAGGAGTTGCAGAGGTGCATTTCTCTCTCCCACATGGCAATTATGCCCAGAAGCTTTCTACTGTCTAGCACCTGTTAGTCCCCGGTCCTGCAACAGTCATGCATCTGTCTGTTCTTCATACAGCAGACAATAAATCTAAGGGCTGCTCAGGTTAAATGCAAGTGGAAGGCTTCAGCTTCAACCTGAAGCCATTAGGAGCTGTTTGGTACCCCTTGCAAGGCAGGGTGCAGCAAACAAATAAATGTTTTCCAGTTTTACAGCTCTATTACACCTCTTTTTATGCAGAATAAACATCTCATGTGAATGTGGTTAGTGCCATAAGCTGTGTTTGTCACACCATTAGGATTATTCTTACTTATCTTTGGCCAAGTAAACATGAACCTTTTAACTTCCAGGCAGTAATCCCTAGTAGTAGACACATATAGGGGTATTTCATCCCTTCTATCCTGGACACCTTGCTGGAGATGAGATAAGGTTGCAGAGGGACACCTAAGTCTAGAGCTACACAGCCATGTGATAACAGAAAGAGGTGCTTGCAATTAGACTTGAAATTCTGAAGTGTAGAAACTCAGCAGCATACAAGAAAACACACGAGAGTTGGAAATCATGTACATGTCTTTTATTTGCATTGTAATGGTATTATTCTACCCACATTAATTTGAAAAATGTAATGTATGGTATTACAGGAAAATCTCTGAAAGCATTTAAAAGGCCGCATTTATAGCAGCAGGCTAGATCAGTACTGTTACAATGTGGTTTAACTTCACCTCCTGAAAGCTTCCTTTTAGTAAGTGTTGTGGTTTAACCTCAGCAGGGAAATAAGCGCCACAGAGGCACTCGCTCACTCACACACACACACACACACACACACACACACACACACAGTGGAATGGGGGAAAGAAACAGAAGCACAAAAGTGAGAAAATTCATAGGTTGAAATAAAGAGTTTAATAAGTAAAGCAAAAGTCACGTGTGCAAGCAAAGCAAACCAAGGAATTCATTCTCTGCTTCCCATGGGCAGGCAGCAGTTCAGCCACCTCCAGGAAAGCAGGGCTCCATCACATGTAACCGTTACTTAGGAAGATAAAACACCATCACCTCAGATGTCCCCTTCCTTCTTCTTCCCCCAGCTTTGTATGCTGAGTGTGATGCTGTGTGGTATATTGGGCAGTTAGAGTCAGCTGTCCCCACTGTATCCCTCCAGCTTCTTGTGCACCCCCAGCCCACTCACTGGTGTGGTGGTATGACAAGCAGAAAAGGCCTCAACTGTGCAAGCACTGCTCAGCAACAGCAAAGCCATCTCTGCATTATCAACACTGTCTCCAGCACAAATCCAAAACATTGCCCCATACTAGCTACTGTGAAGAAAATAACTCTTTTCCAGCCAAAACCAGCTGGAATTTTGTGACACAAGGTGTGAACAATGGCATCTGAAGAGATTTGTAAAGAAAATAGGGCATATGAACTCTTCTCTTTACTATAAATCTATGTAGTCACTCATCCTCAGTCTAGCAGGGGGATGTCTCACACTGCTGCTTGTAGCAATTTGGTTTTTGCTCATAGATGTATGTATGACATATAGGCATGCCACCTACGTTAAGCTTTTACATGTTGCAATGGATGCTGGCTTCCATTGAATAGAGTAGACAGACATGAATGGATAAGTTAAAAATAGTTGTATCATTCTAAAAGCTGTTGATACCTTGGCTGTTAGGAGTTTTGAAATAAATATTAGGAATATGTTCTGCTTTAAACAACTGCCAATTAAATAAGCTGGTGGTGTTTGACTCTGTGGATTTTCCAGTTTGCTTTTCCTACTTTGTCCCTCTATTTTCCATTAGAGAGAATGGAGGAGGAGGAACAATTAAGAGCACACAAACCTGTCATTAGATAATTAAAAATGCACTACCATACAGTTTTCAATACCTAATAACATTGTGCATAGCAGTTGCTAAGGCAAATATCATAGGTAAGAACACTGGCTATAGCGCATCAGATCCTTAAGTTAAATAGTAAGACAGATACTTCAGAAGTACTTTCTTATGGCTGATTTCTAAATTCAGAGCAATATCCGTGACAGCAGTGCTGTGTTGACACTTTTGCAATGTTTTTCTGTATTTTGGTATATTATATATAATATATATGCACATCTATTACATATATTCACAGTATAAAGTAAAGCAACCTCAGAAGCGATTGCTGGTGTTCTTCCTTCAGCAGAAGGAATTTATAGGGAGCTCTAAAACGTCATTGGGGAAGTTTTCTCTTCCATTTATTTTTATTGCTGTCCACAGAATTGTTTTCACTTCTAGAAGTGCCTTAATATAACAAAAAGCTAGCTAATGCTTTAACACAAGCTTGTCACACTTTGCCTGGACCACTCTTCAAACACAAGGTGGATCTACCATAGAGCAGCAGCTCTGCCAAATAGGTCCATCACATTACAGCACCTGGCCTAGGCACACGTGCAGTTTGTCAAATGGTTCCCAAGTTGCTATGGTGCTACTTAGCACAGATTATCTATCTCCCGCTCAGGATACTGAGCCAGGCAGTTTGCTTTCATTCTGGTGTGTGACACTATGCGCTTGCTGCTCCTATAGGTAGGTGTTTTGCCAGTTCCGTTCAGTCAACATTCTGTGAAGCAAAAGAACTAGACCGCATCTCATTACCTGGCAAAAAAAAAAAAAACAAAAACAAAATAGTCTTAGGTATTTTTTTTAATATTTTCAGGTTTGCCTTTCTGGAGTAAATTTTTGTCTGTTATGTAATTTGAAATCTTTCCCAGGTTTCTGTTCCCCGTTACCTCTTCAGTATAAACTCATTTCATTTGGAGTTAAGGTTCCCTTCAGGCACATTTGATTAGGAATTTCCCAGTTTGACAAGGGAATAATGAACTAAATCTGAGTCACACTTGTTATTTTGAGTGAATGCACTCATTTCTTCCTTAGCATGCTCATGAGTTGGTCCTTGTCTTTCTTCTTCTGAAGGCAATGAAATTTTCTGCTGGTGGGTTAGGCTCACTTCTCTGCTCCGGGAAGACAAAATGAGGACAAGTAACCAAGGACAAAGGCTTTTAGATTTTTCTGATCTAAAAATCTAGGCATTTTTAATTCTAGATTTTTCAGAGGATAGTATTGTATCTTAGTCCTGGGAGGTTTTGACATCTATTCCGTTTGACTGGTTCACGCTGTGATTTGCTTTTGTATCGCTGTACTGAAGGCATCTGTAGTTTTCTAAAAAGGAAATTGTAACTGCTTACCACTTACTATGTCTTCCTTGGGTTCTAAAATTATTGCTTTTGACTTCAGCTTCCTGCTTTTTTTAAATCCTAAGTCTGTTTACACCCACTACTGAGCCCAGTTCCGATCACTAGCAATCAAAAAGCATATCTTTACTGAAGAATTGTTGCTTGTTCCACCACAGGCAAAAATCTGCAATAAGAAAGGGCATGTACTGATATTGAGTGGCTACTGCAGCTCTAAATGTATGCTGTATCAGACAAGAGCAATGTTGCAAAACACCACTCCTAGTGCAGCAGTGTGTCCTTAATGCTCCTCTGATTCTTCCCCTGTTCTGGACCCTCAGCTGCAGATGGGGCTTGGAGCAACCTATCTCGTGGAAGGTGACCCTGCCTGTGCCAGGGGGTCGGAACTGGATGAGCTTTAGGGTCCTTTCCAACCCAAACCATTCTGTGATTCAGTGTTCCGTTGGTGGAGCAAACCAGACATGGCTGTGGACTGGAAAGAGATGAACCTCTAACTGTAGAGGAAATTTACAGCAACAGGGCTAAACCAGTGAAGCTCTGTCTGCTCTTCCTTTTACCCTGGAAGGGGTAGCTTGCAATGCCATCCTCCTAGCATCTTCAGAAGAAAAGATAGAGAGATGCCAGGATTGCTGTCCTGATCCTGTTCATGGGGGAACACATCGCTCTGTGCAGCTCTTCATCCTCTAGCAAACCTGAGTTCACACACGTCTCAGCTGCACACCTGCCTAGGAATTGCATTAGCACTTCTGTGTTCCCTCTAATCATGACATTGGCAGGTGGTTGGTACCCTTTCTGATGATTCTTAAGACCCCTCTTTATGGGGATCAGAAAAGCCTTTTCATAAGGGTATTAAATTTTCATAACCTGTGCTCTAAGTGTGTCTTTTTGGTTTTAATACATATACATATTGTGAGTGAGGGGATCATTTCACTGGAAATGAAACCTGGCCTTCCTGACTCTGCAGAGGCAGGGCAGAGAAAATGGGCAAAACATTTTCTTCCACATAGGAAGAGTAGAACAGTATGTTCAGAGGCTGTTCAGTGCCAAAAAATGTTTCATATTCATTGATATACCCTCAAGAACCCACTTATTAAAATCCTACTGAAGCATGATAGACAGAAGCAAGGACATTTATTAAACTAGCAGCTAATAATGAAGAACTCCTGAAACTCCCATTTGACTTTTTGTTTGTTCGTTTTCCTAGCAACTATTTTCAAGTCTACCTGCTTTCAAGTTATGTCCTCTGCAGAATGGTCTGATCATATCTGTATGGCTACTGAGCTGCATTATAGTGAGGCAAATAAAGATACCTAACATATAAAGGCACTATTTGGTATTGTGAATTTAGCTTCATCTCATTCAAGTTCACTTCCAGTAGGAAGATTTCCATTAACTGGAACAAATATCATCTTTTTCCTGTCAAGCTTTCTGTGATGGTTTTGTGGATACGTTGAATTTTGCCAGTTCAGTTTCAGGGAGAGTGAATACTAAGGGGGAGGAGGGGAGTAAAAAGATTAATGGTAGTCTGATGCTGCAGTCATTTATTCATTGCCACTTTATATCTGGTGTCAATGCTGTTAGCTTTCCTTTCAGAAGATTAATCCTTACTGATATATTTCTAGAGCATTCTGATTTAATAGATAAAGAGGGCAACCAGGAAAACAGGCTATGCTCCCTGTGCTTCCTTGTTTCTCCTCATAGCTTCTCTCTGCTCGTGTTCCTGCTGAACAAGATTTGTGGAGCTGATCTCAAGCAATCTTCCAGTCCATTCTGGAATCACAGTTGCCTTTTTAGTTCAGTGTCATGTAAATTCTCCATAGTCATTCCATGCTCAGTGGGTATCCTGGGCTTTTTTTGCATACAGAGATTTCCAACTTGTTTCATCTCATGTGTTTTTGTGGATGGTACCTAAAAGGCACAATGTACTGCTGAGCTTTTCTCATTCTTATCATTCCACTTCTTGTGTGCTATCCTATGAACTTTATACCTTCAAGCAGTTTGGTGGTCTCTGTGTCCACTCTTTAGCCCGATGCTTGTGCATTCCATGTTCCCATTGCTCTGTTTTAGTCAAAACTTCACCCACCCCTATCTCTTTCACAAAGTCTTACCTTTCCCATTGTAGCTAATAATGTTCCATGTGGAACATACCAATGCCTTGTTAAACCCTATGCTGATGATACATCCTTCTTTTCTTTTATTTAACCAAAAATAATCAGTTAACCATACCATAGAAAGATGTCAGATTGGTCTGGTACAGGTCTGCTCATCCTGAATCCATCTTGTAGTTCATACATAGTATATTGATCATCTGCCATACCTCTGTGCTGTTAGCCACCCTCATACTACTAAAAATTTGTGCATTAGATGGCAGCTGTGTGGATATTGTTGTATTATGATGATTTTAATGATGACTTACTGATAAACGTTATTCTTAAAGATATCTCGGAAACGTTCTGAAACATTGCCACCTTGTGGCTTTTAAAGAATCACTGTCTTTAAAGGTGCTTTTTCTTGTACTTGGTTGAAGGGAAGGGCATAGCATAGTTTAATTTAAATTAATGCACTAATGAAATCTGCTGTCTTCGTTTTCCAGCTTACAGGAAGTGTAAATGAATCCTAGGAATTGTACACAAAGTTATTCTTCCATGCATCGCAGTAGGCTTCTTTTCTCTGTTTTCCTTAAGGGAATTAAAGTGGCTGTGCAGTGTAACATGGGGATGTTTGTCCTCATAGCCTTTCTCTGCTATTGTTCCTGTTTGAACAATACTTGTGGAGCTGACCTCAAGTTACCCTGCTCACACTCCTCCAGTCCATTCTGGAATCACACTTGCTCTTCTAATTATGCTCTTATTAGAAGAGTGAAGTTATCAAGGTATAATCAGGAAGCAGGTGGTAATATTTAGGATGTTAGGATGTACTTTGGAGTCCCTGCTGACTCAGTAGAAGCTGAATCTCAAAATTATATAGATGAGTTGACTTTGACATAGTTAATGTTTTGTATGCATGTCTGATGCTTGTCTTCTTCAGGAAAACAATGCTGTTTAAATATGGTGGCGCTTTCCAAGCATAGCAATAGCAAAAGGGGATCTGTGATAGCCTGTAAAAATTGGTGGGTTAGATTTCATGTTTTGTGTTGTAAAAACCTTCAAGAATAGATGATAAAAAAAAGAAGCTCCTTTCTTTTGGGAGCTTCTTTTCCTATCTGTCATCATTGTTAGAGAGTTACTATAACAAACAAAACCATTTGTGTTTTATCAGCCAGGAAACAAACGTGCCAAACCTGCTTCTGTTACCTTTTATTTCTTTCTTTTTAAAGTGCCTATGAAAAGACAAAAAGCAGTGGCCCATAGGCGTGCAGTCTACCTTGAATAACATGGTTCAGTACCGAGGAGTGTGTGAAGGGATCAAGATCTGGAATGCCTTCCGGAGTCACTGCTTTCGCCAGCATGAGCTTGGGAATCTCTGAGTCCTGTTTTGAGCAAGCTCTGCAAGACAGAGCTCTCTGCCAAGCCAGGGTCCAGGCTCCCTGGTGGGTGCTTGTGTAAGCAGCAGCTCCAGAGGAACCCGACAAAGCTGACTCAAAGAGACCGAGTTGTATCCATTGCAGTTCTGTTCTCATAGGATTGACAGATATGCAAAACACTACATTTTTCTGCATGGCCTTCAGCCAGTCCAGACTGTAAGTTCATTTTCAAGGTGCTTTCCCCTAGATGTTCATATGCATCAGCATGAGAGGACAAGAAACAATGAAATTCAAACAACCAGAGAAACACGAGAGCCTGCTATGTTGAGGCAATGCTACAGTTCCTCTGGCTGTTTCTCTTCTGTATATCAGAAGAAATGGCAACAACTGTTTCCTTTGATAAAATAGTCTACACTGACTATAAATAAGATTTCCATATTGTTCTCTATTTATCTTATATGATAATCTACAGGAATACAATTTAGCATGGAGAAGCACAGCAAGTGTATCCAGTTTACAGGCAGAAAGTCATGAGGGGTCATCCAACTGCGCAGCAGGCAATGGGAAAGAAAGGAGAGGATGCTGGCTGGGAACATTTTTGTGCATTTCAGTCTTCTTTTCTGGTGAAGGGAGAGTGGGTTCATAAATGATTTACAACTTGCTGAAGGAATTTTAAACTGTATCACGGTCTTTTCCCGTACAGATGTCAAAATAAATCATTTTGTATAATAGGAATAGAATGTGGTATTGGACTGGATAGTATTGTTTAGGGAGACGCGTGAAATTACTATAAATCAAGGTGAAGATTTCAAAGGGACTTTGAGCAAGTCGTAAGTGTTTGCAAGGAGCAGTAAAATAAGAAAGACAATAAGGGAGACAGGCACAAGAGATGTATTGGGAACGTGCACTGGGGACTCCCATACAAGCAGAGCTGGGTGGGAGAAGCTGTCCAGACCAGGGATGGGGACGGGAGAGAGAGTTGTGCTGTGAAGTCTCCAAGCTTGGAGAAAGCTGAAGAGACCATTGGGGCAGAATGGAGTGCAGATGATAGAAACTGTTGCTTCGGCAATCTCTGCTGTCTGTGTGCTTCTTCCTGCATTCCTTCTTAGGAAAGTACTGCCAGAGGGTGCTGAGAATTGAGCTCCCCTGCTATTTTAGAAGCCATGTGTGTGTGTGTGGTAGGGTGGCATGATGGCTTCAGGCTTCCCCAGGAGGCCACAGGCAACTTCCACTCCTGATCCTTGTGCTGTTGCCCCCCTTGATACGCAGCAGTCAGAAGGGGCCTCTGGAGGTCATCCAGTCCAACCACCCCTCAAAGCAGGACTGCAGCAATACCAGTTCTGGTCAACTGTGGCTTTGTCTAGTCAGGTCTTGAATAACTGCAAGAGTGATACCCTGACTCCAAGCAAGAGCAAGACTTGCAATGCAGGAGCTTATACATGCAATTTGGATTGAGAACATTCCAAACAACAAGTAGTAATACATGTTCTTTTTGGGTATTAACAATGGGAAGCATTTTCCATTTCTCTGGTTTTGTGTGTTTTCCTTCTTTGTCATGTG
The DNA here is from genome assembly GCF_034315485.1 of Pezoporus occidentalis. Classification (NCBI taxonomy): domain Eukaryota; kingdom Metazoa; phylum Chordata; class Aves; order Psittaciformes; family Psittacidae; genus Pezoporus; species Pezoporus occidentalis. The sequence continues at coordinate 1,155,178 of NW_026914718.1, read as the reverse complement.
GATATTAGTGTGGGTTGTTGCATAGTGCCAAGGTAACACCAAGCAATTCCGAATTGGCTTACTGTTCACATTTGGACTTGCCTTGGAGTCAAATAAATCTTTGTTCATTCTCTTATTTCTAGCAATGCTTTACTGCTGGGGGGAGAAAGAAGTCTGGATGTTTTGCTAAATCTGTTGTCCTTTTCAAAATTAATTAAGTCTTCATTAATGGTGCAGAAATCCTCATTAATAAGGATAAGGCAGTTGAGAGAGGCAGACAGTTTGGCATTCCAAATCCCAGGCTAGGCTTGGCAATTTAAAATACAAATCTAATTAAAAATGCTGTGAATGAAGGAGACATAGGTCCTCATCTGCCATTTTCTTTTCATAACAAGGTTTGTGCAGAGAATGCAAAATCACTGGCAGACAATTACAGTCTCTGAAAATAATCTTTGTTTTCAGCATGTGATTTGACTTTAGACTGTGTTAATGCTGAGCAAAGATTTACAGCAGGAGAAGAGTACAAATTCCTAAAATAGCCTCAATCAGTCATGGAGCCAAGATTTCATTTTCTTGGTAGAAACCAGCTGTAATAAACCTAAACAGCATTGTGGATCAGCGAGAAAAGTGGAAACATGGGAACATTTTCTCTCTGCTGGGCCCTGTGTTTTGGAATATGCTACGTGTTGAGGTTATCTCGATACAACATCATTTGTCACCAGTAAGGAGGTCTGCAGCATGAGCGTTGGTTTATTCTATCAAAGCTGTGGCTAATTGATTGGTGCTCTCTGTCTCACTCTTATTTTTCTGACACCAGCCATCCCAATCAGAGGCAACAACCGCTCAAGCATGAATGTCACCACAAATGTGATCGGCCTTGCTTCAGCGCTGTCACTTGATCCATTCAATGCGCTAGGCAGCCGTACACATCTAGTTTGCCTTTTACTCTGGTTTTCAGATTACTTTTATAATCAGGCCAGCCATACAGGAGCAAATGAAAAGTATCAGATGATGGTAGGACTTGCTCAATAGAGACACAGCCAGAGCCCTCTACCAAACCTTCCAGCAGCTGTATTCGATGTACATGAATTCGCTCTTGCAGCTCCAAACCTCTGAGTCTTTGAGCATTCCTTAGGCTGACCTGAAGGGCAGTACCACTTCGCTTGACAGATGGGATTTCGCCCAAAATAAAAGCGACTTTTCTTATTTTTATTTTTTTCTAGAGGTTTAGATTCTGTCTTTTTTTCATTTATTTTTCAGTGTTTTGATGCTTTTCATTGTTTCTTACATTTCCAATCTCTCATCCAGTGATGATTCTTCACAGCTGCAATGCTGCTTTCCTTCTTGGGCTGAAGGGTCCGCAGTGGCCACCCTTTGAGAAAGCCATTATTGAGTCTTTCCTTTCTCCGTGAATCTGAGGCTGCTACTCCTCTTTGTAAAGACTACAATTCTCCCTCACTAATCCAGCTTTCTTTTTCTTGTTTTCTTTTGTCATTCTTTGTGTTTTGCTTTCCACCTCTAATGGAAAAAGCAAGCCACCACAATGTGACACCTGATATCATCGATGCTGTCCAGTGCTCCATCCTGCAGCTCTCCAATCCTACCTTCGCAGTAAAGTGTGTCCTTACTGGACATCATAAAATTGGTATCCAGCATCTCTACTGCCCAATAGGTGCTCAGCTCATTTTGCAACCTCAGTATATTTCAGTCAAAGCAGTAAATCAAATGCAAGACACAAGGAGTGGGCAACAGAGCTTCATAAGATCCGCTGTTGACAAAACTTGGTCAGCGTTTCAAAACAAATTTGTTTTGAACATTAACCCAAATTTTGGGTCACCCAAATAGAATTCTGTTGCAGAGATATATAATTAACATAGAAATTATAGCAATTAACCATTTTCTACCAAGGTGTGAGACTCTATATTTAATCTGAAATAGATGTATGCATAAGCTGTTAACAGATATTTAATTCCATCATATTCTTTGCAGTGTTCATAGTATACATATGAGAAAAATAGGAAATAGTCTTGGTTAATGATCTTTAGCTTCAAGGCCACATGAACTCCACAAACATATGGGGGAACTTTAGTCTAAAGTAAATACCAGGACAGTTCTCCAAAGTTTAACTTATTCCTTGGTGACATGAATATTCAATGTGTCTTCTTCCAGAAAACCTGTAAAATTAAAAGCCCTTTGAGTATTATTTGTTGGCTTTGGCTGGTGAATGTGTGCATGTGAGCAACTTGTCTGTGCAGATACTGTCTTCTCAGGCTTAATTGTTGTTCCTTATTTATTGAATGTCATTTAAATAAAAAGAGGATGTGGTTTGGCCAAGATCTGCACTTCTGTGATGTCTCACGCCTGCCATTATCATCAGATAACAGGATCACAGAATAGTTGAGGTAGGAAGGGAACTCTGGAAATCATCTGGTCTGACACCCTCGTTTCCAGCATAAGCTGCTCCATCACTTTTCCAGGGCTCAAGGCGAAACTAGCATGTAGTTGCCTGGGTCCTTCTTCTTGCTCTTCCTGAAGATAGGATTGACCTTTTCATTTCAGAGATTGAGAGTGACCTTGAAATGACGTATGACAGCTCCATCAGTGGGGTGTATCCATTGGGGCCCATGGAATTATGTATGTGCAGTTTGCTTAAGTATTTCCTGACCTGATCCTCTTCCACCAAGGGTGCCTCTGTCCTTCCTCCAGCCTTTCCCTGTGATTTCTGGAACCTGTAATTCCTGAATCAGATTGGATGTGGGTGTGTGAACTCATTCAGTCTGTTGCTATGGCTGAAGCAAGCAGTTCTGCTGGCTAAGCTTGGAACTGCATTTTAAATGGCAAGTGTTTTCTAAGTGAAAACAAAGCTGAAATAGGTATCTAAGAGCACCTTAGAACGCATAAGAACACCCAGTGCAAGTTTTCTGGGTGGTATCTGTGAATGGGCCAGAATAGAAAAACTATAGCGGTCTTTATAGTCAATACTGATGAGATCCAACACGATAGAGGTCCTTTTTATGCAAGTATGTGACCTATGCTAAAACTCTCTGGGGATATACCAAGAAGAGATGTGTTTAACCAGGGGTTTGTACTGATGGATTCCATAAGTGAGCTGGCTGGAGCAGACATTGCCACACTGGATATATGCCATTAAAACCGTGCCTTTATTACTGTTGTGCTGATTCAGACAGTGGATAAATCTATCATCCACACTCGCTGCTTAAAAACCAGCTGTCATAGTCCTTGTAATGCAACACACTCAATAGATTCAGAAATAGGACACACAAAAGGATAGCAAATGATCCTGGAAAGTCCTTTCCAGACAGATAAATTCTACTAACAATAAAGTTGTTATTATTAGTATTGTGATGTTAATGAAAATTATGTACAATTATCTGCTCTTGAAGCTGACTCTTCCCTTTCTGTATAGTTTTTTGATATTGTCTTTTGTGCAGAAGACTTAATAAAGACACCCACGCAGCTTGCAGAAGTTTGAGGTAAATGATTCATATTATTTATGCAGCAGATATTCTCAAGAAGCAAACTAGATCAGGAAAAGATTTAGTTTGCTAGTTTAAGACTTTTGAATAATGGTCACCCACTATACCACAAGCCTGATCTTGTTTACGCTTTCCTTTAGGAACGTCTCTTGATGAGTCTGCTGCCCAGGAATGTTGCAATGGAAATGAAGGAAGATTTCCTGAAGCCTCCCGAAAGGATTTTCCACAAGATTTACATTCAAAGGCATGACAACGTTAGGTAGGATTGATGTAACCCATGAAATAATTTAAAGCAGAGAGTATTTGATACAAATACAGTGATGCAAAACTGCAGTCAGGTCTTAGAGGAAAAAAAGCCAGCAATGTAGCAAATATTTGTCATTTATGCAGAGAGGGGAATGGACACAATAGGAAGACTTTATGGTCTTCTCAGAAGATGATGGTGAATCAATAAATGGCTTAAAATAGTAGTGCTAGGAGGCAGGCAACTTTTTTTGAGTGAGAATTCATTCTTTTTGTACTGTATTACATTTTGGGTGAATAGGAGTATTTATTTTGCATGGTAACTCCTACACATTTATATTTTCCTGATATTAAGATGGATTTCTTTGAATGCAATAGATTTTCCGGGTGATAGCATGGAAATACAGCAAGACAGTGTGATGTAAACTTAAAAATGTGTATTCGTCCCCATCATATGAGCATTGCTCCTCAGAGGTTATTGGCTGAGGCTCGATTCTGTTTCTCACTCCTGTTCAGTAGAAGAAGACTGTTGTGCAAGGGCCCTCATATATATTGATTGTTGTTAAAGTGCATTCTCATTTGCTATTCTTCTCTGACCCCCCCAACAAATTCCTTAAAGGCCTTCTCTGAATTATGGTGTTTTACCCTACTGCCTCTAGCTACCTTTTCTCCAAGTGCTTTGCTTCCGCACCAAAAACAGGTTTACTTGGTGGCACCCTTGTACTGAGCAAGGTGTAGGCTTAGTATTGATGCCACAGAACTGCCTTTATTTATACTGTGTACTAATATGGCAATGGACTAAATCCCTCAGGACCTCCTCCTCTCCCTCATCCACCGTAAAGTCGTTCTCTTACGGTTCAGCTTATCTTCTATTGAGAGGAATGTAACAGTTGCAAGGACCACTTCCTCATGACTCCTTGTTGCGCCTGTGTGAGTGAGGGAATCAGAGATGGCTGTGATGGGAGTGTTTAAAGGACCAACAAATTAGCTCATTTTTACACTGTAAAATGGAACATTACTGAATTTGTTCAGTAGCAGCTCACTTCTTGCTAATGGTAAAATCTTACATGATGTTGATCAGCATCACTATGTATACAAAACTCTTAGTCTTTAACCGTCACTTTAAAGGTAGCTCTAAGCATACATCACCCCAGAGCTGATGCTGCCAAGATAGCATTATTGGTTACAGTCTTTGATGGTTCTCAGTTGCCAAAGTCAGGCTTCATAGCTCCTGAAGGATACACTTCAAGATCATAGTGGGCTGTCTTCCTCCTTCTCCAGTTTTCCTTGCTTATGCCTCCTGCCTTATGCTGTTACCCCACATACACATTTGTGAGGACACTAAATTCAAGCATCAGAAAGGAAAAATGATCAAAATAATCATTTATAAATTATCATAAAATGATCATAAAATGATCAAAAAATATCTGTGGCTCATGAGAAGGAAATAGTCCATATATAGTTCAGAAGCCGTTTCAGCACAGTGTACAGATGATACCTTACTGAGGTGGCCTCAGCCAAGGTTGCCATGAAGGATGTGAGGGCCAGATGTGAGCCAGATGTAATACTTAGGAGTATGGTTTGTAATATACAAGAGACAGCTCTTTCTTAAGATTAGATGAAGTAATGTAGGATTAATCTTTCCTTCTTTATCCCTTATCTGGTCCTACAGGGCTGAGGAATTTACCGGTTGCACATGTATGTACAGTGGCTACTGTAAAAACACACTAGTCCTGACTGAATCTTTTCATGCAGCTCTAATTCAATTAGGTAATTTCAGGTTGTGTTTCAGCCCTGAATGGAGCCCTCAACACATTTTGTTGTTTGTCTCTTTTGGAATGGACTTTTCCTACTCCATTAGATATGAATGACGCTGTTTCAACACATGCATGGATAAGGGTATGGGTGACTTGGTATGTTAACAGACGGCTACTCAGTCTGCTCTGTAACTCAATTAATGTTCATGAGATAAACAGAAAGTGATCAATCGAACTGCTACCAATTGCTCAAACCTCTGGTATAGCAGTTTCATTTAACCTGGTTTTTACAGTGTGAAATAGAACTGGCTGCTTTGAAAGAAGAGATATTCATTTCAGGCAACACACGTGCTGGGATAAAGCTACCAATAAAAAGATTCCTTATGGCCATTTAGAGGCTGTTGTAACCCAGTCTGAGGCCAGAGCACAGCTTGCGGCTATTTATTTATATGCAAATATGTCTGGTCTGTACTGTCTTCTAGAAGACATCAGAACTCGAAACACTTTGGAGTTTAACTTACCCATGTCAGTGTTTTAAAAAGCTGTGATCACGAGCCCTATGAGCCTTTTGTATGCAGTCTTTCTGAGCTCATAAAACTTCAGGGTGAACTAGTTTATGTAAAAACACATCCCCTTTTGCTCTTAGTTTTAACAGCCCTCTTTAACTTTTTGAGAGCATTGTTTCTTAATCATTGCAGTGACTTTTAGATAAAATTATCAGTAGTTTTTCATTAGGGTTGATCTTTAAGGGAAGCAAAACCCCTACAGGTTCCTTTCTGAGGCAGCACGTGCTATTAGAATATCATCCTTACAGTAAGTTGTACTCTAATTAAACAAATGGCCCAAGTGGAAATGAAAAACAGGGCACGTAACCCCTCCTTACATTGCTGAGCATTTGTTTATACAAGTGGCTCCACTGAAACCAGCAGGACTATTCAAGGGCACAAAGCGCATGAATGAGCGTTGTTAAAAGTGAACATTTACCACCTACAGGCTCTTACATCTTTTGTGTAACTTGGCAGGGTTTTTCCTCCTGAACGCCCTGTAAAGTGACATAGAAAAGGGTTGCTCTGTCAATACTCACAGTTGGGAAGCAGCTTAAATCCCTTAGACCAAGCCACAGGCTTCCCTCGCTGGGTTTTAGCAGGTGCTGCAGCTTCCTGCAGTGCTGCGGGAGAGCTGCAGTCACTGGGCAGGCACTGGCTATGCCTGCCTGCAGGGATCAGAGGAGAGGAAACAGGAATACACAAGGTCCTGGAGGGATGACTCAGGCCTTGTCAACGCAGCAATGCTCCACACAGGCAAGAAATATGAGATAAGAATGCGTGTAACTTGTATGCCTGTGTTGAAACAGCTCAACACCTTGTTTGTGACAGAGATGAGATGACTGTTTATAATGCTTTCTTTCCTGAAGTTGCTTGCTGCAGTGTTGCCTTGCTTTTATTCAGAATTTTTATACCGGAAGCAGTTAGGAATAGCTGTTTGTGTATCAAACCAAATACTCCAGGTAACTTTAAAAACGTCCTTAAGAAACCTCCATTAAAAATCAGAATCATGGAAAACATAGTGGTTGGGGTTGGAAGGAACTTTAAAGATCATCTAATTCCAACCCACTGTCATGATCAGGGACAGCTTTCACTAGAACAAGTTTCTCAAAACCCTGACCAGCCTGACCTTGAATACTCCCAGGGATGGGGTATTGACGGCTTCTCCAGGCAACGTGTTCCACCCTCATAGGAAATAATTTCTTCCTTGTATCTAATCTAAATCTACCCTCTTTTAATTTCAAACCGCTACTCCTTGTTCCATCACTAGAGACACCGGTAAAAAAATCTGTCTTTCTTGTAAGCTCCCTTTATATACTGAAAGAGTGCAATGAGGTCTCCCTGGAGCCTTCTCCAGGCTGAACAGCCTATCTCTTTCAGCCTTCTTCACGGGAGAGGTGTTCCAGCCCTCTGACTGGTTTTGTGACTCCTATCTGGATGTGCTCTAACAGGCCCTTGTCTTTCCTTTCTTGTGCTGGGAGCCCTAGAGCTGGATTCAAACACTCCAGGTGGGATCTCATGAGTGTGGAGTGGAGGGGGACAATCACCTCTCAACCTGCCAGCCGTGCTTGCCTTTATGCATCCTGGGGTACAGTTGACTCTCTGGGCTGTAAGCACACAGTGGTGACTCATGTCCAGCATTTCATCCACCAGTACCCCCAGCTCCTCCTCTGCAGGGCTGCTCAATCCATTCATCCCTCAGTCTATACCCACACTGGGGATTGCCCACACCCAGATGTTCAACAAGGTCTCTTGTTGAATTTCATGAGGTTCACGTGGGCCCGCTCCTCAATGGATGTGTGGTTTAAGTCCTGGAAAGGATAACCATAGCTGTTACCTTGAGAGAGAAAACCAGTAACAAAAGCGTGTCTTGCATCTCAAAGTGGTAAGAGGGAAGGTTTCAGATACTGCTGCTGCTGTCTTGCGCTTCAGGAATACTCAGTATCTGTTCCTCTGCGCTTTTGTAAGCAAGCAGGCAGCGTTAGGAGCAAGCAAACCTCTGTGGTTTCATGCAGGGCTTAAAATCAAGAGCAGGAGTTTGACAAAGCTCTGCTCAATAATTGATTATCTTTTCCCCTAGACTTTAATTAGAATATTGACAAGCTGTTGTAACCTATGATGCTGATCACTGTCTGTCTAAAAGCCAAAGGGATTTAAGTTTTTACCAGATTAGCCAAACTTCCTGATCCTGTGAAATTACTGGTGAAAACCTGGTATGACTGAAAGCTAGAGGACAGATGCCGGGTATCTCAAAGAACATAGGATTGCAGAGGTTTTGGTATAGCACACAAGCAAAGAGAATGATAGCTCCTTGGGGTCCCTTTGCTCAGCTGTGAGATGGAGGAGTAAGAGCATTGCTGAGCCCCTGGACAATGAGGCAAGGCCAGGCTTAGCACTGTAATAACTACTTAGACTTGCTAACCATCACATTTACATGGCTTCTCACGGAGAGCAGTGCTTGAATCATGTGCGAGCTATGCTGTTGAACAAACAGAAGGAACCTTTGTCCTTTGTTTCCACTTTCTTTCCATTTCCATTTCTCTTCTTTCTTTAATAGTTTCAGTTTAATTGAGATTGTGGGATTTCTGCTTTTTCACCAAGTGCCCCAATGGCATCGTTAAGATTTCTATGGAATTAAAGCAGGGAGAGTCATATCCCCGAATGGCCGTTAAGAGAAATGGTTGTTAATAGGTAGTTTCTCTCTTCTTGTTTTTATATATGATAATACCTGTATTTTTAAAATGAGATCACTTGGCAGTCACTGTGAAGTGTCCCTTAGTACACTATAGCACAATGAGGACTCTCTCATGCATAAATAAGGTAGCCCTAGTTTACTCTAATCCTCTCTGAGGATGTGAACCTCCATGGCAATTAGTGATTAAGCTCCAGTGAACCAAGGCTACTTTGCTCTTGAATGAGTGCATCTACAGGACTGATTAATGTGCCTTAACACTGATGTCATTCCTCTAGTTGCTTTAACTTTTCTAAGTATATCAATGTTAGACATGGCCTACATTTAAGACTGTTATTATTTTTGTGGGAATTATATATCCAGCTCGAAGGCAAGGGAATTTCAGTGTTCATTTGTGTTGTGCTGAGCAGCAGGTGGAGACTTGGACTTTGAACACATTGGAATGTATTTGAAAATATGGTTTGGCCCTGGAAACACTTCGGGCATATCACTGGAATTCTGGCACTGTACATCTTATCATTTCTCTCTTTAACACCCTTACAACTTTCATGACCAGAGCAAGAATTATAATCTCTTTTCTGTTCTCTCTCTCTGTGACAAATATTCCTGTGTCCTGATAAATGCCTTCTGTGTCCTTCGTGTTCAAAAAACCTGAGCAGGATGTAACAGGGGAGAAAAAGCTTATTGCATGAGATGGGTGATTTGACTCCATAGTCAAAACCCGGTATCACAGGCCAAGATGCTGCCCTAATTTGTTTGAGACATTGTATGGCAAAGAGTACATGTTGGAGCTGCCCCACAATACTTGCAGTCCAAGTAGTAGGTGAAGAGGAAACACACGGGTACAGACAGGTGAAGAAGCACAAGAGAGACTGACTATTGGTCAGCATACCTGTTAAGATAAAATGAACCACCTAATGAGTTTCAATGCTATGTTTAGAGAGTCAGAGCTGTGTGAGAAAGGGTCACCCTTCTCAGGACTGCCACCTCTGAGCGGCAGCAGACTGTGGAAGCAGCAGGCTAGCTGTGCTGCTTGCGCTTTGGGTCTCCAAAGCCCCTGTTCATCCACTGGCTGTTTCCTGCTATCCCTGCTGAACAATCATGTTTGTTTACTTGAATTTCAGGCTGCTTTCAACAGAAACGCAGCAGCTGCTCAGGTTGTAGCGTCTCATGGGTATAGAATAGAGCAGAGTTCCTCTAAAGGAAAAAGGCAGGGCTTGTACTCACAGCATTGCCCCCCCCATTTGTACCATGTCCAGGCATGGTTCTACTTTGCACATTTGAAGAGTATACAAATTTGTGCAGAACCTCTCATGCCAAGAAAGCGTAACAGCAGTCACATTACCTAACCGATTGCATTGGCTTTAAGATGGATACAGGTAACTGCAGTATGAAACACTTCCTAGGCATAACTGAACAACTGTGTCTGAGCTCATGATAATTACATGTTTTACCTAAAATACCTACCTATTGCAATTATATGCTCAGTTATGTATTGTGGCTACATTTACAGACTTTTTTTGTATTAGATTATACCTTTTTTGTATAATTACCAGTGGTTTGAATCTAATGAGCATTTTTCAAGTGTTTAAAGGCTTAACAAGAACCCCATCTTGACTTATTAAGGTAGTCATATGTAAAATAACTTTCAGCTTAGCTGAATGATTATGCATAAATGTATTTTCTGTGTTCTGTGCTTAAATAATTGAGAGTTTTGATGTAAGTCTACATGTCAGCAGTGTAATGGTTGCTCTGTTAGTCATCAAGACATTGTTATACGGTGTCCACAAGCACTGGGCATTTCTAGTTTGTGTGTATGTGTGTGTTCTTCATTGCTAAAGACCTCTGTAAAGAGAGAACATTGTTATTACCTTAAAGGCCTAACTCCGCACCCTAAATGCTGATTTTGTTGGTGATGTGGGAGCTATTACTGTAAATGTGGTTAGACAGGAAAAAAGTGGAATGCTGTATTTAAAATGGAAGTAGAAAAATCAATCAAAATGTAGAATGTGCAAAGGATGAGTTGTGAAGTGGCAGCAAGGCTGGCAGAAGCTGTTATAAAGCAGCATCTACATTCCATGCAAACAGGATCTAATTAAAACTTGGAAACTACGTGACACGTTGGATAGCAACAGTTGTTGTTTTTCCTTCTGTCTTTTTCAACTGTATGAATTCTGATGTGAATTTAGGTCATAGAGTAAATGGGTCATAAAGCAAGCTGTATGGAAGACCATGCTGCACGCTTAAGTACATTGGAAAATCTTCAAGGAATTTAGGAGAATGATTTGATATTACTGATGAATTTCCAGAAAGAACAGCCTAGGGCTGTCGAACAGCAGCAGAATTCAGGGAGTAGATCTCTGTGGGCAAATATGCAAAGCACTTTGTTGGCATTATTGGACTCTATTATTATTATTATTATTGTTATTGTTGTTATTATTGCCTTTTACCTTCTTCATCACATGGTTGGTTCACATTCACGATAGCAGAGACACGCATCAGTCAAATTAACTAAATGCTGAATGTTTCACTATAAGAAGCCTTTTTGTTGTGTTTAAACAGCAAAGGAATGGAAACCCATTTTTTTTTCCTAAACTCAGGTCATTTGGAGCAACTTTCTTATAAAGTTTGCTCAAAGGAGAAGAGAGTGGGGAGACTACCCCAAGGATTAGCATGACAACACAGGGGCTTTGTGTGTAGATTAAAGCCATTGAACTTTGAATGAGTTGGTTTTGTGCATTAGGGATACATTACCTAACCTGCTCCAGTGGACATGGGATTTTAGCAACTGGGTTAAATGAAATTATAGAAGCAGGGGATAAGTAAGGATTTGTATTTGCTCTTTTCTGTGGCTTATGGTGAATGGGAAATAGTAGACTTGTTAATCTTGCTTTTCTAGCATCTGATTTTTAACTGTAGAGTGAATGTTAGTTGAGGGGAAGGAGAGTATGTAATGCTTAATTTAATTTACCATTTACAAGCTAAGTTTTACATGAAGTCAGGTATACCCAGGCCGTGTAGCCTGGAACTCTTTATTAGCATTTGCATAAATAAAGACTTGTTTGACATTTATAGTCTGGGTGTTGGAGATAAATGCATCAAATTCCTGCAGTGGGCTCTGGGCCTCTACCAGCAGATGAAGGATTCGAGGTAATTAAAAGGATCAGAGCTCCATACTATCTGCACAAGAATTTTTACCCTCTCTCTCACTTTCAGCTATCTCCCTTATCGTCACAGATGGGTAGGAATTGTTAAAGCAGTTTAAACTGTCAGACATCAAAACCTTGCTAACATTGATGGAAGCTGGACACTTACCTGAGCCACACAGCATGGTACAGAGAAGCCTGGCCTGACACTGTGGATGCTGGCTCCTCACAGGGAGCTGTAACACCACATCACAGAGCTACAGTACACGAGTTACTGACTCCTATCTTTCAGTACCTCATGCAGTATTTGTTAGTTTGGCTGTGGGACTCCACCAGTCCAAAACCTGTCTTTGAAACCAATCTTGCTGAGAAGATCCTAGCTGAAAAGAGGAGACATAGTTGTTCTTTCTGCTCCTTGAAGTGGTCATGGGGAAACCTCATGAACAAGGTGCTTTGCCATATCTGCACTGGATAGGTATACACAATAGATACACAGGCATTGAAAGTGTTCCAGGGTTCTCTACAACAGCTGACAGCACCAGGCTGATTCCTATTTGTCTGAATCTTTGCCATTTCCAGCTAGCACTTTATTGATAGTGTTTCAGGGCTTGTTTGAGTTAGTGCTTTGGATCATACTATAAAAGAGGATAATGAGATGGTGAAGACATCTTCTGTACTGATGCCTCTGTGTCTTTTCTTTCTTTACAGCATTCTGTTTGCAGACATTGTGGGGTTCACTAGTTTGGCATCACAATGTACTGCCCAAGAGCTGGTGAAGCTGCTGAATGAGCTCTTTGGCAAATTTGATGAATTAGCTACAGTAAGTACAACATTCTTATTTCAGTTGAGTTTAAATTCCCCTCTGAACAATGATGCATGAGTTACATGTTAGAAATCTGTGATAGACTGATACAGCCCTCTGTGTTGTGAGTATTTAAAGCTTCCTATTTTTTATTAGTATTCTGGAGAGAAAACAGTCCATTTAAATTGTTTAGGAAAGAAGCTTACATTCCTGTTTTTAATGTAGTTTTCTCCCCCCTCCTTGGAGGCCGTCAGTGCTCTTCATTGGTTTTGTTTCCACAAAATAGAGATAATATTTCAATATTTACATTTCCATCCTGCATGGGGAAAAAAACAAGATAATGGAAACTGTGACTATTGGCAGGATGGCATAAAACTACTTCCTGTGATAATAAGAAGCTAGAGAGTAAAATCAGCTCTTCACAGAGAGCACTCCTTGTCACTGAAATGATGGAAGCTTTTCAGGGAGGCTATTGTAGGCAAAATGGGCTCCATATCATAACTGATGCTTATGTTTTGGTGATTGCACTTACATTGTGCCAGATTCCCCAAGGAAAAGAAAATGAGAGAAATGTTCCTTGCTTATGACTCCTAGTAGTCTAATGGTACCACAACCACTTGACAAGAAATGAGAGGAATGGACATGCCTGAAAAAAATCACACATCTTGCTTCAAATTACATTTAACAATATGCTGAAAAGGTGTTTTCCCCTTGAACAAAGCAAAACTTCCTCAAATCTATGATGGGAGGACATCGCTGAGAAGTATCACCTCCACATGAATTATGCTCCTCTGCTCTATAGCTGTCTTGTCTTCAGACTGTGCAGCAGCCTGAAGAAATTTCTTCAGGTTCTCAACATCCACGTTTTTTTCAGTCCAAACTCAATTTCCTTGACATAGCCTTCCACATGAGATCTGAAGCCTGGGGACACTATGGCTCCCTCTTGATAAACAGCTCTCAAGGACCCCAGGGAGAAAGAAATCTCCTAGTCCACAAGAGGCCAGGATTGACAAAGACCTATTCTTAGTTAAAGGGGTTATCATTTGTTTAGGTGCTATGTCCTGATTTGCATTTGATGTCCAACTCATAACAGAGTGGAACTGTTGTGTGTTCCCTTTTTCCAAGAAAAACAAAAGGTTAACTTAGATGCTGAGATGCAATGGAGGTGTGGGTTTTTGGCATGAATTTATAACATGCTCACAGGCTTTGCACAACCAATTCATTACTAGAACTGCAGGCAATCCCTCAGAGAGAGCACAGGTCCCCAGAGTGCTTCATAGATGTGTACCTTAGACATAAAAGGGACTGCCATTCAGATGAGCATTGGCAAAAGCTTAAATGGCTTAAAAAGTTCAGTCTCCTGACTTTAATTTCATTACTGAATTTCATCCTCCAAATGTCAACCAGCCGTAGAATCCCAGACTGGTTTGGGCTGGAAAGGACCATCATCTTGTTCCAATCCACCTGCTGTGGGCAGGGACACCTTCCACTAGACCGGGTTGCTCCAAGCCCCTGTGTCCAACCTGGCCTTGAACACTGCCAGGTATGAGGCAGCCACAGCTTCTCTGGGCACCCTGTGCCAGCACCTTAACACCATCACATGGAAGAACTTCTTTGTTGTATCTAAGGCTGAACTTCCCATGTTTTCAGTTTGAACCCATCACCCCTTGTCCTATCGCTGCAGTCCCTGATGAAGAGTCCCTCTCCAGCATCCTTGTAGCCCCCTTCAGACACTGGAAGCTGCTCTGAGATCTCCACACAGCCTTCTCTTTTCCAGGCTGAACAGCCTCAATTTCCTTAGTGCTTTTAAAATTTATAATGCTGTCATCTGTGGAGTCATCTGAGCCATGAAACACAAAGCAGTGTAGTAGAATGGGAGTACTTGTGACATAGCAGGAGATCAGATGTGCACACAGAAATGCACAAGCCTGTGACACAGGACATAGCACTGAAACAAGGGAGGTGGCTACTGTACCCTGCTTGCTCCCTTAGCAGTGGCCAGATGGAGCCAACTGGCGGTGTCAGTGACATCTCAGTCAGGGTACCAGCCACATGTTAGCTTGTGATGTGAGGCTACTTGTTTGTTAGGGAAGAAGCAGATTTGAGACAGCAGAGCTAAAAACACTTAGCTTTTCTATCCAGGCTGCATGCATTCTGTTTCCAAATATGAAAATAGATCTCATGGTTTCTTTCAGGTATGTGAGGAAGATTTGTTACTTGTGCTTCTAGCTCAGACTGTGCTGCATCGGGTGTGATAAAGCACAGAACGTATGCACTTTCCTTGGCGCCTTCTGGTGTGGTAAAGGGAGACTTGTTACTGTGTCTCCCCCAGACAGAAGAAATGTGCTGGGAAGTGTAACGTTTCAGAAGGATTCTGATCTCATGTTTATAACAACTTCTAGATACTCATTATTAGATCAAAACAGAGCACTAGGCTGATTTTAAATCAATGCTGTGCTTTAGCATTCAGAATGATGAAGGAGGAAATCTCAGGGACTTTAAAGAAGACTGTATTGGTGATAGGTACTTTGGCTGTGAGAACTGAACTGTGGTGTGCATGCTGTGTGCTGCTGCTTCTTGGGAAGCAATGTCAACTGGAAGGGGCAGTTTATGGCAGCCTTTGTTGAAACAGCTGTCCTGTCTAAAAACTGTAATGCTTAAAAAGTCCCTGTCACCACTGTGGGAAGCGTAGTAAGCGTAAGGCAGCGTATATTTGTTCGAAGTCGCATGAAGAGTCTTGGCATTTTGGCACATTGACACATTATGGGAATAGGGAGTCTTTGCTTTTGACAGTAGAGTTCATAAGCTGACCAGAACCAGGTGCTTCAGACAAACACATAAAGCTCTTTTTGAGAGATCTGGGACAACCGAATACTAACGTTTGTCCCTCTGACATTTAGAAGCCAGTTTATGCTTTTTAGCACTAGATTTTTCTCTCTTCCTATATTCTGCTTGCTTGATTTTTTGGTAAGGCAAATAGCTTTTGAAATGCTGTGCCTCTTTTAAAATCACATATAAATTAGTGAATATCAATTTATATTTTTATATATATTTGAATATATTATATATAAATACAAATATAAATACAGCTTGTAGCAGGGACTTCTGAATGCAAACCTTAGGTTTCAATTTATTGGCATTCAATTCCTTTGAAAGCTTGTTTGAACATTCTGTTTATAGAGAAGGAAGAAAAGTCCTGATTTTCTTACTCCCTACAAGAAATGATTTGTAGTTCTATCATGTTCTTTTTCATTCACCTCTAGAGAAAACATGTTTTTCAAAAGCTTACCTTGTACAGGTTATTTTACCTTGTAAATCTCAGTCTTTAAACTCTTTTAGGAGAAGAGGTGATCTGAATGCAGTTCTCAAACTGATGGCATCTTTTCTGTGTTCACAATAGCACTGTTTGGTTTCTTCAAGAAACAATCTCAGATACTCTTACTTTACATGAGACTTTTTGGTCTCAGTAACTTGTGAGTCTGTGGGCTAACTTCAGTCACAAGTGAGTCTCAAAAATATAAAGCTAATAAAAAATGAGTGATAGTATTAGTAGGCTTGCAGGAGTGTAACTTCATCCTAGCAGCCACCAGAGAATGCACATGGGGCTGTGAGGAATGCTTCAGGGTTCATTTGTATATCTGGTTACTGAAGTACCTGTAATGCCACAGTCGTTAGGCACCCTGGTTTTCTGAAAGCCTTTTGAGTAAGTTTGCCCATGTAGAGATTCCCTTGGGATTGTGCACAATAGCAAGCCGCCTTCTTGAACTTACACAGCTGGTTAAGTTTCTCATAAGGCCTATGGATAATAAAAAGAATGATTTTGCATTAATTTCTTTTGGATTTTATCTGCTGTCCAGGCTTAGTTTACTTTGTTCAGTCTGTTACTTCTGAAGCTCCTCACTTTCTTCCAGTTTTAGTAAAGCAAGAGTAGCATTGTGCAGTCTGGTAGTCATTCTGCATTGCATGGTATCAACAAATGCTTTAAACAGCTGGTCTTTGCATGAGATATTCAGGTGCTTTTGCAGTTAACCTTCAGCCTCTCCTGGGGAGTTAAAATGAAGACTGGCCATGTAGAGGAAGCTCCAACACTATAGCTAGCTTCCACTTCATCATGCTTCAGCTTACTTGTGTGACAAATTTTAGTGACATACAATCGTTTGCATCATGTTGGGTTTAGGTTCCCAAGGAATTCTTGGACACCCCACACTTAGGCTGGGTGCCTTGTTACTGTAATACACTGTATATTTCAGTGCATTTGCTTTTCATGCTTTGGCATGGATTTACTGCGGATGAGGGAGGTTCTCAAGGCTTTGGTTACCCAAGTAGCATCACACAGTTGCGCATGCCCCTGCTCGTGCGCTGTCATGGTCACAGCTCCACTATCTTGTGATGCAGTTCAGCCTTACCCAAAATATTTTACCTGTAATAAGTTATCTTAATAGTAAAGAGGAGGCATTTATCCAGCGTCCTGCATTGTAATGCAATGGGTTTGCTTTTCAGAGGAATTCTGATCTTCTTTAATTGTTCTCTTCTTTGGTAGACTTCTCTCCCATACTTCCTGCATCTAGTATATGTGGAAAAATACTTGTATTTACAGATCCTGTTATTTCTAGTTCAAATCCCATGTTACTGCATGTTGGACTTCTAAGACTTTCCATTTACAAGTGGATAAGGATAAACAAAGTTCAAGCTCTTCAGAGGACATCACTAGAAGTGGATTTTGATATCTGAATGAAAGATCTTACCCATTCATGCCACTTCTGGCATCTCATCCATTAGCCAGGCTGGCACACACCGCTTCCTTGTTCTTTCCATATGCAGTATGTATACCTC
The DNA here is from genome assembly GCF_034315485.1 of Pezoporus occidentalis. Taxonomy (NCBI): domain Eukaryota; kingdom Metazoa; phylum Chordata; class Aves; order Psittaciformes; family Psittacidae; genus Pezoporus; species Pezoporus occidentalis. The sequence continues at coordinate 1,137,684 of NW_026914718.1, read as the reverse complement.
CAGGCTTCGCCAGTGTTTGTAGGTTGGGTCTATTTTTATCTCTTTCCATTTTAGTTTAGAATCCTTCCCTGATTACCTCCTCAGCTTTTAACAAGTTTTACTCTCAAAATATCAATGTTACTGAAGTGGCTTTTTGTACCTGTTCAGCCTCAAAGATATTGAACTTACCTACGTTGCTTCTGAGCCTGAGGCAAAGAGTCAGCAAGTCATGTTTTTAATCAGCTTCTGTGGTGGTTGTTGTGGTTGGGGGATTTTATAATGTGTCAAGAACATTCAGTTCCTTATTGTGCTTTGAACTACCTATCCCTAGAAGCAGTCACTTTAAGAAGTGAATTCTATTGAATCTATAGAATGCTTTAGTTTATTTGAAGGTAATTACGATGTACTTTTAAAATACAAAATGAGCACACTTTTTTGCAGCCTGGTTAAGATGGGAAACTTAGTGCTGGAAAACAGATATAAACCTACACCATGTAACCCTTCCTTGTATAAATTAAGTGTGGATGAGAGGGTGATATTTACAAAGACTAATTTTAAGGAGAGTTGTCTCCCCAGCCCCCCTTGCTAGTGCTGACACAGGATCCTGATGAGGCAGATCATACATATAAGCTTGAGTCCAGTTCCGAGCAACCAGTGGAAAGGTGCCCTAGGGAGACCTAAAGAAGTAAGCTTTCTTGAATTAACGTGGTCTTAATGAATATACCTGCAACTCTATAGGATCAGGAACTCATGGTGTGTGTATGGCCTGAAGCTAAAGTAAGTGTCTGTGAGATTGTTTTCGAGAGAGGAAGATAACATCACACAGTTTAAGTATTGTAGGAACATATACATAGGCAGGTACCACAGAGCTTAGGTCTTTGCTAACCTCCTTTATGGTACTTTTTAGGTAAGGAGATTGGCTTGGTATGCCAATTCTGTGACATAACTCTTGTCATGATTTCCTTGCTTGTGGCTAATTACCAAATGCTTTGTGAAGTTGCATTCTGCAAATCTGAGAGGTGCATTTTTGCATAGGACTCTGCTGAATTATCCTGAGAAGCTTCAGGTGCTTGCAGTATGGGCTGCTGAAAGTAGTACTGAAATCAGTACTGAAATGAATTGGTTTGACTCCTTGTGCAGTTAGCATAGAGAAAGGTATTACTGGAGTTTAATATGTCATCCAAAGAGATGTATAATTACACTCCTGAAGTGCCTGTTTCACACCATTGTAGCAGCAGTTTAACAGGTAACCCAAGGGTGTATTTTAGCTGCCTAATGTAGTCTGCATACACAGTCCTACCTGGAGTCCTTTGTCCATGCACCAATCTGTTATGAGGGGCATGTATTGGGGGGGAGCAGCCATCAGGATCTCTCCTCAGCTTTGTGGGTGCCATGCCTCCTGCACTGCAGTCCGGAAGCGCTGTCCTCAGAGCAGTCAACTTTGCTTTTCTCAAGCAAGACTTTTTATCTCCTTGAGGTCAGAAAAATGTGGAAGAAATCCCCATTTCCTGAAATGTAAAGCTTACTTTTTCAACATTTTATACTGTATTTGGTTTAGGCTCATTTCTCCTGGGGCATTCCTCTTCATAAAAGGACACCATCTTAAAGAATACTTAATGAAAACTGGGAAGGAGACAAGCCTGCATATCAGTCATGATGATTGCCTAAGATATTCTTGCTTAAAATCCTTTTTCATTTCCAAGTGAACTAACATACGTGATTGTTAAATAGGTCCTCACTTTCCAGGACAGAAAACATTTAACCTTTTACTTCTGTAAAATTACTCTCCATGTGGAGTAGGGAAGGAATTTATTGTGAGAATGGGAATGCACAGAAAAGGTAGGCCAAGAACCTGCAGGTTATTGCAGATCAGCCTATATAATTACCAGTAAAATGGAGGAAAAGCATTAGAAGCAAAATGTCTTCCTTTTTATAGCTATCCTGAATAATTCTACATTTGTTCATGCATGCTGTGGCTCCCATGATGATAGATAATTCGTCATAACTTCACAAATGCATTACTTAATTACAGGCTTACATATGCTCATGTGGGGATGGCCAGCTTTCCTCAGTCAGAGCCCACCAAGCCGTTTTCTGTGGTACTTCAAATACTGAAACCAGATTTGTTTGCCTTTCCTATTATTTCTGCCGCTCTGTAGAAGCTCATCCTGTTAATTCTAGACTAACTGTTACTGTGATAAGTATGTCTCCATTACCCTGCTAAATTGAATTCTGTGGAGTATTGCAGTTAGCTCATTCTCAAGGCTTGTTCTGCTGGGACTAGCAGATGTACAAGAACTAGCGTGAGTTAGTGAAGTTACTATTTACAGGCATTATTCCATTAGAAGGTTATCCAAGTAGTTGTTCTGGGGTGTGTTTAAGCCCACAGTTCAAAACCTGGATGAAAAGAAATGTTAAAATGTGTATGCAGTGATTTACAGGGGTTTCTAATGGACTGGACAGTTTTCAAAAGTGTATTATCACTGTTGGCACACTGCAGTGTAATGGAGATGGTTGTAATTTCCATGTCACTTTATTGCACTCAGGGTTTGACTATGAAGTTTATCTGATAAACTGGCTTCAATAATCTCTCACAGATGTTGTGGCCCACATTTAGCATAGTTATTAAAATAGATTTGGATACTACACAAAGAAATCTTCTTGGTGAATCTTATTGTTTTTCTGAAAAAAAAAAAAAAGGAAAATGATAAGTGAAATTACTGTTGAAAGTTGCAGATGGTGTGAAACCTGCTTTGAGATCCCCAGCGTGAGAAAGACATGTTGGTAGAGAGTGAAAAAAATGATGAGAGGTCTGGAGCAGCTCTGCTCTGGAGCCAGGCTGAGAGAGCTGGGCTGGTTCAGCTGGAGAAGAGAAGGCTCCTTAAGGCAGCTCCAGTGCCTGAAGGGGCTCCAGGAAACCTGGAGAGGGGCTTTGGACAAGGGACTGTAGGGACAGGACAAGGGGAATGGCTTTAACCTGCCAGAGGGGAGACTGAGATGAGATCTTGGGAAGTTCATCTCTATGAGGGAGATGAGACACTGGCACAGGGTGCCCAAGAAGCTGTGCCTGCCCCATCCCTGGCAGTGTTCAAGGCCAGGCTGGATGGGGCTTGGAACAAATGCTCTAGTAGAAGGTGTTCCTTCCCATGGAAGGGGATTGCAACTGAATAATCTTTAAGGTCCCTTCCAAGCTGTGAAATTATGATGATTCTAATAACTTGATATGGTGTTGCTTAGTTACACTGTACAGCCTTCTGATTAACTCCATCATATTCACTGACCTTTCTTCTGTGACCCAGAAGTAGGGTGGCTTGTCCTTCACCATTTCCTTTACAGCAGAACACTGTACTATGCCCTTCCAAATGCACTTGGAGCAGCATGGTGTTCACTACATCGCTGCATAAAGAAAGGGCTAGACCATTAATACCAAGAGCAGGTGTCAGCACCCAGTTATCTTCTACCAGTCTGTGTTCAAATCTGTTGAAAGGAGGGCTCAGAACTGGTTTCTGGCCCATAGCTCTTAGGCTGAGTCACCTTGGTTAACATGTAAGTAGAGGATGAATATTAAAATTTGTTTATTATACAGTATAAACACATCTATATTATACACAGTATTATATATCATAACAATACATTATATATTATTATACAAATACATTATACACATACAAATATGCATTTATTATAACATTTTATATGTTGTATATATGTGCAAGGGGTGTAGGTAAGCTTGCAGAACTGTGTCTGTGTATGTTGTACGTGCACACATATATATGGACAGATGCATATCATAAAGCATGATAGCAAAAATACAGGCTTTTTTCCACTTCCATTCCATCAAATGGACAGATTTTATGAAATTGAATAAAGACATCATTCTGGCTTTAGAGGATCTAGTAGAAAATACTATTCTTTCTTCAAGTCTCTTTTGTGCCTCTATCACATCTGTAATTTAGCTAAATTTATGTTAACTTCTGGAGTGATTCAGAGCTTTCTAATCCAATTTTCCATTGAGATTAATAGCACTTGATGTTAAATAAGATGCACATGCTAAGCACATTGAAAATAAGCTGCAGTGGTAACAGTGGTGAATCCTATCTTGTCCTCTCTCAAGACCTTTTTGGATGCAGAATGAAGTTCCTGGGTTTGTGAAGAGAGGTAAAAGGGGAATGCATTTATTGCTATGGGAAACTTAATGGTGCTTTGCATTTTTTTTCCCCAGTAGTCATTTTATACTGGTAATAACTAAGAAAGGACTGTCCCTGGGACGTGGTTAGCCTGGATTATTGAATTACGGTCTCCTGAGGATTAGAGGAACAACTGGTATAAATCAGTGGAGTTCCCCTGAAACCTATGATGCTGTACTGATTCACACGAATGGAAAATTCGATCCCCTTTTGCCTACCTGATACAAACAGCTCAGCTCTGAGCACAGCAGGCTGCCCAGAGAAAGCTGTTGGAATGGGGCTTTCTGCAAGCAAATAACTGATGAACCAAGAAGGAAGGAAACCATAGGAAAACGAGGAAAAATATGAGGGGGGATAAAACAGGAAAGTGCTTCTGTGTTGGGCCCTTTCCTCAGGGTCATCGATCTTACTTTGGGGTTATTGTCTGTAAGGGAGGGTGGCCATGCCCCTCTGTGGCAGTGCCTGACCTCATTGATGAAGCTCTTGACAGCAGTGGCAGGGCCAACAGGCTGGTGTATGTTCCTTCCTCAGCCCTCGTACTTCACCACTGTTCCTCCAGAGTTAATTCTGCTCTCAGTGAAAACTGAGCCATTGCAGATTTGCATTTTGATGGTTTCCCTCTTCAGTAGGAGAAGAAAACATTGAGCTAACAGTGGTTTTATCAGGGAGTAGGGCAATGGTGTTTCCCCCCACCAAATTCAAGCAGTTTCAGTCAGTGAATGTATGGGGGGGGGAGGCATGAAGGGGTTTTGAGCTCAAGAGCTGCTCCCTATGCTGCCAGTGCATCTCCTTCCACCCCTCTGCTGCATGCAGTTTCACTAATGCTGATGACTGAAATGTGGTGAGGATGCCAAAGCATTCCCCTGAGAGTAATGCCTTCAGTTTAAGTCCAGGCCTAATAGAGCTCCTCCCTTGTACCCCACCACTTAAACAGCTGAACCTGGACATGTGTTGGTTTGGTTTGTCTGTTTTCTTTAATTCTTTTTAAGGTTCTAACGCTGCAGTCACTAAGCAAATTCCTGTTCACATTCTTCCAGCCTAAACAAAACTCGGTGTCCAAGAGCATTGTAGGAGAATGTAAGGCTGGTAGGGTCTGAGCTAGGGGAAATGTGAATCACTGCTTATGCATCTTTTGTAGACCTTATTAATCTCCTTTTTTTTCACTCTGCACAGCATAACTAAGTCTAACTTGGCTGAATATGGCCAAGAATCTTTTTATGGACCTCAGCTAATGCAGTTTTTATTAGTAGGAATGGCAAAAAAGTGTCTTTCTAATTTATGGATAAATAAAATCCCTCCTACTCATAGATTTTGATTCCAGGAGGGTAGAACAGTAAAACTCTGATGAGCATACCTGCAAATCAGGTTGCTGGCAGGCTTGCAGGGAAAGAAATGGATGTGCACAATAAGCATTAAATATGTTGTAGTTAAATCACACAGGGTCAGACTCATCCTTGGTGGAATTCCACTGCAGTTAGTGGAGTTACGACGGAGAAAAGTTTAATGTTTAGCTTTTAAAATCTTGCTTTTAAAAATTGTAATCTATCTGACCTTCCTTTTGGGCTCACTTTGATAGGTACTTATGTACCATAATGACACAGGAGCATATAGAAAGATATAGATCGTTGCAGTGACTGAAGTCAGGGCAGGGACTCTTTCCTGCATTAGCAACTGCCATGTCTAAAGTAAATAAAAGCTTTATAGAGGCTCTTCTCCTACCAGACAGTGAAATAATGTGCTGAGCATCCCTGACTTTGGATCTATTCATGTAATAAACAAGTACTTACTTGGATAGCCTATTAAAAAGAACCCAACCCAAGCCAAACCAAACCCAAAACTAACAACACCACCCCCCCAAAAAAACCAACAAAACAGCAGTGACAATAAGGATTGTTGCAGTCTGTCATCTGAGGAAGATCCTCCTTTACAAGGCTTTGTACTTCTGCAGCAGAATCTCTCTGTTCAAGGGAAGACCTCGCTGTCTGCTGATGGATTATGCTGGGAGAGGTAGGAAATATTTCACAAACTGTAAATTCTCTTCCCTTTATTTCTTATTGGAAGAAAAAGAAACAACTCACAACAACAAAAAAAAAACCAAACCAACTTATCCAGAGTACACAAAACAGTATTTGATGCCTGTGGCACAAAAATACAGAGTTAATGGTCCCAGTCTCTACTTCTGCAGTCTTGGCAGACTTCACTCTTTCTGCCAAATGCATTTAAATATAGAAGTACAACAACATCGCCATCCAGAGGGACCTTGACACGCTTATGAGGTGGGCTGATGCCAAACTCATGAAGTTTAACTATGCCAAGTGCAAGGTCCTACACCTGGGTCAGAGCAATCCCAGGCACAGCTACAGGTTGGGCAGAGAAGAGATTCAGAGCAGCCCTGCAGAGAAGGACTTGGGGGTGTTGGTTGATGAGAAAATGAACATGGGCCAGCTGTGTGTGCTTGCAGCTCAGAAAGCCAACAGTATCCTGGGTTTGCATCAAAAGGAGCGTGACCAGCAGGTCGAAGGAGGTGATCCTGCCCCTCTACTCTGCTCTTGTGAGACCTCACCTGGAGTATTGTGTGCAGTTCTGGTGTCCTCAACATAAAAAGGACATGGAACTGTTGGAACAAGTCCAGAGAAGGGCCACGAGGACGATCAGGGAACTGGAGCACCTCCCGTATGAAGACAGGCTGAGGAAGTTGGAGCTGTTCAGCCTGGAGAAGAGAAGGCTGTGGGGAGACCTCATAGCAGCCTTCCAGTATCTGAAGGGGGCCTATAGGGAAGCTGGAGAGGGACTCTTCATTAGGGACTGTAGTGATAGGACAAGGGGTAATGGGTTAAAACTTAAACAGGGCAAGTTTAGGTTGGATATAAGAAGGAAATTCTTTCCTGTGAGGGTGGTGAGGCACTGGAATGGGTTGCCCAGGAAGGTTGTGAATGCTCCATCCCTGGCAGTGTTCAAGGCCAGGTTGGACGAGGCCTTGGGTGATATGGTTTAGTGTAAGGTGTCCCTGCCCACCGCAGGGGGGTTGGAACTGGATGATCTTAAGCTCCTTTCCAACCTTAATTATTCTGTGATTCTATAACAACAAAAAGCCAGAGTTGTTTGAAAGAGTAACACACCATACCCACTCTGTTCTACCTAACAATCCCTTCTACCCAACACCATACCCATGCCATACCCACCCTGTTCTACCTAACAACATACCCACCCCCTTCTGCCCAGCACCATACCCAACACCATACCCACCCTGTTCTACCAGACACTCTACCCACCCCATTCTATCCAACACCATAACCACTCCCTGCTATTCAACACCGTACACAACACCATGCCCACCCTGTTCTACCCAACACCATAACCACTCCTTGATATTCAACACCATACACAACACCATGCCCACCCTGTTCTACCTGACAGATAGGGGAAAATACCTGTCTAAGAATGTAAAGAAAGCTGTTAGTGACTTTGAAGTATCCTCTGCTTTCCGAGCCGGGCTTCCACTTCACACTGACAAACCCTGTGACTGACAGCGGTGCCAGAGGGAATTCTGCAGATCCGCTTGGAAACGTCTCACTGAGGCACCGCAGGTGGGCAAGCTGCCTGGCTAATGCAGTGCTAGCAATCTCTGGTGCTTTTCAGCATGTTCATAAACTGAAATTATCAGCTGTTTCTAAACAGCCATTGCTCGTATCAACCGTGACTAGAATTTGTAATCGTCAGCTTGAATTCATTGCTGTCACAAGTATGAAAAATCCTGCCGAGTCAAGGGCTTCTTTGGAAGTTGCTGAGAAAACAAAACAAAGAGGGAAAGAGTTTGGATTGTTCATTTGCATATCAATCCTCTAAAAGATTGCTCTTACAAAGCTGCTTTCCATCTCCTTCCTGGAAGTCTGCCTCGCATGTTGTGAACAAGAAAACTATTTTCCTAGAGATTACTGTATATTAATTGATTATAAATAAGGACAGTGAGGAGAGCATCTGGTAAGGAACAGAGTGGTGGGTTCAGAACAGCAGGTGATTTAGCCATGTGTCTTCCATCAAAGCTAATATATCTCCAGAAAATGCTGTAGTCCTTGTTTTCTTTCATTTTTCTCCTGCACCAGTTATAAATTGCCTTGGAAAAGTGGTGATGGATCCAGCTCTGTTAAGGGTTTTTTTTCCTTCCTTTATCTATCCACCAGGCTGGTAGACTGTGCTGTGCCAGCCTGACAGTCATTTTGTGTGTCCTATTAGAAAATGTGCAGTACTGCTCTAGAGCACAGTAAGCTCTCTTAAGAAAGCCAAGTCATTAGAAACAAACCGTTTTGGAGGTTGACCCTCAATAGGAGAGAACAGCGATCGATGAACACATGCATACTGTCCACCTCAGATTACTGAAATGGCTTTTCTGAGTAACTCTAGGCTGAGTCAAACAGTCATTGCCATGCATACCAAATTTAAAGATGAAAAGGGCTTTATAGAGGATTGTAAGGTGTGGGCAAAAATGGCGTATGTTTTGGAAAGTAAGTTCCAGCTTTAACTACTGAGTATCCTCCACTGCTTCAAGATTTGCCCCTAATTTCTTTTAAGAAGGCTTATTTTGGCAGTATGGTTTAGTACTGAAAACCTTAGTGGTTTCTGTCCAAGACCCTTGAGTTGGAAGGCCTGTTTTGTGTCAGGATAGATTTTGAGGTCTGCATATTACTTTGTGTGCATCAAGACTTATTGTACTTTTATAATACCATTTAGCCAAGGATCTCAAAATACCGGATTAAAACTCTAAGTAAAATTGGTGAGGCGTTTTGTGGCTGCAGACTGTGGGAATTCTCTACGGCCCCAGTGATAAGGCTTCTAGAATAATGATGCTCACATTCATTATAATATATATTAGCAATGATAATGAGTGATCTATTTAAAATCCTGCTGTACAGCACAAGAAATGTTAAGCAGTCGTTCTTGGAAAAGCCTTTCTAGTAGTTAAGCATATCCAAAAAGATGGCTGATGATTCAAGATAGGAGTTTGCTGCTCAGTTTATAAAAGAGGTAGAAAAAGCATTTTGCTAAAGAGTGTTAGCATGCGTTCCTCCATGCCTGAGCAGAGGTATAATATTTGTTCAATACATTTATAAAGAAGAGAGGCATCTGAAGGCCTGCAGCTGGAAGAGGGTATAATAACAAGCCCCTCATGCTGGTGTATGATGGGTCAGAGAAAAAGGGATGGCTGAAGGATTAACCATCGCATTTGCCATAGAATATGAGTGATGATGTGGAGAGTGTGGTCAGCTCAGGAAGGCAGAAGGCTGGATAACAGTATGTGTCTGTATGAGAAGCTGAACTAGACTCTTGTTGATCCTTTCTCATCATATTCACAACAGCTAATTTTGCATAGCACTTATATAATCACAGACTGCTTTGGGTTAGAAAGAACCTTAAGATCATCCAGTTCCAGCCCCCTGCCACGGACCATGTTGCTCCAAGCCCCATCCAACCTGGCCTTGAACACTGCCAGGGATGGGGCAGCCACAGCTTCTCTGGGCACCCTGTGCCAGTGCCTCAGCACCCTCGCAGTAAAGAACTTCTTCCTTAGATCTAACCTGAACTTCCCCTGTTTCAGTTTGACCCCATCACTCCTTGTCCTATCACTACAGTCCCTGATGAAGAGTCCCTCTCCAGCATCCTTGTAGCTTCCTTCAGACACTGGAAGCTGCTCTGAGGTCTCCAAACAGCTTCTCTTTTCCAGGCTGAACAGCCCCAATGTTCTCAGCCTGTCTTTGTATGGGAGGTGCTCCAGCCCCTGATCATCCTTGTAGCCTCCTCTGGACTTGCTCCAGCAGCTCTGTGTCCTCCTTATGCTGGGGACACCAGAACTGTGTGCATTACTCCAAGTGGGGTCATTTACTGGCGTAGTCCCAGTTGTGTGAGTTAGATATATTTAATCAGGTTATTTACTATTCTGTGTCATATTATAAGTGGGTAGAAATTGCTATCGTGTAGTTGCAAGTGATAGCATCATCTCTTCATGTCTACTCATAGTTTATTGGTTAAAGGCATTTTATTTGTGCTCTCTATTTAGAAATGAAGTTTCTGCTCAAACAAATGTAGCAATCATCAGATGCCATCACTGTTTTTTTAAATTGGGAGAGACTTAGCCAGACCTCTTTGGCTGTAGAAATTAAAGTGTGTGCAAACAGGAGATAAATTTGACGGTAATGCAAACCGACTGCATCTTCTTATCTGCAAGCGTGTCATAGTTAGACTGTGCTGTATTGTAAATTGTGATTTATGAGTTGGTGATGCACAAATGTGTATGTCTTTACAGATCAATACATCGTCTTTCCTGGTAAGTTGGAACTGGATTTGAAACAAAAGTTCCTCAAAATACAAACATATCCTGATATTAAATAGTGGGTTTGCTTCAGTCCTTTGGTTTGGATTCATATGGAAATGAGGTTTCATTGCAAATCCTGAATTCATACTGACCTAACATGAGGGCAAGGCGATATTTGTTCAGAACTATAGATTTAAAGCAGTGTTACCCTATGTGGGTTGAACGGTCTGGGTTTGATCTCTACTGTGTATTTATGTGTTTATAAATAGATGCATAAATGTGTGTATGTCAGCTTTTCTGTACCAGATTTAATGAACTGTAGATTACTTCGTTTGACCAGAAAAGGATTCCCTGAATGATAGTATTGAAGAAGATTTTATCCTGTAGCACTGGAATATTTTATATGAATAGTAAAACTTTTCCTATTCTCTTTTTATTAAAGGAAAACCACTGCAGAAGAATAAAAATCCTAGGGGACTGTTACTACTGTGTATCAGGATTGACCCAGCCCAAAACAGATCATGCCCATTGCTGTGTGGAAATGGGACTGGATATGATTGACACCATCACGTAAGTACTGTGAACAGTGAACCCAGACAGGAGGGCTACAACAGCTTCTTTGTGGCATTCAGAAGTGTGTTCTCAGAAAAGCAGCAGCGTCTGCTGTCGCTGCCCACCTAGCAATTCACGCTGGTGCATTCAGGTCATAGGACATTGGGTTTGGGAAGGGCCATTCTAAACCTCAGTTTTCCACTCTATTTAATCACCATGAGAACAAAAGTTCACAAGTGTGAGTGTGTGGAGGCACATGCACGTACAGATAAGGGGACAGAAAGATACCGGGAAATGATGAAACATTCTTGTTGCCATTTGCCACAAAGAAAGGAGTCCAATTTTCTTGTTCTACAGGGATTAAACACCGCTCATTTTGCATACCAGTATGTAAACTCAAAGCCAGTCCTGATGTATGCATGTTGTAGATGCGTTTGTATTCTCAAAATGATAGCTTGCTGATTTCTCCTTTCTGTATGTCATGTTTAAACCCGTCATTTATTCTGCTTTTCAGAAATGTAATGTGAAATTCACTTTGCTGATCAGTAGAATTTTTTTGTGCTTGAGAGCTCTGCTCTGCATTGATCATTATTTTAGCAAGGCGGAAAATGTGCGTGTGAGAGAACTGTGAATGAGCTTTCCGAGGGAGCTGGAGATCAATTTCATTACATAGGAAGGAAAGGATAAAGATGGGAAATATTTTCAGTACTCTGTTGCTCTGTGTATGTGCACACGTGTGTTTTATAGGAAGGTTATAGGAGGAAATGCACATCTCTTAATTCTGTATATAAGTAAATGCTGCTCAGTACAGTGCTGTTACGTTTGGGATGAGCTTGCAAAGAGGTGTGTCACCACAGGGAGCCTAGCCTGTCCTGTATTTGAAAGTGTTTGTCCACTGTTTCCTGTAGGCAGTTGTGCTTTCTCTCTGTTGTCATCTGGACTGTTGGGAATGTGGAGCTGAGTCAAGGTTCTGCTTCCCTTCACTTAATCCCTAAGTTTTTGCATTATGGGCAGAGAAGACCTACATTGTCTGTGAAGGTGAACAGAGCATAGTGTAATCTCAATGTAAAAATAGACAGTGCACTATTAAATAAAGAAAAATAGTGTAGAATAAGCAAATGTAAGGTTTATGAATTCAAATGATGCATTTTTGATTTGGAGCATTTTATTCTTCTTCTTTCTAATAAAGCTTTTGCCACATCACATATTTCATCTTTAATTATCTAAGGTAATTGAAGGCTGATGCTTATTTCTAGCTCAATCCATGTGCTTTTATTATTATGTTCGTTAATAAAATCTCTCAGGACTGTGAAAGGTTGGGTAAATGAGCCCATGGTCTCCCTCTCACTCAGTGCGGGTTCATCATCTTTGTAGACATTGTAAAATTGACAAAAGACTTTGTAATCTATGATACTATAAAATCCTAAAAGAATATCCAAAGTCTGCAAATCATGTATGTGCATTCTTCCTGCAGCGTATGGATACTCCATTTTTACGCAGGTCTTGGCTTTTATGAGCATAGTTAGATACACAGGCCCCGTATGTTTTTTCCAAAGCCTTTTTCCTTTTTCTCATCCCTGAAAAGCAGTAGCTGATGCTCCCATCCTCTTTTAAACCTAGCATTAATCTTTAATTCATTAGCTGTGCTGTGTTTCATGTGTACAAATAAGGTAGTGGTATAAATGTCTGAACTTCCCTCTTTTGAATGTTTCGGTTCACAGATATTAGAAATGAAATGTGTTCCCTTTTTATGTTATCATTCCTTGGTTGTTGTCATGATAACATAAACTTGAAAAGGGAAGGAATAAACTGGGACTGCTCAGCCTGGAGAAGAGAATTTTATCAGTGCATGCAAATACCCAATGTGGGGGGTGTAAAGAGGACAAAGCCAAACTTTTCTCAGCGGTATCCAGTGTCAGGGCAAGAAGTGGGCACAAACTGAAATACAAGAAATTCCATTTAAATGTAAGAAAGAACTTTTTTTGCTGTGGTGATAGTCAGATACTGGAGAGGTTGCACTGGAAGCTTGTGGCATTAGCATCCTTTGAGAGATTTAAAACCAAGCTGGACGCAGTCCTGGGCAGCCTTCTATAGTTGCCTAGGCTCTGAACAGGAGTGTTGGTCTAGATGGTTTCCAGAGGTCCCTTCCAGCAACTCTGTGATTCCAAGTGGATGGGCTGTAGTGTCTAATATAAGCCATGTTTAGCTAGAGGTTATGGTAGAAGATAACTGATAATTGCAGGATATTTCTTTTTTAAAGAATTCATAAGTCTTCAGTGTAGTTGGTGGTCAGAGCACAGTGACAGGGCAAGATGGAGAAAAGGCAAGGCTATAAGAAAGTGCCAGATTTATTTAGGGTTCTTAAATGGCGAAAGACCTTTTCTGCATCCTTTGTACATAAGCACAATTAATTAATTGCCCTTTCTTTTTTTTCCAATGAGGAATCAGTTGTGTGAGTAACGACTGTAAGACCCAGTCAACACATTTCTTCTTAGTGGTAAGAATGTGCTTGCTCTGCTTACATTAGAGGACAGGAGGATGGTGCATTCCAAGTACCATTGCCCTTGCTGGCAGTACTATTTTTTTCTCTTACTTCAAGTGGAGCATCATCTGTTCAGATACTGTTGGATTCCAGGTTAGGTTCTTTTGTTGTCAGAAGCATGTGGCTAAGCCAACTGTATCGAGTGCTTCAAACCAGGAAAATGGGTTCTGCTGGAGAACAGGAAAAAAATCTTCACTCCTTCACAGAGACCAAAGTTGGAATATGCGTTCCCCAGATTAATTTCTTTGTAATACACTGAGCAAATGAAGAGGAGAAGTGAAGAGCTTATGATGGTAAAGTTGGAATGCACCATTTGATTTTCTATTGGTATATTTATTAGGTGGTATTTAGCAGTCCCATGAGATGCAGTCACTTTGATTTTTAAACTTTCCCATTTCATCCAGAGTTGGAAGCCAGCTGATAGCCTTCTGAAAGCCTGTTCACTTAGCTGCAGAGAACAGGTCTTGGCACTGTACGTTTATGCTTGGAATTTGTCATCCCTAGTGACAGGTTTGTCATGTTACCTGGGATAAATAAATTAATACAATCACTTGAGTTGTGATTCGGCTGATGGATCTGTCAGAAGCGCCTGTCCCAGAGGTATGCACCACCAAGATGTTCTTCTTCAAGGAAGTCAAGGAAAAGAAACTTCTAGTGGCTGGTTGATGGATCTGTGATTGGACCAAGTTGAACTTTATAATGAGCTCTTATAAATTGATGCTTTCTGTTCTCTTCATATTCTGTGTTATTTAAGTATCTTATAATATGGTGCTGCATGTGAGTATCATCTGAGGATGTTGCCTCACTGCATTTAGATTGAGATTTTCAGGGTAATTTTAAAAGAACATTACAAAATACTTAAATTTTCACAATTTCATCTGCTTGCTACAAAGCATTGTTTTTCAAGGGCACAGTTAAAGTCAGACCAGAATCATTATGGAAGGATACAGCAAAACAAATGGCGTTACATCCTGTTTCAAAAGAATTTCTACTGTCAGTGAGATTTGTGTCAGTGCCGCCATACAGGCCAGGTGGTTGCTCTGCTTCAGGGTTACGTTAACCATTGTGGCAGTATTTAAGTGGGAGTTAAGTGTAGGATGCCACCAGTGTTGCTTTCATCGGGTGAGTTTTTACTGTCAGGTTTTTGTTAGTAATATAATTAAAATGGCCATGTTCATTAGTACCTCTAATGTGCCAGGTGTTGCTCTAATGTGCCAAATGTTTTCCTCACCTTCATTTTGAACAGTGCATTAGGCAAAGTACTCTCTTCACCTTACTTAAATGGCTTGCCACATTTGAAGGTTCCACTCTACTTACTACAGTATCTTACCTTCTAAATATATTTGTTAGCAAATTGCAACATAGAAAAGTTTTGCCCAGCTACCCAAGCTCTTACCTCTCTCCTCAATAAACTGGCTAACTGTTCTTATTTAGTATTACAGGGGCAATTTTATACGTTCTTAATAGTTTGTCTTTCTGTACAGAGTACTCCATCAACTGACATAAGTTATATTAAAAAGTACTTTGGCTCAGTTCAGAAATGTAACCTCTTAGGAGGTGAAATGTGATGAAATGAGGGAATTATTTAAATGCACTTGATAGCACCACACAGTGAAAAGTGGACTGTAATGTTTCTAATTGGAAATGAGGAGGGAATCTGATCTGCCCCTCTGGTTTGAATGTTCCTACTGCATATGGCCTTTGAAGAGGTCTGAGGGCAAGTGTCCAGTAGCCTTTGCGTCTCGAAATCCAGGTACCCCAGTGCGGTCTATCAAGTTTTCTCTGTGTCACATAGGTGAGTTTATCCCATATGGATGACTCCACCAGTCACCCATGTATGTCCTTAACAGATGGAATTTGGGCTTATTTTGCACCTGCACGTTGTGATGCTGTTTGGTTGCATGGAATGTTGAGGATTGAACTGTCTCCTTCCTATGGGTTTGGTCCCTGGTTAATGAAAGGCACTGGGGAGGGAAGAGGAACTGCAGCAGCCAGTTTGTGAACTCCCAGGTGTAATGTCAAGTTTTCCTGTGTCATCTGTTGTCTGAGGAAGAGAACAGGAGCACTAACTTCTGGGATGTCAACACTGTGCATAAGCCTTTACGTGATGTTGCAGAAAATGTGACAGAAAAAAGGGGTATGGCCAGATTCACTGTGGGAACAAAAGAGACCTCTGTGTTACTCACATTAGTGATGGCTGACATGGTATATACTTCGGCACATCATAGCTGCAGATTTCCTTACTTAACTTGAGCCTAGGTATCCTTTGCTCCTTGCCCCATATCTTGGCCTATGCTGTCCTTTATGTTAATGGTATTTAAACAAGTACGGGTATAAAAAAGGCAAATACAGTGACTACTGCTGAAATGGTTGGAAAGTCCTTTGCCAAATCCAGTGGAGATGAACAATACTTAAAAAAATATATGTTAGTCAATGAGGATCAGGGAAAATTAGAGCCAGAGCCTCTGTTTAAGGTCTTTTCCTATTAAATGTAGTGGGAAATTTAAATTGAAAAGCCTAACGAAAATCAAGTCTTACACTGCTCAGTCACTTCCACTTATTCACTGATATTATCTCTTTTTCGGCTGCAACTTCACTGTGGAATGCTAGGTTGTCTGTACCAGAAAGAGCTGCAAAGATTTATTCAGTGTTATCTCTGCATGTAATATGTAAGGCTATTAGCCTCAAGGCTCCCTTTCAGTGTTCACAAGTAAGTGCAGGGTGCAAGTTATAGCTTGTTCTGCATTCATTCAGAAATGGAGAAGCCTTCCTTACTGTGACACTAAAATTAAAAATGCTTTTAGGAATGACTTACTAATGATTTTATCTTTTCCCAGCTACACAGTCTCTAAAGGTTAGCTTTCAGTTACAGGTGTAAGTCCATAGTTACAGGTAGTTTTGTGCCACTCTTGCAGGAGCTTGAAAAGAGTGCTTATAATCACTCTCCATCTGCTGTTCTTGCACTGAGTTGTTGGTTTCATCATTTTCTTTGTCCTATACTCCTGTGACAGGGCGATTGAAGCGATTAGAAAATAGTAGTGGAGTCATTGCTTATCCATTTGCCTTCTCAACTAGTACCTCTTTATACCTCTTTTCCCACAGAAGCTCTAAAAGCATTTAAGTCTGTGCCCTTTCAGTCTCACTGTAGGAAATGATGCTTAGCTGAGCATACCATAAAGGTAAAGGCACAGCACAACTCTATGTGGTTAGTAGTAGTGATTAGTTGCAATGGTTTTATAGCAGTAGCATAGGGTGAAAATATCAGTTGAAAAAATACCACGAAATACTAAAGAAGTATCATCCAAGAAGAATGACAGTCTGAGAGACGCTGGGAATAAAAGATGTTAATTGTTAACTAGGTAAGTTTTTGTTCAAGTGGAATTTTAACTAAATGGTGAGCGTAGAGAAGATCACAAATCTAAACTGTTCAGTAGAAATAAGACAGTAACCTTTTAAAAGTTATCTTTAACCCACTGTGCTGCACAGAGAGACAATGTTGGGGTCCATACATATTATTTTTATTACAAGTGCAATGTTTTAGACTATTACCTTGAGATCAAAACACTGCAAACAAAAGGAGTAAAGGGAGGAAAAACACATTATTTTTATATTACAGATGGAAAAAACAATAGAGGATAAAATTGCTTTAAGTCACAATGAACTGTGGTAAAAGAGGAGAGAAATTAAATGCAAGTCTTGAATAACTCAAGTTTATGTGTTGCTCACAAGACCAAACTTTTCCTTAGTGTTTTAACAGTAAACTCCTCCATGAAAATTCAGTTAGCCCATATAGGATCAAGCATGATGTTAATCTGACTGATGGGGGGTGGGATGGTAAAAAAGGGAGAAAAATCCCCCAACCAGTAAACCCAAAGCTAGGGTAAGGAGTAACATTAATGAAGATTTTTGGTAATAAAAAAGAAGCCAGGTAGCCCGTTTTAATACTGAGTTGAAAGCAGTCTGGAGTAAAGCTAGAATTGAAACATATTTGCTTACTGACCTGTCAGGTTAAAATTCAGTCTAATAAGATTGTTTCAGAAATCTTATTTTGATTCCAGCAATCACATTGTGGTCACTTGTCATCCTGCTGCACTAAATATGCATTGGGAAAAGGGAACCTTTATGACAAAGTAAAATAAGTATATGTGAGATGCAGGAAAATCTCAGATACAGGGAAGCGCAAAGTTGGCTGTTGCTGAGGCATTGGAGCTTCAGCCAGAAAGTTCTTTATCTCCCAGTAAGATATTGAAGTTTCTACAGGACTGTGATAGCAAAAGTGGCTAATAAAACCTAAAAGCTAGGGAAGTTCTGTGACAAAGCCATTTACTACACTTGCTTCCACCCCCCCCCCCCCCCTTTTTTTTTTTCCTTTTCTTAATTTTATTAAATGCAATGAAACCTGGAAAATAGTATTTTAATGCATAAGGTCAAGGAATCCAGATATACTGTGATTTAGGTTCAACAGTATTTAAAATATGACCAAGAAAATCATTTATTTGGAATTACACCTGGGAAATTAGTGAAGGAAAAGAACAGTGCCTGAATATATCATTTTTCAATGATCCTGTCTTTTTCAAAGTGTGTGTGTGTATATCTATATATATATATATATAAAATGTATATCTATATGTCCAAAAAGATTCATATTTTAACTTTGAAGAAGAGAGAGAGGAAGAAAATCAAGAGCAGTGGTGTTGCCTAAAGACTGACTTCATGATGCTTTCTATTCCAGATCTGTTGCAGAAGCCACAGAAGTTGATCTCAACATGAGAGTCGGATTGCATACAGGCAGGGTGCTCTGTGGGGTCCTGGGTCTCCGAAAATGGCAATATGATGTCTGGTCAAATGATGTGACTTTAGCCAATGTAATGGAAGCTGGAGGATTGCCTGGGTAAGTCTGGAAAAAAACCATAGAACATGAAACAGAAACCTGTATGGGTGAAGAATTTAGTTCCTTCTTTGAGGCACGTGCTACCCATAAGGGCAGTGTTCAATAACAGCAATTAATATATTATGTGATTTATCCTATGAAATTCTCAAACTGATATTTACATTCATAATAGGCTAAAATAGAAGCAAAATATTTCCAAGCAAAATCCTCATTAGAAGCTGCCAAATATAAAGAGTAGGAATGAGGCAATGCCAGGAATGCAGCAGTGCTAGACTTTCACCATTTCATGTATAGAAGTAATGACCTCTAGTTATTCCAGGAAATATTTTTCCTTGCACCTCTACACATGTACAGGTGTGAGCCTTACTCCTTTTACATGGTAATGTTGCCAACAGTAGCAGCATGCTACAGAAAAAATACCTGTTTATGGACTCAGATACTGATGGTGTGTGTGCAAGTGATACGGTAGCACATAAACCTGCAGCCAACCCATGGGGCATGTCCTGGAATTTAAGTACTCCTTGGACCGCCTTGGACTCAACTTAAATGCACACAGAGCACTTTCACAAAGGTGCATTGGTGTGCTTCTATGTGCAACTCCCATTTGACTGGGACCAATCATCCTCTGTTTATGAGATCATGGTTTGCTGAATAGGGGGACAGTGAAACCTCTTAATTTTTGTGGTTGAGTCCATTTCTCCATGTTACATACATCTGCCTCAAACGATTTTGTCAGTGTGTTTGGGATGTTTCCTTACCTTAAGGCTTTCCAGCAAGCAAAAATCTGAACACATGTTTAATAGAGGAAACCAGTAATTGCTTTTCAGATCTCTTCTGTGAGGACATTGCAAATGTAAGGAGCCTTTTGGGAGAAAATGTAAGGACGGTTTTCAGCATAATAAAACTCACTGATAGTGTCAAAGATGGCTGTGCTGCCAAAACAAAGCGAAGTAAAAAGCTGCCTAACAAGCTGTAAGTAAATGAAAAGGTCAAAACCATGAAGGGGAATAGAAAAGGGAATTTCTGCTTAATGCGTAAGAGGGATTCAGAATGTGAAATCACAAGTTTCAAAGAGCAGGATGTTTTTCCAAGCAGGCAGTGAGGTAAGCATGAAGGAGAGCCACACAATTTGGAAGATGATGTGCAGACTTCCACTTGCCATAAATCAATAAATCTGCAAGTGTTTGGACAGTCAAGAGTTATCTTTCTGTTCACAGCTCAAGTTTGGAAACTGCATGTGATGGAAATATCTCTGTGTTCTATTTGGCTGAAAAGACAAAACAAAGCTGTTTATACATCAAAATGGGATTTTGCACGTCATTTGACCTCTTTATGTCTTTATGATTTTCTCAACTAGTCCTTTACTGTAAGGGTAGTGAGGCACTGGAATGGGTTGCCCAAGGAAGTTGTGAATGCTCCATCCCTGGCAGTGTTCAGGGCCAGGCTGGACAGAGCCTTGGGTGACATGGTTTAGTGTGAGGTGTCCCTGCCCATGGCAGGGGGTTGGAACTGAATGATCTTAAGGTCCTTTCCAACCAAAACCATTCTGTGATTCTATGATTCTGCTCAGGGCTGTATTTCAGTAGCAACTTGATCGTAATGTATCTTTGCTTTAAACAACAATGTCCTCTTTTTCCCTCCAGGAAAGTTCACATTACAAAGACCACCTTAGAGTGCCTAAATGGGGACTACGAGGTAGAACCAGGATATGGTCATGAAAGGAATAGTTTCTTGAAGAAGCATAATATCGAAACATTTTTTATTGTGCCATCCCATCGTAGGAAGGTAAGCTCCACACATTCCATCTTATTCTGTGGTGTTTCTGTAATTTAACAGCTGTTCTGTGTTATTCTGAAAGCAGAGGCAATACTGGTATTTCTGATTTCTAAAAGCTCTTCAGATTCTGTAATCATTCTATCAGAAATCACATAATGTTACTCAGAAATGTCAATTCCCTCTTCCCTTCCTTCTCCCTTCAAAAGGGTGTTTCAGAATAGTAATGCTCACAGCTTGGCTGGTTTTCTTTCTGTTTTTCTTTACTCTTTCGTTCCCATATTCCCGTTTTACTTAGGCTCTCTTAACACTTTTTACATCACTTGCAATACTGGTGGCTCCTTTACGGGACCTAGAGGATTCCTGATGAATAGACACAGAAAAGGTAGTATTTACAGATATGGCATGCCCACAGTAGAAAAACTAGTGAAATGATTTCAACAGTGATTGAGCTAACATCCCCTGGAAGTCTGGATATCCTGCTGTGTGGCCAACCTGTACAACACAAGCCCTTTTATCCAGGTCAGAGGAAGAGGCTGCTGCCAACCATCCTGCTTTTGAATGTAGATACCACCGTTCCATAGATCAGGTATTTATGAAGCTGAGTAAATTTTCTGGGATCATTGCAACAAATAATATGTCCTCTGTCCAGAACATGCATGTTCTTTTCTTCTGCCACACTGAGCTGCTTGTGACAGTTTCAATGTTATCCTTCTTGCTCTGTCACCTCAGGCTGCCACAGTTAGTTTGGTCATCCCTTTTGTATCTGAGCTGCCTTTCCCTCCACCTTTTCTTAAGCTTTCCTCTCCCTTCAGCTTCTTCCTTTTGTCAGACCCCTGGAGATGTACTGGGCATAAGTCACCAGTACTGTTGAGGGACAATAACGTTTTCTGCTCTTTTCTTCTTTTTGGTGGAGAACAGAAAATGGAAAGTGTGGGAAGAATAAGGTAAGAGAAGATTTTAGCTCATTTGAGCAGGAACTTAATTTCTTAGATGTTACTCAGGATTTAGCCACCCTAATGGAGATGAATGTGACTCCTTGTTCTAACCATATATGAATATGAAGAACAGAGGCACAGCAGTGCGATGGTGATATCTAGAATCTCAGCATGCAGTGAAGGTGGTAACAGGGGTTTTCCAACAAGTTCATTTATAGTCACACCTTTCTTCCTCAACCAGTTACTGATGTTAGGGCAGCCTTTTGTTCTACTAAAAAAATGTTGTGACCACAGTAGGAGTCTTGAATGTCCATAATCATCAGGTAAACACATTCAGTTTGTTCCAACCTTTTCCATGTCAAATGAGGCTTGTCTTAGAAGTTACCTGCCATGACATGATTACAGGCCAAGAGGAACTTTATTGCTCTTTATCTCAGACAGCCAGCTTGGGATACAGACTTTTGCACCCTTATCTTCTGAGACTCTGCCCAAACAAGTTTCATTCAAGGATTTGGTCTTTAGAGGGAAATTGTAATATCCAATTCTGAAAGTATGAAACCAATACAGACCACGTTATAAAGTGATGTGAAGGGTCCATGCTTGGGGGTGTTAGCCAATGGGTGTTCAACCAAAATGCAACCAGGAAAAAACAGGTCATCTTGAATTCCATGCCTGCAGTCAGTTTCTTGGTCTGAATTTGCTGACTTAGGGAGTTTTTATGGAAATGTTGGAAGTTCGGTCACTGGGGAATTTGATTCTGGGAGTGAAAGATCCTGTTCATTTACCCCAGAAAGGCTGTTGCAAGGGTGGGGGTTTTTTATACACTTCCTCTAAAGCATCTTGTTATTAGAGAGATGGGGTGTTCTCATTCACTGTGGAAATCCTGCAGTCTCATCTATAGCAGTTCTTCTGCTGGTGTAGATGTTTAAATTTGGTTTTAGAGGGTGTGAAAGAAAACAGGTGGGAAGACAGTGGGCTGGATCTGCTCTGGCAGCCAGGGAGACAGTTTTCTGGTAGCTCTCTTAAAACCAGAATCAGTTTGTAGATTAGCTAATCCCAGTAAAGAAGAAAACATAAGGGTGAGATGAATTAAGGCAGGTGTGTTGCTAAATGCTGCCAGGTATGTTTGGTTTGGTTTCCTGTTGTTTTCACTCCTAGAGCATTATGTATAATTTCATTTCCCATGTTATTATGTATCAGGTTTCATTTCATATTGAGAAGAGAAATATTTTAATTTTAGGAAATTGTTGGTAGATTGGTGCACAGAGACAAGGAGAGAGACACTGTGTTGTGTCAACTCAGCTGCATTTACCAGTGATTGAGGAACAGAACCTTGACACTCCCATATTAAAATAAGCCAGGTCAACGCATGTTTAATGTGCAAGGATGAGAGCCTACTATTGTGTGAGCGCACATTTCTTCATCTTTGCAAGATTGCTGAGAAACTGCAGGTGAGAAATGACTGATGAGTTTGTCATCAGCTACATAAACCAAATGCCACCCCACCCAAGTGGTGCCACTGATGGGCTTGTGGAAGTGGCAGATGCTGCAGTACAGCTTGGCTAACTTTAGCTCTCCGACATGCATGAATGGTGTGTCAGCCAAACTGGCACAGAGAAACTCTTCTGAATTGTACTGGTCTTGACTAGCTTCTCCTCTGGGCTCACAGATCAATCAGCATGTCAGTTTGTTGTTTCTTACAGTACACCACACAACTCCAGTCTTCATGTACTTGCATACCAATCACTGGACCACAAGCTACATAATACTATATTTACCTTCAGAATAAACGCCTGCTGCCCCCTCCTACTCTGATTCAGTCATTAACTCTTCAGAGACATCGAAGCAGAAAGCTACCCATGAAGCACAGACAAGATAGAGTTTCTCTAGGTGAATTCAAATATCTGCTGGATTAATGTTGTATTTCTTCCTCCAGAGCCTTAGTAGCTGAAATGCAGACACATTTTTTATTCTTTATGCATCATCTGACATTAATATGAACTGACTTTATCAGCTATGATGCCAAGAGGAATGAAAGTCCGTTCTATGAGCAACAGATGGCCATGAATCTGTTGAATTTGGAAGGTAAATAGGCCCACTTAGGGTTTTTATAATTTTTATTAATTTATTTAGGAGACACATACCCCATATTGTCCCATATTTAGTCTGGCAGGGAGATCTTTCATCACAAATAACACCCAAACCAAGAATGAGAAACAATGTAAGACAATTCATTCATGTACTAGTTATGTTTTAAACATGAACACGTTATAAAGTATTCCATTATATTTTAATCTGTTACCGAATCAGCCAACAACCACAATGTTGTGATCTGATCAGGTATGTAAGTTTGGTGTATAAGCTAACGTGAGAGAGCGCTTTTAAGTGGCCACTGAGGGAATACTTTTGTTTTTGTTTTGTTACAGGTTTTATTTTGGTAGAGATTGTATTAGTGTATTATTATTATTAAACAATAATTATGCACATTTGGCTGCATAAAGAACTTCTAAACAGACTTAAATAATTTGTGTGATTTCCAAAGGCATACAGAAAATTTTTAAATCAAATTCTTTTGCTGGCCATCATAGTTAAAGATTTTTGCAGATAAGGCTTTTTTAATACAATACAAAATGTTACAGTGCCCTCACAAAGTTTCTAGTTCTGAAAATGCACATTTCTTTTAAGTAAAGTTTAATTATGGTTTCATGTTATTTTATTATTCTTTTTTATACATCTATTATTTATATATATGTTGCATATTGTATATTATTTATATTTATTATTTCTTACTTATAATTTATTTATTGTTATTGATACTACAGCCTATAGTGATGTGGGCCAAAACAAGGTTTGAAAAGTTTGATTAATGTAACTAGCTACAAAGGCTGACATGCACATGAATATCTTGGACTTTTCAAACAGGTCTGATCCAGTTAGAAAGACAGATCTCTTTCTAACACATGAAATATTCATGATACCCTATGCTTTAAACACATGGACATTCTCTTAGTTTCAAAAGGTCCTGGCTTTCTGAAGTATTGTAAATATTACTGCATGTGGATGTTTTATCAGAGCAAAAAATATAGGCCAGATACATTAATATCAGAGACCCTTACAAGAACTTTGTAACTCTGCTTAGACTCAGATACTGGCTTTTTCCATTAATGATTCCTCTCTAATCTACCTTATTAATCTTTTTCTGATTTTTAAGCTGTATGCTTAAAATTTAATTTATGGTGTTTTTTAATAGACTGGATCTGGTTTCATTAGAATTCTTTATTTTCTCATTGTCAGCATTGACACTGGTCATAGTCTCAGTTTTACAGCTTCTGTAGCTGGCTTCCAAAAGCACAGCAGAGATAGTGAGCTTAGCTGCACTGTACTTCACTTCTGTGGTTGCTCTAGAAGGTATGATTCTCCTGCAGTGTCACACCTCCTAAGGTTTGGCCACAAACTTGGTGATAACTGAGTGATTTTGTATTCGGTCGTGCTTACTTTTATTGCAGCAGTTCTCTTTGATGGCATCTCTTTAGATTTGAAAAAGGCTCATTGATTTCAACAGCCCAGCACAGACAATTAAAATTCCTAAGGTGCTTTTACAGATAGCCAAGCAGTGGTCAGAAGTGATCAAGTGTTTGTGAGGGGAATGTGTTAGGTTTTGCATTTACAGAAGTGAGCCTGCCGTCACTGTTACTCATTGCCAGATTAAGGTAACCAGCTGCACTAAGTAACTTTGCCAGCTCCAGAGCTAAGGCAAAGACAAATAATGTTCTAGACCACAGGAAGCAGTAGACCTGTGTCCAGAAAAGGGGGTTGTAAAACTGATATGAATAGCACACAGTGACAGAAATCCATGAAAAGTCCATGAAAGCGAGTAGTACATCTGTTTGCCCTTTGGAAACTAGCTGTTTCTCTGGAAAGGCTGACATTGCTCTTTCCTACCTTATCACGTATATACAAAGCCATGGCAGACAGTCTCAGAAAATCCTTTCTGGAGCTTGGACAGCCCTGCTCTATTATCTGAATTGTCTGAGTGATGCTATGACCAAAATCCCAGGTGACAGGGTCTGTTTTTTCCTGAGTCCTTGTTTTGTTTAGTTATGCAGCCAGAAGGAAGCAGATGCTGGTTGGAGGTATGGCACTCTGTCTCCTGCCTGGTGTTGAACCATGTCCTAAGCGTTTCAATGCAGGCAGCTAAAATTTCAGTTCTATTTTTGTCCAAAAAATAATTGTAGCCAAACCAAAACACCAGCAGTCTCTTTGAAAGAGAAGGTAAAGCAGTATTTGAGGAAGACAAGCATTTTTTTCAATCTTAGGATTTCAGGAAAACTGAACTGAAAGCCTGAAGGTTCAAGAATCTTCTCAATAAGCAAACACAACTCAGGAGCATTCAATGGAAAATCCTATTTAAAATGGAAAAGGTCCTGCAAACAGAAGAAATGTAGAGCAATTAACTATAGAAGAAATGTAGAGCAATTAACTACACCATTACACCTGCGGCATGATTTGTTACGAGCTGCAGATGGATTTAGCAGCTCAAAAGGCTGATCACTTAATTTCTTTGACTCATGATCCAATAGGCAGAAATTCAGCAACCTGAGATTCGTTCTAACTTGCATGACAACGGCTGCAAGAAAAGTGGCAAAGGCTGTCACATCATTTTCATCTGTTGTTGTTTCATCTAGCATAAACAGATGGGATTTTAAACTTCCTGCATTGCAGTCCTGTCACCAAGGAGTTGTAGGAAATAAACACATTTTCTATCGCTCTGCTGCTTGAAAAGGCAGTATTTTTTGACTTGGAGTACAACATCCTCCTTTACTGTTAATCAGCTTTGTTGCATGAAGCAGCTGATCTGCCTTCTATGTTAAAATAAATTACTAGGAATCATATCTTTCCAACACCAACCAACAGGTTTTGTCTGCTTTTGTCTTCCTTGTGGATGATTTGGTTTTTGTTTTCCCCAGGCATGGAATGAACTTTGTACAATACATCACAGAGAAAACAACATAGATTCATGCTAGCTTTTTTGTGTTGTATGGATGAAATACATAATGACTCCATGTGCTTGCCTTTTGACTTTATTCATAAATCACTTTTACCTGTGAATCACTGTTAGCATCTAGCATGTTTCACTCGAATAACTGCTCTTACACCCTCTTGAGATGCTTTCTAGCATGTCTTAATAGTACTTTCATCTATCTTTTTAAAGTGAAGCAGTGTGTGTATATAAGCTATGTATTACTAGGATTTTTGATAGCAGTTTGTTGGATTTTGTCTGACCTGATTAAAAGATAGTATCTTGATATCATCATGTGAACAATAACTAAAGAAAAAGAAGGCTACAGAAGGAACAAAATAAACCTGTGTGAAACAACAAGTCTGAAATTACTGCACTTCTTTTTAATTTAGTATTTCCATTCAAATTGAAGTTCCACCTGTACTTGTAGGAAATTTCCTTCTCTGCAAAGTTAATTTGATTTAATCACTCTGGTTATGCCTACATGAACATACCACACTGTTCTCAGGTTCTCCTCCTTTTTCCAAACATGTAAAATTCCTGTTTTCCACAGAGCACTTCTGGCCCAATAAATCCATCCATATGGCTGGCAGCTCCCTAGGACTTCTTTGTATCTGACTTTCATAGAAATACCCAGTTCACTTCGTCTC
This sequence comes from Pezoporus occidentalis, assembly GCF_034315485.1. NCBI lineage: Eukaryota > Metazoa > Chordata > Aves > Psittaciformes > Psittacidae > Pezoporus > Pezoporus occidentalis. Next base: position 1,110,845 of record NW_026914718.1, on the reverse strand, counting down.
AAGAGAGTTTTCATGGTCATTGTAAGTTGTCAGCTTTCTGGACTAGTTCATTCTGAGGGTATTTTAACTTAAGTGACCACATGCTTACCAGCCCTTCTGGAGTGCTAGAGCTCTAACACCTGGACTCTAAGTAACAACAGAAGAGAGCTCTACAGTTAATGCAAAGCACGTGAAAACTTCTTCAGCTACTCAGACAAACTCTCTCCTTTGCTAGCATGCAGCCAGGAAGAATATATTTGACAGAATTGTTCTAATTTGAAATGCCCCGAGTGAAGCATATGAGCTCAAAGATGGGCGCGAATGATTTCTGCTTTCAGATGGATGACTACCTGCAGCTGCCGCTTCTGCCACAACTAGGACATTCCAGGGTGGTGTTTGCTCCCAGTGGCTGACAGCTCCTACCAAGGAACTTAACTGGAAATCTGAATGTATAGCTTAGGCATTTCACCTCAGATACACCTTGCGAAATCTAATTTAACAGACAGGCACACAGCCTTTTGATGGAAGCTCTAGCTTGTATCTGGACAGGGGCTGATTTGTGCCTGAGACGCTGCATTGCGCAAGTTGTCGGAATATAACGCACCCCAACACTGCTTATGTTAGCACCCAGCAAACACAGGCAGAGGAACGGTGGCTGTGCTGCACAGTGTGTTGCTGTCCATCTTCAGGATTGTTTCTGCAATTGCTGTGAAACTGCCAGTGCATTATCATCAATGTGACAGCACACAGCTTGGGCCATCAGCGATAGTGGAGCTACTAATGTGCTCTAACTTCGATTTCCTCTCTTCTTCTTCCAGAAATATGGAACCTGTAGAAGGGAGAAGCATGGGGCACTGCTGTAAGATTTTCTCCGTTCTTAATCTCTTAGAGATTGTTTTAGTCTTCACAGTTGCTAAAAACTTTTTCTGTGTCAAGGAAGTGGCCAAGGCGTTCTGAATATTTAGAGTTTGTCTTATAGAAGCTATATTGCTTACTGGCAAAAATAACCGATACACTTTCCTGACAGACAGCTGAGGTATAAGCAAAATGTGTCATAAGGGCAGTAGAAAAGGATAGAAAAGTATATGTCTGATGATTTTAACTGTAAGAAGGTTGAAAAGCCAAAGATTTGCACACCTATCTCAGGGCAAAATGGTGTGCAGATATTAACAGACAAACACTGCTAACCAAGAGAAATGGTTCTGCCTGCCTGAAGAGAGAAAACACAGATAGACTTAATGCTTACAGCATTGATGATTTCTGTAAATGTGCTTTGTGTCTCATTAGTGTCTTTTGTCCCATGCCATTTTAAGCGCTGTAGTTGAACATAGCCAAGGGAACAACAGACTGCTGCTGTTCCTGAGAATCCCAGATAAGCACCAGTGAATCCCTTACCAGGGTATTACATGCGATTCAAACACTGGGGTGTTTTCCCAGGATTCTAATCAGCACTCGGTTTGTTGTCTGCATACTTAAAGATACTCACAAAGCTGTAGATAGTCTGGCTGCTTTCAGAGTGCTCTGTTGGAAAATCCCATCTCTTAAACTTGTTTGCCAGCTGTGTTGCAGCAACCAGCCAACCTTCCCTAACACGATGAAGAAAACGAACAGTGAGCAGAATAAAAGGTGATCCCAAGGGTCATAAAGAAGTGTGAAAGCAAAATGCATTACAAAAAGTGAGCTGGGATGCGAATGCTGCAGTCCAGTTTCCCTCTAATGCTGGCCTAGAGCAAGTTCAGAAACAAGGCAGAGTGAGAAACATTGGGGTTTTTTTACGTCTAACAGACTACTGCGTTTCTTGCCTGTAGCAGAAGATAACAGCAGAGGGTGAGATTACTTAAATATTCCACTTGGAAGTTCACTGTGTCACAAGTGGTGTTCTGCTGTAAAAGTAGCAATAAAAAAAGGGGCGTAATTTGTGAGATGAAAGTGGGAAAGATTTCCTTTGTATTTTTAGTATTGTGCGTATAGAATGATAGGATGGAAAATCCTCAGTCCCAGTGCAGAATCTATGTGTCCTGCAGCCACTAGATTAAAAAAAAACCACAAACATATAAATTAATATATATAAAGATTATACATATCTATTAATTATATTAATAGATATGAAATTATACATATTGCCAGTATGCCTGGCTTTTGTGTCCTGCAGTGTCCTTTGTGTGGCTGTTTTCCTGGCTGGAGATTCCACAGCCTCTCTGGGCAACCTGCTCCAGCACATCCTCATCCTCACAGCAAAAACTTATGTTCTTAGCATCAAATAGGAATTTCCCTTGATCCAGCCTATGTTTATTGTCTCTTGTGCTTTTTCTGATCATTTCTACATTGAGTCTGGCTCTGTCTTCTCTCCAGTTGCTACTTAGGTTGTTGAAGATAGCAATTAGATCTCTCCGTAGCCTTCTCCCAGCTAATGAACTGAATTCCCACAGGTTCTTCTGTATGCCATATGGTTTAGAACCCCAGCTGGTTTGCTGAACCTTTGCTTAACTTCACTCCATTTTGCCACTGTTTTTCTCTTACTGGGGAGCCCAGAAGGAGATACATTACTCCTTTTTTTTTCAGTGCCCTGAGCTGAAAAACTCCTATTTGACTCCAGACAGCTGGAAAGCTCCCTTGTATTTCCAACATACAAAGGTTGATAGAGTATCTGCTGGTAAGATTTATAAACAAAAATAGACTCATTGATGGTGTGAGCTAAAACTGTTCTACTTACTTTGAAGATATAGTCAGGAAAGTGCATGAATACATGTGTTTGGGGAGCAGTCATGTTGGTGTGCCAGGGTCACACTGCCTGAGTGAGCCAGGCTGTATCCAGTCCAAGTTTTAAAGTTGCAGGTTGATACAGAAACACATCTGTAACAAGTTTGCATCAAGGAAGGTCTAAATTCTTCTTTTTTTCACAAGACTACAAATCCGTATAGGTGGATATAGTCGTGGCCATGGGCTCCCCTTTCTGAGTCATGTTTTCCTCAATCTTTCGCTTGTAAGACATTTTACCTATTCTTTGCTGCTCTTGCACCTTTACTGTGGCAGTTCCATAATGAAGGCTGTCAAGCAGCTTCTGTAGCTCTCGACTTGCTTAAGAGCGTGTTTTCCAGCCAGTCTTACGGAGACCTAAAACTGAAGTTGTTGACGCAGTTAATGCAGTGTCCACAGTGAAAGGTTTGGATAAAGAAAGAGCTAATGATCTCTTGAGATATGGTTCACCTGTAAACCTCTATGTATTCCATTTTATCTCTGTCTTAAAAAGGTGGAGCAAAATGCAAAACCGGAGGGAGTTTCAAGAAGTTACTAATCTTTGCTGTATGAAAAGGTTGATAGGGAGACTGAGTGAAATATATAGTACTTTTAGAGGAATTAGGGCTAGGGAAAATTGGGATTTTTTATAAGCAGAATACTTGTCCAGAAAGTATGTTTTAGCTGTTGGGAATGGTAGCTCAAAAGCTTATCATATATGCCATACTCAAGCATAACAACTTTCTATTTAGTGTCCTTAGGAATACTTAAAGGATATTTGGTATGTGGATATCCTTATAAAGTATCTTCTATGTGGTTATTGCAATACAAGAGTAAGTCTTCAGCCATAAAGCCCTCAAAAGAAGGGGATCATGTTGGGAATTTCTTCATGAACACTTTTGTTAAACTATCACTTATACAAATGACTACATACTAGATACATGAGTGTCCTTTTAACTTCTAGCTAATGACCATGCACTGCAGTGCTGGTGATGCTACCTGTTTTCAATCAGGCTTTCAGTGCACAACAAAGCACATGTGCATACCTAGGCACCTTCCCACATTTGAAACGTATGTTTATAACATAGCTACATGCTAATAAGAAACTATGTATACACAAGTCATTCTTGTGTTTTATAGCCACAGTGTGGCTGACTAAACAGAGTATTGGTAGATCAAGAGGATATACCCTTGATTCTCTAGAAAATGCAAGTGCATAGCTCTGTGTGTTGTTTAACATGGCATGTTTAGCATGGCAAACCTGTACCTGAGGTGCCATTCAGAATAGAAGCAGTGTCTTTTTCCTGTCTCTCTAAATTTCAGTATCCATGAAAACATGCCCTAAACGAATGCTTCTTTCTTCATTCCTTGATCTCTGAAGTAATAACACAAGCTTCTCTAGTAACTCATAGTATTATGAAGACTGAACAGAGAATCCTTAGTGCCATTTGAGGGCTAAGAGCATTTGAATAAAGTTTTTGGAGTGTGATTTGCTTTGCCTTTTGTACCCAGGAACACTAGGGACTAAATCCTCTGTGCTTCTTTATATTTCTGTTCCAGAAAAGATTAATGTTACAAGCTCAAATTCCCGTAGTGTGGTGGCATGGGGTCCTTCCACATTTCCCATGAACACTGCTTTACGTTCCACATGCCAGAACACTGCTTTACATTCCACGTGCCAGAAGGAGGAACATGATTTGTGAAAATACCGAGGGTAGAACAAGGGATTACTCTTATTCTGATCTGTGAAAGTATGTGCTAGGGGTTTGCTGAAGTCAGCAAGAGTTAAATGGATGCGTATGAGTTAACCAAGAAAATATTTGTCCTTGCTGAACTGGGAGCTGTGTGGTAAAAGGTAGAGATTATACCCAACCCTTTTGAGACTATTTCTCTATGGTATAACACGTCTTGCTTTGAAGAAAGAAGATGTAAGATACAACCTGAATGCCTCACAGCCTCCTTTAGAGCATGTATGTAAATGCATCTTTAAAGCAAAAGCTATCCTCTTCTGATTTTAACAGTCTTACCAGTGGCTGAAGTAACAAAATAAGGAGATAAGAAAAAGACTGAAATTGTGTTTTTTAATATTAATTAATAAAAATGCTCATTTCCTCCTTAGTTTTCCCGTATTCTTCCAGAATTTATTTTAAGGTTAAAGAAATACAAATATTGCCTCTTTCAGAGTTTGTCATTAACATGCTTTTTTAGTAGACTATATTTCTGTGTAAAATAGAGATTCCAAAATGTGAAGACTGTGCTTAAATACTGTCTGCTCAAGAGATTCTGTATATCTCAGGTTAAAAAAAGAGGAGGTCATCTTCGTCTGCAAATATACAGTGTTTATCAAAATGTGTTGCTGCTTGGTTGCAATATTGCTTTGTTCTGACCACTAGATGGTGGAAATGTCTGCACGTACATATGACTGCATGGGAATAGAATTGCAGAATCACAGAACGGTTTGGGTGGGAATAATGACACAGTTGTAAATGCTGTTTTCCTGACCAACAGATATTTCCTGGACTGATTCTCTCAGACATTAAGCCTGCCAAAAGAATGAAGTTCAAGACAGTCTGCTACCTGCTTGTTCAGCTCATGCACTGTCGGAAGATGTTCAAAGCAGAGATCCCTTTCTCCAATGTCATGACATGTGAGGATGATGATAAGGTAATCCGTGTGGGCTCTTCAGGCATCTGTTCCAGGGCCACATTCAGCAGACCTGCTCTGAGAATGTATGGGGTGACCTGATCAAATGACAGAGGAGTTTCTGGTGTTCCTGCTAAAGCTAGGGCTGCCTCATGCCCACAGCTTTCTCACAATACAGACAGAACTTAACAGGCCTCAAATTTGGAGCTCTTCTTGAACAAGCCAGCACAGGTAGCCTATGTTGCTTCTATTAAGGGCTTCCTTCACAGGAATTAGCTTCTGTTCTGTTCCTGCAGTTCCCTAGAGCTGATCTTTTTCAACATGAGTCCATCACAGTCTGAAACTGATAGCAGCAAATGCAAGATAACAGAATAATTTGGTATCTCAAGATGGTTCTCTAAAAGCTAAAAGGCAGGTGATAAGCTAAAAACCTTCTTTGTTCCCAATACAAATCCTAAATACAAAAGTCCGTAGTACAAATAAGAATACTGCTTTCGTGTATTGGCTTGTAATGCCATAACTCAAAATTGCCAGTAGCCTGGTTTACTTCCTTTTCTCTGTGTGGATCTACCCCAAAATAGATGGAGAGAATACTTTTGAAGAGTTGCTCATTCCGCTTTCTTGGCCAGCAGGTGGCAATGTTACATAGGTCACTGTGCCAGTGCTCCAAAGTAGTGCATGTGTGCATCGCAACGATCGGTCTAGATGTATTCCTAGACTGATTGCTCCCCCTTTCGTTGTTTGGGTTAGTTAAAGTAATACACATTTATGGAAGATCTTGACTAAAGCTTACTTTCAGAAAGCATCCCAATGTCTGTATTTTGGATTTTGCATGTCCTTGTGTTTTTTCTGTGGGAAAAAGGGAGAAAAGTACATCAGTTCCTTTAAGATGCAGTTTTTAGTGAAGACTTTCAGAAACTCCAGATTTTATGTTGAATTTTTCCATGTACTAGGCCTTCCAGTTGTGAATCAGCACTGTTTGAGTATTTGAACAAAGTGACCCCCACATTCCTTGAAGCATATGCAATATTTTGCAATGTGTCTTATGTATATGTATGTATAAATATGGTAGTTCACATAGAAAATCCTAATATGGGTGTTTTAGGGATCTGGTGATCTCATGTGAGAACATTTACAATGAAGTTCTACAATGCCATCTTTAACTGAAACCATTTTCTGAGCATTTGTACCTAACACATAACATTTATTGTGGAGCATGATACATGATTTTAGTGTAAATACACTGTTTTGCAGTGCAGGGTTGCTTCAGAGATATCAGTCCTCACTTCATGTAAAAGAAGCTGTGGCTATAAAGGCTTTGAAGCTAGCGCATTACTGCAGTATGTATTTATTTAATTGTTGAGAAATATAAATGCTGGGTCTTGATCACATATAAGACCTAATATAATGTAAGTCTGCTTTGTGAAATAATAATAGAGATAAAAATTAAGAAAACCTAGTGAAAATAAGTGTATGTAAGCAACAGCTATTTCGATTGAGCACAGTAACTTTAACCCTATTTTAAATTGGCAGAATAATTGAATTTATTTCACAGAAATATTAGAATGTTTCATATATCAGAATAACTCCCATCATCTGCCCTCATTCCAGATTTTAAAGAAGAGAAGCATTTTAGGGTTTTTTTAATGCTGTTTTGCTCACCCCTATTATTATGCTGTAGGATCAAATTCAGATTATAAAAGATCCCCAAAGATGTACTTTCTGCTGTACCTTAAGCAGCACATATGCTAACTAGTTGTTGTTTTTAAGGAGCAGAATTGGATATTCCTAACGATATTCCTGAAAGCACTCAGTTTCCCCACAAACTTATGGGACAGATGTGTTCTGCAAGAGAACAATTTTATTTCCATTTAGAAACATTTGGAATAGTTGTTTGGCTGGCAATTGAAGATTTTTATTATGGCTAACAGAACCCAGAAGACAGATTTGAAAGCTCTAATCTGTGTATGTCCACAGGATTATTTTTCATGTTTAAACATTTAGTTCTTACACCACAGGCAACTTAGCAAGTAATGGGATCTGATAGTTTGAAGAAAAATGTCTTAAGTAGCCTCATAATTGGTTAATGCTGGTATAACCTGCTCTCTACCTATAAAGCCAGCAAAGCAGAACTTGGAAGGTTATTTTATGTATGCTATCTTTTGTCCATTCTCCTTCATAATCAGTAAACTAAGGTGTCAGTCAGCAGTTAACCCTTCCCACTGTTCATAAGTATTCAGGTATAATTTACATATGACATAAGCTATGTAAGTTAATGAACTGCTGTAGTTCATTATTTGTTCACTAATGAGGCTCTCATGAGAACTTCTTGTGGAATAAGGCAGGAAACTGCCATTCCTGCAGAATTACTTAAATAGCAATCACCACCTCCTTTTACCATCTGGCTTTAAAGGATATTCTGTAGTATAGCTTTGAAAGAGTGGGCTATTAAGTACTGACTGCTCTGAAGAGAGAAATCTGATGTACTTCTGTAACAGCTTGCTGACACTCTACTGATTATATCCTGAGCCAGTGTTGTCCTTATCCCTGAGCAGACTTGTCATTCATTTCATAACGGTTTGAATTGTCTTCCTGGACTCTGCAGATGTTAGACAAAAAAAGTATTCCTTTAGTATAAAAATAGTACAACTTGTCTGAGTTTGGTTGTCAAAACTCTTCAGGGAAGTTAGGCTTGACTCCTTTTGAGGTGAAAAGGATATTCAAGTGATGTCTCTTCCTACTTAGTGTGCTAACCATTTGGTGACTGGTTTTTCTTTTACAAGATTGGCCTACATCTTTCTTATTCCATGTTTAAAAAATGCTGCATCTACAAGAGTATTTGGGGAAGGCCCTAAGCCTTTCAGTGTGCTGAGGCATGGGCAGTCATACTAGTAAAGATCTAGCTGTAATGGTTTAGATCATAGAGTCATAGAATGGTTTGGGTTGGAAGGGACCTTCAAAGCTCCTCTTAGTTCAATCTTTTGCACTGAGCAGGGACATACTCAATTAGATCAGGTTGCCCAGAACTACATCCAGCCTGGCCTTGAGTGTCTCCACATCACAGTGCCTTCGACGGAAGGTTACCACCAGTGTGGCTGAGAAGCTGCTTACCATCTTCTAAGTGCTCTCTGTGAAGAGTAAGACATTGTCTGTCAAGTCCCTTTCAGATACTCTCTGTGATAAATCTTTTGCACTGCAAAGGAGTGATCATCTTGTCAGTTGTGCTGTCTCAGCCATGGAGGAATTAACCCCAATTAGGCACAGGTTAGCTCTGATAATTTATTGGAGTGCTCCATCTGGACTGCGAGTGCAATTAAGGCATACCCAAGAGGTCTTAACAAGAGAGCCACTTGGCTAAGTTAGGAATAGGAACACTTGAGATTTCAGACCCTCTGAAGTCACACATGGTCTTTGTGCAAGAGGTTAAAGAAATTTACCTTTTCAAAATGCATATTCTTACCTAGACAGTGTTGGACAGTCAGACTTTTTGTGTCATGAAGAGCCTGGCTGTCTTGTCCTCGCGATGTCCATGTCTTCAATTAGAAGAAGGATACTCTAATTGTTTTTCTAGGTAAAGTCACACTGCTGTGGAGGAAACGGATTATTTGCTCAGTGGCAGGGAAGTGTTAGGGCAGTATGTGAAGAGAATTTCTGTGGATGAGGATTGAAATCCTGGAATGCAGTGGGCAATTTCTCCTTGGTTTTAGTGAGATCAGGATTTCGGCTAAGGTGTTTTCAAAAGATGGCAATCACATGGAGGTCGTTGCTCTCCTTAAGGAGTTCTTCATCCTGGCTGTGAGCTTGAGCTAATATGAACAGCAATGAAAAACTGTACCAGTAAAATCTGTGCTTCTTTCTTCATCTGTGCTACAGAGGAGAGCACTAAGGACGGCCTCTGAAAAACTCAGGAATCGTTCCTCTTTTTCTACCAATGTTGTGTACAACACTCCAGGAACTCGAGTGAACAGATACATCAGCCGCTTGATAGAGGCCCGGCAAACTGAGTCCGAGATGGCTGACTTGAACTTCTTCACCCTGAAGTACAAGCAAATTGAGCGTGAAAATAAAGTAAGGGGGCTTACAATTATCTTTTACTGATTTCACTGACCAGGAGTCAACTAGCACTGGTTTGTTGTTTGGTTTTAGACAATACTTATATTCTACTCGCTATCTGGACTGTCTCTCAGTTAAGAGGGAGACATCATCTCCACCTTCTATGGAAGCATGTAGAGGGGATAAAAAGAACTATCAGTATCATTCTACTAATTGAGATCCTTCCCCATAAAGTTACACATCCTGTGTTTTGGCCCTACTTTTGCTTCTCCAGACTGCCTGATGTGTATCACTGGTTTAATGCTGTCTCATGGCAATGTGGCTGCCTACTGACTCATCTGCTCTGGGGTAGCATTAATGACAGGAGGATGCTTCCCTCTGCATAAGTAGCCTGCTAACTATTGATCCCATCAATCCTAGAAAATTTGAAAAACAATCTTAAATCTCTGTGCGAAGTTGTGATCTTACACCAGTGTGACTTTGCTGAAAGCAGTGGACTTACTCCAGGCTTATAAGCGTGCATATAACCTAACAAAGTAGAGCTGTCCCTACCTTGCACGGGTTTTGTTTGTAAATCCAAGTTGTTTTAGTTGGGAAAAAATAAAAGCCTTTGGTTTATGTTTTTAAAAAAGCTAAAGGGATTTTGGATTAATTTGGCAGTAGCATTTATTTTTCCACTCTAAGTCACTTTGTAGTCTAAGGCTTCATGCCACTGCTGTTTCAAGTCAGAAGGCTGTGTGCCAGATTGGACTCTGTTTTTTAAAGGTCTTGGGAATTAACCTTGGTTTCAAGTTTCCACAATGATTTATTATCTACTGGTAATTGTTTTCTTTCAAAATAAGAAAGTCTTTTGGTGCAAATGAGATTGAAATTTTGATCTTTCTGAGAAAAGACCCGTGTTTCCACCCCGGAAAGTGTTCTGTTGTAAGGACTGAGGCTTAGTGGAATCAGGGCAGTAACTACCCAAAACTGAGCTAGTGTCTCTCATTAGCAGCTGCCTCCAACCCACCGGTTAGTGTCCTGTCCTGAGCAGCCGTTGCTGTTTAAACCCAGCTGGCAACTTGAGTACCAGATAGCTCACTCCCCTCCTCAATCAAATGGGGAGGAGAATTGGAAAAGACAGGTAAAATCCATGGGTTGAGATAAAAACAGTTCAATAACTAAAATAAAGTACAATATTGTAATAATAATAAAAAGAAGAGATAACAAAAAGGGAGTGAAAACTCAGAGAAAAAACAACGATAAGCAGCAGTGATGCACACTACAATTGCTCACCACCCAGCGACCAATACCCAGCCCGACCTGAGCAGCGATCAGTCCCTTCCAGCCAGTTCCCCCCAGTTTCTATACTGGGCATGATGTGCTGTGGTGTGCAATGTCCCTTTGGCTAGTTTGGGTCAGGGGTCCTGTCTCTGCTGCTTCCTGACTTCTTGTGCCCCACATGCAGAGCATGAGACCGAAAAGTCCTTGGTTGGGGTAAGCATTACTTAGCAACAACTAAAACATCAGTGTGTTATTAGTGTAGTTCTCAGACTAAAGCCAAAATACAGCACTGCACCAGCTGCTGGGAGCAAAATTATCCCAGTGAAATCCAGGTCAGTAGTTAAGGTGGCAGGACAGCACCAAGGGGGGTTTGGCTTTTTTTTTGTGATGAATCAGTGGAGTGCCACCTCCTTGTTCAAAATGGGTGAATCTTTTTTGCTCCAAACAATGAATTTATGTGTGAGCATAACCCAGATTTAGTAGTTACAGGGTGAAAACTAAACAGCTAGGCCAACAGGAGCAGCTGAAACTGAAGTCTGTCAAGGAAAACGTGTAGACACACACCTGGTTTGTGCATGTGTGTGTGTGAATTAAGCAATGATTATTTGTAAGTTTGTAACAAGGGTAGGGACTTATTTTACTTCAGGCTATAGTTCTTTCCTACTGAGAATGTAAAACCTGGGTGGCTGGGTTTGTATAAAATGCTCACTGTCTTCATTTCTTCCTTTCTTTAACAGTACCACCAGCTTCAGGATGAGTATTTCACCAGTGCTGTAGTTCTCTCACTAATTCTAGCTGCCTTATTTGGCCTTGTCTACCTTCTAATAATACCACAGTAAGTTTCTGTCTTTTCCCATTATAATTCAAAGTGGAACATCTTCAAGCATCAGTTCAAGGTCAAAAAATTAATGTCTTTGAAATGGGAATTAGCACCCAGGTTGCTATCTTCTCAAACACGAGATTCCCTGTTGGTATACCCTCAGTCTAGCCATTCTCTCTTCTATTTGTCCAAAGGAGACACATTTTGCTATCTTACTTGAAACGATTTTCCCACTTCTTTTCTGGGAAGAAGGAGATGCACTTAGAAAAAAAAACTACTGAAATCTTCCACACTTATTCAAAGCATTTCTGCACTACAGTTGTGCTGGCTTTGGAGAAGGTACTTCAGGTATTAATAGTCACATAGATAAACATATACAGAGCTTAATGGGAACTAAGCACTGAAGTATCAATCCAGGTTTTCAACCCAGATTTAGAGCCTGCATTGAGGTTTTGGGTAACAGTGCTATCACTACACAAGCTGCATGGCTTGGCCATTCCAATGTGAGTTGCAGTCAGACCTTGATTGCACTAAAGCAGGTATAACCAAATACTCCTGATGGATCTGGGGGGGGTGTCTGGTGCCTATTGTTGAGTGATACAGCTTAGTGATTAATTCAGATGTTGTCAATTCTGTGTGAATGCTTGCTAAATAAAAAATTAATTAGACTTCACTTTCAAATCTAGGGATGATAAGAAGTAGATAGGGTTGTGTTCAAGATATAAAAATGATTAGTAATAAGCTTCTTCAGGTGAGAATATCAAAACATTTAAAATCAGCTTCACTCACTTTCACTAATTAGGATTTATTAAGCATAAAACTGGCCATAGCATAATGCTTTTGAAAATCCCATTATAATTTCTGGTCTCTTCTACTCACAAATCCTGTCAGAATAACACTTACTCCTATATTCTGTTATTTCTAATTGCAAGTTTGAGAAACACCTTTTTTAATTTAATAGTAATAATTATTATTTAAATTTGCTATAGAATACGTTTCATTTGAAGAATTCAAAGTCACTTATAAAAATAATGTAATTTCCAGACTAACCACCTTTGTTGACTAATTGGAGCAGAGCTAAGAACTCCTTCACCTACTTCTAAAGTAAAGCCCAGCTGCACTACATGGCAATTTAGAACAAGGAAAGACAAAGCTCATTAGTGTAGTTGAAGCTAGAATGAATTTATAAGAATCATATGGTACTGTAGTTGGTAACCTTTCCAAAAAGTACTGTCACTTAAAAAACAGCAGGACAGAGATTGAATTTAAGCTCTGATGTGACAGACACACAAATTCCAGCAGAATATGACCACTGAAGGCCATGAAGATGGACTGGTTCATCACTGTGTTAATTATAAAAGCCACCCATAGTAGGTGAATAGTAAGTCAATAGTCTTAAATTCTTTCTTACGATGTCTGTTGGTGGTGGCTTCATACTACCAAATTACTAGTCATCTTGGGCTCATCCCCTGCACTTACACAGATGGAACCATGAGCTAGACTAAAACTTGGGAAGTATTGAAAATTTTCCCATCTCCACAGAACTTGGAGCTTTATGTTGCTTTTTAGATTGCCAAAGCAGTTATAAGTATGACGAGAATGCAAAAGACAAGAAGTTTAATGTGATACTGTAATGGGAGTAGTGATAGTAACAGTGTTTGACACATAATCACAATATTTCAAGGAGGACATTCAAAATCTAGAGGCAATAAAATGTTGTAAGAAGGCCAGTTGCTGCATAAATACACAGAAAGCAATGGTCTCAACATTCTCACAATTCCTGTGATCATCTGAGTGAAACAGCTTCTCAACTAACGACATATTTTATATCCCCAGGTGGAGTTGGTGAAAGTAAGGCTATGTTCCTGTCAACCTAAGCTGCCCAGTTCTGGAGGCATACATGCAGTGTAGCCACTTAAAACCCTGATTATGAACTTTCCTGGTGTCTTATACTGGGTTTATGTTTAAAAAAAACATGTGGCCCTTTGTTACTTGTGGCAACCCAAATCTCTGCCAGGGTCCCATGCAGCACTAGTGTCGGTTCACGGCTGTTGCTGCCATAAAAGGCACTGTTTCAGTCATGTCCCCTGCATTATTTTCTATCATACTGCCATTCTGAATGCAAGACAGTTCTCCAAAAGCACAAGAGAGCATGGGGACCATTAATACTTGTATTCGGAATCCACACTGACAGTAACTAGAGTCATCTAGCTATTCTGGATATACATACTATACCACAACATTTTACCTGCTTGTGTATTGGGAATTGTTACATCAATTTTAAATCAAAGCCAAATACAGAGAAATTCTACAGCAAAAGAATTGCACTCTTCTACTGTTAGAAACCCAGTTTAGCAATCTTTCCCCAGTGGTGGTCAAGGCGCATGTATGCCTGCAGCCATGGATCACATCTTCTGAACTGGCTGGGTTGTTCTTACAAGACTAGAAAAGGTGTGAAGATCATGTTATGCTCCTTTCAAGTGGCCCTGGTTCCATAGCTGGCTTGGGGCCAGGCTGTCCCTGAGCATAAATCAAAGCACCAGCACTGGTGGACTGATTTTTTGCCAGCTTGCTGACATCCATAAAGTACTATTCCTATAGCACAGGTTTTCTGGAGGAGAGATGTGCTTGGTCTTCACCCCTCTCCTCAGGAAGAGCAAGCCTATTTGGAAAGACCAAAAGAGGGAAGATTAAGAATTAAAATAATTATTGCAGCATCTTTGTGAAGAGTAAGATTTGTCTATTGAGGAAGACTCATAAGAAGGGAGTTGCTCTGTTTCATTAGAAGAAGGGATCACAGTGTAGTCTGGTTTAATTTGACTTGATAAGTGACTGAGTTGACCAATTTCTCAGTCTCTGAGAAGGAAAGATCAGAAGGGAAAGGCATCTGGTAACTGTTACACAGCTGCCAAGGCCAAGTAATTGGGTTACACACTCCACTTATAAGAGTTACCATGCTGAATATTCTGCATTAGCTTACAATTAGAAAGTGTCTCTCCTGATACCCCGTACAGTTGAATCTTTGAGGCGCTTTGATCTCCTTGCTGAGGTCAGAGTGAGCACTATATACAAAAGCATTTACTGATTTCTTATTCTTGAGAGCAATGCATTTCACTGTCAAATTTCCTCTGCAACAGTATTACAGGAAGGGTGAGGGAGAGATTGTCACCATTCATCTGAAACACCATTTCAGAAGGACCCTGTGCTGTTTGTTCTCACCCTGTACTGATTGCATTGCTTTACTTCTGCTGTGTTTTGATTCTAGGAGTACCGTAGTTCTTGTTCTCCTGGTGTTCTGCATATGCTTCCTAGTGGCTTGTATTATGTACCTACATGTCACACGAGTACAAGTAAGTTATTTAAGATTTTATGGTTATTCTTCCTTTTGGTGGCTATGCTTGGTTTGTCATTTGGAATATGAAGGCATCAGCACATGCTTCACAGATTCAGAGTCTGAAATTATGTGCTTTTCAAGTTCATTTTTAAGTAATGTATCGGGCACTTCAAAGCCAAGATGGTTCACCCGAAAGTAGACTTTTCACATTAGCAATCATTACAGCAGTGCCATTAATGCTATCCTTTTTGTCTTTTTTGCTATGTCTCCCCTGAACCACCTACCTCTGGCCACTAAATCGTTCCAGTGTTCATGTAAACAGCTGCTATATAACGTGACTTTTTCTTCTTTCTGACTAGGGAGCACACTAGTGTCCTCTTCCATTAAAACTGGTATCTGGGTGTAAAGTCCTGCTAAATTCCCCTCTGTTTTCAAAACTTGTCCTGCCAAAGCAGCAGCTGTTTTGATGGTAAAGCACAACGTTTTGCACACGCAACCCTTGGCCTTTTCAAAACCTTTAGTAATGATTAATTCTCCTGCGTTGCATTTTCACAACAGTAATGATGCAGAAGGACATTTGGTTGTTGTAAAAGAGAACTAGGTCTGCCAGATCAGAATATAGCATCTGCAGATTAATTTCTGATGAAAGAAATCTGTAGTGGCTTAATCTAAATTTAGCCTTTTCAGACAAATATCAGGAGAAAACACACCATTAATCAGCTTTGCTGATAAGCACACACTAATTTCCAGTTAAGAAAAATTAGCTTTTGGCAGGAGGAAAGTAATTGTTTTCATGGCAACATAAACAGTGTATTAGCAGAGTATCTGGTACACAGCAGATCTTTATTGATAAACTCACACAGTTTTTGGGAGTAACATGGATGATCTGTTTTGTTTCATAAAGGCACGGTAGTTGTGTGTTCTGTCTATGGATGGTGGAAACGCAGATGAAGTTTGTAGGAAATAGCTCCTCTTTGTGGCGTTTTCCTGGGGCTACTGCCAACTTAAGGCTTGTTCCAGCTGTTTTGGCAGTCAACAGAATATTAATTTGTTCCAGGTTCCTCTAGAGATTCAGTACCTACAGATCAAATCCAGCAGCAGAAAAACAAAGAAATACAAAAAGTCAGAGTATTGCAGTTTGGGATTTTATGGTAAAAAATTGTTTTATATGAGAAGTAAAAGATAATTAATATACTATGTATAATAGAGAATTTGAAACCAGTCATTCTCCTATTTTATTCAGTCTTCTGGCACTTACTTGCTATTTTACACTGGACAAGTGACTCTGATAGTACTTACTTAGTTAATAAAAGTTCCACGAAGAAAACAAAGGAAAAGAAGCCAAAAATGCAATGCTATCAGAAAATAGCAGATGCAATCTTAGAATGACCAAAGGTCAGAAGAATAAATCTTCTAAGTGTCAGTCAGAGTTTTAATTCAGACATGTTTCATTTCTAACCTTTCAAGGGTTTATTTTCCTTTTTAACCCAAAGCCTAATGTGTCCGCATTTAGAACCTGTACACACATACACAAAAAAAGTCTGTGCAATGTGTCAGAACACATTGTCTTTGAATCTGCATTTTGCTTTATCACTGTTAAACGTGCAGCATTATCTTCAGCCTATGGGCATTTTCTCTTCAACAAACAGTAGATAACTTATTTGGTTGCAGACTGAATTAATGGAATATGTAGGTTTCCTTCAACCAATATCATTTTCTGTTTTATTTATATGGATAAAAACACACACGTTCCACCTCAGGTGCTGTAGGATTTTGGTCTAGTTGGGTAGACAATGTGACAGGTAAAAAACCATCTGGATGATCACATTCAGAGCATAGCAGTTTATGGTCGTACTCTACCTGGAAGCCAGTAATAAATGGGGTACCATAAGAGTTTTCCTGGGACCTGTCCTGTTACGTATTTTTATTGGTGACCTGGAGAAGGACATGGAGTATACTCATGTCAAGTTTTTAGTGACTCCATTTTGGAGGAAGAGCCAACACAGTGGCAGGATGACCACTGAGGGGAACCTAGACAGGCTGGCAGAACGGGCCAACAGGAGTCTTACGAAATACAGCATGGATAAACGTGAAGTCCAGGCCCTGAGAAGGAAGAACCCCTCTGCAGTGACAGACTGGGGACTAGCCAGCTCTGTATTTTGGGGTCCCTTGAGTTCCCTTCCAACCTGAGCTATATGGCAGTGATGAATAAATGCAGAAACAGTCTGTCTCTTTTTTCATAGTGTAATTTTAGACACTGCTATATCCCCTCCCTTGAGACACAGCTTTTCAATGTGAGGTTCTTACAAAGCAAGGTTTTAGTTCTACAATATACTCACTGTTTTATTAAGGGTGATATACCTCAGGTATCCCAATCTTCTTTACTGACGTTGAATAATAGCTAGGCTGGTTTCTGGTGTAGCAAATCAACTCAGGTCATAATATAAATCTACTATTGATATTCCATTGATTCTTTCCCACCTGCATTTACATGTACTTAATCCTTACTGAAGCCAGAATATATTTGCAGATCACACATGCTTTTTATTTTCAATGAGTTGCTGTGTTTTCTTTGGGGTCACACATACAGATGAAAAGTCCCTGGATCTGTGAAAGGAAGGGTACTGAATGGGTACTTTGCTGCCTGCTGTAAGCTATGCTTTTGATGAACAGCTTTTCTTCAGAGTTAGTGACTCGTTCAAAAAAATGGGTGTTTGCTGGATTCATTTTATCTTAAGTCAAATCCAGCCTTGATAAGTCTGAGCCCCCTTGTTTTAAGGGACACAAGATAGTTCCCAATTTAAATCTTACTGTTTCCTGTCGTTAGTTCTTGCCCCTTGAAGTCACTGCAAGATGTCTTGTCTGAAACACGTATTGTGGGTCCAGAAGATAATAGATGCCTCAAACATTTTTCGTACAAGGGGAGAAGAAGGAAAGCAGCTTTCACTGAAACCACGGTAGATCAGAATGACTGGAACAAGCATAAGTACTAGAGCCTGACAGACCTGTTTTTCCTCTTTCACCTTCTGTCAACTGGCTCCATATAGGTTCACAAGCAGCAAGCAAGTCACACTGTGCAGTGGTGGCATCAGCGTAAAACTGAAGATGACGAAGAGATTCACAGGACTCCATTCCACCAGACATTTTTCTTCTCTACTGCCCTTTCTGCCCTGACAAATTCAATATTTTAAATGAGTCCTGATAATTAAAACTACCACAGCGTTTAACATGACTATTATAGCAGAAGAC
The DNA here is from genome assembly GCF_034315485.1 of Pezoporus occidentalis. NCBI lineage: Eukaryota > Metazoa > Chordata > Aves > Psittaciformes > Psittacidae > Pezoporus > Pezoporus occidentalis. Next base: position 1,092,768 of record NW_026914718.1, on the reverse strand, counting down.
ACAAATACCACTCCAAATTCTACGCTACCACAGCATGTTGTCTTGGATCACTGTTTGTAGCTGATAATTTGCATGGCAAAAGATGCTTTGGGGATTTTCCCCATGAGAACAAAATCAAATGCCATGCTAATTTATTATTTGCATTGTGAGCAGACATCCTACTAACCTTTCAAAGAGTTTTAATTACAGTGAGAAATAATGTATAGTAATAATAATTTCACATTTATTACCACCCGAAATGCAATTACCATTAAAGCATATGTACACAATAACTACATGTTTGTTTTGTAATTTACAGTGCAGGCAAAATGTCCGTATCCCTTATTCTCTTCTTTTTATAGACTACTAAAAAACAACAACCCAACTTGAAATACATACTTTTAAATGTATAGCTATAAATCTTTTTATTTTTTTATTTCCTAGTGTTTTCCAGGGTGCCTGACAATTCAGATTCGTACCATTTTGTGTATTTTTATTGTGATCTTAATATACTCCGTGGCTCAAGGATGCGTGGTGAGTATTTAAATCAAGTATCACTTAATTTAGCATTCTGTTTAAATAACAGCCTGGTGCAGATCCATTAAACATGTACCGTATTCTTGCCTGGTGAATTCCTACTCATTTCCTTATTCATTCTTGCAGAGCATGTTTCTTCAAAATTAAAGCCCTTTGCTATAATTTGAACTTTCACTGCCCTGAGTCAGGCTGTTGACTTAGGAATGGCAAAGCTATGGGCAAATTACACAGATAATAGCAAGTCAACATCTATAGAAAGTTTTATATCAAACCTTAGTATCCCATAGTCTGCTGATGTCATGTACTTTGTGAGAAAGCTATTTTTAAATGTTCAGCTTGATGACTAGTTCAATGGCTAATATCTTGTGACAGACAAGGCATGGTGTCAAACAACATTACTTATTTCTGTGTAGCAGCTTACAGCACATCCTTACGTGCGATAACAAGGAGATATTTTTTGTCCAGGCAAATCACAAAAGATAACAAGATCTTAAAATATGGACAGTGTTGCATAACTAGAAGAGGTGCTTACATTGTGCTATTTATATGATCCATTCACATCTAAAGTCTAGGAAGCTTCTCTTGTATGAAATGAACTTGCTCAATACTTCTGAAAATTGAGCTTCTTTCACTGTGGATTAGCAGCTAGTTCTACATGGTAGACTTGAATGTCAAATGGGATTTAAACTTCCACTGAAGAGTTTGGCATTTAGTTGCCTTGTCAAACTCCTAGCACTCAATTTCAGCATTTTGGCTGCTAATGCTGATGAATTAAACATGTTAGGGTACCCAAAGGAAAGGATTCACACAAAAATAGCACACTAAACACAATTGGAAATGCTGAGGAGGCAGATGTCTCAAATCATGCCTCTCTGTGGAATTTAGGCTATGTGTTCTGCCCACAGGAAGACAGGGATTTCATGAGCATTTCACAGTACTAACTGAGATGCCAAGCCCCTTATTTTGTATTCACTCATCCCTTGACCTGCTCTGAGAACATCTACCAAGCTGATCCACATGAACTGAATGGGCAACAGATCCCTTGTCTGCAAATCCCAGTGCTCTAAGAGGTACCAAGAAATACTGAACATTAGTTGTGTGAGTAACACACAGCCTTAACAGCATACAGACAAATATGTGGTTCTTAATGTGCATGTAAGCCTAAAAGGCACAGATACGTGCAGCACCTCTAGGCTAGCTAGCATCTCAGCAAGTTCTGTGCATCTGACTTTGGGATTGAGGTGAAAATTGACAGATGGAACCATTGTGGATCAGTCCCCATAGATGTGACACTTTGACCAAATGAAACAAGCACTATTGTTGCCACTTAAAGATGGTGAAATGAGAAACAGAAATCATGAGGCCTAAGGCAACGTTGAATATCAGTGGAAGAATGCAGACTGTAGGTTCTGGCCTCCAACAGGATAGTGATCGTTTAGTTACAACTTAGAATAGGCCACAAATACAACTTTATCCTTTATTGATGCAAAAATAGCCTGTAACCATTGAAATGCTTAGGAGAAATGTTAATTTGGAATGATAAATTCCTGCAAAGGGATGGCTCTAGAATTCTCAGCTAGCATAGGAGCTAGGTGTTGAGGTTTCACTCCTAGTTGTAGGGCAGATGCTGTTTTCCTGGATGAATCACACGTTTATGAAGCCATCATGTATGCCTGTGGTTTTGGATGAGTTTAGTATGAAGAGCATTTTTAAGGGTATTGAATAAAATCACATTAAACAGATTTTTCACTCCACTCGCTCTCATCTCATTTCATAATGTTAGCCACCATGAGTTTAACTCACATTTTATCTGTTACGTCTCATCTTTTCAAACGACTGCAACCCCCTGTAAAATACATTGCTTAATCACCTCTCAGGTTGTCAGTTATTTTACAACTTGCTATAAAATTTCATTACCAGTGGTTAGGATGAAATAAAAAGGTCTAATAACACACTTCAAAAGAGGAGCTTAAGTAGAGGGCAGGGCTTATGTGATAGTGCCTTTTAAAATCAATTTCACACTACAATCCCACTCTCCCCATTTATGCTAACTTTTCTCCTCTCTCTAAATAAGGGGTGAAGGTTGGAGTGCAATTAAAACTGGAGCTCTAGGGACTTGCACTGTTTGCCAGATATTCCTCTTGAGCTCTGAGATGTGAACATGACATTGCCTTTGGAGGAAGCAGGTTCTATTTCCTCAAATTGCCCCTAAGAAATGCACTAAACCATTTATTTCCCAGTCTAGGGAGGAAATGGAAGTCCTTGGGTAACTGAAATGACAGGGATAATTCTAGATGAGGTCTTGTATTAGAATCTTATGTGATCGTGGAAGTAGTTCTGAGGTGGAGAAAAGAAATTATTCATGTTTTCAATCAAAGATTAAAATGGGTTTTATTTCATACTTGATGAATTGAAATTGATACAGTTTGCATAGTCAATAAAGTAAACACATTTCTTTCTGTGCTCTGTGCAAGAACCTTTCTCACCCACAGGGCCACATAAAATGTTTACTGAAGCTCCTCAGTTTTGCAGGAATATGTTGGCTTGAGAATCTCCTGGGTTTGAGCCCTACGAGGGAACATACTCAAATAAGCCCAGATTTTAATTGGTTGGTCTTACTGGCATCTAATGAATAAAGAGTGTCCCACACCTAAAACTGAGTAAAACATTACAGGAGATTTTTTTGGAGCAGTGAGGTGGATGGGAACACCACAGCCATATTTTCCCAGTTAGGAGAGAACTACAGTCAGCCCCCATAGCAGCTGCATTTCTTTTATTTCATGTTTAACTTTCTGCCTTTCTTGCCTCTCCTGTCTTTTCTAGGTCGGCTGTATGCCTTGGGTTTGGAATACCAATTCCAGCAGTTCAATAGTTATCATTTCTCCCGGTGGAACAAATAAAACAATGAATGAACTCCCATGTGACACAGCTCACTATGCTTTCCTTTCCTGCGTAGTGGGGACTCTCACCTTGGCAATATTTCTGCGTGTATCTTCCTTGCCAAAAATGATTCTCCTGCTCTTTGTTACGATTTTGTACATACTTATTCTGGAACTCAGTGGTTACAGAAAAGCAGTGGGGTAAGTATCTTGCAAAGTTAAAGCAATGAGTGTTTCTGTATAGATAGCTGTGACATCTCATCTATGAATTACTCTCTAGAATTCAGTGCTGCTTTGGGCTATATACTCAGTAGAACATAAGAAATACTTAAGCCATCCTGTACCCAGCAGCTGTAGATTCTAGAAATACCCATCAACAGGAGATCAGCTTTTGGGAACTAGCAACTATTTCCCATTATTCTGTTACTTTTATGCTAACATACCTCAGCTGAACACACTGCAGTCTAATTATAATATGAAATAGAAAAACACACTTAAAATCTGCACTTCTCTATTTCAGCAGCCCTCAACAGTTCCAAGGTATTTAAGCTTTTGAGTGTTACTGTATTCCCTAATTAAAAGCATGCACCCATCACAGTAATGTATAGCATTATAAAATCCTCAAGAAGTTGAACATTGATCTCATGCAGTGATCAGATTTACTCTCGCCTTTCTCCCTGCCTGTATGTGAGCCACTTTGGAAAAGGCTAGCAATTAGGGAGTACCCACATGCTCTAAACTAAAGATTTCATACTAGAAATATGAAGTGTTAGGTATTAGAAAGCCTGGAATAACCCATTTACTTTCCTTTTCTTTTTAAGGGGTGGCTCCTTTTATATGCGTGGCTATGAACCAATACTAGCCATTTTGCTATTTTCCTGTGCTTTGGCACTGCATTCCAGACAGGTGGACTTGAAGCTGCGTCTGGACTACCTCTGGGCTGTGCAGGTAAGCCATAGGTGTTTCCTTTGTAGTGCACACAAAGCAGTGTCTGATTTTTTAATTGACCTGCAAAAAATCAGTTGGACTAAGACGCTTTCAAGATTTTTCATGTCTGTTGGGCTTTACGAAGGAAAAATATTATATATTAGATTTCTTTCCATAGACCTATACCATTCACTTGCTCTGGAAAAGTGAATTTGTTTGTAGTTGTTCCATAACACTGTATCATTAATGAAGTAATATATCTGAGCACATTATGAATAGAGAGAATTTCAAACATGGGAAATTAACTGTTAGCAGTATAAGTTTCAGATAGAGTAATTCAATCCATAGATCTTTTTCATCTTATAATACAAAAAGGGTGAAAATAAATTGATGTTCAAGTAAACTGAAAAGAAGCACATAAAACCAATAAAAGGAAATACCCACATCATGCAATGAAACTGGAACTCTTTCCCAAAAGCTGGTCAGAAACTTATTTAGATACCATGTCCACGTACTTTTTCAAAACGCCTATTTCCTAACTATCATAATCACAGCAAAACCAACAGAAATTATATTAGCTATAAGCAGGGGCATCAAGAAATGTCTACCTCCTTTCATGCCTTTCATTCCCACCTCCGAAGTGTTTCACACTAGCCCCTGAGGGAAGGAGAAGGTTGAAGATGTAAGTTTGTTTTCATGGAATTTGGAAGTTGCTTTTATGATAAATTGTACACTCTTGTAGTTCACAGAGGTCACAGCCTGTTCTCATCTACACCCTGTTAACTGTGTTGTTGAAAGGACCATATAAATCATCACAGTGCTTGCTTTTACGTGTAAGATCAAGACTGGAACATACAGGTTAAACACATCCCTGCCTCTACTATGTTACCTAAAATGGAGCCATCAGGAATGACTTAGCTCTATTGTCTTCTGCTTATCAGTTAAGCTCTGATGGGATTTTTTGTTTATCTTGATGTCCAAGACCAAGTCCACCTCCTTCATGATTTAAGTTTATCTTGTTCTATAATTTCGATGGACTCTTTGCTGTTTAATTGGGTCAACAACCTGTGATCATTTAGGTTTTGTCCTATAACCTGCAGTATTGATAGGTGCCGGGCAGCCTCAGAAGTTTGTTTTGGACAAACTGATAAATAGTTTCCACTTGCTGTGGTGCCAAATACAGTTTTCAGGTGGAAAGAAAGAAATCCCTTGACTTTGAAACTCAGTGCAGCACATGACTAACTGTATAGCAGCCACCTCTACGTAGGTTGGCACATAGAGGGGGTATATGAGTGCCATATGATCCATGAATACAAGACCTTCTGTGTGTTATTGCTATCCATGAAATAGAGTAGCAAGGAAGAAGATACTGGTTTGCTATCCTGTGGCCTTTCAACAGGTCAGGAGTGAGTTTAAGTAGCTTAACTGCTTTTTGTAATTCCAGCTACTATGCCTTGCATGGTGAATTGTGTGTCTCTAAGGAATGTACTGCTTAAAGATTCTTAGTTTTAAGTTGACTTTTAATTAGCAATCAATTAGTTTTAAAAATTCAAGTGCAGGAAACCGGTGGGATGCTTGTCTGTTGAAAGACCAGAACTGGGCAATGGTAAAGGAAGAAATCCAAACTTGTTCTGCTGTCCTGGGGCTAGGTATTTCAGAAATACCTACTTGTCTACCAAGTTAATACCTACTTGTCTCCCAGTTGTAAAACCATTGTGCACTTACTCCAAAGGCAATAATGGGAGTTAAGATGTATGGATGCCTATAAGATTTCAGTAATGTCCAGTGGCATCTTCAGGTACCATTTCAAAAAGTGCTTTTTCTCTGAGAAGATTAAATGCCATTTTCAGATCTTTTCAGCTGCAAATGAGGTACTTGCGTGGTACCGTCTTGCCTGTGAGATTTGTGTGATAATAATCAGAAAGGAAAACAAAAATCAGTGTAGGCAGAAAATTCAGAAATTAGGTATCAACATAAATACCATTCTTTGAAATCAGTTGGCTGGGTAGATATTTGGCATCTTTGATGATCTGGGTATATACCCTTGTGCTTAATTCCACATGGAAGGTGTATGCCCTGTACAATAAATCATAGTGGATAACATGCTGTAAGGAGTCTTGTTCTGTGTATTGGTTGTAAATGATACTGAATACAAAGGCTAAATAACATAACATACAGAAGTACCGTCGTCATGAATGTTACAGAAGTGCTTTTGGTGCTCGCTTACTCAAATGAATAAGAAAAGGAAACCACCAAAACATTATCTTTGCGCTTACTAGGCTCTTTGGCATAGTAAAAATATATTAAAAGCTCTGGGAAGACTTGGAAATATTTGTATGTTAAGACTGCCTTTGGATAGTTATCAAACTCCAAGAAAGTAATTGTTTAACAATCCTTAAATAGAGACAAGGGTAAGAAATACTTTCCTGAGTGACAGTTTTCTGTAGTTGCTGGACTGCAGCCCTGCATATGGTTAAACAGCATTCTTGGTCCCCTTTCTCTACAGCCATAGTACTACTTACTGTTGAACCATGTTGGCTTAACTTGATTTCGTTCTTAGTAGCAGCAGTTTTAAAAAGACCACTGACTTAGGGATTGTGGAGATTTTCTTCTGGTTTACAGTGAGTGTGCTGGTTCCTTGTGCAAACACTGAATTGCGTGAACCATTGCTAGAGCTGAGACTCACATCTCCCAGTAGCCAGACACTGCTCTCTGAAGATGTGCCAACATGGTTCAACATATGTTTTTAGGAAGCTTCTCAGTTGTTGGCTTACAACTGAGAGAGTTTCAGACTCAGGGGCTCTTCTGGAAGATGTAAGCACTTTGCTTTTAGTAAGGCTCATTAGTGGGGCTAATCCTGTAAAAATGTTCTGTGATGAATAAAACCATTTCTGGCATAAGCTGCAGGATTTCATAGATATTTTCATTCACTTTATCGTGAACAACAAACTGTCTAGTACTAACGAAATGGTATTTTAAACACTGAAAGTATCCTGCAATTAATACCATTACTAGTAAGAATAGACAGGTGCTCAGTGGGCTATGCTGGAGTTTGAGAAAAACCCATTTCCATGGATTTTGACTGCCACATTGGGAAAAAAAAATGTGCTGTGAGGAAAAGCAGATTTCAAAGAAGAAAAACTGCTTTAGAAAAATGATACCATTTCAAGTTAATCTGATTTCCATGCATCTGGGTTAGGGAACCAGAACTGATATAAAGTGGTGTCGTTTATGTACATTGTGTGAAAAAAATGCATTTTTCTGGTTGGTGAGAAGTGGTTAAAACATTTATAGTTGCGCTCTGTCAGTCACTGGTGTTACAGGCTCTTGTTGATTTTGCTGGTTTTTTCTGCTGTGCCAAATGCAACCTTTATGAACATCACAGAAAATATCTCTTGGTGTGTTTGGCTTTTATCAGGCAGTGACAGGAGAATTTAATTTTCTACATAACAGTGTAGAGCAACTCTGTGTGCCTCTTATGATGGTAACTGTGAATAGCAAATATAGGAGCGGTTTACTTATTTGTGGCTGATAATCGCTTTTGCAAATTATTCCACAAAACTGGAAAAAAAATGGACACATAAATACAAACGATGAATTCCTGAAGAAGGGAAATCTGCCAAAAAAAAATGGAGCTGCTTATTCACCCAGGATTTTGTCAGGGAACAAAAACAGCACAATGATATGACTGATGGCTGCAGTCCTAATCCATGACAGTTGTAAAAAATATGGATTTTGCAGTCGGCAGGAAAGCCTTGCCAGGTGGGCTTGCACTTCCTGTTAAATTTCTCTGATAATATACTAAGTAATATATTAAAAATCTATAAGAAAAATAGAGCAGGACTGGGATGGGTCTCTTCCATGTGGTTCTAGTGCCACCTTCAGGTATAAAGATGATGCTTCTGCAGCACCGGTACCCATCTCTCGTTTAGCTGTATCTTGGAGCAGTGGATTTTCACGTGATAATCCTCTTCAGACATTGTGAAAGCATGTTTATGCTTATTAAACGGTACCTGATAGCTCAGGTGATACAACATCTCATACAGCTTTGTGAATAGAGGATGTGTAACCAGTCACACAAGTATTGTAAGACCTGGGATGCTGTGTAACTCTGTAAGATGAAATAGCCATTAATTACATTGACGTCAAAAGCCATAGTACCAAAGTGCGTTTTAAATTTTGTCACCAGGTCCAAAGCAAAAACAAAGCCTGCTTTTAAAGACTGCAGCTCTGCAAATACAGTTGAACTCTACAAAATGACCTAACTGGCACTAATAGCAAACAGATACAAGCAATAAGCAGGATGTGAAAAAAGGATGTTGCTCATGCCCATGTATCTTTTCTCTTTGTTTTCACAATAATTTTCCTTGGATTTTGAGCCAGCAGCTATTGTACAAATAACATGCTGAAAACTTTCCTAACTAACCAGTAGGAATAGGGGCAAATAGACGAAGGTGTGAATGTCATTTAGCTGTCTGGATATTTCCCCCAGGAATGTAAACAGCTGTGATCTGTGCCATTTTAATCTTCCTTCTTCAGCCCCAGGTCCATCTTCTCTCTTCTCAGTGTCTGTTTTGTCTGGGAAAGGATGATGCCTACACATCCTTTTATCTCAGCTGCTCAAAGAGTAGGCACTAGGATTTCATGAGTCACAAGAAGAAAAGACAGTTTTCATTGCACTCCTCTGAAGGGCAGAAAACAGGATGCTGGAAAAAGGTCCAGAAAACATTGTAACCGGTTTATTTCCCTCGCCACAGGGCCATGTTTTAGAGTCTTCACCGCTGAACATACCTCACCTTCACTCCTTATCTTCCCTTGCAAGAGATACATGGAGATCCTTCCTCTTTCCCCAGGTAGTTCCTGAGGAGTCGCATATATGAGAGCTGTCTTAGGTAGTGCAGGGCTAGAGGATGCATACTGAAGCTGTACGCAGTAGTAGCAGAGAAGGTGCGCTTCACTTCCTATTTCTAGCAGATCACTTGAATAAAGGTAGAATGTCAGACACGGGGTATGTCTGGAAGGCGTAAATACAGTCCATGCAGAGGCTCTGGCTAGGGTACCAGCAACAATATAAAGGTATTAACCCAGTGTGTGGTCTAAGCTAATACATCTTACTTTTCAGCATGACTAAGTAGCTCAGGAGAAGTGCTGTGCTAATTCCGTGAACGTTCTGCTTCTAAGCCTAGTGCTAGGTCAGGCAGAGCTGGCACTGCATTGTCCCACATAGGCATTGCCAGTACAAATGTCTCCCTGAACCATGGGGCAAGTGCCTGGTCTGAAATAGGCCGGGGCACAAAAAGCACTTACCTACATTCCCCTTGTTCTGCTGTTTGCATGATTTGTCTCTATGTAGAGCTTGCTACTATTACCCGCCATGGCATTATTCAAGGGTATTCCATAACCTTTGTGTTCTATCTCATTTCTGGCAACTGAACCTTCTCAGAGTCAAAATTGTAGTTCAGAGTTTTGCATCTGAAGAGGGGAAGAGGTGCTCGCTAGTTGTGTTGGAAGTGTAGCATTCTTCTGTGTTTCTTAGCAATGGTGATATCCTTGATGTCTTTCCCTGCTCTTACAGGATTTTGCCATTCCTTCAGTAATGACTTTGGTGGTTTGGTTTGAGATGGTAGCTCTTCACTCAAAAGCACAATTCTCAGCCTCTTAGTCACAGCTGTGGTACCATCACTGTGAACATCACACTCCATTTGCACACACAGCAGTGTCACTGACATTTCTCTCCCAGCAGTTTCATGACTGTATTGAAGCAAGACAGAAAAGCCATCATATGCCTTAAAGTTATGTCAGAAAGAAGCCAACAGTCTCAAGTGTCTTTTCTCATTTATTTTATGTGGGTATGTTAGAATTGTCTTTTATTTCTCTGTACCAAAGGCTGGAGAAAAGTCCTGAACCATGACCAAGGTCACAAGGGTCTGCTTCAGTGCTGGCAGCTTTGTCCTTGTGCTGTGGCTTGCTCTGAAACCTTTGCTGTTAATCATGCACAATGGTAGGAAACACTACTTATTGCTGAACAATCTTCTCAATCATGGCTTCCAAAATGACCACTTTGGTCCATGACCAAAGGAATCTGATAACATGCTTCCAGATCAGAAATGAACAGCACCTGCCAGTGATCAGGCAACATCACTATCCATGTAATGTGTCAAAGGGATTACTCTACTTACCTACCCCTGCTTGATTGCTTTGACTTGTCCAGGAACCTCCACCCTGGCCCAGTTTACTGTTCCTTAGGCTGCTGTTCTACCACATATTGTACTGGGAGCTTAACGGAGAACCTTAAACATTCCTAGGAAAAAGTAACAAAAAATTCTTAGTCAAAAAATAGAGGAATGAATAATCCAGCCCAAACCAGATTATTTTTTGTATTTAGAGCATGAATTCTGTTTGCAAATCTCTTTGCTATTGTCAGAGTAAAATTTCCCATATTCCAGGATGATGTAAAAATGGAATTGTAAGCTTGGTTTGGATTTTCATCTGGAAAAAGCTTTTTATTTTTACCATTAGAACATTTCAATTCCAGCAGTCAGACTAAATGCAAGAGGACATTACATACATTTATAGACAACAATAAGTCAGAGACAGAGTTATATCAGGGGAGTGTTACTTTGAGAAAACATATGAAGAGAAATCATATGAAATTTAAACAGCAAAGAAAGTGTCAGGAAAACAGCTCAAAACCAGGAAATAACCCACTTGCTTAGAATGAAGATTTCAGATATATTTCATGCAGAGCTTAACTGCTATTTAATACTTACTGATATTCCGCCTCTGGAACAAATTCTGATTCTTGCTTCACAAATTAGAGGAGAAGCTGAGGATTTATTTCAAAAGGGAATGATTCCTGAAAAAGTTAAGTTTATTAAACCTCTTTCAGCCTTCTTTCTACTTGTAAAGGAATTTAAAATACAGAACTAAACTGCAAGGCAAAGCAGTCTGTGTGATCTGAATAAAAAGGTTGTTTCCTAAGCTTTGTCGTGGAAAACAAAAATTAGCTTCCTGAGGAAAAAAAAACACATGACAAGAATATTGTTAGACTATACAAAGGTAAGAGGTGACTGGTTTTCTCCTACTTAGACAGGAATGGATAGTGAGAAAAGTATGTGGACTTTGGAATAGATCAGGATAGCAAATCCTGGATACAAAAGAGACACCAACAAAGATTAGAGCAGATTCTTCAGTGTTTTATATGGTCATAGTTTCTCAACAGTGCCTGAGAATTTGGCTTTCCAGGCTTTTGTCAACTGCATCTAGGTCAGGAAAAATCATACTGGGATCATGGCAGAAGATTTGTGATTTCAATAAGGTGAATTATATGGTACTGATCATATTTCTTTGTAATTGAAATCAGAATGTGGGGCCAAAAGACACTGTAACAAAAAAAAAGTGGAAGTAATTTTGCAGAAGAGTCTGCTATGGACTAGGCTGGAAGTTACAAACCCAGGAGTCCCAGATGAGATCCCTAGATAGTATTTTTCCAATAAGGGGTCTCATTTTTACAATCATTTCCTAATGCATGACTCCCACTAAACATCTGGGAGTCAAGAAACCTGGAATAAGATACCAGTATCTTGGGTTAATGGCCTTATCTGTGTTACCTCCCAGGCACTCTTTCTGAATACTGCTGTCACTGTCTCCACCTACCTGGGAAATAATTGGTCTCCAAGACCAATGTGGCTTAAATGGGCTTATTCTAGTTTTTTACTTTGTAAAAATGTCAAGGGCCTATTTTAAAGAACAGAGAACTACAGAAGACATAAATGCACTTAGCTGATCAAGACCTGAAGGTAGTCATCAGCCCAGAGACTAATTTAAATTACTAAGGAATTGGGTTACTGATTACTGAATCTAAGGGATTTTGCCCCAGTGTAAAAGCATGGTATAGGAGAAGTGTTCCTGCTCTACTTTGCAGGCATTATTTTGCTCAGTTTCATTTCAAAGGAAATTAATAGAAGCTATTTTATGGCTTCAGCTAATTTTTACTTTCTGAAAGGTTTTTCTTTTCCTCTATCCCCACAGGCAGAAGAAGAGAGAGATGATATGGAAAGAGTCAAGCTGGATAACAAAAGAATTCTCTTCAACCTGTTGCCGGCACATGTTGCACAGCACTTTCTAATGTCTAATCCACGAAATATGGTAAACCAAGATAAAATATAAATACATGGTAATGGCGTATGAGTGTGACCCTGTGTAGCTTGGGTCATCTTTCAAGTGTGTGTTTTCAAGAAAGGCTCTAATATATGATATTTCATTACTGTTCAGGATTTAGATTGAGATTATCTCCTTCACTTTAGCGTCCTCCTCTGGAGAATTTTAATACAACTCAGGATAAGGGAATGTTGTGTCATTCAGCATCAATGCAGCCAAGTGTCTGCATGCAAATTACTGGGGTTTAATTACTTATTTTTCAATCAGTATAGAATGTTGGTATTTATCAGAGTGTTTCAGTTTGGTTCTAAATTGGTGAAATGTATAAACTGCCAGACACTTTGCTATGAACCACCCTAGTTCTGGAAATATGCTGCTATTACCAAACCCCTCCATTTAAAGCTAAAAACAGAGAGTACACAGCCAAAGAAGATGCAGTGGCTTTTAATATCAAGGGCCACAGTGATTAAATAAATTGATTCTGGAAGCCCTTAACAGAATCCTTCCTATGCAACTGCAATACCTGCAGCACTGGAGTAGCTATAATGGCCATGATCCTGCTCTTGAGAATTTGGATCATGTATTTGAACCACAGGAGAGTGGTTTTGCTTTCCGTGAACCCTCCAAATTCTTAAGCAGAAATGTTACCAAACAGAACAGCATTATATTGTTAACATTGGGTACAGGACACCACAACTCAGGGAAAGACATGAAGGAGCAAGGCTGGTTTTGTGCTGCAGGGTAAAATTGTCCTATTTTAGTTAGAAAACAATACTGAGAAAATGCAGTTATGTTTCTCATACAATTAAAGTTCTGCAACTGTTAAGACTTTCTCCAAATGTATTCAGTGCTTCCACGTCTAAACAGAGAAAAAGACTGAGTTGTTTTAAACCAGTTTGATAGCTGAGGTGTTCATTTTTTTCTGTGTTTTTTGAGTGGAGATCTTTCAACATTTTTCGAACGAGGCTGGCTTTTTCTCCACCAAAAAATGATGGCTTTTGTCCTACCTATTGCTTAGTAGTAGGATAGAAAACATAATAATGATGGTTTAATATTTTAAAATGAAAATTCTATCTGCTCCCAAACTGCAGGACCTTTATTACCAGTCCTATTCGCAAGTGGGAGTGATGTTTGCTTCCATCCCAAATTTCAATGATTTCTACATTGAACTGGATGGCAATAATATGGGAGTGGAATGTTTACGCCTGTTAAATGAAATTATTGCTGATTTTGATGAGGTAAGGTCTAAATGCTCTGTCTTTTGACCATATCAGTTCTACCAAATGACTAGCAACAGAGATTATCTGTAGCAACTCAGTGTATCTTGAATTGCCTAATAAAAGAGTAAACTTCATATTCAGTTGGAGTTGGTATCCACTGGGCTTCTCCAAAGTGCCCAATTTTTATTTTATGGCATGTGAGTCTGACTTCAAATTCCTCTAATATAGGAAGAGTATTAACATGTGAGTTAATGGTAGGTTTTATTCAAGGGCCCATTCAATTGGAGTTGATGTCCACTGGGCTTCTCCAAAGTGCCCAGTTTGTACTTCAAGGCACGTGAGTCTGACTTCAAATCCCTCTAATATAGGAAGAGTATTAACATGTATGTTAACAGTAGGTTTTATTCAATGGCCTGAAAGTCAACTAACCAAAATCGTAGAATCATAGAATAGTTAGGGTTGGAAAGGACCTTAAGATCATCTAGTTCCTGGTTTAATCAAGTTGCACATATTATCTGATAACTGTGGTTGTTTGTCTAAAATATTATGTAATATTTAACAGTTTTATGTTTTAAACAAAGCTTATGGAGAAAGAATATTATAAGGACATAGAAAAGATCAAGACAATTGGAAGCACATATATGGCAGCTGTGGGACTTGTGCCTACTTCGGGAACTAAGGTAAGAAGATTTTACGTAACAGTCATTCTCATTCAATTTCCAGGGGAGCATCAGAAACACAGCTAACTCTACGCAATTATAGGTAACTTGTATTACTTCTTTACAGCAATTTAAATCTGAAATCCAAAGCACAACTCTTAGCCTGAAAAGAAAAATTGCTTTCCCAGCAGTTGCGTAGACAGGAACTTGGTGCTAGGTATGTTGCTGCATTTTACCCTGGTTCCTCCAAATCAGCTCTTCTTTGTCTCAGCTGTTAGCATTCTGATAGCCTTTGGGGTAAAAACCCCTTTAATTACTCAGCAATTAAAAAAATGCCAGAATTTTCAGACCCATTAGTTCTGAGGCACAGCTCTTCTGTATCCTCATTACTACTCCTCAGTGTGTTTCTCACGTTAAGTTTGTGTCTTGGGACAGAGATTGGCATGCAGCATCTGGAAAAGCAGAAAACCCTGTGGACAACATACTCAATATATTGTATACAGAGTACTATGCGCATTAATAATTTTATTAATAAAATTAATTTTATAAACAATTAAAATAATAATATGAGCAATATTATTCAAATGAGCACAATCCATGTAGCTGTTCTGCCCAGAAATCTCCCCTGTTCTGATACGGATGTACAGATGTTGTAGAGATACACTCATGTGTATGGTTTAGCTTTGCAAAGTAACACTGAGTAAGAGGGCAAAAGCCCAAAGGGCCAAAGATGGCTTGTGAACTTCTTAGCAACAATTATCCATGCTAAGTAAATAAAAAACAAGACTACATTGAAATTAACTGTTGGAATCTTGTTAGAATAGATCACATGCAACTAATTTTCTGGTCTGCAGGGTATTTACAGCTGCTGCTTTCCTTTGTATCATTCCTAGAAACCTACATATTACAAAAAGATATGTTTAAAACCGTTCATGCTGAACTGTTTGACTACTGGGTCCTGAGACAGGCAAAAAAATTGATCCCTTGAATTTTGCCTATGTGATCTCAGGCAAACAGGCAATGGCATACTCGTGTGTCTGTTATAAATGCTCTTTGAACTATAATCCTGAAAACAAGTGTGTTATTGGGTAACTTTGGCAGCATATGTTCCAAAACCTAAACATGTTTATCTCTTGTATTTTATAGTTGCTAACTGAAGGGTCAGCTGAGTTAGCCTAGTTCTAAAGATACCGCTCTAAGCTTGTGATAAATCACTGCAGAAAGTCTTTTGCAGGACTCTGCCTTTCTCTGAAATCTGGGGCAAATTTTGATCTTTTCTGTACAGGTAGAATTTATTTAACATTCTGTATCAGAGAAAACCTGAGGATCTTGTATGATACAGACAGTGTTTTTTACTTTAACTTGGGGTTTCAGTTCTCCTGTGATCTCTTTCCACTGCTCATCAGATACAAACAAGTAGAAATTATTCACATCCTCTTGGCAGTTCTTCAGCATACAGCTATATATTAAGAGTCTGATGATCCTGGGTAGCCTGTCATGTGCAGTCACTGCCAGCATCACAGTGGGCCTGGGCTGCCCTACAGTACAGAGTCATAGGTGTTTATGGGGAACCACAAGAAACTCAAGATTTCTGATCTCCCCTCTGCTGGGGGTGTCCCAGCTTCATCAGAAAATTTGGCACAGCCTCTGATTGTGAGCCTCCAATTTTGCACTAGATTTGGACAGGAGCAGAAAGCAGTGCATGGGGTTAACTGTGCTCTTAACTCAGGGTATTATACATGTAAGAACCCAGTACCCTGATGAAGTTAATAATTTAAATCCCGTGTTTTACAGGACTGTTGTTCCTGCAGCGTGACTTTAGCAGGTGACTATGGTAAATGCACATTGCCCCTGTCAGAGTGGCTTTGCTGTGATGCTCTGGGCAGCCTTTCCAGTAACTATTCCTCTGATGTTTAAATAAATAATTGCTCGGCAGTTACCCCATCAGGACAGCACTCAGAGAAAGCTCTTTGTAGATCTTTTACACAATATAAGTTCTCTGTGTGTGCGGAATCCTTTGAAATTACATCTGTGATTTCACCAGGGTCCTGGCTTCACCAGGGTCCTAACTCTGTGGTGTTCTTCAGTGCTGGTTCCAAAGGGTTTGCCAGTAATCCTTTTGAGAGACATCTGTCACCTGCAGCACATCCAGTATTTGTCAATAGTCCTGTCTCCTGCAACCATGAGGGGTGTTGCAGGGAATCAAGGCAGTCATCAGGCAGCAAAGAAATGAAAGGATAAGGAATACAAAGAAGATTAGAGGATTAAATAAAACTATATACTCCTCCCTCCCTCCTCAGACATTCAGTATTCCTCTCCCGTGTTGGAAGTGTAGCCATCAGCTAGTTAAACTTAATTCCTTTTCTTCCTTTGTCTTGGTGAGGCTGGAAAAGAGTAGAGCTAGTTGCCATTGCAAGAAGCAGAACTGCACAGACACAGGCAGGTAAATAAAAATACCCTCCCTAAAAACTGGGCCTGCCCCAAGGATGACCTTTATATTTTTTGTTAGCACTTTGCTCCAATTTTTGTGAATTTCCCAGACACATGAAAGAACGGCTTCAAACAGAGCCAAAGAAAGCAAACAGCAACCTGCTCCTCGGGTTTCTCAGCCACTGTCAAGTAGCTCATTTATAAAATCCCACTATCATGACAAAAACCCAGTGAGCTCTCATCTCCTGCCAGCTGCCACAGCCCTGTTGTGCAACACCCTAGTGAAGCTAGACTGCCACTGACCCTGCTTTTCTTTCACCATATCCTACCTTTAGCCCACTTTAACTTTGCAAATCTGTTCATGAATTCATATTTATTATTCAAATAAGAGCACAACATAAGAGCAACATAATGCATAATGAGTCAGGTCAAAGGCCTGTTCTAGAAACCTGTCTTCAGCTAGCCAGTGGTAGATCCTCGGGGAAGGGCAGGAGTTAGAGAACAAACATGCAAACCTCTCTTTCCCACTTTCTAATGACATGCTGCTTAAGAAATTCTAGGACTACAGATAGTATCTTTTTACTGCTTTAGTAGTAGTATTTCTTCCATGAGTAGTAATGTTCAAATCTATCTAACATTTGGAATCCACTGTATCCTCTGAAAATGAGTTCTTCAGTTTAATTCAACTGAAGTTGTAGAAATTACTTTCTTCTGGTTTGGGTTTTATTTACAAGTTGAAACATCAGCATTTCATTTGATCCTTTCTGGTTCTTCTGCTTTAGTTCATTTAGATACATTTTTCTAACAACTCACTTCAATTTGCCTGGAAAGGAAAGAAAACAGGGGTGTTCTGCATCTCCCAGGATTAAACCTAATAGGAATTTTGTCAATGGGAACAGCATGCACCCTAGCAAAAGCCCCAAAGGGAGAAGAGGGCAGAAACTATAGTTATTAATAATCGTCAGGCAAAGCAGTTTAGTAAGAAAGCAGGTTATATTCCCTGCCACACTCACAACAAACATCTGCAGCTCTCTAGCAACAGAACCACTTTACCACGGGAACTCTGCTTTCCATTCTTCCCAGAAATCAAAACAGAGAAGGAAAAAAAATAATGAATTCAGTACTTGAGAAAAGAGTGCACGTGCTGTAGGCACCATCAAACATTGCTTTTCACAAACAGCAAAATGGCTTAAATTCTTTTCCTAAGCCGTCCAGTCTGAGCTTTTCATTGTTTTTCACTTTGGTATTTCACCTGCCTCTCAGTAACCAGACAAATCTCATGTGCAATACTATTTTGTTTCTAGGCTAAAAAATCAATCTATTCCCATCTGAGTACACTGGCAGATTTCGCAATAGAGATGTTTGACGTTCTTGATGAAATCAACTATCAGTCTTACAACGACTTTGTCCTACGAGTTGGTAAGTCACATCTCTCCAATTATCACACAAGCAGGACATTGTTGTTTGTTGGCTTTCCCTGTGCTGTCTACAAAGGACTACCTGTCTGCCTGTCCCACACTCGTGATTAAAACTGAAAAGGCTCCTTCAACAGGAGAGTCCCATCCATGTAGGAAGTCAGAAGGCTGGATAGCAAACATCAGTATTAAGGAATTGTAGTTGTGTCCAATTCCAGTCAGTTTGCATGGCAGCTTGTGCAAAAGGGCTGCAGGAAGGGCATCTTTTTGAGGGGGAGACATTCCAAAGGCTATCTGGGGCCTCAAGGCAGAGTGGTGGGGACTCATCAGAAGGCAAAGGCCACAGCTCCAGAGGAGAGTCTGCACCATCTACCCTGGTGATGGCAGGTGACAGCTGCTGCAGGGAGAGGCTGCAGTGCAGACCTGGGACTGCAGGAAGGGCCCAGACCCTTCTCCTGGGGCAGGGACAGGCAGCAGATCTGCCTGCAGAAGGTGTTCCCATGAGGAGGTCCTGCTGTGAGGGTGCTGAGGCACTGGCACAGGGTGCCCAGAGAAGCTGTGGCTGCCCCATCCCTGGCAGTGTTCAAGGGCAGGTTGGACACAGGGGCTTGGAGCAAGCTGCTCCAGTGGAAGGTGTGCCTGCCCATGGCAGGGGGTTGGAACTGGATGAGCTTTACAGTCCCTTCCAACACAAGCCATTCTGTGATTCTATAATTGCTAAACTGCTGAAAATTGGATCTGTTAAGTTCCCTCTGTAAAAGCTTTGTTGGCATTAAGTGGCATGGAAGCTTTTTGTCCACAGATGCCAAATCACCTCAACCAGTCCTGTGTTCTCCAACAGATCAAATTTCTGGTCTTCACAACATAAATCTTCCCACACAATCATTTACATATTTTTATATGTCTTATCTCTCAGAGTCCTTTCTCCCAGACCTCTCGAAGAACAAGTTTCTCTCTTCCTGTCCTTCCCTGCATCCTGCTCCTCTCTAGTGGTACTCCTGCTGCTGCTGCATATTCTAACACTGATAGTTTTCTCCAGCTTCTTTCTCCATTTATTTTCATGGCTAAATTGTGAGAATGGGCTGGACAAGGTGAAAAGTGAGGTCGCTACCAGTGGAAGGTTGAGAAGGACCAAAGACATCAAGTGTAGCAATGGGAGAGTTAGACATCTTTGCCCTCCTGTACATCCTAATAGTTACAAACCCCAAATTCTCCTTCAACTCTGTTTTTTTTTCCAGGTTCAAAGGGGTAGAAAACAAATATCTAGCCCTAATTCTTCTGCATAATTTGTCTTGCACAGAACCTCATACAGGTCTTAGCATCTATAGCTCTTCAGGGCACTCAGAAGGGACATCCTCTCTTGTCTTACAAATAAGCTGTCAAAATCAATCAGAAATGTAGTATCAAGCTCTGTGGTTTCCCAAAAAAAGGTGTTTGAGCCATTTTCACATACTCTTGTCTTCTTCCATTGTTTCCCTGATCTGTTTTCTAGTACTGACAACCAACATGACATGCTTCCGTTACCCCATTCCTCATGTCTTCCAGGCCGCTATTTCTGTTCCACTTGGAGAACCTCCATTAAAAGGCTTTATATGAGCAACTACAGTGGAAGCTGTAGCGAGTAGTTAAAGATCTCTAACAATTTGTCCTGAATTCTTGTACAGCTAAACTCTGCTCTACCAGTGCTTTTCTTTTCTTAAAATTAGCACAAAAAGAATGAGCCATGCTTGTATGTTGTCTGTCACACTGCATTGCCAGGAAGTTATCTCTGTGTATGTCTTTATTTTCATTCTAAGCCTCTTACAAGTACAAAAGTCTGGTTGGCATTAATTTAACATGCATTATGTCCTCTGAGCAGAAAAATGCTAAGGCAGTTGTGTTAAATCTGTTTTGCAGGATTCATATTTCCCTAGGATAATACGCTGTAGTGTTTGAAACCAAACTTATCATTTTGATTTTAGGTATTAATGTTGGGCCAGTAGTGGCTGGAGTCATTGGAGCCAGAAGACCGCAGTATGATATCTGGGGGAACACTGTAAATGTTGCCAGCCGTATGGATAGTACTGGAGTGCAGGGGAAAATTCAGGTGAGTGGGTTCTGAGGCCGTTTTGCAAACTTTACATACATACACAGATAAAAGTCCGGTTTTATCTGTGGTTACATTTTCAAGTCCACTTAGAAAATGTAGCCTCACTTGATCTCATAGCCCTTTTGAAAAGGGCAACATTCTCCAGATGGTTCAAGCATCAGAGGTGAGGTTATTTTCCATTATATACGCTTCACTACTTGAAGGCAATAAAACTCTCAAACAAATCATTTCGCATCAGAAGCAACAGAGTTCTCTGCTGCAGTGCACACAGTTGGAGGCAAGCCTGGGAATGCCGACACTGCATGGGCCAGTCCTTGTGCTGTAGGAATTTTGCCTGAATAAGGACTACAAGGGAAGGATCCATGTCCATTTGCATCCTGCTGCATTTTACGTAGCTTTAAAAATTCCTTGGATATTTTGGATCAGAGAGGCCACACAGACACAGAACATTGTTGTTGCACTAGAGCTTGGCTAGAAGCTATGCCTGCACCTCTCAAAAACTCAACAAACTCTTGCAGTCCTTTATCCAAAACACCTGTCTAGTCTCCAGGGATCAAAAGTTCTTGTGGAGTAAATTAACGTCACTGGAACTGATCCAGCTGACAACAGTGGACAATTTGGTTACACATTGCTGTTGGACAGAGATTAATCTGGCTGGGTAATTATTCAGCTCAAGACCAGAAGTTCTGCTTCACAGGTTCCAATTTGGTCAGTGATTTTTAGTTCCTTAAGAAAACTCTTAGGTGAGCTTGAAAGCAGCAATAGGTGTTAAATCATTCTGTTTATGCATGTTCCATGACAGAAGTAAAATGGAGAGCGATGGACAGATCTAGAACTAACCCAATACGAACAGGAAAAACTAAATGTCCTTTTTTATTTGTCTGCAGGTGACAGAAGAAGTTCAGCGGATCTTAAAAAGGTGCAGTTACGAGTTTGTGTGCAGGGGTAAAGTCAGTGTAAAGGGAAAAGGTGAAATGTTGACCTATTTCCTGGAAGGAAAGACCGATGGAAATAATTCACAAACACGGTCTTTAAACTTAGAGAGGAAAATGTACCCTTACGGGAGAGCAAACATTCAAACCAAACTGGGCACCAGCTGCCCGTCGGTGTCCTCAGCTGCTAGCATTCCTGTAAAAGCTGGCACAGGGCAGACATCTGCCACTCACACAAATCAAACACTGCATTATCTTCCTTCTGTGCCAGCTGTAAAGGAGGCATAAAGGAAAGGAGATGTGGTTGTGCCATTTGCAGTGATCTTGGAGAGTTGCCTGAATTTTTACCAAGAGATCAGAGGTCGTAGGCCATGGCATTAACCAAGGACCACTACAACCCAACCAAAGAGAACTTGGGGACTATGTAATGAACTCTTGGGATGGAACATATAAGGGCTAGCAATTCTGTTAGGAAAAGTCAAAACCTGATTTCCTGGAAATGAGGAATATTTTCTTGGTGTTTTTAAAGGGTGAATGAAAAAAAAAATGAGATAAACGTGCAAGCAATTATTTATGTGTGTGTGTGTATATATATGTTTTAATCTATATATGCACATATGCAAACAGTCATGTGTAGACTTAATAGAGATTTATAGAGATAAACATAAAAACATGTATTTATTTACACATCCACCTGCAAAGACACAGCAAAGGGATTTCTCTTTCTGTCATAGCCAGCACTGTTGGGTTTGGGATTAGTAAAGCTGCATTTAACAGTGGAGTTGGGGGGGGGTAGCTGGTCTACAGCATGAGTTAAAGCAACAACAATTGTGTTGTCAGTTAACAAAGGCTGGATGCAACTAATTGCTAAACCCTACATATTTTGAAAAATTCTCCTTGCATGCTCCAAAAACTTCCAAAAAATTCCAATTCAAAGCATAACCCTCGGGTATGAAGAGCTTAAAGGTTTGGCAGAAGAACAATATATTTTTTTTTTGTCATTAAAACCCAAAATTGATTGATTTTATTGAAGAGCAGAAGGATGGTATTATTTCAGGCATTTACAACCAGCACAGGTCTGGTAGCTCAGTTCCAGGATTTAGCTTTACCTTTCCAAACAGGTCAAAGAATAGCCCTGTAGTGGTGACAAACATGCTGTTGCTAGCCTTGTGAGATTCGTGTATTTGCCAACACAGGCTTAGGTCTTAATTGATTTTTAAATTTATGCCACAGTTTTATATCTTGATTCTACCCAGGCTCATTCTTCAAAGCTGTACAATTATAGAAAGCTATAATTCTGAGAAACAAGCACAGTCAAACTTTGCCCAAATCAGGAGCACACTGGTAAACGTGCCAGAAGAGTGAGGCCTGCTCTTGATCTGCATAAAAGGGAACATATTTTGACCACTTTTTCCTTTAATGCAGCCCACATCCTATTGTTCATGGTTTCATCTTGAAACACTGATCGGGATGGGAAATGTGGAGTGCAGCTCTGTAAGCAGCTGGAGGTCATCCTGCAAAGTGACATGTGCTACATGGACACTGTCACCAGCAGTCCCTGATGGGGATGTGCATGCTAATCAGACTCACTGCACTGCTTTCCAAAAGAGAAACGAAACTTCATGTTGTCTAAAAACATGCAAAACTTCCTTTTAACTAAAAGCTTTTTAACCAAAAAACAGCCCAACAAAACAAAACCAGCACCCCCCTCCCAAAACCCCCAAACAAATCAAACAGCAGCAAACCCCAAAACTGAAAAACTGCAGAAGTTGCCCATATTGTGCCATAGAAAACTTGCACATACTAGATGTCACATTTCCCTTTGGTGAGCCCATTTTAGTAGTGATTTCAATGGAAAGAAGATTCTGAGGAATATTCCTGCAACCAGCATTTGCTTTGGAGCATTCACTGTTTGTGTTAAAAATGCGTGGACAAATAGTGTGTCAACAGATGGAAATTGTTAAAGAAGTGCTGCAGGAGTTTCCTATCAGGCTGCTGTGGGACTCCAATGGTTTTCAGCAGGGTATTTAGCTGATTTTCATGTACCCTGTCAGCTAGGTGCTGCATCACAACGCTGGCAAAACAAGTGTTGTGATTCAGGTGACCATAAAGCCTGAGAATCACCTCCTGACTGTACTAGTTGTATGCACCCTGGCTCATCTGTCAAAGTCCCTGTGTTTCTGTACCTCCCTAACAGTTCACAGGTATTCTTGAATTATTTAATTCTGGTTTTGAGGCATTCAAAGCCATTTAAATAAATAGGTGTAGAATACAGAGATTTTTAAAGAACCAATATTTACATCATTAAACTGAATAAACGGTATCCATGTAAAGCACACCTCATACTACCGTTTTCTAATAGGTTTGTGAAAACTAAATCATCACACCAGTAAGTTAAATATTTAACCAAAATTGGAAGCATAATGTGCAATAGCAATGATCACTCAGTTCCACACAACAGAGAGCCCAAGTATACAACTTTTGAATCTGTGAATTTGGTATAATTTCACTGATAATAATAAAACATTGTTTTTATATGTATTTTTATTAAAAGCATCTTCAGATCCTAGCAGTAGATCCAGTAATATGTGAACACATAGACCAACTACAGCCATTGACCCGCTCCAAAAGCTTACAATGCCATTATTTCTTTGTTACTTCTTTAATAGGTCTGAGTTGTAGGCACATTGCTCTTGTTCATTTTATCACTAAATAGACAGTGAGCAGAAATTAATTGTCCCCTGTCTCTTTCTGCGTTCTTTGATCTGTTCAGTGAGTTTTATACATAGAAAAAAGTAGTAGTGATGCTTCCAGTAACACCAGAAATGCACATTTTCTGCCAAATTGGAGAAGCTTGTCATCAAATTTTTATTGGCAATTGGCTGAGGACAATTTGTGGCCCAGTCCAATATCCCTGAAAACTATCAGAAGGATTTCCTTGGATTTCACTGGGATTTGGGTTGTGTCCACCTTGATGCATGCAGTTCTATTTCCCAACTTTCTGGTCAAGCTCTGAAACTTCTGTTTGGGTGACCTTGTTGTAGACCCAGCAAGGAGTCAGTTCTGCCCCACTGTACCCAGAAGTCCCTCATGTTTCATTTGGGATAGTAATGTGTTGCACTGTGGCAGAATACCCTCCTGCACCACTGTTCTGTGCAGCTGTTAGCTTGAAACGATTAACAGATATGAGCCCTCTGAAGTGATGCCTTTCTGGCATGTCAGAGTCTGTCAATAGCAAGCACAATATTTCACATCAGTTTGCACGTTTTCTCTTTCAGATAATAGTAATAATTGAAGTCTTTCGTTCTTTATATAAGGAGATAAGTATCAGAGATCTTCAGACTTCACTGTCTTGGGAGCTAATTTCAAAGTGTTCCTATGCTACGTTTATCTTTAAATGATTTTTTAATTATTATTCTCTGCTGAGATTACAAACTGGTGTTCAGTTGAATTTCTGGCTAGGTATTTCCAAACATTTTCCATTTGCATCAGCTAGAATGCTGTTTTATCCAGCCTGTAAAATGCAGTTTTGTAGCTGCTTCCCACTGTGGCAAGTCACACTCCCTTATCTTCACTAAACCACGCGCAAGTTCTCCCTTGCTTTCTCTAGGTGAGACTGAGAGCCAAAAGCTTCAGCTTGTTGAGGCTGAATCTGCATTCCTTATGTAGCCAGAAGGCCTGCAGATATCGCCAGGGGTATAGCATGCTTATGAAGGTCAGGAAGTGAGCTTCTGTAGCCAAGCTCTGTTTGGGTTACAGTGATGTCCCGTGTCAGTACTGAACTGAGTATTGCACAACACTGTACCTGAGAGGAGGTCGTGCGCCTAAATCTCTTTCACACTTTTGCCTGTAATTTATCTGTAAGGCAAAAGGAAGTACTTGGGAGTCACTGTTAGAAGGGAAACAGTGTATGACCTGTGCCATTTCAGTGCTTTGAGGAGTCTGAACAAATTAGTAAGTAGCGTGAATCATTTTCATGTGTTGAATTCCTGCTTGTAGCAGAAACAAAGCGTTTTCTTTACATCAGCAAGTCCGGATTCTGTATGTGTTCTGCCCAGGCAGGAGGACTATTTAGCCATAATGTTCTTTCAAGTTAAAGTTTTGTATTACAGTGAAAATCGACATTTTTTAATTTGTGATAAACCTGTATTATAATGCCTTATTTATTTTTAATCTTGTACAGTGTTACAAAACAACAGAAAACATTGGCCTTTCATGTATTATTCACTTTAAAAGATGTATTGTATTATGAGATTTTGTAAATAGTTTTAGCTCGGACAGGTAATTGCATGTACACTTGTATAAAAAGAAGCAAAAAGGCACACTTTTAAGAAATGTTAACAATTTTTTGTAAGAAACATTTTACATGTGCATGGAGATTATAAATCCTTTGGAAATGGGTGTCCTTTTGCTTTTCCTTGCAATCTACTGCATGCCACTCATGCCTGACTTCAGTAAAACAAAACAAAACAGTAAACCAGTAAGTTTTCCTAAATGTTTTTGACATATCACTACTGGCACAAAGTTAGATCCACTAGTTGCATGTGCGTTCAGCAAAGCAAAATCAAAACGCAAATGGCAAATAAAGAAGAAATATCATGTCATGGTTGTGATCTGCCAACCTCGGTGTTCCAAGGTCCATAATACAGTATATGAAAAGTGTTATCAACATCTATGCTGTCTTCATAAGGTACCTTCTGGTCATTAGAAGCAATAAACTCTACTTACTGTAATATGAAAAGCAAGCAGATATTCTAGTTCATAATGGTGTAATATCTGACATTCAATGGGTATTCTCTAATACTGCTTTGATGTAGTATTGTCATCAAGAAGGACCAAGTGTCAAATTCGTTATTGCTGTATGCAGGTGCAACACTATGGAAGGTAAAGGAGATGAATTTGGCCCATAATGTTACCCAGAGTACATTTCTAATGTGGTAGTAAGTTATTGTATATGAAAAGTACACAATGCAAACAGATTGTTTTCTAGGTGCATACATATGTATATATATGTATGTATATATATAAAAATTAATTTTGTTGCCTTATTTTTGTTAGCTTTTTTGACTGAAGTTTCCAACTAACTTGTACTGCTAAGCAGAAAGTATTTAACACAACTATTAGGAGAAGGTTCACTGGGTTCTCTGGCTTTAAACCGTCTGGGTTCTGTGCTGATGCTAGTCCTACTCCCACTAATGCCCACGCTTACAGGGATGCCTCCTTTAGGCATCACAGCCTAACCCACAGCATGAGGCCCACATCAGTTAGTGACACAGGAATAAGAAATCAATATCCACTCCTCTAGCTGACTTTCCCCATATTGTTGCTGAACAAAACTTTCAATTCTGGAGGTATTTTTCATGCATCATTGTTAAAGTTGTCATCTCTGTGTCAGTACAGCTTGGGCTACTTCCCAAATTACTTCTGTAATTAGGGTATGATAAATGAGGAGTATTGTAGGAGCATAACACTGCGGTTGGTGCCAGAGGAAAAAGGGTGTGCACTATGAATACTTTCTACTGTGGATTAGTAAGGACTCCTTATATTTTACAGTTTGAGCTAGTTTTATAGTAGGACTTAGAAATCCATTAGTTTGTTTCATCTGGTGACTGTAGGGTTAACTAAGTTTAACTTGCTTCTGCAAGTACTTCTGTCATCGTAAGTTAAGATGTAGATTCATACAACTTATTCCAGTTGCCTGGTTACAAGAACTACTATGTTGTGCTGATGATGGGCTTCATACAGAAGTTAGGGGTTTCTAACAGTCATAAAATAACTCATCTCAAATCTGGTGGGTTTTACACCTCAGTGTGGCATATTTGTTGTGACTAACAACAGTGTGGACTCTGCTGCTCTACCCTACCCATGTTTATGATTGGCTTTTTCCAGAACTCTGTGTAGGCCTTTTTTAGCTCTTTGTTCCTTTTACTCCCATCTCTCGCTGAGTTTTCAGGCCAAAACTAAATCATCAATAAATATTGAATGCAAAAAAAGTACATATAAGGGGGTCCTGGCTGTTGCTTTTTAATTACTCTTGGATGGCCTGATGTGAGGTATAATCTGATCAGTGCAAGGACAAAAACAGGAAAAGAAATTAAAGCACAAAGTTAGCAAGAGTACAAAACAACAGGAAAAAAAACCCTGTGAGATAGCAGTTGCTGAAAGAAAAAGTTGAGAAGCCAGTATACTCCTTCTGAAGTCAGTGGTAAACCTCTTAGTGACATGGGACAGGTCTTGAGCTGGCAGAGTGCTCAACTAGATTCCTAGTGCAACAAAAACAAGGCTTGTGTTTAACTGCACGGTCAGATCCATTTCTGAGTTCTTGTGTCTGTTCACATTCAGGAGAGTGTTCAAGATTCTTGGTGAGAAGGAGTTGGTAGAAATAGTTGGGGTTGTCACCTTTAACGCCTATGTCCTGATCATGAGGAAGCACCTTGAAATTTGAATTAGCATTGGTTAATATACGTAGCCTGTGTGCTGAAAGGACTTGGTTTTGCCTGTGCCTTACTGCATGCTGGAGGATCTGCTTCTTTATATTATGATCCCCGTTTTATGCCTTCTGTGGCATCAGACATGTCACACCTGCATAAAACTGAAGGAACAAACAGTGCTGCATCACTGTGAAGCTTTTTTACGACTTCCTTTCCTACTTTGGTTTACTACTAGCACAGCTGTGTGGGTGCAAGGTGTGCTCCAAGTGTTTATGGAGGGGGAGGCCATACACAGGTATATGTGGGTCTAAGCTAAATAAGGACAGATTTCTTTGAAAGCTGAGCACATATAGCTGAGATGTGCAGAAAGTCTGCCCAGGTGGTTTATGGAGCTCCTTTGATGGCTGCCCTCCTCTTCAGAGCAGGCTTACACAGCACATTGGTTAAATACAGGCAGAACTCTTACCTGCAGCTTGTGAATGCCCTGCCACATTTGCTAGGCATAGATTAGCCTGCTGGTGGTGAAACAGCTGCCAGTTCTTGTTGTGGGCAAGGCTAAGGTGTGCTTTAGTTACTCCAGTTGTGCACACTCGTGTCTTACTTTCAAGTGCCTGACCTGCTGCTTTAATTCTAGACCCATCAATGGTGGCATCAGTTCTAAATAACGTAAGTTATTTAGGTGATTTCTCATGTCTTTACTGCTTAGTGTGCATGGGTGCAAAGGCTTTCTGTTCTTATGTTCAAATTCGAGTGATACATTGAGAATTTTCAGTGAAACATAGATGAATGACCTGGGCCATCATAAAATTGCTTCATGATAATCACATTTATCAATTGTTACAGTAGAAATCCTTCTTTACTTGGAATCCCTGCTTTTTTTTTACAGTAACCTTCCGAGGGTTCACTTAAGCGATTGTGTAACCTGCTCCCATTTGCATGTGCAATTGTCTGCACAAATTTGGACTTAGGCAAAGCAAATGCTGAGTTTCTTTTCTGTGTTCCAGCAGCTGGTTATTACAGAGGTAGCTTTGGGATATGTTACAGAATACAGGAGGAACGGAAGGAATGCTTTCAGAATTGCTGGTCTAAAAAACAGACTTCAAGAGCAGTTACTGTTTCTAGCATAACTTAACCCAACACAGAGAATTCTAGAGCAGTGATCCTGTTTAGGTGTAGTTCTGACAGAGGTTAAAAACGCTCCTCTTGGAGGTTCTTTTCCCATAATATATTTATTGTGCAGATTGGTCTGTGTGCAATTTCACAGTCTGGGGCAGATTCAGGCAAATTTGACCCATCTGCTAAAATCCCTGACACTAAACGTTTTTGCTGCAAGGTCTGTCTGGATTTTATCCTACTGATTAGTCCTTGTACACTTCGCTGTCAGGAGCAAATTTTCTGGTATATGTCCATAGGTTCTGCTTGGAAATGAGATGTTAAGTGTTTGTCTGATCTGTGCATTGAGAAGATTCAGAAGTGTATGATTCCCTCTTTTTATAATGGAACATTCAGCAGCCAAAGGTAGGAAGCAAAAAAACACATGGAGTGTGTGTTCTACAATCAAAATTGGTCTGCCTACACATGATGGCACAGTGTCTATTGTAGGTTTACCCGTTATTTTAAGCATCCTAGAAACAATTAAATGTAATATATGTCATAGCACTAAGAGGAGAAGGAGCTAGGAATGCCTGCCTGCCTCTTAACACCACATGATTCTTTTTTTGGATGTAAAAATGTGACCTGCAGCTCATAAAACACCGCTCCTTATGAGACTGGTGCCCTTGCTGCCCTTAACTCCCTTCAGTTGTGCGGTGCCATCACGTTTTTGTTGCAGGCGGTTACTGTCCACTCAGGCCTGCTTACCGTCTCCCTCTGTAGGTCCAGCACATGATTGTCAAATGCTTCTTTTTTAAAAGGAAAATATAGTTTCAAAAAGCAGATTTTTCACATAACTGGGGGGGGTGGTGTTTTGTTTTTTTTTTTTGGGGG
The DNA here is from genome assembly GCF_034315485.1 of Pezoporus occidentalis. Lineage (NCBI taxonomy): Eukaryota > Metazoa > Chordata > Aves > Psittaciformes > Psittacidae > Pezoporus > Pezoporus occidentalis. The sequence continues at coordinate 1,063,124 of NW_026914718.1, read as the reverse complement.
GGGGGGGGGAAAGTTTTGTCATAATCTGTTTAGGAAGCAGTACATGTGACAGGAAACCTGAAAGGGTGAATAAACATATGCTGTGGTGGGAGTGCAGGCACCAGCAACTGGCAGCAAGCTGGGTAGCAAGGCTTAGCCCTGCTAGTTGTAGGCGGAGCGCAGCGTCTTTGGTCATGTTCCCAAAGGAGAGACGGAGATAAGCAAAAGCAGGTTAGCCTAACTCATGTTCCCTAGCAGTTTACTAAACACATCCAAACCCATTTCAAGGGCAGTCATGTTGTCTGTGTCTGGATGCCACTCTGTATTAAAAAGATAGGAGCATGCAAAGATAGTCTTGGGGATTTGTAGACTGGTTGATGTATTCATGAAGAAGACCATGCAGAAGGGTTCTTAGCAGCTGCTTAGCTTGCAGATACTTGCAGCAAATTCTGTGTTACTTCCAAACTAACTTGAATATTCAGCTTACACTTTGGAAAAAGAATGTATTTGCATCAGGTAGAGATATTCCATTCCTTAAAGTATTCTCCCTAATTAATTGGCAGACAAGGTTTCAGAAGTTACTTTAGTCTGATTTAGGCCGGTCAATAGAAATACTGACTTCAATGGTAACTGAATTGCTAGATCAGGCCTTATTTAATGTCTGTTCCTCTCCCACTGATGTCAAGTGGATGTTGCCAGTGACTTCAAAGGGACCGGGAGGAGGTCTGTTGTATCACAATAGAAACACCTACATAGGTAAATAAAATGAATAGTCCGAACGTTAAGGGATGAACTAGTAAGTCAAGATGTTATTTTTCCAACTATTGTAGCCCACTGAACCTATAAATAATTTTTATATCTATATAGTTATACATTATATATATATGTATGTATATACATAGTACGATACAATAACTTAACACTGGGTAACTTCTAATGATAGATTTGCATTAATAATACGGGTCTCTTTTTATGTAAATAGACTATTGTAGAGTATCTTCCAGTCTTTTTCAGGATTGTTAAATTGAGAAGAGCAATTGAATATTTGTCCTATTTTTATGTTAAAAAGTGAATGGACTGAAATGTTAAATGTGAATGTAAATTTCTTATTGCAACTTTTATACTGAGTGTTTGCACTATTATAATTTCTGGAATCTAATTAAAAATAAAGGAAAAAATTGCTTGAATAAACAGCTGTTTGGGATTGTTGTTTTGGTTCAAATCGAGTTGCGTTCATTATTCTATACCAAGCTGCTTTTCACAGGGTCCAACTACAGCTTCTCTGTGTTCAGGCTAAGAACATGCATCTACAAATGCTGCAATCTTACTTTCACAATTGCTATGAACTAAAGAACCTCATGGGAACAATTCAGTTCCCTTGTGAGTCTTGTTGATTTTCTGCATTGACCACAGTGAAACCCAGCATGGGCCAAGTGCTCCATCCATTGTGCAAGCAGAGGAAAGTAAACATGTGCAAATACTGGCAAAGTACTAGCCACATAGACCAGAAGATGGGGAAGGGAAGTTCATCTCTCCTTTTCCACAAGCCAAGAAATAACTGGCCGACTTCAGCCAAGTGTAGACCGTGTAGGCAGTTTATGTTGTGTAAAGTACAGAACCAACTAAGCGCAAAATTGAATAGGTTAACTTAAACTGGTTTGAAAATTAATAAAGTTATATCAGGTAAAATGACCCTCAAGAGACTCTGTAAGCTTGGGCGCAGAACCAAAGTAATTGGATTGTACCACTTCCAAATCACAGCAGATTCCCATCTGGACAGCTCAGAGCTAAAGCAGAGGCGCTCAGGTCCATCACGCCTGTCCATGCAGATATGCCCTGAGATAACTTGGAAATACAGAGTCCCTTGTGATAGAAAACAGCCTGGGCTCAGATGCAAGAGGTTTTTATTCCAAATGCTAGACTAAGTGTCCCCAGCTGTTTCTTTTGCAGGTTAGAGAGCAGAGTGGGGGTTGTACGAAATCACTGTGATGACAGTGAGTGAGATGCAACTGTTCTTGGTTTGCCCTTACACCAGTAAGAGGAAGTGTTTGAGGCCTCATGGAGACATTTGTTGTTTACTCCTTCCCCTCTGGAAGACAGCGTGCCAGAAGTTCATAAGTGTCATTCACAATAGCTCTACTAAAGTCAAAAGGACATGAATAAACTGGAAATCTGGCCTTCATCTTTCATTGGACCTGTTCTGCCACATGGGCATTTTAAATCTTCTCTTAATACTAAAATGTGCAACCCTCTGTGTGTTGTTTTGGGGGGTTTTATATACATAAATACACCCAGAGCTATATATATTTGTACATAAAATATGTACACACACACACATATGTTAATGAGATAGCACACAGTCAGGATTAATGACCCAGGTCAGGTACTTGGAAACATTTTTCTGCCATGCCCCATTACACAGCTGAATCACTTCTGAGACAAACTCACACAGTCTGAGAGCTGGTTTTGCTTAAAGAATGAGGTAGTTTCAGTGGTGGGTTGCTTATATCCTCTGGTAGTATTTTTGGACAAGAACACCAGTTCCAGTTGTGGGTGGTTTATGCTATAGACATGCAGTCCCTGGGTGAGAAATTCCAGAGAGACTGCATGTCTATAGCATAAACCACCCACAACTGGAACTGGTGTTCTTGTCCAAAAATATATACCAGAGGATAGTGTAGGTTTGAAGTAGGGGGAAGGAGAGAATGCAAAATGAGAACATTGTGTACATTGTGCAGGCATTATTGGTGCGTTGCCATTGTGTCTGTGTGACATTTCCAGTTCTGCAGCCATTCCCCAGGGCAGTGGGTCACCTCATGCACTGCTCCTGCTGGTGGAACATGATGTTCAGTGGAAGGAAACAGTTACACAGGTAGCAGGCATGGACCATATTCTTGGTCAGATCGGTCTGCATGGGGAAAAAGCCGTAGCTGGAAAGTGAGCCACACAGTGGAAATTGCCTGTGACAATTCGATCATTAAACCCACTGAGCTGTGGAAACAGCATCTCAGGATGGAGATCTAGAGGTATAGCCAGGCTACTTAGGAGTCTTGATCTAATCCTAAACACCCAGTCCTGTGCAGATTATTTCTGCTGTCAATCACAGCAGTAGTTTCTGTAGGTTTTCAGGGTCAAGGCTCAGAGAAGAGAAACTGGCTTTTTAAATAACATCAACATGAGCCTCCTAGGCCTATGTTGTTTCTATACCTATAACCAGACATTGGCCCACTATTATTAGATTTAGCCACAGCTAGCTAGGGATGAAGAAATAGAATGAGCTAGTGATGAAGAAGTAGTCATGATTATTATGAGTATTTACCTTTCCATTTACTAGGCTTAGTTTGAAGATGCCAGTGATGGCTTTCATAGAGACAGTGTAACATATCAATTAACTCCGCCACCACAGATGAAGCACATGAGCTGCCCTATCCCAAATGCTTCAGTAAGTCAGTGGGACTCCAATGACTTCATTAGCTTTCCCTCATCTCAGACCACCTGGGGATTTGTCTGTGCAATTCTAATACAAGAAAGAGCCATTGATAGTCATCTGGCCTGACCTCCTGCACAGGACTACACTCAGTCTGGCCACGCTACTGCACTGCACAAACACAGCATTTTTTAGTTTATTATTAGATGTAATAAAGTAAAACAAATCCATCATTTTCTGGTCGCTGAGAGATTTGAAGTTAGACATTTGTTTGGCGTTGGCCAAACTGTGCTCATACTGTTGCCAAAGGTCATGAAAGCACCACCGACTGTTTTCCCCAAAACTCTATAGTTACTTTGTATGTTTATTGAACTTTGGCAATAGTATTATGTGCTCCTCAGCAGCACTGCCAACATAATTAGAAAGGAGCAGTCGTATCAGAAAAGACACAGCAAGTTACTGAGGAAAGGTCCCAGTTGAATATTAACTCAGATTGACTTCTGGGGTATAGAAACACGTAGCAAGTGTATAGAACACTGTCTGGTGGATAAACAACATGCAGCTAGAAAGCACTGGCACTCTGGTAAGACTGGAGAGGACAAGCTCATAACAAAGAGGAGTCATTGACGTAATTACAAAGGCAGGTGATGGCACATTGATTTTGTCAAGGTCAGTGACCTCTACTGCTATTAAAGTGTACCTAGTTTCTTACTACTGAGGTAATTAGACTTTTGAAGTCAAATATTAATCCACCAGGCTGGATGAAGAAGATGCTTTTCTCAATTTGGCATTCCCCACAATGGTTTTAGAGTGGCTACCTGTGTATTATAGCCTTGCTTAACCATGAGAGCCAACACTTTTTAATGCCTTAAGGTTTTGTAATTGGCCTTAAGGTACATCATTAAATAAGTACAAACTGATCCTCCCCTCACACAGACACCAAGCACTGCAGCTGAGGGCAAAGCCGGTGCATACTGAGAGAGAATGTGGCACTGAATGTGCCTATAAGGGATAAAGGTGTGTTCCTCATGGCTTTTTGTACTCAGTCTTACTGTTAGGTTAAAGCAGAGGAGAATTTGGCTGTTACAACTTTCAACTCCCTGCAATTGGTGGATCTAGGTGAAAGTTTTATAACATTAGCATCTAAATTAAAACCATGTAAGAATATTTGCCATGGTTCAGAGACAAAGAGCCAAGTCCCGCTGTTCCTCAAACCCTCCCTGAAATGAATCCTATGGAAGGTCATTTAGACATTCTGAGAAGCCATGAAACCCAGTTAGCATACCAAGATTGTGGTTTTAAGTGCACTGAATCAGAGCTGTTGTCCAGCTGGACAGATCCAGTCACAGCAGAGCTGCACTACCCAAAATCCATAGAAATATATAACCCAAAGCACATGTCATGACTCAGTATAGAGTCAGTCCAGAGCCATTTTTCCTGACAGGTTGTGAAACCCCAAACCATCTGTCCAGGATTCCCTAAAGCCTTCTTCCCAGCTCTATGACAGGAGTTGGAGCAGGAATTATACCACTCTTAGGTCTGTTCCTGGACACTCTAGCCAAAGACACAGACCTTGCCTCTGGCCAGAAGCAAGGTCATTGCCACGCTGAAAAATGGGACGTTCCAGCAGTTGCAAAGGGAGCCACTTCCACATTGCCACCGTAATAATGCTGTATTTTTCTCCAATGATTGGAATATCTTAATTCTGCTGAATTTGTTACCAGCTATGAGGAAAGTCTCCCAAAAGGCAAAAACTTCAAAGCTGCTGGAGAGCAAGTTCAGGCAATGAAAAGCGTTCTATCAGACCACACCGGATTCATAAATCCTTGTTTGCTGAAGGTTCCAGCAAGAGTTGGAAGGCAACTCCTGTGAGGAGCAGCTGAGGCCCTCAGTTTGTCTGGTTTAGAGAGAAGGAGGCTGAGGGGTGACCTCATTGCTCTACAGCTTCCTGAAGAGGGGTAGTGGAGGGGGAGCTGCTGAGCTCTTTTCTCTGGGATCCAGTAACAGGACTCATGGGAATGGTTCAAAGCTGCACCAGGGCAGGTTCAGACTTGACATGAGGAGCATTTCTTTACCAAGAAGGTGGTCAAACCCTGGAACAGGCTTCCAGGAGAGGTGGCCAATGCCCCAAGCCTGTCAGTGTTTAAGAGGCATTTGCTTTATAGCATGCTTTAGCTTTTGGGCAGCACTGAAGTGGTCAGGCAGTTGGGTGAGACAATCATTGTAGGTCCCTTCCAACTGAAAAAATAATAATCCTCTCCTCTCCTCTCCTCTCCTCTCCTCAAGTGTCTTCAAAGCACATATATAAAATGACTGTCAGCATCTCGGGATTCTGAGTAGTGTCTATGCATGTAATTCTTACTGCAATAAGTGGAAATAAAGTGTTAAGGTACTTTGAAAAGTCTCACTTGTCTCTGTGCAGGTTTATGTACCTAAAGAGGCTAAGACCATGGGAAATGTTGGACTGTTTCCATTTCCATGTCTTTCAGCTTATAATTCACTAGAAGAGAGGCTGTGTTCCTTCTGGACACCCCCTGTACCATAATGATGGAAAGACCAAGGGGGACACTATTCTGCAGAGGATAGTTCATGACGAGGCTCCCTGCTGGTTCCAGCCTTCACGTCGATAAATGAGATGTTTCAGCCTGATCAAAGCACTCCCATTTGACTTGCTCATACACAAAACTCACAAACAGGAAGAACAGGTTATGGGAACTTGGATCAAATTTGCATTTTAATGGATTTTCATCCAGAAACAACTCATAATCTGGGCCTAAATCTTCTAAATCAATTAGGAAATACAGTTTAATTTCCTTTCCTTTTTGTTTGGGTTTTGTCTTGCCAATTCCTTTAATCTTTCCTCTAATTTATTCTTTCCACATGGCTCTAAATTTAGGAAAGCATTTTCACCTTTGTGTCCCTCTCTTCATTTCTTCTTCTTTTTACTCCCCACCACCATTTGTATTCTTCTTCTGGCTCTTGCTTCTTCCTTCCAATTCCCAAAACAAGAACATATGGCTGGTTCAGCATCATGGTTCCCTTCAGGAGAACTGTTTGGCTGTATCATCAGAGTGGGAAATGAATAGAGCAGCAATTGAAGAAGCAGAGTCTCTTAGATCAGACCAGAAGACTAAGGGGAATAGGTGTCCCTTCATGTCCCTATGTAAGTATGTATGCTGTTCCTTGGTAAACTGAAAGAAATCCAGTTTTGCCCTCTTCCAGATGAGGCCTCCTCAAAGTCCCATTGTCTCTGGAGTGAATTTGTGCATTTGAAATGGAATGAAAGGGCTGATATTGGAACAAAACACTGCTGGGTTTGTTCCCCCCACTTCCATTAGTTTTGGAAGTAAAAAACATTACGGAATAATATTCCCCATGAGGGAATGTGGTAAAAAAATATAAATGATTTCCTATGTGGGTTTTGTATTTTTGGAACAAATTTAGAAAGGGAGATGAAGTTATCTCCTAAAATGAGATCCACAGAAGAGTCTTTCAAGCCATAATCATAAAGCTGTGGGAGGTTTGACATAATATACATGGAGATGCATAATAATATTGGTAGAATTGTGTTCCATCTTATCTTGCATCACAAGCAAAGGAAAGGAAGGTGTGTGAGCAGAGACCAAACAGCTGGATCCAAACTTATGGAGACCTGTATTGGGTATACAATCCTGATGTTGGTCATAGCAAGTAATGTAATTTTAGTGAAGTAATGGTTCATAATGAATAAATAGGTGTGACTACAGGACACAGTACGTGCCATTCTTTGAAAGGTGCAAGAAGACTTCAAGGTGCCACTCATGCCAGAGCTTGGGCGTTTCAGGTCCAGGCTATAGATACACCACAACCAATATAATATCATCGGTGCAGCTGGTCCTATCTGTCATAACAGCATCCTTTCTGTATGATGTCTGCATTGTTATGTTCTAATTGTTCTCTGTAACATCCTGCCACCATTTCATAAAAAGCTAAACCGTGGCTAGCCACAAGAACCACTTACAAATCTCCTAGTTTATATCTTGAGAATGTTCATCATGGAACTAGAGGAAATGGCAAGTAATGGCTTTGCAGGAAACGGGAATGTTGATTTTTAAGAGATGTGTGGGCAAAGGCCATGGAAGGTAGGCATAAAGATGCTGCAGCTACAGACAGCACTGGTGGACTATGAGGTGCTACAAAAAGGATACACTAGGAAGTGAGGGCAAGCATGGTGAGGAAGGCAAAGCACAAGGTGGACGACAAGGCCAGGAGTTCTTGAGGAGGTCCAGTGACACCAAGTTGGCTGGGAGTGTTGATCAGCTGAGAGACAGGAATGTTCCGCAGAGGGATCTGGAAGAGGCAAAGTGCAAGGTCCTGCATTTGGGCCACAACCACCCCATGCACCACTCCTGGGGAAGAGTGGCTGGAAAGCTGCTCATGGAAATGGACCTGGGGGTGCTGGCTGACAGAGCTGAACATGAGCAGCTTGTGCCCAGGCAGCCAAGAAGCCACGAGCACCCTGGCCTGTATCAGCATCAGCGTGGCATCAGTGATTGTCCCCCTGTTTTGGGCACTGGTGAGGCTGCACCTTGAATCCTGTGGAGAATGGAGCCAGGAGGTGCCTGGTCACTAATCACAAGGAACAAGGGACAGGACAAGAGGAAATGGCCTCAAGCTGCACCAGGGGGGTTTAGATGGAGTTTATTCCTCCTTGAGAGGGTGGTCAGGTGTTGGATCAGGGTCCTGGAAGTGTTTACACACCATGTAGAAGAGGCCCTCAGTGCCATGGGTTAGTGGTGGCCTTGGCAGTGCTGGAGAACAGTTGGACTTGATCATCTTAAAGGTCTTTTCCAACCTGGCTGATTCTGTGATTCTATGAGATGATGTCAGTTTCATTCAGACCCATCACAAAGGTGGGTCTCACATAGCTTCATGCTGTGCAGCGTGGTTTGCATCACTGCCCCACTGCGAGAGACTGTATTAAGTCCCACTGACACAGCAGGACAGTGCAAACATTGCGACACTCAGTCAAGACATCACTCTGCTCTGTGCTATATACAGAGCTGGCTCGCCAAGCCCTGCGAGGTACAGTATGGCTGACCTGGTGGGTTTGCTCACCACGCCACAAGGCCACTAGTTTGAAAATTAACTACTCGCATTCAAAATGAGGTAAGGGCTGGTCTACCCTCTTCTGTGTTTATAAAGGACTGAGAATTTTGTCTCTTTTTTTTTTCTCTTGCCCAGCCACATGTATCTCAAAATAGTTTTTGTTGAGTTCTCAAAATATTCCTGTAGGAACCTCCCCTGGGAGTTCAGGAAATAAATAGCTTATCCTGGACAGACTATTTATTTCCAAGATGTTTACTCGTGCAATCCATGTGATTGTAAAGTGCCTCCATTTCTCAAGCTCTCTTTCAGTTCCTTAGGGGCACATAATTTAAACGTAGCAACTTTCCCCATATACTGCCAGACTGTTATTCCTAAATATTGAACTGGTAGCTCCAATTCTCTATTCATACTGCAATTATTAATGCAGCAATAGAGGGTGGTTTATGATTAGGTTTGAAATGCTCAGACTCCCTGGAACCACAGGTTCAAATCCCGGCGAGATCAGCCCTTCACCCCTCTGTCTGCGCCAGAGGCTCTCTACAACCTCAGGTCACCCGCATAAAGCCCTGCCATTAGGTCTGTCTGATCAGATCAGCTTAGATTTTGAATAAAGGTCCACAGGTCATGCTTAGTCCAAAGGGGCTACCCCAGTATTTGAGCACATGCTTCCTCAGTGAGTAGTGTGATAGCAGCTATGCACTGCCACCCACCACAGAGCTGGCTTACAATTCAGCTTGCCTGGTGCAGTCCAGCTGCTTTTCCTCTGCTGACAAAAGCTACATTCCTCCACCTGAACCATGCCATTTTGGACCAGTGCAGTTCCCATCTAAGAGCTGGTATTTTGAAACCGATTGCTTCAAAATAAACTGCTTCCGCTTCCACAGTTGTGAGCTGCAAACACCATGGAAGTCAGACTGCAGTAAAATAACCTTCCGTTTATTCTCACTCCTCTTCAACAGAAGAGTTTTTTTCAGGGCAGATTTAGTATTTGTTTTCTCATTTGTTTTTGGGGGCAGGAGAAGCAGTGAGAAAATAAAATCAGGACGGCAACAGATATACTCCATCACCACCCATCCATCCATCAACATACATCTCTCTTCCAACAGATCCTCAGCCTGCCTTTAGCAGCCATGTGAGGCCAATTAACCACTTGATGTATTTCAGTCATTGACAATGGGCAGCAAGCAGCAGAGATTAAACAGCAATAAACATAGCACATAAATAAGTGGACCAGCCCATTTTTTCCTATGATAACTTCATCATGTGTTTCTATTTAGTGATTTATTCAGTTAGCAGCTGAAAATCCTGAAAAGATGCTAAATGTGCGACTTAGAAGTCTCTGCAGAAAAGGATGATGGGAGGCTCACAGGGCTATAAGAGGTGAAGTAGCAGCTTAAGCCAAATCACCTGGGGTGTGGAGGAAGGTGTCAGAGCCTGGTAGATCTGGTAAGCTTGTTTTCTTTTGTAACTTTATGAAGTTACTGCAAGATGCATTCTCCACATAGATTCTGGTATTGTTTAGTAATTGATCTTTCTCTGATGTTTTTTAGACCTCTTCCCTCCTTTATCTAAAATGGCTTTATAAAAACAACAGATTAGAGCAAGTTTACTGCTTGTATAGAAATGCATCTCTAAAGCACAGAGAAATGTGAAAGGAAAAAAAAGCCAGCTTCTTCTGTTATCCTCAGAAGTCTTGGCTGAAAGCATTCTTTAAGAACTAGCTTTAAATAGAAAAATAGCTTTTAATTGACCATCTAAACTTTGATGAGTAAGGGGATGGCATCAGAACGTATAGCTGAGAATGGGCTTGGAGGAGGGTAGTTATAAACTCCTTCTTATTCGCTCTCTGAGTTCAGTTGTGCAGGCTGTCTGCCAGTAAGTTTCTATGATAAAGACTAAAGGAAGTCGATCTGGCTGAACAGGAAAGGAAAAAGCAGCTTGTGTAAGCTGCTTATAATGTGTCACACAAGCTAGCACTGCTAAAGAGTGAGGGGAGAAATGTGTATCCAAGTACAAGTGATAATGGTGGTTCCCCTTCACCCCCAGGAGAAGAAAACCACAAAGCACCTGACTTTTCCTGTACAGAAGAGTCAATGCTCTACCTCTTGCCTCCTGTTCCTTAGAAACAAAAAGTGGCTGTGAGACTCTGCTGAACTCAGACTCTACACAGGTGCAAAGCATTGACATTGATTAGAGGGATAGAGAACTGATGCTTTTTGCTTCAGCAGACATATTCTTTTGTACCTCCTTCATTGTTGTCCTGTTGTCCCATTCCCCATCCCAAGGGCTTTGATCTATGGGGCTTAGAATATGGGTGCTTAAAACACACTGCCTTTTTGATGAGCTACATGTGGTCAACCTGCATGAAATACCTGAACTGCTGCATGAAAACAGAATTCAACAGTTACTAGAAGTACTTAACTCCTTGTCTAATTAAGATATTTATCTTAAGTGTACCTTAAACTAAATACATTTCTCTTGGGCTTCTCCATGTCTATGAAGTCAAGTTCCTTGTTGCTGGGTGTTGGTAAATGGGTAGTGGGAAATGCTATGAACAAACCCAACCTTGCCACTGTTGTAAATTCACTTGAAAACAGACCTGCCTAGAACACAGTTGCTTTAGGACTGAAGTTTAGGATCAGCATGACTAAGCCAAATGACAAGTAAGAAGGAATGAGAGGCTTGTGAGCTCCCTCTTAACAAACTAAGAGAAACAAAATGGCAATTGAGTTGAGGTGCTTGCTTGCATCCAGAACTTCTCCGCATGTCTCTCTAGAGCATCTAACATATTGCTATGCTATGGTAACCCCTCTGGCATCTAACAGTTTTCAGCTGAATGCCCTGTGTTAACAGCTGCAACCCCAAAGTATATTTTTTTTGTATACCCAGAAGGAGAAAACACTGTCTTAATGGCAGCCTTCTAATATCTGAAGGGGGCCTACAGGGATGCTGCAGAGGGACTCTTCATCAGGGACTGTAGCAATAGGACAAGGGGTGATGGGTTCAAACCTAAATATGGGAAGTTCAGGTTAGGTATAAGGAAGTTCTTCCCTGTGAGGGTGCTGAGGCGCTGGCACAGGTTGCCCAGGGAAGTGGTAAATGCCCCATCCCTGTTCAAAGCCAGACTGGACCGAACCTTGAGCAACCTGGTCTAGTTTGAGGTGTCCCTGGCCATGGCAGGGGTTTGGAACTGGATGATCTTCAGGTCCTTTCCAACCCAAACCAGTCTGGGATTCTATGTTGCAGTTAAGGTGGTATCTTAAAAAAATCTAGCATATGTGGAGCTCCACATGCAGAGGGCTGGGACAGAAGTGAATGCTGTCAATGTGTCAAGCTGTCTTCCAGTGTTCTGTTTTCAGTATGGCTCCTCCAAGCTCTTGAGCAACGCTGATCTATACAGAGGATAAATCCCATGTAAAGATAATAGGAAAATAGGAACACCTTGGATTTGGTTTTGTGGCAGCTGAAGGCCTCACATGACATCTCTTGCTGTGTGAGCAATGAATTTTCTGATTTTTTTTTTTTTCTTAAGGCAATTAACCTGATTTCAAGATGTCAGAGGAAGAAGAGTCTATTCTGAACACTAAAAGATCTCTGAGAAAGAGATGGGTGAAACACAGCACTCCAGTGGATTCAATGCCTTCAGGATCAATGTCATCTCTTACGGAACTGACAAATCAGTCAATTGATAACCAAAATTCCAGCAAGAGGATTTATGAATCTCCAGTGCCAAAATCAAATCTAAGTAGATCATTAGCTCAAGTATCAATGGCATGTGTTGAGGCGTATATCCCTCATACATCCCCAAAAAGGCTTTCAACAGCGTTTGACTCACAAGAATCAAAGGAAGAGATAAGCCAAAGCTCCCGGGTCGTGTTTTCTAGGAAGAGGCTTTCCACAGTGTTGGCCTCTGGTGAATCGGATGAAGAGCCAAATGACAAGGTCGTGCCAAGCTCGGAAACTCAGGCTTCCACCAAAGCATCCGAGGAGGCTGCAGTAATTCCTGAGAGTGAACCTGCATGGCTTCTTACTGGAATACCAGGGATAAAAGATCTCCCAATAGGAAAAAAAAGAAAGAAGAAAGTTGACAAAGCCCTTGTGGTAATGGCTTTCCCTTTGTTATGGAATAGCTAAGCTCTACAGTTTTTTACTGATGCTGCCTGTATACAAATCCTTCTGGTAATGTGGGCATATTCTAGTTACAGAACATCTCCACAACTTGCCAGTGAGAACATACATTTGTGAATGGAGTCATAACCTGCTAGACTGTGTGGTATCATTCCTAAATCACAGGCTAGATGGGATGCAGTCTTCCAGACTTGTACTTGCTTCAGCTGGTGAGACTGCATGACTAGTTGTGTACACTGGTACAAAAGTACATTTTTAATACATTTTAATACATTGATACATTTTAATACATTAATCTTCTTTCTGTAAAAGAACCTTAAGGGAAGAGTTGGCGATTTGAATTCTCAAGTTTCTTAATATTGGCAAGTTAACTGAAACTGGAGAAACAAATGATCTACTTCTTTCCTTGCTTAATCCAAATCATAGTGCTTTATTAAAAAGAATGCCAGTTCTTGCAAATGGGGTCTTGTTTGCAGTCCTTTGATTAGTGAAGTGTTTCCTGGTGAAAGCCTAGATTAATAGACCTTCTGCAGGGCTTTATTTTTCTGTTTCATAGAGCACAAGAACTCAATTTCCTGGAACTTTCATTGTTGGCAAGGGCCCTGTGGAGAGCCCATAGAAAGGACAGGGAGGCAGCAGGGTTAGATACTGAAGGCTGTCGCATCAGTGAAGCCATGAGAGTCTATTCTGGCTTGGTTTTTCCCCTGTACTGTATTGTTCATGGGTGTGTTGGAAACTCAGGAAAACTTGCCTGCTCTGACAGTAAAGGCTTCTTAGCTTAAGACAAAAGGAAAACTTCAGCAGAAATCCAGCTGGGTTCCTAATGCCTTTGTATATGTTTTGTGCGTGTTTGTGTTTCAAAGCCAGTGACATCTGAATGAATTAGGTTGACTAAATATTTTCTTTTCTGTAACAGAGAAAGAAAGAAAGAGAATGGCTGCTCCGTCAACTTAAAAATATCGAGGAGGCAACTGACCATGAACTGACAATTGAAGAAGCTTGATTGAACTGGCATTGGTGCTATCACATCCAGCTGCTGGGAACAGCTGGTTCCAATAAATCACGCACCTGACTAAAGTACCTGTTAGACTTCTTTCTTTCTTTTCAAAATGTGGTTGGTTGGGTGGGTTTTGCTGGTTGTTTTCTTTCTGCCCCTTGACTCTAGGAGGAGTCAGGTACAAATTAAGCACCTCCACAGGAGAACCAATGTTAACTTATAATGGCTAAAGGCCTGGAACAAAGAAGGGAGGGAGATCTTTGTGTAAGAATCATTCTTCATCCTGCCACACGCTGGCCTGTGTTGTGTTCCATTTTTTTAGGGTTGCTGATGTTCCTTAAGTGACAAAGTCCTAGTGGCCCCATAGAGTGTAAACCTGGTTAGCCAAAGGAGAATCTCCTAAAGAGTAATCAAAGCTGATGCAATGGGGACTGTTTTTGCTGCTAGCTGAGGAGATGAGGAAATAGTGAGAGGCACTAAGGAGGGAGGCCACCCTCGAGAGATTACTAATTAATGACAGTTTGTTTTGAAGTTTTGGCTCAATATGAGCTTGCCCCAGCCCAGGACTGTAAATGCACCTCACTGTTGCGTTGGAGATCTTTAATGTTCAGCTCTGTGCTTTGAGGGGGTGTGTGTTGATCTCGAGCTGCTGCGTGGAGGGGATGAAAGGTGTCTTGACAATTGTATTGGCAAAATGGCAGCTTGGCTCACAGCAGCTCTTTCTGAAGCACTGGTATGAGCAAGTGATGCAAAAAGCATGATGGTCAGTTCCTCCTGCTGACTGACACTTAGTTTTTAGGCAGCTTAACAGTTGTAAGTGATCTATGGGGTGTCAGCTAAAGGGATCCAGAACAGTTTTACCATGTGCACACACTTCTCCCTGCGCTTGTGTGGCTCTAGCACATGTATTTTCCAGGCTATAGTGGGTTTGCAGCTTGTCCCAGGTACTGTCTAATTATCCCAAAGGAGAGAAGTCCTTGAAAATTAAATATGGAGGTAAGGGAAGCTTTTGCATTTCCTTCCTACACACTGAAACTTGTAATATCTCATGTCCAAGGTGGCAGAGAAGCAGAAGCGTGGTCCAAGCCAACACTGAGACAGGCTAACCAATAGCAGCTGTGTTATGCTCAAAGATGTAGGAGTGCAGTTCTGGTTTTATAGCCTGTCTCAGGATTTAAAAGGAATTAGGATGTTTTCGCTAATGATTCCTGAAGTGAAATTCTTTGGTGTTGCTCAGAACAGCCTTATCCTCAGAACCCAGCCTTCTGTGGTAGCTGGGCAGTGGGGCCATGTTGCCCCTCAGGTCACCGACCAAGGCATGCTTGCTTCATTTGCTGTTTAGTTAATGTTCTGGTATTTGTTTGTGTGTGTGTGTTACCCAGGCTGCTTGTCTGGCCTCCGCAGGTTCCTCTGGCAACCAGGGAGCTCCTGGCTGATGTAGATCCCAAGCTGTCTTTGAGATAAAATAGGCATAGTTGCAGATGTGCTGCTATTCCCCTTGAGCTTGCAGGCATTTCATCAGCATCTATGATTTGTGCCAGGGGCTGAACTAAGATCAGGCAAGTGCAAGGTTAGCGTAAAACCCTTCTCTACCCCTGGGAGAAGCACAGATTAGTCTGCCCACAAGACCCAATGCTTAATCTGAATGACCCAGTTCCTCTCTTATTTATTTGTATCTTCCCAGTTAGCCAGTTCCACTTGTCCCTTCTTCAGACTTCTCCATACTGGTCTCAGAAAGTCTTGATACTGCTTCTGCTTTTCTCTTTCCCAGCCATCTCTTGAAGACACTCCTGGCTCCTGCCTAAGCCCATCCAGTTCTTTGGTCTTCAAATGTCTCTAAAGTCCTCTCTATTCTGGTATCTAGTAGCTTCCTTCCTTATAAGACACAAAAGTCTTCTGTCTTCCATGTCTGCTCTTCACTGCTGGATTCCTTGCCCATCTGATCAGATACCCTCCAATACCCGATGCCAGTCTTCTGCCAAAACTCGCACTCAGCTCATACCCTTAAGTGCCTTTGTCTACTTAGGTTGAACCCCTCCATGATTCTGGGCCAAGTGGAAAGGTCATTAAAGGCCAATTGGACCAAGTTCCAGGCCTCTGCAGGCCAGGGGTGTAGCTGCTGGGAAAGGTGCCGCTTGAGGCTACACCAAATGCAAGCAGAATCTGGGAATACGGCAGCTAAACATCTAAGGAGTCTTTGGGTTTGTGCCAAGTGCAACACAAAACTCTCTAAGATTCAGAACGCAGTAATGCTGGGAAAGTTTTACAGGGATCTAGGCTGCTGCCCTGCCAAATTCATGGAACTGGTTGGTACCAGTAAAATCCCAACGACTTTTCTTTGCGGAGGAGAACAAATTGCCCAGAGTGGTAACACAGAATTGACTTTGACTTTGTCTTTACAAGTCCTGAAGCTGCATTAGACAGATGTAAGAAACCTAAGGCTTTAAGGATTGTGGAGACCACTTCTATTTCCTCTTTCTGGAACGTTAAAAAGAAATACAAAAGACTCTATAGCATTTCTCTAGCAGTGATTTAGGTCCTCGGGAATTTGCAAGAGTCACAATATTGCTTTCATAGGCTTTCTTGAGAAAATATGAATAGAATTAATGGGTACTTCAGGAGTTCTCTGAAATATCTGGTACTCTACATCAACAGTATTTTTGTTAATTGCAGTTAGTTGTGGGTTAGAATCCCAAGGGGCTTCAATCGGACCTATGTAGTACCAAACTACAGGCTACCCTTCGTGAATGATGCTACCCTTCGTGAATGATGCTCCCCAAGACAGGTTTCTCTCAAGTTTTTAAAAGCCAGGATGTTAGCGAATGTGAAACTACATGTGTCAAACTACACATACAAAACTAACACTCCTATTACTGAACTTCGTGTGTAAGTATATCCATAGGGACAAAGTGGAAAACACCGAAACAAAAGCCTTAATATTTCCTTTATTGACAGGGTTTGCACTTGCATTTGCTTCTCCAGTAGACTCCCAAGTCTACTAGACTTTAATGAGACAGTTTTGTTATAGATACACATATACTTTGAAAAGAATAGGCTTTGAGAGAGGCATTGGTAGTACGCAGTGTCAGTGTTGTTAATGGTCATCCTCTAGTGGCAACAATGGCAAATAAATGTTTGGTGCAACTCTCTTCATGTGCAAAGTTCCTTTATGCATATTTATATTGCAATATCACCATGGTGTAAAAAAAAAAAAACAACCCCAAACTAACAAAGAGAGCTGTAGAGTCCAACACCTCCAAAACCCAGCCTTCTCTAATTAGTAGTGACCTTAAATATGGATTACAGGGGCTGAGGCTAGAAAAGATTAGGGACTACAGATGCCAGATATTGAGAGGGTAACCCCCCAAGGTATCGTGTTTTGTAAAATAAAAAGCCCTTTTTCCCCTTGGAAGAATGTGGATCAGAGTTGCAACAGGTTCTTGAGCCCTTGCTCCTGTCCTGGCTTTGAAATGCAACCCTGAGCATGTTTACAAGTACTGAGAGTGCTCCTTTACGGCAGTGTTTTTCCTTTAGGAGCTAAGCTATGACCTTGACCCAGGGAACTGTTTTCAGTACACTTGTCTCTGAACGGATATTACACAATCTACCTGCTGATGGTGACTAAGCATGATGTTGGATGGAGAAGAACAAAAACACTACCAAGAACACAGGGAAGAGACAGTGATGTCTTCACCCTGGATTTACGAGCTCGGCCTTGTTCCCACTGAAGCAATGGCAACACTCCTGTTGACAGAGCTGGGAGTGCTCTGCCCAGCTGCAGTGTTTCTGTAGGATGCCAGATTGAAGAGAAAAATGTTTAGCACACATATTTAACATATTTCAGATTTAAATAACAGAACTGGTAATGAAGTTACTTCTTTGCTGACCACAGCTGAACAGTTTTAGGACAGACTAGAAGTGAGAAACTCTTAAATAAAACCAGATTTATTATTTTTGTTCAAAATCACAAGATAGTTACATTCCTGCTACAGACAAACCCCCGAGTAATAAATCACACAGCATGTCACTGACCTGTACTCCAGTGTGTTTTGTTCTATCAGACAGACAAGTGCAGAAGTCCCCCTCAGCTCCATCTGCTATTGTAGTTCACAATGCCTATTAAGATAGCTTATTCGTCAGCACTGCTGACTTATTAGCAATAAATGAGCAGATATACTGAAGGTTTGACTGAGCCTGTTAGCACCTAGAAAAGTTGGATAAATTAAAGCTATTGAGTAATGTTTTAGAAACTAGATCTAGGCATTGATCTTAGAACGCCACCTGAGATGTAGCCTCCCACCCAAAAACCCCAACAAATAATTCACATCTGCTCAGTCCTTGCACTGCTAGGCAGGTACCTAAAGACCCTGTAAAATGAATCTTGGCTTGATAGTGCAGTCAGACCCAAGGGGCATGCAAACCCTATATATACTGGCAGTAGCTCCTGGTTGCCAGCCTCCTGCATCTGCCCATACATATGGTCTCACAGTACTCTACACCAGTCCCACTCCTTCACCCTGAAATGGGATTGTGTGCAGAGATGCTCAGCAGACACCATCAGGCTGGAGGTGTTTCAGTAGCCTTTGGGTGTTCTGCCTTTAGTTTCAGTAGCCTATAGGATAAAAGTCTTGGAAGTGAGAGACTGCGTTACAAATCCCCTTCTCATCTGGGACAGGGCCTTGAAGCCAAGCATCCTAGCTCACAAGGCAGTAATCACCATCTCCAGACTTACTGTGGAGTCAGGGCTTTTGAGTCTTACTTTACGTAACTATTCATTGAAAAAGAAGATTGAACTTGCATCATAGGTCAGTGACTCACTGTCTTGCTTCTGTGGTATTTAATTTTTGGGGTTTGTGAGGTTTTTTTCTGCTTTAATTCATTTTTACTGAAAAAATGGAAAGAAGGAGGAAAACATCCTTTATTACACCTAGGCAACAAAAAAGAATAGCAAGCATATATTTTCTACTTCTTAGTGTTGCTGCCATTTTGATCCTTTTGTTATCCTCCATTTCATCTTTTTGGCCGTTCCTAGCTCTGCTTTCAGCTCTTCATGTCATTGAAGGTTTGCTCCCTGTAGTGACCATCTTCTACTGGCATATACCGTAAGCTTCCTGAATCTTACATCTCATCCTAAAGAGGAGCTGCCAGCAATGGGAAGGGGGGAAAAAAAATATCTCATATTCTAGGATAGGAAAACAAAAGTTCTCTTCCTAGAAATGGAATAATCCGACTTTCTAGTGTGGAAAGGTGATGTGAATTCACATACAGGAAAGGATGGGCAGCAGCAAATTTACTGGGAGAGGAACTGGACCCAGCAAGGCACTTACAAGATGTCTGGTGGGTAAAATGGGTTTCAAAGTATACTTCCCAGGCAAAGGAGCACCAAGCAATTTATTGCATCATGCACCATGCAATTAAATCAAATTGGTGCTGCGTTAGAGTATTCATACAAAGAAGATGCGTGCTTTAACACTTGTTGCTCCTCCCTAAGAAGAAAAGAACCCCCCACACAAAAACCCAAAACCTGCATAAACCATAGTTCAACAACAGGAACAAACTTTGCCACCATGGGAGGGGAAACCGTTACAATTAGACAGAACACTTACAACTGTAATAAGTCCCTTTTAATTACAACACATATGTTAATGTAGATACATGTTCTAATTGTAACCATGCTAGAGGGAAGAAAGAAGGGGTGGAATTGGGATGGTGGAGGAAGAAGTGCTGTATGGCACCCTAGGTGCCCTTGGCTAGCTGAGAAAAAGTACACGGAGACTGTAGGATTGGAAACGATGCTACAAAGGCTGTGATGCAAGCATACAGATCAATAGTGTATCCTGACCTTAGGTAGTATATTCAGTACCAGGCATGGCTTTCTGGCCACAGCTGGGTGATGATAACAATTGTTAAAGGAAACAAAACACAGAGCAGAGCCCTTACATAAGACCAGCAAAATGAGAAGACCAAGATAACTGCATTTGGAGAAGAGACAAATAAGGCAAGCAAAAATGCCATAGAAGGCTCATGACACCTAACAGATCAGTTGGCCATTCCCATTTCCCAGAATCAGTGGGCTTAAAAGTAAATAAGACTTGAACAGATAATTTGAGTTATATATATTTTGTATATATATATATATATACACACATATATCAATATATAGATATACACACATATATCAATACATTGCATATAATGTATGCAGAACATGTTATTACTGGATAGATAGCTTTGAGACTGGGAAAACTATCAGATTGTGGCATGGGGGAAGTGCTATATATGAAAATGTAGAAAATGACATTAAAAAGACGGTGGTGGTGTTGGGGGTGCTTGTTACTTTTATCATGTTGACCATGTCATGGCCAAGCAGTTGCTGATAATGATAACGGCAACAACAGCGATAAAATGAGTGTCTTATTTGGTATTTATACCAAAGCTCAGTTAATCAGCTAAATCGTCTAAATCTTCTCTGTGTCTGTCTTGGTTTTTACAAGTGACCCATCATCACCAAGCTGTGGGTCACTGTAAGATTCCTTATTTTCCATGCGGCTTTGCTACAGAAGTCAAATTAATAGAATCCCAGACTGGTTTGGGTTGGAAAGGACCTGAAGATCATCCAGTTCCAACCCCCTGCCATGGGCAGGGACACCTCACACTAGACCATGTCACCCATGGCTCTGTCCAATCTGGCCTTGAGCAGTGCCAGGGAGGGGGCGTTTACCACCCCTGGGCAACCTGTGCCAGGGCCTCAGCACCCTCACAGGGAAGAACTTCCTTATATCTAACCTGAACTCCCCCTGTTTCAGTTTGAACCCATCACCCCTTGTTCTATCGCTACAGTCCCTGATGATGCAGCATCCTTGTAGCCCCCTTCAGACACTGGAAGCTGCTCTGAGGTCTCCACGCAGCTTCTCTTCTCCAGGCTGAACAGCCCCAATGTTCTCAGCCTGTCTTCATATGGGAGGTGCTCCAGCTCTTGGTCATATTCAAAATCATGGTGATTTATTGAATACATCGAAGTCCTGTTTGTAAAGAGAGGCACTCTTCTTTCACCTGTAACAAAGTGCTCTGGCAGTCTAATCTTGGCTTTTTGTTTTGTTTCATTATACATTAATTATATTGATGTTTTAATGTAGTAACTCTGTGTGATTGTGTTTGATGGCAGAGATTATTTATACAGTATGTCAGGAAAAGCCTTGTGTGACATTCAATCTTATCTCCAGTATGATTTTGATATAACAACAGGTTAGATTAACCCCTCCGTGTCTCTATCTGTGAAATGTCCACTCCTTCAAGAAGCCTTAAAACTGCTGACAAGTAGAGTTAGCAGCTTCACTTTTCTCTAAAGTGCTTGCTAAGGTGTATTTGCCCAAGAGTAAGTGCCACACAGCATGACCTGCCTGACTGAAGGTGCTGTGTCCCACCGTTACTTTGTCTTCATGCTGTTCTCCCACCTCTTCCCCCAGAAAGCAAGCCCTGCTCCCCTCACACTGAAAGGTTCAGGGGGCCCAAGCAGAGGCCAGCACCTCAGATCATCTTTGTTCCTCTGGACAGCGTGAACTTGCCTATACTTCACTGTGGATCCCCTGCAAACAGTTTGAAATAGTAAATACATGTAAATGAAGGCTGCAGTGAGCATCAAAAGCTTTCACACTTGATAACTATCAGCCACTAATTCAACGGTGGTGATGCTAATAGCTCAGGCAGCCCTGAATCTCAGCAGCAGCTTACTTGGTTTCAGCTCTCTATGCAAGCATCAAACTCTCGAGAGCTAACTGAAGTCCCAGAGTCCTATCTCTCTCCTTTGGGGATAGAGAAGAGGCTCTGGAAAAAAAACCACTCTTGATAGTGCTAGCAATATTATTATACTAATGACTAACAGTAATGATCTTGCTGAAATCAGAAATGCCCCAAGACAAAAGGCAGGGTCAGATTTCCTGTCAAAAAGCAGCCGGGCAAACTGTTTTATTTTTGTAAGAACCAGTGCAGAAGGGAATAACCTAAATGTGGAAAACAGTTGTAAATGATGCAGAGAAATGGGCCCTCCTGTTCTAACAGCATATCATTTTGCTGTCAGTAACAGCCCTCTTGCTGAGAATTTCAAGCTGCTGTCTTCTGCTCTGCCTGCAGCCCAGCCCCTGTTCCTGTAGCAGGACAGGTCAGGCATGGACCCCTTCACTTACTGTGCTCTTGGCCCCTATGACTTATTCCTATTTTTATCAGCATTTTTAAAAGGATGAAAAGATGAAAGAGTGGCATTTCAACAGCCAGCTCATGGAAGTGAAAAGCCTCCGAAGAAAAGACTGGGAATTTGAAACATCAGCATCTCCACCAGTTTTTGGGTTAGCAACAAGCTCCTCTAAAAATCCAGCCTCTATACTGTGAAAGAGAACAGCCACTGTTGCATTTCATGAGGTATAAACCAAGTCACATTAGTTCTTGTTGGCTGTTGTCCCATGGACACTCTTCCCCTAACCTGTGCAACTGGCTGTCACTACGATGCCCCAGTCTGAGACTGGATCTCATTTTTGTTCTATCAGTACTGCCTACTTTTCTCCCTCCTGCACATGGAAAGCCTTGTTCCTGGAAAGCCATGTATTAGTTTAGGGAGGAAAGGGGAGTTTTGTGTGTATCCTGGCTTTTAACCCATGTAACAGACTCGGAGATTAAGGTAAACAGTAGCCTTCTGTTACTTTATGGAACAGTAACATCTTACTCTTCACGTATGATGCTTCAATATGTATTTGAAAGTCCTATGACATTTAAATTGCTTTTAGAGTAAATCTCTGGGGAATTTGCCTTTCCTTTATCAGCATAACACAGCAACCAATTAAGAAAGTAAAGCTGACCGTGGTGAAGGCTGGAGACTCACGCCATCAGTGCCTACAGCCCTCGGGGACTGCAGTAAAGGGCACCTTTATTGGTTAGCAGTGCCCTTTTCTGTTTGTGGGCCCAAAGAGACACAGTGGCTGAAGAACACAAAGAGATTTAAATAGCTTATGCTAGTTTAGGTGCCTGGAGCCAGTGCTAAAGGGATCATTTACATTTTTCAGTGTCCCTGCTAAGCTCCCTCTGGTAGGCACTAAATAGCCTTTATTTCTATGGCTGGTCCCAGGGAATACCCCTACCTGAGGTTAGCGATGCTGACTACAGCAGAAGGGGTCAAGCAGAAGGTTTTTTGTATTAACTCTCTGCACAGGAACTCCCTCCCACTCTGCAGCACGATTTCAGCTTTGTTATACCACAGTAAGTCAAAGAGTTTCTGGATTATTTGTCCAGCTAGGCAAATTCACACTAGTACCATCACTGCATGGAGCAGCTGGTAGTCATCCAACCATGGCCTGCGGTAGGATGACTAAAGGACTTTAACCTGTCTTGCCAGAAGAGCTTTATAGTTCTTAGAAAATAATTATCTGGCTGGTTTATGCATGCACAACATTGTGAACAAGGTGTTTTACCCAGTGCCCAGACACTTTGGATGCCACCAAGGAAATAAATGACTTTTTCCTCTCTTTTTATGAACCCAATGACCTAGGATTTGCTGCAGGACATACACAGCCTTCCCTAGTTAGACTTACCATGAGACAACCTCTCCCTGATCTTCTCTCCTTAGGGTTTCTGCAGTTTCAATTTTAGGTATTTCTAACAAGTTTTTCACATTCTAGCCAAATTAATTTCTAGGGAAAAAAATAGCAAAAGTGAGTCTGCAAAGGTTACTGCAACGTAAGCTTGGAACACTTCATTTTCTGCATCCAGAATCTGATTCTGAAAGTCAAGCTTACCCAACCAGAATAAAAAAATAATACCTAAACCAGGCATATACATCATTGCCTCGAAACAGCAACAATCAACCAATAAATGCTTGATCACATTATTCATCAATAACGTAAGCACTGTCAATGACTTGGATAAAAAAAAACACATTCATAGAGCTGAAATAAAGCATTTTTATAGGTTATAAATCACAGACAAGGAATTAAGTGTTTTGTATTTTTGTCCTAGCTGTTTCGCTTCATATGCTTGATGCTATACATGTGTGTGTATCACACAGTAGGTTTTGATGTTAAACTTACAATTTAGGATCAGTTTCCTACCTAAAGAAAAATAATTAGGGTATTCCATGGTTCTTTTGGGGTTTTTCAAACATAAACAGAGAAGCAGTCCCACTAGGAAATCATTTGGCAAGTCAATTTTTAGTGATTAGAGGATAAACATCACTTTTACACAAACTTCTATAGAACTCAGTGTTCTATAAGTCACTCTGTATGGCTTTAAATTAAAAAATAGAAAATCCTAAACTTTAACATGCAAAATGGCGCCACTGGCTAAGGATAATGGAGAAACCAGTAGGAGAAATCTTGTAGAAAAGTAATCCTTGCCTAGGATTCATGCAGTGTCTTTTGAAGCACTCCAAACTGGGGGACAAGAGTTGGAACACAACTTTACATTGTGAAGGTTTTAACCTCCTGACTCTTATCTGTTTGTGTTCTTTAAAGCAATGTCAAGGTCAGAGATGGAGATTGGTAGATGAGTTGTAGTATTACATCAAACAGAGCCTACATAAACATATACACTACTTTCACTTCATCAATGTCCCATGGCCTGTACGAAAGCATTGCCTTGCTGATTGATGCTGCCCTAACTTACCGTACCCTGTTCTAATATAGGTTTATTACATTTATATAAATGAAATATGAAGGCACTGATTTTTATGGGTCTAACTTTTGTGCAGAAGGACATCTGCTCACAAAGCCTGCTTTAGCAGAGTCTTAGGTTCCTTCAGTTTGATTATACAAAAGCCAGCAAGGGAAAAAGTGCTGGGCCATCCTTTAGAGTTGACCTTCAAAATAGCTTATATTCTACAGGGCTTTTTGTTTCTCTTTTTGCTTATCTGGGTAAGCTGGAAAAAATCTGGCTTCTAAAAGGCTGCCAGTTGTTAGGAGTTGCCTGGGCAGTGCAGACACTGCCAGCTGCTCAGCAGCAAGGGAAGATCTGCCCACAGCCTGAAAACATGATGGTGCTTTGGAAGAATGAGATTCTTCTGAAACTAATGGAAGATTTGTGGCGCAGGCCTGTCCATCAGACAAGGACGCTGTTCTTTCATGTGGTGTCCTTCTTCATTTGGTTACTTAAAACTGACGGGGATTGATAAGTTAAAAAATCGTTTTTGGAAGGGGTTTCCTCTGAGTTCACGTCCTTTTTGTTTAAAGACAGAAGGACTGCAGGCAGGACTGTGGCAGTCACCCTGGAGTACAGCCATTCCAGGGGCAAGTAGCTTGTGTTAAGCAGTCAATAGTAGAATGATCCTCAATTCTGTTCATACAAAGCTATCTAGCACAGTAGCGAGACGTACATAGATAAGTGAATGAATACGTGCATACACATATACAAATGCATATGAGCTCTTTGGGTCTTTGTCACTTTACAACGGGGTTTACTTTTCATTTGTAATTTTTTTTGTAGTGTTTCTTCATGAAAGGGACATTGTTTCGCATTGTTTTCTTTCTCTCTTTGAGAGAGGAAAGAATACATATTTCTGTATACTCTTCACGTTGAACGGTAAGAGGATTCTGATTTACTAAGGCAGATGTACAAGCAAAAAAAGTCAGAAATGGAAGGGGGGAGAAGAACATTAGAGCTTGAAGAGGCTAATTGCAATGGTTTGTAGAAACTGCCATGCCCTGGTTTTCAGCCAAAACTTGCTCATAATCAGACATGTGAAGTCCACAGAATTACTCTAAAATCTGTAAAATCAGGGTTTTTTTCAAAGTTCTTAAAAACGCGTATGAGTTTTAAGGGCTGCCAACTGTGGTGTAGCCCTAAAGCAACCTGAGTTTTTCTTTTTAAAGATGAGGTGAAATAGCTGAGTGAAACCTTCTCAAGTTGTAAACAACAAGAACGCTTTTAAGAACTGAGTTATGGATATAGGGGGTTAAAAATTCACTACATTATAAGTAAAACCTTTGGTATCACTACTGGAAAACAAAGAGAGAATAACAGAACGTCAGACAATGCTCTGCAGTTCTGCTTCACGTTCTTGCACACAAATGATGTATTTACAAAAGAGAACTAAATGCAACCCCCCCCCCCAAAAAAAAACCCAACCAATCAGAAATCATACCACGTTAGACAACTCGACATTGGAATTTGCTATTTCAAGCTCAGTACATACTGCAAATAGCAGGGTAAAATAATCTGTTCAGCACAGTGAAGTTTGAATACTTTTGCCTTTATTGTAGTGACAACCGCTGTGTGAAAAGGAGAAAAGGAAATACTCCCCCCCCCCCGTTCTCAGGTGATACATGAGGAGATGGGAAGGGTAACAGGACAGACAGAAAAGCCGGTATCCCTCTTATTTCTGTGGTGTTTGGCAAACCCTGGTTTCCCCCAGCACAGGACTGATACCCCTCTCATCCCAGCAGCAGGAGGAAAACTGGGCCCAGGCATGGGGGATCCCTCCAGCTTTGGGCGTGCAGCCCCTCCCGGAGGTTAACGCAAGGACTCCTACGTGCATGTGTGCAGTGGTTACAGGGATCCTGATGGTTTTATTACCCCTGGGGCCTCCTCTTTGGTATGTCAGTGTCCTCCTAACCTGCAGCCACATGATGAAAATTAAACAAGGGCTTGCTGCATGTGTCGCTGTGGAAATATGAAGTCAGTTGGTTCAGTTTCAATGGGATTTCCCTCCTTCCCTCCCCTTTAAAAAGCATTTGTATTTCGAGCAATGGTCAAGAACAGGAGACGTTTGTGACAAGAAAGGAGGAGAGGTGATACCCTCTGCTCCTCCATTCCCCTCTGCCCGTTTCCCCTCCACCCCCCGCCACATTTTTCCTCGTTAACTGTGCTAGGGCAGAGAGGTGGGGGTGAGGGAATAAAAGCATTCCTGCATGTCTGGAGGAGAGGGGAAAAAAAAAAAGATAAAGGGGGAAAAGTGAAAGGGGAGGGGAAGAGTGGTCAGCGACTTGAACCGCCAGTGAAACGATGCTTCTCCAGCCCTCCTATTCAGATAATAGTTAACTCGGGGTTAAAGATTAATAGCCAGGCCAAGCACTGTATAAATGGCCCGGCCGAGCTGCATGTATGCGAAGGGAGTCCCGCTGCTGCCCAGCCTGCCGAGTGCCCGCTGCGCGGTCCCAGCTCGTCATGGGCAGCCCGCGGGCTGTGCTGCACCGCTGCTGGCTGCCGTCCCTGCTGCTGCCCGCGCTGCTGGCCCCCGGCCCGGCCGGCGCCGCCGCCCCGCCGCCCGTGCACTGCGCGCCCTGCACCGCCGAGAAGCTCGCCCTCTGCCCGCCCGTCCGGCCCGGCTGCACCGAGACGGCGCGGCAGCCCGGCTGCGGCTGCTGCCAGACCTGCGCCCTCGGACCGGGGCAGCCCTGCGGCGTCTACACGGCGCGATGCCGGCAGGGGCTCCGCTGCCACGTCCCGGCCGGAGAGCCCCGGCCGCTCTCCGCTCTCATCCGGGGCCACGGGACGTGCCTGCCAGCCAGCGAGGCCGCGGGGATGAGCACGGCGGACACAGCAGGTACCGCAGGGCTGGGCATGGGGACAGGGCCGGAGGGGTGCGACGGGAGCTTGGCTAAAGGAGAGGAGATAGGCAGGCGTTGGGAAAACAGGGAAGCCGGGTTAGCGACTTCCAGGAAAACGTGCTCTGACCTGCGGCGAGGTGAGGCGCATCCTGGTGCACAGCCAAGGGATGTTTGGAGCTGGCTATCCCGCCACAGGCAGCGAGCAGGGAAACCCTAAGCAGCAGTGATGGGGCAATGCAGAATAATCCAAGTAAGGGCTCTGGGAAGCTGTAGACTGTGTTTTTCATAGAATCCCAGCCTGGTTTGGGTTGGAAAGGACCTTAAGATCATCCAGTTCCAAACCCCTGCCATGGGAAGGGACATCTCATGCTATATACGGTTTCTCCAAGCCCTGTCCAACCCGGCCTTGAACACTGCCAGGGATGGAGCATTCGCAACTTCCTTGGGCAGCCTGTGCCAGTGCCTCACCATTCCCACACTAAAGAGCTTCTCCCTTACACCTAACCTAAATCTCTCCTGTTTTAAGTTTTCTTTAGTAGTAAACAGTAACTAGAGTAGGACAAACGTTTTGCAGACTTTGTTTATGTCTGTCTCCACAAGTCAGGATAGAGAATGGAAAGACCTGAACAGGCCTCATGCCTGGCTTCATTTCAAGAATAAAATGTGTCTGAAACAGTGCAGTGCTAACCAAATTATCTTTGAGCAAAAAGACATACCAAGCATCTTCTACTGTGTGATGATCAGGAACATCTTCAGTGTCACATCATAGAATCATAAACCACAGACTGGTTTGGGTTGGAAGGGACCTTAAAGATCATCCAGTTCCAGCTTTCTGCTAGGGGCAGGGACACCTTCCACTGGTAGTATTGTTATTATTTTCATTATCATTACTGCTATGTTCATGCAATGGTGATTAAGGGAACTCTGTAACATTACAAAAATAACCCATTGTTGGCTCAAAATGACAAGGGCCACTGGGGCAGTGAATGGACTCTTCTTGTACTTGAGGTGGTGGGGAGGGAGAGAGAAGAGTGACTGAACGGTTTAAGCCTCCTGCAGTTAAAAAGGTCCAGTGTTTGATTTCCTTTCTCTCCACCACACCCCTTCTTTTCTTTTCATCCCTCTATTTTTTTCGCTTTCCCTCCTCAATTTTCCACCCCCATTTTTCATTAGACATTGTTAAAGGGAAAACCGGTGGTTTTTAGTCCAGTGGATGATTGTTTGCAGTTATTTAGACACATGTCAAGCTTTTATCCCATGATGAGTGTCTGCAAGAGCTTCTGTTGCTTCCAGTGGGAGAGCTCACACATGTTGAGTTAAGCATTGGTGCACAGGCCATGATCAGGCAGATCCAAACAGCTTCTGCCAACCCCTGGCTATTTGACCCACTGCAGGCCAGCCTAAGCCACTGCTGCCTCCTGTGAATTGCTACTTCTTCTTATAGGAGGCAAGACCTGGAACAAAGTATATAGGATGCCATGGGATCAGGTCTGGACCAGTTCCTCTCCTGAATAAAACCAGAAGCACATCATGCTGACAGAAAGCCAAATTCAGAACCAGTTTAACTCCACTCTTTCCTCATTTAGCACTGTGGTCAAAAATTCTGTGCATTCCTAACAGACTGGCTGCAGCTTCGTCTTTGATTTCAAAGGATCATAAAATAACCAACTTGTTAGGGAACAGCTGACGCATCCTCCTATGAATTTATGGCCAAAGTTTAATCTGCTCTGCTACACATGTAATTTATTGCTCCTACAAGAGCTACTGGATCTGTTTTAGATGTTACATTTTGTTGTTGATGATGCTTCTCCTTTACCTTTTAAACTCTGAGAAATGAATGCAAAAGTTCACTGAAGATGTTCACCTTAATATCATTCCTTTCCAGACTCTATCGAACCTGACGATATGCCTTTCGAAAGCACTGAAATGACACAGGATCAGCTGCTGAACTACCAGCTGATGTTTCCCATCGGTCAGGACAGATCCATCCCCTGGAATGCCATCACTGCATACGAAAACATGAAAGCAAAGAGAATATCTGAACTCAAGAAATGGAAAGAGCAGGTGGGTTTCCTTTTCAAACCTTTCAGAAACCATTCCAGAGGATGCTATTGATTCAAAATACAGAATGAGAATGTGCATGAATTCTAGCAGCAACACTGGGATGTCAGTATTTTGGGTAGCCAGCAAACAGACCTTTGGAATGCCTTCGTCAGATGCTTGATGAACAGGCAAAAAGGCAGGGAGTGATAAAAACAAGTGTGCATCAGATGTGTCCTATAGGACTCCATGCAGAGGCTGCATCTTTCTCTGTATTTGCTACCAGATGATAACATGGGCCCTTAATTTGCAGGAGCCCATATAAAACTCTTGGACTCCTTTTGTGTTTTAGTTTAGTTAAAAAATAAAAGGCATTCGTCACTGGTCTGATGCTCAGTGAAATAAAAGAGAATCCTAACACACAGTTATTGATGAGACACCGATGCAAGCCAAGACAGTCGCACTCTGATCACAAGGAAACACTGTCAAATACATGCATGTAAAAAAACTGACAGTTCAGCCACCAAGTAAGCTTCTACCTTCGACACCGTGAAATCGCAGGGGGTAATGGGGGCCTTTGCAAACAGGTCCGGGTTCCACTTGAGGGCACCAGAGAACCACATTTAGACCAGTCCCAGGCAGCCAGCTCGCCCAGCAGCACAGAGCAGAGTTAGAGCTGGGCACCAGAGCAGCCCAGTTGCCTAATGGTCACAGACAAAATGGGGAAACAAAAAGGAAAAACCTACTAAGCACCACCCCACCCTAAGAAGCTTCATCCCGCGCCCAGAACAGGACTTCACCACTGAGTTAGTTTGAACTTAGTATGAGCACTGTTAGCTCCAGTTCTGATTTTTTTAGACTTCCCCTTCACCCAGAGCCACAGATAAGCCTGTTGGCTTGAGGAGAGCTTATGTGAGGGGCTGACACGGGGAGGTGTTGCAAAAGCAGAGAGAATGATCATTTTCACTCTGAGATGTGTTCAGTCACTTCTGCCCTTTCCCTCATTGAAACACGTTAGGCACTATTAACGCACAGCACTTGTGACTTGCAAAAGGGAGTGACCCAACTGTGAAAACAGCAAATACTGCAAACAGCTCTTCATCCCCAGCTCCTGGCGCTCCGGGTCTGTATCTGGGAGCCACAGGGGTGCTCTCTATTCTGCTTTGGCGACAGCTCTGTCCTGGACAAAAGATAACAAACATTCTGATGTTTGTTCTTGCACTGTCTATATATGTCTTGCACCTATTCTCCATACATCAACAGAGCACAGGGCCATGGCAACCCAGAAAACGTGGCTAGTCTCACGTACACCAGCCTCCTAACGTGCACCTCCCCATAATAGGAGAGATTGTACCCTCTGAGCAGTAATGTGTTTACTTAGCACAGGTTAAATTTCCTTGTGTGGCAATTTAAGGACTTAAATCCTCGTGTTTCTGAGGACAGAAAATACCTCAAAGAATAAAAACAAAGGCCTAAATGTAACACCAGAGTTTTCTGGCTGTGGTCCTACTGAAACAAGTAAAAACTCCACGCAGAGCAGCCCGGTGCACATTATATGACTAATAAACGTTTTCGGCTTTTTTGCTGGCTTTATACTGACCATTTTCTGCTTAGCTGGTCCCTGTGTGATTTTGGTATCGATAATCTCCTTGTGGTATTCCTGCAGGGACCTTGTCAGAAGGAGCTCTACAGAGCCCTGTATAAATTGGCAAAGGCTCAGCAGAGGAGCGGAGGGGAGATTTACAAATTCTACTTGCCCAACTGCAACAAGAATGGGTTTTACCACAGCAAACAGGTACGTGCCTTTTCCCCTGTCTGCTCGCAGCTCGGGGAGCCTGACACAGCCAGCCCTTTCACAGCCCTCTGCTCCCACACTCGTGAGCCTGCAGCTGCTGGAAAAGCAGGTTGTGAAAACAGCGATCCTTGGGAGTGGGAGCAGATGGTTTGTCCTTCTTCTCTTAAAAGTGAGCCGCACGCTGTGGGCTGACAGCAGCGGAGCAGGAGGCTTTTCCATTCACAGAACAGGTGCACACAAGGCCCTTTCCAAAGTCTTTTAACCCTCTCTGCTCCCAGGCCAAACCGAGCTCCATGTACCTGATCCGCTAGCGTAGTCCCAGCTGATAGTCACAGAACTGTATCACAGGATGCAAGCAGGGTTGGAAGCATCCTCACAGGGAAGAACTTCCTAATGTCTAATCCCAGGCTCCCCTCTGTCAGTTTAAAGCCATTCCCCCTCGTCCTGTCACTACATGTCCTTGTAAAAAGTCCCTCTCCAGATTTCCTGTAGGCACTTTTTAGGTGTTGGAAGCCTTCATAATATCTGCCATACTGTGTGCCAAAGCCCATTGCATATATAATCATCACTATGGAGGAAAGAGGCTTTCAGCTCCCAGGCAGTGAAAAAACTCTCTGGAGCAAAACTAACCTTCTGAATAAACTAAAAATGCTGCTTTGCACTGCCTATGGAATATGTTATGTGCTCATTTCCATTATGTTCTCAGAAAAAGCCATTGCAAGTTACACTGAGGGTAACTAAGGCTCCAGACCTCCAGCCACACCCTTGTAACCACAGGTCATGCACACAAATTTAGTAGGTCTGCATAAATCTGTGCCACCGAGACACCTTGTTTTTGGGCACAGCACCATGGTGTGACTCGCAAAAACACTGTGACCTGGGATCTGATCAGGGACAAACAGAAACCTGTTCAACCCCCTTCCCTATTTGCCTCCTTGTGTGATGAGCCAGACCATCCAGTCACTGCCCTCGCCCCTACCAGCTCGTAAATTCTGCCTTCCTTTGGTTTTCACGCTGGAAGATGTTGCTGTTTTATACTGCTGCTTACCAAGGAGCGGGCAAACTCTCTTAGAGCTAAAGATGCTGTTGTGGGAGCTGAGCCTGGGTCACGGCTCCCTAACCAAGCGTGTTGGTCGGAGGCTGTGTCAGAGCAGGGGCTGCTGCATTTAGAGCACGTCTGTGCCCAGCAGGTCCCCACCTTCTGATGATCCCAGTTCTGTTCAACACCTCTACCTGCAGCACCTCACCGGTGACCTTCTGCGTACAGTTACTTACCGTGGGCTTTGCTTTGCTAATACTATTCTAGTGTGAAACTTCACTGGATGGAGAGTCTGCTGGATGCTGGTGTGTCTATCCAAAAACTGGAAGAAGAATTCCTGGATCTCCAGAAATGAAAGGAGACCCCGAATGCCAACAGTATCTCAACTCGCAGGAATAAAACTAACCACGTTCACCCACACCAGGTTTTCTGTGGGGCCTGATCTGGTCAGGAGACATTTCAGTCAGGAGCTGTTTCAATAAGGCAATTCTATGCACCTGAATTTCAGCATATGAGTAACCCCATAAAGTAGCTTTTTTTACTGCACTGGAATTACTCAGATGCGCGAGTGACAGATACGAGCAACTGCAAGATCAAGTCCTATAATCTTGTATATTTTGTTTGTATAATATTATAGATACTCATGTGTAAAGCTGTTGAATTATTTATTTCACAGTGCGTGTATTTTTGTCTGTGTGTGTTGTTACTAATTTATAGCCTCAAACACTTCATAACTTTATATGTAAATACTTAATATTATTGCTCTTAAATGTATGCATCTTATGTTGGAGGAATGTTGCTACTTAAAACTTCAAATGGCACAACTCTATTGGGAAAAACAGCTTGTAAACTTGCTTTTTTTTTTACTATGTATTTATAGACATAAAACTGAATTTAAAACCCTATCTTTCAGTAGAGAACGCGCTTAGAAACTTATTTAAAACCTGTTTTGTTTATGTATCATGTTGCTTTTGCACCTCTGTTTCAATGTCAAGCTGTTTCTTAAAAAAGAAAGTCTAACCCTTGATTATATACTGAAGCTCCTGATGGGACAGGATTTGTTTCTGTTTTCCAAACATATGCATGGGATGAATGGCAAAACATAGCGGGATCTTCTGTGCCACCTTTGACAGGTGGAAGTTGTTCACATGTTGACATTATCATGTTATTTAAGATGTGCTATTAAATAATGTCTTCTACACTGCCCCGGTCTCTTGCTCTCTGCATGCTCCCATTCAACAGCCTGACCTCAGCAGGAGAGTGCCGCAGCGGGTGGGAGCGTGGGGGAAACAGGTCCCTGGCACATCTCCCTCCTCTGGTTCCATCTACTTCCAACCTCCTGCTCCGTTTTCCTTCAATGAGTTTTCTTTTGCTCTCCCCACCCCATTCCCCTTCTACTCCTGCCCTCGCCAATCCCATCTGTGCTCTGCAAGCCTTTGCCTTGGGCTAAGCAGCAGCCTCCAAGGGAAGGTGTTTAGGAAGGTTTTCTGGCCAGGAAAGCTGGATGCCTTTCTCCACAGACAAGCCCAAGGAAGCAGTATGAGTGTTTAAAAGGCAACACTGAGACCTAGAAAGAACCATTTCCTGCACAGAAAGTTAGAGATCATCAAAGTGAGGCTGGTGAAAAGCCTGGCCTTACTCTTTCTGCTGAAAGCAGACAAGAGGCTCCCCCTGGTTCGGGATGTGGTCCCTCTCCCTTCCCCGCATGTCCCTTTGACTTAGTTGTTGCAGAGGAAAAGAGAAAGCAAGTGACTGCCATGCCCGTTTCTAACTGGTTTTATCCATGGAGAATCTGGTGTGGGAGTTAGCACATCCCAGGGGTAGAAACAAGCTGCAGCAACCCTGCCTGAGAAAACAGCCTGGCAGGAGGGAAACTCAGCATTAAATCCTCCTGCCGTTCGTTGGCACGAGCTTTGGGTTTTAAAAGGGCGCGGGAAGCGGCTCATAGCAACGGCAAAGGCAAAGCATGGGGATCTCTGCTCTCTGATCCCCGTTCTGTGGCATCACACGTGCTTACCCAATGTGCTGGCTGTATTTGTATGTCAGTATCAGCTGATCTGACTGGGGTCTAATAAACTGCTCCAGATATAAAAGCACGGATAGACTACTGAGCTTCCCTGTGAAGTGTTTTGAGGTCTTCCCAAGGAAAGCACTGCAAAAGCAGTTGGTATTATAAATAATTTACATCTAACCTGCCTGTAATGAGCTACAGTGAGACCCAGCTAAAACTGTGTTATACACTGCATTCACCATGTCAAAACACCTGACAATCACAGAATGATAGAATCCCAGACTGGTTTGGGTTGGAAGGGACCTTAAAGCTCATCCAGTTCCAAGGCTCTGCCATGGGCAGGGACACCTCACACTAGAGCAGGTTGCTCCAAGCCCCTGTGTCCAACCTGGCCTTGAACACTGCCAGGGATGGGGCAGCCACAGCTTCTCTGGGCACCCTGTGCCAGCGCCTCAGCACCCTCACAGGGAAGAGCTTCTGCTTAAGAGCTCATCTCAGTCTCCCCTCTGGCAGGTTAAAGCCATTCCCCTTGTCCTGTCCCTACAGGCCCTCATCCAAAGCCCCTCTCCAGGTTTCCTGTATTATTTAGGTATTATTTATAAAAATAATGAAGAAGCAGCAAATTTGGACAGAATCTTGGAGACCTTTTATGGAGTCCACCCAGCACTGAACATCTGTCGTTGCCAAGGGAAAACACAAATAAAGCAAGAGAAATCATATACTCACAGCTACAGCACATGCTTAACAGCACCGTTGACTGCTCTCACCCCATTGACTTGGTGCAGAGGTTTATTTCTAAACAGCAGAAATTGGTTCTTTTTGCTGGGATCATTATATATATATATAGGGGAAATGTTCATTGCATTGATAATTATTAAGAGCACAGTCTATTTGCAGCAGAGCAATCCAGTGAACAGCTACTCCCCATGTGTTGCAGGGGGGCAGTCTCCCATCCTAGCTGCAAGCAATGAGTTTTTAACAGGGACAAGGTTTTAGGTGAACTCTTTCCTTTAAATGTTAAGTACCAGGAGCAGAAGCTGTTCTGTCCAGCATCCCCGCATGACAGGCCAATTTCTTAGAGGCGTTTAGCTCCTTACCTCCCACTGAAAGCAACAGAGGATGGGTGCCTCCTTATCTGCAATCTGGCCTCATGTGACATCTTGCCAGGACTCACCAGGACAGGCTTCTGCTGAGCTGCTCTGGGATGGGCTGTCTGACTTGGGCCAGACTCTTCCGTATGCTGGGATTAGGACTAATGCAAGGAGGCAAGCACGCAAATTTGATCTCCCCTCTCGCAGCGCTGCCAGGAGCTTGGGATGCATTTAGGCCACAGATGCCACATGTTGTGGTTTGTCCTGATTTTTCTGATCAGGCTCAGTAACAGGGTGAAAAATCAAAGCTCCGTGGTTTTCCTTTGTTTTGGTGATTTCCTTATGTTTGGGCAGTGCTTTTATTTTTGGCTTCAGTTTTGTTGGCAAGTGGCAGCTGGCAATCCTGGCTTCAGTTTCAGGGTTCCCCCTGCACCGGCAAGCCAAGCCTGGTGGGAATGAGTGGGGAAACAGGGAAGGCGCCGCAGGATGCTGTTAGCAGCTCGGTCACCAGGCGTGCAGCTGGATGTGTAAAGGGGTTGTATTGCTCCTTGCTATTTCAGCTCACCCCCTTCACACCCTCTTGCATTCCTCCTTTTCCACCTAAAAGAAAGTTAACTGGGGGCGGAAGGGCTCAGGTGAGCATCTGTAATGTGTGGTTCACATGATCTGAGAGCCCTGCCTCCCCAGTTTGTGCTTCCTCCTGCCAGGTTTGCTGCGGTAGGATCTGTTCCAGCCATGCCTCCTCCTGCCCATGGCCTACTGCCATCTGCAGAATGCTCACAGCACAGAAAAAAGGTCACTGCCCTCTGCACTTTATTTTCTACCCCGTGATTCCCCTGAAGCTGTCCAAGACAACCTACAGTCATTTGGTACGGGCTCTGCTCTGCTGAGTCAGTTCTGCTCATTGCTTTGGGAACAGCAGAGACGCGTTCGTGCCCGCTGGTGCTGGCAGGAGGTGAGGGGAGAGCAAGGGAAGAGGGGTGAAGGGCAGCCAACACTAACACTGAAAGCTCATCTGCATCTCTGTCACTTTACCGTAAGAACACATGCCCTGCAAAGGCAAAACTTTGGCAGGGCACAGCTTTCTACAGACCCAGCCCAAAGCAAGATCAGACATAAAGCACATCAAGATTTAGCCCTTCCCTTTCCCAAGCCAATATAGTCCTTTGGCCTTGCACTTGCTAATGAGAATCTTAAGCACATCACACAATTAAAAAGCAAAGAGAAGATGCATCACATCGAACCTTCTTTCCTCAAGGGAGGAAAAGTCGGGTGGAAAAGGACGGCACATGGCAGAGGCTTGTCCCAGGATTTATTGCTCTTGTGGAAAGTGCTTGGCTCCCGTCATGTCAGACACTGTGGGAACCCCAGCAACATACTAAAACAGAGCAGTTTTTTTCTGTGAAGTCAGAACCAAAGACATTTGTTCTGCACCAGCAGCACTGACTCTGCAGAGTTAGAAACGTTACTTTCCTACCCACATCACTGCCTTTCTACTGCAGAACAACACCGATGTCTAACCTCCATCCAACCCATCATAATAACAAAAAGGATCTATAAGTGGCTCATTCAAAGCTAGACTCCCAGCCCATGCTGCACAATGAATGGATAAGTCCTATCTCTATCTTCAGACACCACCTTTGAAGTGGGTCTACTGTTCCTCGGCTATCACTGCGCTGATAAACCAGCAGCCTAAACAGCCTCCCCAGACTGCACTAACAACAGGTTCCAGGCTTTCTATTTGCCAACACATTTCGTATTTACGGCCCAATTATTTTGTGTACTTCTTGTACATTGCACCAAGAACCAGGCAGGGATTCACACAGGAAAGTGGGGTGTGAGCATCTTAACAAACAATTGTGTTTGTTAAGGCACATTTGCATCCTTTCAGACTTGGGTAGATGGTATATAGTAGCAGCAGCAGGGCTGGGGCAAGTGGAGGGCTTCTCTTACTGATGTGCCAGTCCGTATTACCTAGTCACATTTAGATAAAGGTGGGATGGGGCAAGGAAGGAGAGGGTCTCCTGGGAGCACAGCCGTTACTTCTGCACTACCAGAAAGTACCAAAGCCAACAGCAGTGCAGCAGGAGCCCAGGCGTACCAGCACTTGCACTGTGAGCAACAAAAGCCGCTCTGACCATAGCTGTCAGCAAAGAAGGGCTTTGGTCCCTCCTGTCCTTCTACCTTGACCTACCTTCTCCCCAGGGTGCAAAGTTCAGCTGCACATAAGCTGCTGTGAGGGCCCCGGGAGAGGGGCAGCTTCCAGCGGGAGGGATGTGGGAGCGAGGGTGCCGGTGGATGTTTTAGTGGGGTCGAATGAACAGCTCTAAACTTAACCTGGTACAGATCTGCTGCTTCATTCTGCAGAGGTTCCTGCTCGCCTTTCCAGACTCCACGTTGGATTACAACCTCTGAGAGGCTGTGTGCGCAGCCCAGCAGAGACCAGGGCACACAGGGGAAGACAGGGCTGCAGACACACATGGCTCCTTGCAGCTCCTTTATGAACCATGTTTCCCAGCAGGGACAGTGCCTGGTCAGTGGGCGCAGCTATTGCAGCAGAGGCTCCCTGCCGCATTTCTGCTGTGCAAGAACACGATGCAGTTTGCCTCTTGCTCCCAGGCTTCTCCAACTGCTGTTAAGCTAACAAAGAGCAGCCCGTTCGTGCCGACACTGAGGGTTTTAATTGCATACTGATGCCAGGAGTGATGTGTAACTTTTGTCTCTCGCGCTGACGGTGCTTTGTAGTTCAGCAGGCTGATGTGTAGGTGCTGAGGCTCCTTGGAAAAGCACCTTAGTGTGGGATGTCTCTAGGCCTAGAGCAAAAGGAGTCATCGTCTTCTTTCATATTTTGTCTTTGTCTGTGGCTTCTGTTTATTGCTGCTTCGGCAGCTGAGCCCTCACCGTTTAGCCCCAGCAAAGCAACAGAAAAAGAAGAGCAGCAACATGCCACTGGTAGCAGGATAATAGCCGTCAAAATGCATGGCAGGATCTGAGGGCTGAAGGCACCCCTGTCATAAGGCAGTAATCAACTTTTGAAGCTCAGCCACTTAGGTCTTTTTTACTGCGTGCAAGTTACGTGATACACAGCAGATAGAGGAAACAAGTCTTCACCTTGAATATTCTCTGTGTGGCATAAGCAGGCAAAACCAGCCTCTGCTCTGCAGTTGCAGGGAGTGAGGGAAATGCACAATCAGCCTGGCTCTTGTAAGCAAGCCCCTTCCCTACCCCTCTTTTGGAAGGCCTTAACCACCCGTGGCTGCGGGAACCAGCAGTGATGGTTTTTTCAGCTTCACAGATTTTTCTGAGGAAATCTCAGCTGCTCTCTGCAGCAATAACTTTGTGCCTTTCCCTCCATCCCCACTCATGGGGAGAGCAG
This sequence comes from Pezoporus occidentalis, assembly GCF_034315485.1. Taxonomy (NCBI): domain Eukaryota; kingdom Metazoa; phylum Chordata; class Aves; order Psittaciformes; family Psittacidae; genus Pezoporus; species Pezoporus occidentalis. The sequence continues at coordinate 1,024,627 of NW_026914718.1, read as the reverse complement.
TGGGGGGAAATTAGCTATGACAGAGAAAGGCTCTTAAGGAATTCGTATAGGTCAGCAGAAGCGGAAAGCCAGGATGCGTACTGCAGCAGGACATGCATTCTGCAAGGATAAACAGCATTACCCTTTGCTTCTGCTAATACCTGGCCTCCAGTTTTTTTTTTCAGCTGCAACTTTCAGCCTTGAAGTCATTTGCACTTTTTAATTCAGGGAAATGGCAGAAGGGAAGGTTTTTGCAATGGAATTTTCTCTAAGGCTGCTGTCTGCTTCTGCAGCTGCAACATCTGAACTGGAAGAAGTCATACATAAAATGCAGAGTTTAAAAACTAAAACTTCTTCTGATGAAAACTAAATTGCACTACTGGCCATTTTAATGATTTTTTAGCAGAAGAAGATGTAATAACTTCTCAAGGAATGCATTGTATAATGTAGATAATCCCATACGCTGGAACTCCGGCCACCAAGCTACCGCATCCTGACAGGTTCGTAGGATCACAGGGTAGTTGAGGTTGGAAAGGACCTCTGGAGGTCACCCAGCCCAACCTCCTTGCTCAAGCAGGGCCACCTAGAACGGCTGCCCAGGAACATGTTCAGATGCTTTTTAGTATCTCCAAGGATGGAGACTCCAAAATCAAAAGAAGGTTAAATACTTTCCACTTGGAAGAATATACCCAGGTCCATTGGACATACCAAAACCCTGCCCACTTGCAGGTGAAGGCATTATGGATGCTGAACACAAAAAGCTTGCTCTTGGAATACTCTGATTATCTTTTGGGATCTTATTTTCTGGTATCTCAGAGGAAAAAAATAAGAGGGAGTGGGGGAACAGAAAGGGTCCTTTCTAACGTAGGAATCAAACATATTCTTGAGATAGAAATGACCAGATGTGAAGAGTTCCTAAAAGAGCAGCAGGAGCATGTACAGAACAGCTACCTATATAAACATTTCATTGAATAAACATTGAATACCAGTATGCTTTGGCATCCAGGAAAATTGCTCAGCACTTCTCATACGTGAAACGTAATTCCTATTGCTACTACGTAAAACCTCTGTGGAGCCATCCTTGCTTACCCAGTTTTTGAGACTGACTAGAGATACCAAAAAATGATTTCCCAAAAGGTTTGTAAAGCCTTTCCTTACATTTAGGGCTCCATTCAAGAAGAATTATGCTGTGTTTAGGTTTCTCTGGAATTTAGTCATAGAAAGTTCAGACTGTACTAAAAACTAATTAATTCCGTGGTTTTGGTATTCATTGAAGCCTCCTTCCTTGTGCACAAATGGCTAACATTATGCCCTGAAGGGCGTTCATGCCAAAAAGGTGGAAAGGGATATTCTGAGCTCTAAAGACTTCAGCACAGTGGTCTATTAAAAAAAGGAACTTTCTCAAATAGTTTGAAAGATAATAGAGCTGCCTGCAGGCAGCTTTAACATGCATCCGGGTCAATTATAGGGATTTATGCAACGATTTATTACACTGGTTCAAATAAATACTTACCACATCAATGGGGGCCCATATGGTACCCATGTAGAATCTAGAGATGAAATACGCTCAAAAAGAAATGAGCAACTTTTGCAGTGCACGCAGCAAACCTTCCTAGTGCCTTCCCATGCAAATGCTTGATGTGTAACTAAGGTCAGCAGTTAGAAGGGTGTTTTCTGAGACTTCATCGTATTCACCCAGATCACCCCAGACTCTTGAGTTTGTTAGAAGTAAGACAAAAGCTGGTAAATGGTCACTTAAAAACAAACCATCTGAGCTGAAGGCAAGTGAAAGCACTAAAAGAGGAGGTGCTTTTCTAATGCATTGGTTCCATCCTGCCACCAAACACACAAGCCCTGCATTCATTGCAGCTCTTGGCAGGTAACATTTCTAACCTGTGCACGGAGAGTGATCTTCCCTTCTACTGGTAGTGACCCACACATTTGCTTCGTGCTGCCCACATTCTGCTGCTTCCAGGTAGACCACAAACATTCCTGTTTGAGTTGCAGCCTGGCTCCCAGAGCCATGAGAAAAATCTCTGAATGAGGAGTAACTTGTCCATTGAATTGAACCCTTGTCTTCCGAGGAACAGGAATGTGAAAAAAAGCCACCACTGATTCTCTTCATTTTAAAGAGTGAATTATTTTGGGGGGGGGGGGGGGGGGGAGGGCCGAACGTTATTTTGCGTTTCATACCAAGAATGCCAGCTGCCAGGAACATCAGATAGACAACTGCGCGCATGCAGGCCTAGTGCAAACAACTGCGCTCGTAAAAAGTATTTAAAGGCAACTTCTGAAAAAAAACCATCCCTTTAAATTACAGGTGAGATTTTGTATTTTTTGCTATTTTTAGACGGTCTCTGTTTCAAAGACGTGCGTTGGAAGCAAAATAACTGAGCTGACTAGCACAACCACGCAATTCTTCGGCCTCCCCTCCCCTCCTAGCTGTATGTTTTCTCTGTTACATACCAAAGATCATTAGTCCCACTAAAGGAGCTGAATGCCACGTGACAGCTTGCTTGTTTAAATCAGTTTGAGTTCCTCAAGATACAGCATTCTATTAAAGTCGGTGTCCTGCACACATTATTTGCTTATCACTTAAGGAACTTTACCTGCCCATTTCACCTATACTGACTTGGTTTTAACGATAACACACCATTTCAAGACCAGGCTGGACGAGGCCTTGGGTGATATGGTTTAATGTGAGGTGTCCCTGCCCATGGCAGGGGGGTTGGAACTCGATGATCTTAAGGTCCTTTCCAACCCTAACTATTCTATGATTCTATTTCTTGGATAACCGGCAAAATGTGGCATACAAGACACCTACCCAACTTTTGTGGCAAGAAGCTGCTTTTCCTTTTCAGAAGGCTCATGAGATAGTGATTAAAAAATTCCCTTTCCTGAATCGAACCCTTATTCTCACATCTATGGTTACATGCCCAAATACTGGGCATATGCAACTTTCCTCCCTCTGTGGTATTATTTCAAAGGAACTGGTTTACAACTTAATTTCTTGTAAAAAGGCCCAGCATTTATTTCCTTTGCCAACAGATCTTTGCAGGCGTTACATTTGCATTAGCAGTAAAAATATTGCAATAAATCTTCACCTCACAAAGCTTTCTGTAACCATCTGTCAGGAAATCTGTATTAGCCTGGAGTAAGCATCCCTTCACGTATACTTTTTTTCCCCTTATTCCAAGGATAAAGAAAGATTTCAGTTTCAACAATGATGTGACCTCAATTCATTAGCTAGAACTTAAGGAGATGTGCAAAACACACCCAAGGTTGCTCAGCTAACAGATTTCAGGGTAAGGCTTTAAACATCTGTTTATGGTGATCGGCTGTCTCGATCCTGGCAAGCTGCATAGACAAACCTTTCCATGTCAAGAGTTTCCAGACATTTGCCACTGTGGGCAAAACCAAGGGTAGTTGTAATTCATGGGGCATGAGAGGAGCAGCTCCTCATCCCCTATGGTCTCCCTCTCACCAGCACATCAGCTGGAAACCCACTGCCCTATCCCCATAGAGTTCCCAAACCAACAGGAAATTACAGTGTTGATGGTTTCTTTTTCTTTCTACAGTGACATCAAACATTTATAGTGACACATATAAGAATATATTATATATTTATATAAATATATAAAATATTTATATAAAATATATAAATAAATACATATACAAAATATGGCATTACTTTCCAGAGAGATGTTACATTTCACAGGCCACCTTCCGTTATCCAGATTTCATCGTCATACAGAATTTGTCATGAAGTTCGGTAAACAATCAGCCTCAAAAAAAAAACCCAAATGTTGCCCAAATCTTCCTCATGTCACATACCAGAACAAAACCAAATCACTTTGCTTCCAATTAAAAGGACATAAAACATCATGGCAGACATTTGGTTTAAATATTTAAACCCAAGGGTTCTTATTCTATGCTTAGATGCAGGCAAATAATTTCTACCAAAGTCAAAGCAAGCAACAATTGTGTGTAGCATAAATGAAGTGCGTGGGTCTCAACGCCCAGGTCCACGATCCCCCCTGTCTTATCAGCATCGTTTTCAACAGGAGTTCCTCATACAGAATATGTGCTTTGGTAGAGTGTACCAAGACAACACAGAATAGACACAGCTTTTCAAAATAAATAAGCAGATAGAAAGGGTGCTACTGTAATGGCATGGTTTTTTCCATGAATATTCAATATTAGTGTGAGCAGGAAATGGAGGAAATGAAAGCCCTGTTGCACAAACTGAAGCAAAGGACAGACAGAAGAATGCTTTACTGAGAGCTTCAGTGCAACCGTTATCCTTTCCAGTGGCATAAGTCAGTGATGGGTACATTAGAAATAGCAATAAAATAATAATTAAAAAAAAAATCTTGGTATTTGTCATTACTTCAAATAACAAAACTTATTCTCTTCTGGAAACACTTCCTTCACTCCACAAATTCATTTCTATTATCTAGAATAGGTCAGGTCAGTGTGTATGCATATGGATCTGTACATATTTGTAAATCATTCCATACCCTTACTTTCTCTTTGCATACAGAAGTATACACTAGAATTATTGTGTAGTATTTGGTATTCACATGTTACATTTAAATAAAGTTTATTAAAAAAAATTATATTAAATACAGCCTAACAGAATATTCATAATATATTTTACAGAAAAAATAGCCATGTCTTTATTTTAGAAATAGGTTTCTTTAAAAAGTTCTTTGAGATTTTTATAAAACTTTTTACCCGTGAAGAAAAGTTTCCCTTCAGACCTGTAAAAAAAAAGCTTAAATTTTAAATCCTTGTGGGTTTTTTTGTTTTGTAGGAGGGTTTTTCTTTCCCTTTAATGCTCTTAACAAGCTTACAATCTATAAATTCCTTACAATAAAAACCAGTATCTTTCGGGATCAGATTGGTCACAGGCCGTTCTTTAAAAAGTCAGTGGAGACTCCCTGAATCCATTCTGAAGTGCCTTTTTTTTTTTTTTTTTCTCTCTCTCTGGGTATCAATAGTGCAGGTTTTCATGGGAATTCAGAGCTCCCTACATGTCCTATAGGAAGCCTGGTGCGTGTTAGTGGTGGGGTGCAGCAGTGTTCGCAGAGGCTGCGCCTCCCCATCCACCGCAGGAGGCAGAGCTCTTGACTCACAACGCAGTCCACAGTGTTTGCCCAGCCCCTCCAAGGTCTTTGCGAGGTCCAGTGGCCACGCACAGATGCCAGAAGAGCTGGCACCCAGCGCTCATTTGCTTTCCAAATTATAACAGTGGACATCTCCTTTTCCCTTCCCATCATACCCGGGAAGCGGCTGTCCATATTTATCCACGCACCAGCAGTAACCTCTCTTTCGGCCTTTGGATGGGCGACACTGAAACACAACAGAAGATACAGTTAGCATTAGTTCTGTTTTCTCTGCTCTGAATTGTTACATAGCAGGGATTCTTGCTCATTAGATGGCTGCACTTCCATCTCCTGGAGAGATCGTGGGGAATCAACAAATTATTTATTACCACTACCAGAATATTACAATAAAAGCTTACCTCCTCTGCCCATCAACCCCTTTGGGTCTAGTTACTCCATAATAAAACTGCCCTAAGAACTACCAAAAAAGAGCCTTATGAACTACTCCCTGTTATGTTAGGCAGCACAGTTGCCCCCTTTGAATACCAGGACTACTTACAACAGTATGGACTGATGACTGGGACCCATCTTTGGAAAAGAAAGTCAACAGATTTGTTCCACACTAAAGCACAGGTCTGGCAAAGACAGCCACTGCAGCAATAAACACCCTTGGCTTGCATCTGTTTGCTGGAGGAATTTCAATACTGTAGTTGACATTTATTAAGAGATACATTATCCTTCTGTAATGGAGTTATCACTTCAACAACTGTTAGGTGTACTGAGACTTTACATGTTTATTCTCCTATAAATAAGGTTGTATATAAACTAATCTATAACCTATGTCAGTTCTAGAAGTTGCCTGGTGAATTTGCCAGCAGTATTGACCAACCTGAAAGTATCACAGGCAACAACATTGAACCTCTTTGGAAATAGTAATGCAGTAAAAGTGAAGATCTAATACACACTAAGCAGTGCTCTCCCCACAGAACCAATAGTGGTAAAAACTAGACTGAAGGAGATGACATGCGTCAGGCTGCATTCAGTATGCAGCCCTGGACACAGTTACATACAGTGAACCTCTAGGACCCCACAAGGTTTTCCACCCATTTGAAAGACATGCATCTCCAGGACGCAGATTATCTCACTAGGTTTGCCCTGGTCAACTTCATTGACAAGACGAAGCTTCCAGGTCAGCTCAGGTTTTGACGTTTGGTGATACAGGATTCACTGCAAATGCCAAGACGTGGCTGTTTAGTCAGTACAGACTTACAAAGGAGGCGGTGACACAAGTGTACCTAGCTTTTCGAGGACTGAGGTTTCATCTGTTGCCATCGCCAACATGAAAGAAGATAGGCTAGACTGAAGCCACTTATGACCCTGTCATGCAAGCAGAGCAAATGCTGCCTCCAAGATCACACTTGCAGCAATTCAAGTATTTCAGGGGTTCAGGCTGGTAGGAATCAGGTAAACTTTGCCACTATCACTCAGCTGCTTGTTCTCCATAGTCTAATAGGCACGTCCCCATCTCCCACATGATCATGGCACTTACAAAGCTAAGTGTCTTTCCCATGTGCAAGTACGTAAGGAAACAAGCAAGTGTTCAGCTTCACATGCTGCCAAAAGTGCCTGACCCTTTTGATGTCTAGTTCAGGGCCTCAGGTTGCTCAGGCTGCTATTCTGAACAGAACTGTGAATATGGGCCACTTCTACGATAGCCGGCACCAACACACTGATCCTGATCCAACCAATTTGTGGCAGCATGGAATAGGGTCTTCACTAGGAACTTGTGAAAGAGAGATGGAACATACCGCACATTCAACACAAATTCCTGAACAAGACTCCGACTCATTTCTTTTTACAGTAAATGAAGTAATGCTCATCACTGTAACCACAAATTAATCTACCCTTGTGATACATCTTGAGTAACGAGCCCAATGCAGCAATAATACACCACCACCTTCTGGGAATCTGCAGCCCTTTTGTATTAGCCCTATGCAAAGGGCCGTCAGCAGGATGACAAGACCAAGCTCAAAGTACGTATCAGCTCATTTTAGGAGAGGGTGAAGAAGTTCAAACCTACTGAGAGAACAGCTACATTAATAATTTGCTAAGCTACATGGTTAGCTGCATTTGAGTTCTAGTTCCCTATCTGCTTGATTTTCTGTACCAAATCTTTAGACCTGTTTTACAGCTCATGTTTATTGCCTCAAAAGCCTGACTGGGGCTTGCACTTACTCTCCAGGATTTCCGTCAATGCCTGCCCAAAGTCCACTGACGTCAATGGGAAATTTGCCTTCAATTTTGGTGGCAAGTGGACTGGACTCTAGCTTCAGTGGTGTTAACATTTAGGGACTTCAGTTCTTCACGCTCAAACGTGAGGAATTCATAACCAGTCTCTGCTGCATTTAAATCTTACAGAAAAGGAAACTGAGGCAGCAGTTTTTGTTTTTCCCAAGGGAGCACGCATAGATGGAGTTAGAACTAGAGCACAGGGCTTCTGGCTGCCAGCCTGGTGCTCCAGCAATGAAATTACACTTCTGCTAATAATAGTAACACAGCCTCCCCTTTTAGAAGTACTATATGAAGTATGTTACACAACTCTTGCTGATTCATATGCTTGCATCACTCTCAAAACAAATGATCAATTAAAAGTTATCTCATGTTGTTGGAGGTTTTGATTGCTTTTTACAGTTGCATAATCAATTTTCAGAATTAACTACAATGTGAAGTTAGTCTGCAGGAACACCTTCCTTACTACTACTGTCTTCTTTATTTCCCAACCTATGATTTTGTACTACTTGCTCAGCCATGGTGTCAACAGTAAAGCATTTTTGATTCAGTGATGCTTTTATCCTGAAGCAGCTAGTCTGCATTCCCTACATAAGTGGCAGAGAGTTCATAGGGAATAATAAAAATCCACTCTTCCGAATTTTGCACTCATACATTTCAAGGCTGTGCCTAGCTCTTCTGTATGACTTCAGAAGGCCAAAAAGCTGGAAAACCTCCCAAGCTGTGGAGTCAGTAATTACTTCTGATAGGAACACCAGCTGCCAGCTTCCATGCCACCTGCCCCTCTCGCTTCCACAAAGAAGTGCCGCAGAGGCATTCGTGGGGCACAGCAAAGCATATGGTATCCCATTGAATTCCTGGTCAGCCCAGAGGTCTCCATGGAGCTACAACTGTGGTCTCCTGGAACAGACTGCAGACAGCACTGACATATACCTCAGGCCGTTTTGGCTCCTGCCAAGCCCAGCTCTGTTTTTAGTGGAACGATGCCAGCTCACATTTAGGTGAGTATCTGGCCCCAGTATACAAATATGGGGCAATTCTAGTAATTGCCCCATATAATAATTCTAATTTCATCAAAACCTTTTTTCCATGCTTGAGGCAGAAACATGCCTGTATCAACCTATTCCACATAAATGCACCTATGCACCACAGCTGAACAGTACGACCATACATGCGTGATTTATTAAGACAAAGAATTCTAGATTTTAAAAGGCCTGATTTAGAAGTTTATACATAAACACAAGGAGTGAAATACTTCTCATGTTACACCCTGACAGATTAATTTACGTTCTTAAAATCGTTTCATATACGCAAATTACTCCCTATGGTTGTTCCTGAAAAGTCCATTTCTAGATATCCACAAACATCTTGAAAAATAACTGCTTTCACCTTGACTGGAAGAGTAGGTGGCCAGGAAGGCAGAATATATGAACATGAAGTGCCTCCTGAATGTGTTTTAATTGTTCCCAGGTTGATCATAATTTATCAGATTCCTACCATCACACACCTATCTACATTATAATCCTTGGCAGTGATTTTGCCAGCTGTTTCCAGAATTAAGAACACCTAGTTTATACTTGTTTGATAGATTTACTATTTCCTAACCTATTATTATGAATTTTGTTGTCACAACAGAATATAATTGAATTGCAGATTGAATGCTGCTAATAATAGCAATGAAATTAATACAATACCCTAGCCTTCTGTTAATGAGATTAAGCACCTGCTCACAGTGCCTAAAGTATCAGACCTACATGTTGATGCTCCAACAAAGAAAACCAGACGAACACAACTGCTGCATTGCCTTGCAGACGGTGAACTCAGTCTGGCCAGGACTGAGACTCACTCACTTCTCAAAACTGATGATTTTTTATACACTTTAATTCTATGAGGGCAACTCAAATACATTATTTTTGGTTGGTATTCTGCCTGGGTGAGAAGCAGCCTGCCTGTGTAAGCCCTGCCTGTGAAGGCCTGTTCCCAGGGTGGATTGAGGTTCATTTGCAGGAGAAGCACTCCAACTGCATTCATGTAAAATATTTACTCACATGGGCTCTATTTGTGGGCATCTCCTACAAGACCCTGAGTTGTCTCAAACTACCACTGAAAGTATTGGACCTACGTAAATTGGCACGGTGCTTGACAAGGCTGGCCAGGTTATGAAAGTGCCCCTTCATCCTCTATGTTTGCTGACCGGATGGGCTGTTGCACACAGAGCAGGAACTTCTCCTAAAGCAGTCTGGAAGACTCCAGGCAGCATGGACACTACACAGAGGGCAGAAGCATGTCTTTGCTCCATATCAACACCTTACTCTCATAAATCAGCTTCTAGGAACAAAGACAGGTAAGTGTATTATCCGCCTCTCCTATTTTTTCCCTTCTATTTCCATTTTTCCTGCCTTAGTGGCAAAACTATGACTGTACTTTAAAGTACAGTCACCCTTTAAAGTAAGGCACTTTAATACGTGCTTACTGTGGATCTGATTTACTGCATACATATGCCAGAGACTGCCTGCAAACCACCATCTTTTTGCTGATGAAGCAAAAACCTCAGAGTTTGAAAACAGATGAAAGGAAGATCTACTGAACAAAGTAAATACCAATCTGCGGTCTTCTGTAATACCTGCAGAAAGAAAAGGGCCACAGTACGCTTGTGTGCCTTGAATGCAGTTAAATGATGTGCTGTTCTGAAGTAGCTAAGCAAATGCTTCTATGGCACAGGCACAAATCACAGTCTTAGCCTCAGTCCACACAGCGGCCCAACATACTTGCTGAACAAACACAGACTGAGATGTGGGCATTGCTCTGCTAGTTCACATGCAGCAGGAGACGAATGATACAGGCTTCTCAAAACTCCCAAAAGAAACTGCTCCAGGTCGACCAGCTGCTCAGGGAAAAGCTGGGGAGCACAGACAAGCTCAGCAGCATGCACTGAAGGTCAAACAGCCCAAGTCGGTGCTGGGCTGATGGCAGAAGGGAAGGCTGTAAACCTCACGCCTATTGCAAACACCCCACCTGACACTGCCAGCTTAATGCATTGCTCCAGGGAATACCCAAAAGGGGAAGCCTGTTTCTAAGAAAGCTAGAAGCCAAAAAATGGAGAGATACCATTCCTAAAATAAGGTTGCCTGGTTGGAGGTCGGGCTCTCACTTCCAACTGATCAACTGCATTAGCTAGTAACACAGTCAACCACTCCTTTGGTTACCACAGACAGAGAGGCTGACTCGTGTAAACCCAAGTAGGAGAGACAAGACAGCCCACAAACAACATCTGTCCTTACAGAGGGTTTGCCTTGAGGAAAACCTGAAACAAACTTGATTTCAGAAGAGTTTGGAATAATACATTTGGAGGCAGGTCACTAAACACTGGAATTAGATGGGATGTGCACACTAAGCAGAAAAATTGGCACGTCTTGCACTTCCCAAGTTCCTGAATGAGCTTTCAAGGGCAGCAGCACTAAATGGAGAATGCTGCCATGGTTCAACCCCACACAACTAAAGCATAAATACCTGCAGCTTAGGTCTGCATTTGTCAAGAAAGGTCACAACCCCAGAACCAAAGAGGGCTGAGAAGCCATCCTTGCTGCACAGTAACTACCAGATGTATCACTTTCATGATAACATGACTTGGATTTTGGAAGAGACCCGTGTAGCACATAAAGGACAGATATATATACCTTTCTCAAGTTGCCTTTTGTAATATGACCCAGTGCAGTTCTTCTAGGAACTCTCAAGCAGGCAGCTATTTACAATTCAAAGCATTGATCTATTGCAGTCATATGGTGACTGCAACATTAGCTCTGTGGGTTATTGCAGAAGCACTGCCTTTTTTAAACCAAAGGGCATTAGTTATGTAGAACACCAGACAACCCATGTGTGATCAGGTATGAAGTTTCCCAAACAAACCTGCTGTCATGACCAACAGAAAATAAAAATACTGTCCCCACTTGACAAGGTTCAGCACTATCAGATCATATCCTAAAAGTAGAAATGAACTAGTTCCTCTGTAAAATGGTACGTAACACACCTTGCTGGAAAGATCCTTCAGCAAAGATGCAGAAGAGGTGAAGTGCATTCAGTGAAATGAACAAGACTCTGTACTTACTTGCTTTTTCTTGTAGAACCCCTTCTTGTCACAATTTGGAATATGAAAACCCCTGGGACTCAAGACATTCAGGATCTTTAGGTGGTTTAAAGTGTCTTCCATTTCTCTACGACAGGGACCCTGTTAACAAGCATGGTTCAAAAAACACGGATGAAACTTCATTCCCAAATGTTGTCTTTCACACAAGAGTTAATAAATCTTTAAAGGGCAAGAAGCACAAACCCAAACAAACCCATTAAAACAAAGGGATGGCTGGGTATGCCACATGGCACACCATTCATTCACAGACAAAATTTGGACTTTCTGCTTTATTTAGGATAAATGGATTTCTAAACACTGAAGGCCCTATGCTATGCTGAGCCATAGACTGGCATTTCCAGTTGGAGTCACAGATACTGGTCAAGCCTTTCTGTCAGTAATATATAAGACAACCTAGGTTTGAAAAGCTGGCCTTTTCACCAAGTGGGAAAAGAAGGTAGGTAGGCAACTTGAAATACATCACTTGGTAGATTTTCCCTAAAGCCATTTGATTTTCATGATTCTGCTGCATTTGAAAGTTTAAATGAAATGTATTTAATTGAAAACAGGTAGTTTGGTATAATGTGTATGCGTGCGCATATACATATATATATATATATATATATAAATACTACAACTTTGAACAACTGCCAATTTCAACTGGACCAAACAGATGCAGCCATGCAAAGGAATGGTTGCACACAAGTCTTGTTAGATAAGTCACCTAAAGAGATATGTCAATGGATAACTTTTTGCCTCACTTTCTCCATCTGCAAAAGGCTGACAACAATGTAGTGAGGATTAGCTCTAGGACAATGAGCCAAAAAGAACTTCCAGAAGCACTTTTAAGAGCAGGTCTCAAACACCAATTAGTTACTCCTTACTGCAGCCCTTCAGGGTAGGGAGTAAAGGCTTACAGGCCCCACTCTGCAGTCACAAAACCAGGAGCAGAGGAGTTCACGTTTTGCCAGAGGCCAAGAGGCAGTCAGTGTCAGCAGTGGGATGAGGATTCAAGAGACACAACCTGCAAACTCTGTGCTTAGCTACGCTCCTGTCTGGGCACATTACTGACTTGGTCCATCAGCTTGTTTCTTCAGGAGAGACCCAAAAAAGCTCCTTTGCATGGTTGCACGGGTTTAAAACATGTAAATTGCTGTATCGACACAGAGACTCATTTGGTGCAATTTTTAATTAGTGAAGTAATGACACTTGTACTTTCAAGTGGTAATATTAATAGCTTGCTCATATAAAGTGCCTTTAGTGTCTGAAAGCATCGAGACTCCACGGTTCTACTGGAGTTTAAAATTGATTTTCTTTCATTAACAAAAACCTTCCTTGCTGCTTTCATGTCTTCTTTCGGTATCAATCTCATAAGCTCTACACATACACTTTAAAATGCTGCTCTTATGGGCAGTTCCTCAAAAACCCCCGGAACTGCTCAGACACACTGATTGCAAATCACAGACGTTCAGAGACTTGGTCCCGAGTCAGGCCTACAGAAAGATCAACAGTCCTTTTTTAATTAGTATTTTGAAGCAGGCTTCCAAAGTCAGAGAGATCAGTATCAAAAGCTAACATGCAGACACAGCTAGAAGGGCATTTGCTGACAAAGGCACCTGTCCTCGATGGACTTATTTCTGGTTCTTACAGACACCAGCAGCCTTGGGTAAGCCAGGGCGCCTTTGCTCATGGGGCCCAGCTACCACGCAAGTGAAACGTTCATCCTAGCTAACACCAGGATCCTATTTCCTGAGAGCTACCAAAGTTCATTCTTTTACTGTAGGCAGTTTACTTCATGCCCTGGGGGAGAGGATACCCTGAAAGGCAGATACTTAAGTGTCTTTACTAGACAGCTGGACAACAGTGACAAACTGAACACGCAGCTTCACCACCCTTGCTGTGTTAGCTTGGAGGACGCTCTTTTCAGACACATCTTTCCACCTCATACTGGTTTCAAAACCTTCTTTAGCAGATGGGAATACACATCTGGTTTAACCACAACTGTTTTGATGAAACACCAAAGTATTTCCCAGACACATTTTTTAGGCCATCTGGCACAGGCACAAGGATAACCACAGGATTATCAGCCAGGATGTCCAGGAAGAGGAATTATTCTCCCCTCGGATTCAACAAACTCCAGCTGCCCTGCAAATCCACTGGGCACAGTCAGTAGAAAGTAATAGCAGCTCATGTGCCAGTGAGCCTTTGCATTTAGGCAGTGGCACCAAATGACTGCAAGTGAAGGTGATGTTCAGCATGTACAAACAATGACTGACCAGTCAAGATCTAGTCCTCAACCCAGCCCAAGTTTATCTCCCTTGATTTGCTCCATGGAGCATGAATACAGTGCCACTGCACTGAATATGAAACATCTTTTTTCCATTACTGCAACCCAATAATGCTGTTTACAACCAATTTCAATGATGATAATACTAAACCTGCCCCAAGTCCCCTCACATAAATGTGTGATAATACAGGGAAGAACAAGAACTTTAAGAAATGACTTAGTAAAAGCCAGACTTCTATCAACATAAGTACCACTGCATTAGGCCTCCTTTCTGAATGCGATCTGCTTGCTCTGCTGACTGCCTGCATTTGTCAATCTGACAGTTTTACCAGTTAAGAAGCCAGAGTGCCCTAAATGGCTACTACAATTGCCACCATTTAGTTATTTAGTTTATTTACCTATCTTGTCATGTGCAGAACATGCATATACTTGCTTGCACACACTCACATTCTGCAAAAAGCCTTTCCATTTACAAGATGTACTTACGTATTCAGTCTCTTGTTTGGATTCAGAAGAGAAATTCAGCGTGTCTGTACTCTGTGAATCATATTCCACTTTATAGCGCTGTGTGTTTTTGGCTTGCACTTTCCTGATGATATCTATTTTGATGTGTGGTGGATGCGATTTGGAATCTGGCACCCTGTGAGTGTTTGGGATGGCCTGATTTTCTATGCTGCTGGTACTCCGGTCTTCGTCTTCCTCTGAATCACTGGAATTTCCTTTGAGGAGAACAAATGCAGTGAAGAAAAAAATATTAATCAACTGCCAGTAGCATCTGAAAGGGCAATAAGCCACTAGATTCGTCTACGTGCTTCATTTCCCTTTAGGAAACAGTGATATGTAAAAAGATGACCAGTTTGGTGTTCTGCATGCATCAGCGCCCTTGCTGCCAAAGCAATGGCTTTTCTAACTGAAGCATCCCCCTGTTCCCTGAACACTTTTTCTTTCTTACATTCATTCAACTTACAGAACAGGGGAGAAGGAAAAAAAAAACCCAACACATTTTAATTCTTCTGCTATTAAAATCAGAAACATATCTAGATGCACAATACACACTTTAAAGGTAATGGGCAAAAAAATGCCATTCATTCTGTAATGGCGTCAAAGGACAAGCATCTCCTTTCATCATGAGCTTCAAAAATATTTTCTCTTTAAACTACCATCCACAGAAATACAGGAAAAGCAAATTCCCCCCCCCCCCCCCCCCCAATACTGCATAAGCCCAGTGTTCTGTACCTTCTGAGGTATTTGTCTACACTGCATTCCTCCCTCATAGGAGACTCCTGCAGTGTAACTGTAACTGGCTGGGAGTTTTTCCAAGTTTGGATATTCCTATCAGCTAAGTAGCTAAGTCCCAGTAGTTGCTGCTTTGGCTGACAGCCACTTTTTTTTTTCCTTCATTAAAGAAATAATATTGGGAATGCACAACGATGATTGATGCGCAAGGAACATCCTGGAAATCTGGATGTTCCTTAAAATTAGACTTGATGGCTCACTGAAAAACCACAGAAGCCGAGAAATTCAGCACTAAACCTGAAAGCCCATGTTCACACAGCCCATTGACTCTAAATATTTCAACACAGGCAGTACAGTGGCAGTGCCAACACATAGGAACAGGAGAGGAACATGAGGAGGAGAAGGGATATGAGTTAACATCTTGGTGCTGGTGGTTTTAGTGTAGCCACTGCTGGCAATGGACATAATTGACCAGGAAAATCCAACTCCCACTGCAAATGGATTAAGGAAGTTTAAGTCTTAAGTCTAAATTTCCTGGCTTTTGTGGGTTTAACTCAGACTCTCAGCGGTATTTGAACATATTTTTGGTGGTTTAATGTCCTGTTTTTAAACAGTGGTATTTTTTTCCCTCCCATACTCAATGAATTCTGCAAGAAACGACACAATAAAATGTTATAAACCTGAATCTCCTAAATATAAATGACTACTAGGTTTTCTGCTATTAGTCCAGTTCAATAGTTTGCCTCCTCTCCCAAAAATAAGTACAAAATATTCTTAGTGTGCACTAAATAATTACCAGGCTGGTCATTTCAGTTTAGATAGGCCATCACATTTCATCAGCACTTCTTACACTTCAACTTTCAACAGTTGTAATGCCACATTTTAAACTGCAAAGAATATTAACTTAGTTTCACAAGACCTGGTGTTGTGTTAGCTTTGCAGCCTCATAACAGAAACACAACTGCTATGAGACTTACTTGCTCTCTTTTTAAAGAGCAGATCAGAAGAGTTGTACATACACACTGGTACTTAACACTTTCATGCCCCCAGAAAAATGAACTGGAAAGCAAGTCAGCGGCCTGCTACAGTTGCTGTGAAGAAGGTATTGTAACACATACCACCCTGCACTGGTTTGTGGCCATTTCTATAAACTAGGTAGCTTGGGATGCAGGACCTAGCTGTTTGTAAGGGAGATCATGGGAAGATTCGGGTTGGAAAGGACCTTAAAGCTCATCCAGTTCCAGCCCCCTGCCATTGGCAGGGATATCTTCCACCAGACCAGGTTTCTCCAATCCCTGTCCAACTTGGCCTTAAACACTGCTACGGATGTGATCCTGCTCTGGGAGGGTGCTACCAGGGAGTGTTTGATTTAGAGCTAAGAGTGGAACAGACCCCATGTGGAGGAGGGCACTATGGGTAACACAGGTTCAGCTAACTTCTTCCTTCACGCACCCCAGGTTTGCCACCTTCACTCCTTGAATGCGAACTCTAAAGGTCCTCCTTGGCACTTTTTAAGGAATCAAAGCTCTTATTGATTTCAAAATCAGAGTTCTCCCTCTAGCCAAGAATGCAGAAACAGGAACTCGGCATTTGGACTGTTGAGGCTGAAAATAGACAGGTTTTCATCAAAGTGCAACTCTGTCCTCCCCTTCCTTAACAGTCACTGTTAAAAGCACTGCCCCTCCATTAGACAGCACCAGCTCTCAAGTATGGAGGGGACTCCCCTCCTTCCCAATCCACGTGAAGGCTGACTATGCGGAGCCAAGTTCATGCGATGAAGGAGGCTGCTCCATGTTCCAATGAGGTTTAAAAATTCAGTGAGTACCTCTGAACTCTCATTCAAATTGTCACAGCTTGGGAGCAGCACATAAATAATTATAATAAGGCACCTCCTGCTTTCATAGCAGCCAGTTAACTGGAGCACTGGTGCCACTTCCTCAGCTATGGAGAGGCCAGCCAAAGAGTCTCTGCAACGTAGCAGAGCAACTCCTGGCTTTTTAAAAATGCAAACAGTGGAAAGCCTTTTGACACACTTTTCTATTAAACAAATGTTAACATACTTGCTGTTGGTTAGCAAACAGTTTAATGAAATGTTTGCGCAGAGAGTCTGGGCTTGCTTGATCCCAATCCCAAGTTTCCCCGTCTTAAGTTTCCAAATGTGCACGCTAACAGAACTTTTTCCAGCCGTTCCTTGCTCTTCAAACAAATACAAACCTGCTCTGTGAACGTCTCGTTTACAAGACATGTAAGAGCTACAGGAAAGCTTCATCTGACCAAAGATTTATTTGCAGTGCAGGCAAAAAAACCCCAACGTCCTCTTAAACACTGCTGTGCAAATGCTTTGTTCTGAATAACCACCTTTCCGGGACAGGGGAGTATTTAACACCCTACCCCCCCTTTTTCTCCCTGTGCTTAACATTCCCCTGACCTAGCCCCGCTGCAGCGCAGATTTAGCCTACTCTATCCAGCTTTCTCGCACCTTCTTTCCAGGAACACTGGGGCCAAACCGCAAAGATTTCACCCCTTCTTCATCCCGGCAGCCCCACGCACCCGCAAGAGCCATCCCTACACACACACACACACACCCCGGGGTTATTTAATGAAAGAGCAACACTGCCTCTTTTGCTAGGCGCATCAGTGTTGAAGAAAACCGATACACACAGAACTAAGGTATCAGAAGGAAATCTTCCCTTTCCTTCTGCAAAAGCAGCCCTCCTCCTAAACGATCCCAGCCTCGGCTACGCGGTTGCCCGAGGAGCCCCTGGCAAGATGTAAAGGGAGGAAAGGCAGAGCTGTAAAGGGACAAGCAGCCCTGCAGCGCCTGCGCCTCCCCCACCGCTGCGTGCAACTTACTTAGGGAAAATAAATAGGTAAGAAGAGCGCAAGGACGCGGGAACGCGCGCAGAGTCGCGCACGCTCGCGGTCTCTTCGCCTCTCCGCGGCCCCCTTACCTGCAGCATGCGGCCCCGGCAGGAGGAAGGCTCGCAGCTTGCCGCCCGCCGTGGCGTTGGTGCAGAGCCCGCGTCCCTCCAGCAGCGCCTGCAGCGGCCGCGCCTCGTCCCGGCGCGGCTGGCAGCTGAGTCCGGCGCCGCAGCGCTCGGTGTAGATGCCGCAGGACTGCCCGATGCGCAGAGCGCAGGTGAGGCAGCAGCCGCAGCCGGGCTCCCGCACCCGCTCGGCGCAGTCGGGCTGCAGGGGCTTGCACTGCTGCAGCGCCCGCGCGTCGCAGGGCTCGCAGCGCACCACCGGCCCCGCCAGCGCCGCCGCCGCCCGCCGGACCAGCAGCGCCAGCGCCGCCGCCGCCACTGCCCACAGCACGCCGGGCCGCGGCACCATGGCAACCGGCGGAGGAGGAGGAGGAAGGGGGGCGGCCCGCCGGGAGGCGCGCACCCCCGGGCCGGGAGCGGGACGGGCAGAGCCGGGGCGCGGCCGGCTGCGGAGCAGCGCGCACCGACGGGGCTGCGGGCACGGGGGCCGCTCGCACACACCCTGCGCTGCCGGCCCCTCTCTCTTCAGCCGCCTGCCCTTAGTCACATAGAGGTAGTCAGAGCCCGCTGGCAACAAAGGCAACTTTCCCTTTCTTCCCCCCCTCCTCCTCCGTGCAGAGCGCCTCAGTCACCGGCACTAAATTATTGGTTTTCCACACAAAAATCAAAAGTACAAAAAAAGCCAAAACAAAACCAGACGGTCTGAAGAAAACTTGGTCCAAAAAAAAAACCGCTTCAGAGAAGAAGGGAGAAAAAGGGGATGAAAAACAGAGAGGGGAGGGAAAAAATGAGTGAGGAGAGCGCGGTCCCCGTCCGTTTATTCTCTTCCCGCCCGCCGTGCCCCGCCGCTCCCGCCCGGCCCGCCCTATATAGCGCCGCGGCCGCCGGCCCGCCCCGCGCCATGGATAAGGAGCGGCGCGGCGCGGCGGGGAGCGGCGGGGCACGGCGAATCCAGGTTTCGGTCGCGGGAGGGCGGTGCGGGCCGTGGGCGCGGCGGTGCCGGGGGTTATGGGCACTTTAGAAGTCAGCTGTAAGAGGGGCACGGCTGCGGAGGGGGGCACGGCGTGTGCCTTTTGTTCCCACATGAAGTGCTCCGTGTGTGCGCGTCCGTGTTCCCGTGGCACCGGAGGCACAGCAACGCTCGCGGACAGTGCCCTTTTTTCGGCTTTTGCTTACACACGCGTGTACACACGCACTCAGGTTCAGGGCATCCCTCGGGACCGGCTCACAGCTCCCGTAACAGCTGCGTTTCCTAGGAATCATCGTAGAATCATAGAATGGTTTGGGTTGGAAAGGATCTTAAGATCACCCAGTTCCAGCCCCCCAAGGAAGATGGGGAGGAATGTATATGCACACATGCACATCTGCACAGATGTTGCTCTCTGGCACAGGGCTCAGCCAGTGTTGTGCCCCAGCATCATGGATGTGTTCCCCTATCTTTTTTCAAGTGCTTTCTGAACTCTTAAAACTTTTCCCTCCATCCGTAAGTTTCCAGTGCCAACAGCCTCTTAAATCTAGAAGAAAAACCAACCCACCCCACAAAAAAAAGCCAACAGTGAAACCCTACATTGATTTTATACAGTGAATGTGTTGGGATTCGGTTCATAGCCACTGCAAATTCTACCTGTGTTCTGCTTAGGCTTACTTCATGGAATGGTTTGGGTTGGAAGGGACCTTAAAACTCATCCAGTCCAACCCCCTGCCACAGGCAGGGGCACCTTCCACTAGAGCAGGTTGCTCCAAGTCCCATCCAGCCTGGCCTTGAACACTGCCAGGGATGGGGCAGCCACAGCTTCTCTGGGCACCCTGTGCCAATGCCTCAGCACCCTCATAGGGAACAACTTCTTCCTTCTAGCTAACCTAAATCTCCCTTCTGTCATTTCAATCCCCCTGTAAAATTGGCTTAACCTAAATAGAGAAATTCTGAACTGGCAAATGCCAAAGTTTGTGATCACCCCTTCTAAAGCTCTCCTGCAAGCTGATGCAGAAGGGAAGGGTGAGGTGTATATGTAAACGTACATATGGTGGTTCAGCCATAGGAACATGAACCAATAATGCTCACAGATACTGGCTTATACAAATGTATTCTGCCATGGGAATGATAAGAGCCAGACTGCTCTGTTTTCAACCCCTTCATCATTAACACTGACACTCACCTCCCAGCAATTCATCAGTTTTCACGTTCAAGGAGAAGAGTGGAGTATATACATTATTGCTCCAGGTAGTGCCCATGGTATTGAAAATCTTGAAAACTGCACTTTTTACAAAACAGGTCTTTTTAGATAATTAGAATAATTTTCTTTTCTCTGTCTTTTATGCAGTAATGATACCTTTTGGATACCATCTCGAAAGGGACACCATACATAGCAGAGTGAAAAATACCTGATTGCACGTGTGAAGAATATGGTGTAAGAGTAGATAAAAGCTATACCTCGGGAAATTAAATGAAGGATGTGTTGGAAGAGAGATCAGCCTTGCTTAATTCTCTGATGGGTGACTGCACCAAAGCTTTTCAGCCTTCTTTTGTCCTTTTGCTCATTTTGTTCCTTGACCAAAAGAGGTCGCAGGTTGTCCAGGATTGAATTAGAGACATCGTAAATCTGTGCAAGCCCATCTACAAAGAGGGAATTGATCAAGATCAAGCACAGTACACAGCATATTTGGTTTGAGGGTTGGGGGCTTTCTGAGACTATTGCAGAAGAGCTGGCTGTTACCTTTTTATCTTACTTTGGTTTAACATCTGTTTATAGATGATGAAGTCTGAAAATCTTTGGGATTGTCTGGCAGTGCGTATCAGGAGAACTCAGGTCTAGCAGAAAGAGGAGGCTGCCTTTCTGCTCTAGCAGTAACACAGTAGGCTTGCACTGTACACTGTGTACATACAGGTATCTTTTCAGCTGGGGCAAGCTTTTATATCATGCTGCTTTCAATACTGAAACAATAATGAGGGGAAATGCTGAGAGAAGGTAAGTAAAATAGGACAAAGGGAATTAGGGGGCAGAACGAATGAAAGAGAGCAACCCTTTTTCTTCACCACAGTTGTACACCTCTTCCTCACACACTAATACCAGTGTAGCTTGTATTTCAAACTGTGAATGTTTGAATCTTTTTATCAACTGAAGTTTGATTTCCACCTGAAATTTGATTTCTACCATCAGAAAGACTTTTTCTGCTTTCTTTTCCCTTTCTTTTCTTTCTTTTATAACTTCTCACAAACTTTGTGATGCACCATTTTGAAGTCCTGATAATACAAGGAGATATTTGCAATGCCACAAAATAAAGGTGGCCCACTATTTTTTAAAAAATATAAAATTGGTGAACTTGGCATAATACTTTTAAACAGCATAAACCAAGGTTAATGCAACATCAAGGTGCTTTGAACAAAAAGCATTCCAAATGGAAAGCTAACACTCAAAGATGGGGCTTTGCAGTCAGTGAGTAGAAAGCCAGTGATGTGTCAAAGATCAGACTGGCCCAACAGCTTTTTCTAAACACCTGGCTGTTGCAGTGTTTTAAACCAATGGGCGCTGCACTACAATGCATTTATAAGATTGAGAGAATTTGGTTCAAAACCTCATTTTGCAAACAGAAGGATAACGATGTATGTAGAAAGCCAGATAAGACACTGATTGAGAAAGAAACCCATTAAAAATCCCAAAGCACACCTATAGCAGCTGAATTACTCTTACAGATCAAACCTTAGTAATATTGATGGAATTCTTCTATGGACAAGGCCAAGGGGTAAATATGCTAAGCAGAAATGTTTATAAAACTGTACCAAATCTGAATGTCCACATCTAAATTTACTGTTTATTCTAGAGGCTTTGCAAATTTATTCCTGTTTATTCAATTTTACTGGGAGAAGAGGGAGAGACAAAAGTCACGTCAGGTTATACCAAACCTCTGCAGTCAGTTCTAGATGATGGATAGCAAAAGAGGAACAACTAACTGAAAGGCACATTGCTTCAGAGAATCTCCTCCCAGTGCCCTAGAGAGTGAGAGTGTAATATATGGAACCACAAAAAGGATGGACTTTACTTCCCCTTTTGCTTTATCCTCCTGCCTCCTTCATATTCAGTTCTCTCTTCGGTGCATTAGCTGAACTCATACCTTTTGTGTACTTGTTTACTGGGGGCTGTGTTTGCTACAGGGGCAAGACGTGATGACTAGATTTGTGGTTGAAGTAGCACTACTTTCTGCTGCATTTTGGAGCAATACAGACATTTTAGCATAGTCCTGTTGTACTGCATATGGTTACATTACCCAACATTTAACTGTCAAGAATGTGAGCTTCCCTGTATAATGCCATTTTATAAAATGGCATTAAAAAAAACTCTTTTCCTATTTCAGACGAAAAATAAATCCCCCTTCGCTGAACTCTAGAGATACACAGCTCATCTTGGGTTGAGGGCTAAATCCACCTTTGCAAAGCGTTCTTTAATTTGGGTCTCTCTGCTCTTATTTTTGCAGACCTTGGAGTTTATGTACAATAAACTTCTGAAGTCAGCAGAAAGTAGGATTTCCTCAATGTGTTCTTGTTGTTCAGAGGCAGACTGCTCAGATTTACAATGAAGTCAGTTGATAAAATCCGTACTTTAAACTCAATTTAAATGGTACTTTCAAGATCACTATTTTCACAATGGCAGTGATTGAGATCTCAGCTATTTCTCACCTGTCTGCAAAAATACACTTTACTGAAAATTTCCTGCAGACCTGCTCCTAGTTTGGGGCAAGATATGAACATCTCACGCATTTTCCAGTTGCCCTCTGAAGCCAAGCATGCAGGCTTACGAAGTGTAAGACTGCATGGATTCCTCACAGATGCCACCCTATGCCACTTGTCTGAAGATGGCAATCTGAATTCAGTGTGACACAACAAACAAGAACTGAATTTGGAAGCAGATAAATTAAGAACTTGAAAGAAATGTAACAAATACTTTGGTAGGAAGTCAAGGGAACTGAACATAGGTTACACATTAGCAAAGACTCATCAGGATTTGTTCCTTTCTTTGCTTACAAAAACAGTTACCAAACATTTGCCTTTACTAATTGAGGCATCTTGTTAACCACAATAGAAGGGAAGATAGCTGATAGGTTTCCTATTGCAAAGCTCTTATCCAGAGAGGTGTTTGTCTCTTTTATGTACTATTTAGACATTATATAGTGTCATGGCAATATAAATCTCCTGCAATTTAAAGGGAAGAGGGGAATTAGACCAAGGAAGAAAGAAAGGAAAAAAATCTAGCTCTGAGGACTTCTTCGCAAGAAATTGCTGCTGGGCCAAATGTTCCCCACACCCACACTGCAGCCAGCAATCTGGTTATTGTGCAAGATCCGAAATGCAGGTGTCATAAGAGGTAAAAGGAGAAATGCTGCTGCTTCAAAAGTGTACAGTCTGCTGGAGCTAGGTATACTGACACACCTGACCTTCTGCCTGTGAGTAAAAAATCAACAACCAGACTATAATAAAAAAGTCATATCCTACATTAAAATCACAGTGAGTCATTGCTTGAACTACTCATGTTAACATCGCACAAGTCTCAACCATTTCCAACCGAGAATGGCATTTATAACATCCTATATATTGCCCTAGACATCGAACTATTGATTGTAAATTGCCATTATTTGTTATACCTTCTCTCTTTGCAACTCTATTGTTTCTTTTTTCTTTAGCTTGGATATCAGACTTAGTGCATCTTAGTCCAGCGCTGGGCAGCATGATACCAAAAGCCTCTTTGGCCTCACAGGAGTTAAGGTCCTTTCTTCTTTTGATCACACTGGCCAGGTCTGAGGTCCATATGAATGTCCACTGATATCAACCTTCTGGGTGCTAATGCCTATGGAAGTGATAGGCTATGATCTTAAAACAATCAATTCGTATACACGTTTTTTAACCAGTAACTCAGTTACGTAAATAATACCAGGAAAAACACTCATAGTGATTACCATCAATTCACACTCAGTTTACTCTCCTATTCCGTTTCTTTGACTAGGATTTTGATCTCTTGAAAGACAGCAGTATTCATACTTGCCATTCTATAAGCAACTCATCATTTTGAGTACTTCTGCTGATCAGTTAAAGAATTTTGATGTCCACCACAGAGACCAAGAAGTAAGTCATTTCTGATCAGCAGACCCCTTTAAAAATGTCTCAAATTCCAAATCAGTGGCCTTTTTTAAAATGTAGGTCTGTATTTTTGCAAGACTTCAGAAAGAATATTGTTCTCTTTGACATGCAGAGCATACTTTTGATAAAAGATACCAATTAGTAGATTCTGAAGCTCTAAGCACCTTCATAGTATTTATTGCGCAATATATGCTTAACAGGCCTGTTAAGTTTTCAGTCTGAAACCTGATTTACAATGGCATGCACAGAATTGTAAAGGAGCAAAACCAGGGCACAAAAATTGTACTTTCCTGTAGGAAAAATAAGTTTGCTACACTTACTAGGATTAGTGTAGGCATTTTAAAATATAAGAGAAAGTCTCATGGATAAGAGGTGTTTGTTTCTTGTTTCACAAGCAAGTTTTGTTTGATAGATGCTTTGTAAATATGTCATCAGTGGACATTTCAGCCTTTTCCCAAAACAGAACAGGAATAACAAAATCAAACCATGGCTGAGTTCTAATACTTGCTGGAATATTTGAATGGCTCCACAACAGTGATGTATCTCTTGATGACAGGACACTGGCACAGTGGAGTAGAATCACTATGAACGATATGATCCTAAATCCATCAAATATAATAGGAACCTCTGTCCTTTTAGGAGCCATTAGTTAGGGTCTTCAGCTGGAGTATAGCTTCTCACAAGAATCTGGCCACTGGATGTGGGAACTGCACAAAGGGATCCATCCTCAGATCTGCTATTGACTGAAAGGAAAAAATTCCCAGGAACACAACAGAAAACCACTGGGGTTTTATTATTATTATTTTTAATATAGTCACATTCTCAAGTCTGGGAAGCCCTACCTAGAAAGATAACAGAAATACATATGACATATTTGATGACGCATGCTTAGTATCCCATGCTGTCTGATGCTTCTTGTTGTTGTTCTGTTTTTCAAAAGTCTATTTCCCTGAGGATTAGTCAGAAAATTATTGTGATTTTTCTTGAACAGGATCGTAAATAGGCTGGTTCCAAATTTCAGCCTAGCTACCCTTGCACAAAGCCTATCTCTGCAATCCACAAGAGTGTTGTATGTCTCAGTTTTGGCTCTGAGCCACAAACTCTGTCCGTTTTAGGGCGAATCTGGAAAGCCAAATTGCAGCATACAAACAAACATTCTGCTTCTTTTGTGTACAGTAGTTTCTCAGAAGGATGTCACAAACAGTGCTGGAAAGATAGGTACATCTTTTTGTTACAGATGGGGGTGTGACCACAAAACAAGGGTGTTAAATCAAATCCTTTTCCTGCTGCTTAAGTCATTGGCAATATTCCTGATGACCTGGGGGCATTTGCGTCTGAACTACTGATGGCCCTTCAATCCATGCGCATAAAGAGACATTAGGTCTAGATAGGTCTAACAGACCAGTCCAAAATACAGCCTTGCAGTGCACTCAGTGCAGAACAGGAGCTTCTGTACTCAGTACTTTAACTTACTGATCTGATAGCACTGCAACAAGCTGCTTGTTCACGTAGATTTTAATAGGGAACTGAAGTTACAGCACAATCCCTTGGGCATTTTCTGTTGTTCATTAGAGGAACAGGACTGTGGTCTCATTAGTGAACACTATATTTAAAATAACTTGAAAATATGGGCACTTTAGGCTCACCTGCTGACATTTAGGATGAGAGGAAATTGCCTCAGGTTGTGCCAGGGGAGGTTCAGACTGGGTATTAGAAAATATTTCTTCACCGAAAGGGTGATCAGGCATTGGAACAGGCTGGCCAGGGAAGAGTTTGAGTCACCATCCCTGGGTGCTTAGGGACATGGTTTACTGGTGGACTTGGCAGTGTTAGGCTTATGGTTAGATTCAACGAACTCAGAAGACTTTACCAACCTCAATGATTCGATGATTCTATCATCTCTGAAGAGAAGTCGTTGTGGACCACGTCTTCACAAATGAAACACTACTAGCTGTCTGTTAAACAAAATGATCTCTCACGGGGATCTTAGTTTATAGTTTTAGGAAGGCGCACTATGGCAGTCACATTGTTTGTGGAATTCATTTCACTGGTTCAACTGTCCTTTCCTAACAACTCTAAGAATGAAGAACAACTCTTCTGAAATTAATGGAGCTACAACAGATCAGTTTATCCCTCTCCTTATTGGCTTCTTTATCTTAGTCTCTTCTTTATACAGTTTCTGCACTAAAACCTTTGTTGAGTTCAGCCAGAGTGGTCAGAAGTATGATGATAGCAATTTTTACTGAAATAGATATAGTTTTGAATACTCACATATAGAGTTATTATCACAGGAGGGTATGAAAAAGGTTGTACTTACAAAGATAATAGTCCTATTTCTGCAGCTGTGTCCCTCCTATGTGCATTTTATACGACATACAACTGTTTCAGTCTACTAGAAAAGTGATTTCAAGCAGATGCTTTCTGAGCTTTCTGGGCTCATCCACAACCAAACTTCTTAACAAGAGGTTTTATTTCACCAGACAGGAGCCAAAGATAAGGGCTTTCTCTTTTCATTAAAAAGTCTATTCTTCATTTTAACCAACCTAATTAACTGGCTTAAACAGCTTCTAGTTCATAAATGCCTCTCTAAGGAAAACACCAGAATAACAATTATAGTCACTTTTTTCCATGGACTACGTATGCAACCACATATTTTATTCCTATTCCTTTGAATTAAACATGGATGCCCAATGTGATTTTGAAAGGAATAAGTCATAGCAGCATTTTATAATTAATACAAATGATAACTGGCCTACTGACAGATGAGGCTGCATCAGAACTTCTCCAACTCCAAATTAGGAGAACACTAAGTTCAAGAAAAAGCCTATTGCAGCTTTGCTGTTGATAACAGATGCCAGTATACCAGGATGGTCACTAATAATGCCAGTTTCATTCTCTCCTGTTCTGAGCACTGTAAAAAAATCATCTTATCTGAATGTGGTACCTGTCTTTAAAATAGGTCTCTTCTTTAATATTGAATTTTTTGTTATTTAGTATTTTAAGTTAAATCCACTTATGGACTGAATTGCCTTATATCAGTCTAAACTGAGAATCTGCTCAGATGAGACCAGATTAATTTAAAACCACTTTAGAGAGAGACTAGGTCATATTTTTCTAAGCTAGGCAACCTTGATATTAATCTAAGGACCTGACCCTCTGAATATTTATTATTATAGGGATAGCATATTATTATATATAATAATTATCTATAATAAAAATAGCCGGGTGATAAATATATACAGATACAGACACATGTAACTATATTGAACTTGCCATCAGAAAATGTGGGTCATACAGTCATTCCCACATCCGTTTGTGCGACCAAAAGAAGGAACTCAATGGAATGCTTTTAAAAGCTATCCTTTTTTTTTCTTCATTATTCTCAATTAGATATAAACAAAAAGTGAAAATATGCCTAGACGAAGCTGAGCAGTTTTGCCTTAATAATCCAACCAGAGGTCCAAAACCATTTTGACTGAAAAAGATGAATAATAGCCATCAGATTTTTTTTTTTTTCCAGACAACTGAACAGCTCCAAAATCTGGAAATTATTAAACATATAAATATCACACCACCCCCCCCCACCCCCCCTTTGGGATGTTAAAAATATTAAAAACAATGGAGAATCATTTGAACTAAGTCATCTGCTGTCCTATGTTGTGGGATCTGCAAGATGTGGCAATAACAGACAATATAAAAACACAAAGTTCTTAGAAGAAATCTACATTTGGAATTAATTTGTTAAACTGTGAATTTTGCACTTTCAAAAGCAACAGCATCACGATTTTCAACCGTGCATTGAAAATATGCTAGTAGTAGTAAGATGAAGGCAATATTTTATGTCTTCTGGAGCCATTATTATTTCCATATGGTGCAATACCTTTCACGCTATTGTGATACGCTGTAATCCTGATTGCTATGGTGACTGTGCCTACTTTATTGTATTACAGGCATCTAAATCACATCTTTAAATGGCAAAGATCGGAACCCACAAATACTGCTCATACACTGCCATAGTTCAGTGTAGGATAGAGAGAGGCTTACAGTATCCCAAGCAAATGGGAGCCTATCATTTAATCCCATTGTTATAAAACACCACCAACAATTTGGAGCATAAGAAAACAAATAATCCTTGCACTATGTGCAATGGAAAATACTGTTAGCACTGACTGAAATGTGGCTGAAGCTGCTGAGTGCAGCAGTTACCCTCCGCTGGGGTACACATTAGGAGTAGTTAAATTTCCTTATTCAAGGAAACTGTTGAAGCAATAGGGAGCCACCGCCCAAAACACAAGCCACATGCATGGCTGGTCAGATGCTTCCCTGTGTGGGTGGAGGGATTTCTCTGGGAGCTGAACACAAACACAGGGGTTGGGCATTGCTGGAGTAGGGTCAGAAGAGAAACAAGCAGCCCTAACGCTACAGAAACGGCAGCGAAGCACACCAGAAACAGCTTTAGGTAGAGCAAATAAAGGCAACTGAAGTCAATGGAATGACAGACATTCAAAATTGGCTTTTCTACTTCTTTTAAGGAGTGAAAATAAAAATCCCAAATAGCAAAGGAAGTAGTCCCATAGGCCTTGGAACTAAGGGTTGTCAGCCAGCCCAAAACCCCTAATCCACACACAAATCTAGCCGGGCCTCTACCAAATAATCAGCTCCTCAGGAATGACTGATTTTCGTGCCTTAAGGACAGCAAGCTTTCTTTTTCTAGACTCAGGGCATTTTTAAGGGCTCTCCACAGGAGTTCAGCTGCCTTTTCTCAGTTACTTACAACTATTTATAAATTTTGACAGTTTATCCATTAATCTTTTGTTAAACATTTATCAAAACATCCCCCACAGGGCATCAGTGCTTAAACATTTATTTTATGGGGATCAGACTTGGCTAGGTACTGTGCCTTTCCCTTTTGTACTCATCCAATCCAAGTGGGTAATTTTGAGTCCATGGCTGCACATCAAGGTTTCCAAATACAGAATGATATTTAGAAATTATTTCAGGTCCAATCTATACATCTCCAAAATTCATGCAAGTTAGTGGTTTTAGGCTAGGTACTGGTAGAAGATTGTCATAAATTGAGGTGACCGGTCAATTTTATGGCTAACTTACGTAAAGAACGTTCACCTTGAGCTTGCAAAGGAATGGGTTGCCCAAGAAGCTGTGGCTGCCCCATCCCTGGCAGTGTTCAAGGCCAGGCTGGACAGAGCTTTGGGTGACATGGTCTAGTGTGAGGCAT
The DNA here is from genome assembly GCF_034315485.1 of Pezoporus occidentalis. NCBI lineage: Eukaryota > Metazoa > Chordata > Aves > Psittaciformes > Psittacidae > Pezoporus > Pezoporus occidentalis. The sequence goes on along the minus strand of NW_026914718.1, from coordinate 995,255 downwards.
CCCTGCCCATGGCAGGGGGTTGGAACTGAATGATTTCAAGGTCCTTTCCAGCCCAAACTATTCTATGATTCTATGATCAATATAATAAAGATGAAACACAGTTTGTTTGCCCATGGATTCTTCTCAGAGGGATATGTAAAATGGTATTTATGTGCGCCTTTTTGTTGCTGGCACCATGAGCAGAGCTCCTGCCCACAAACATCACTAGAAAAAGACAGTTAACTCCACGGGCAGAGTTTATACACTACTTTGTTGTGGCACTTGCACCAAAATTTGGACCACCTTATCTTTCATTTGTTAATTGTATAATCTTAAGTGTAGAATTATATTCACAAGTCTGCCTTGACTTCCATATTAACAAGAGAGATTTAAAAGTAGAGCATTTCATTCAACCTAATCTTACCATGCTAGTTACATGATAGTGCTATCGTTATTTATATGACAGTAAGATAAAGTTTTGAACTAGAACCAGGCAACCTGGTTGTGTGGGTACATGTACAAACATAAGAAAAGAGAGTCCTTGCCACAGGCATCCCATAAATAACAAAAGAGAATTAAAGAGGTTGCCTGTGGTACACTGTAGTCTGATTTATAGTCCCCCAAACTCTAAATCATAGAATCACAGGATGATTTGGGTTGGAAGGGACTTTAAAGCTCATCCAGTTCCAAGGCTCTGCCATGGGCAGGGACACCTTCCACTAGAGCAGGTTGCTCCAAGCCCCTGTGTCCAACCTGGCCTTGAACACTGCCAGGGATGGGGCAGCCACAGCTTCTCTGGGCAGCCTGTGCCAGCACCTCAGCACCCTCACAGGGAGGAACTTCTGCCTAAGAGCTCATCTCAATCTCCCCTCTGTCAGGTTAAAGCCTTTCCCCCTTGTCCTGTCCCTACAGGCCCTTGTCCAAAGCCCCCCTCCAGGTTTCTCAGTGGCCCCTTTAGGCACTGGAGCTGCTCTAACATCTCCCTGGGCTTCTCTTCTCCAGGCGGAACCAGCCCAGCTCTCTCAGTCTGTTCTCCACAGGAGATGTGCTCCAGCCCTCAGAGCACCTTTGTGATCAAAATCAGAGTAGATTTTGCATACAATTGTACAAAGGTTTTCTTTTCCCTGTACAAAACATTCACATTTTCCTTAGCAAACCCTTGCTTCTGTGCCTACAAAGCACTTTGTCAGCCACTCAGAAGCACAGATTCAGCTGCTTGTTCACGCTGCAAAATGGATCAGTGAAATGATCTTGCTCATTTAGATGGGAACATCAGGCTGTCCAGTCACCCAGCTTCAGACAAAGCAGCTCTCTCGTGTATATGGTGCTCTGCAAGCACTTCTGGACACAGCTGTGAGGGAAGCAAACTGTGATGCTGCAGTGTGGGGTAGGAATTTAATAAAGAGGATTTGCTGCCAGAGGAGCTGCAATGTTAAACTGCACCTTCAGCTTATATATATATAAAAAATATATAAATGCATATATGTGTATGTACATACCTATTGCAAACACACATCACCCCCGGAACAGAATTTCTGGGTGAGTGTAATTACACCAGTTCTCTCCAAGACTTAACCCCAACTGACAAAAGGTGCCTTCCATCAGTGTGGCTGTGACCAGACCAGGGGTTGTCCTTAACAAAACTGTGTCAGCCACGATGTGTGAAATTTCTCTGTTAAACAAAAATACCGCCTTCTTACACCAGCACAGGGTCACAGGCTAACTTCTGTTTGCAGAGTCGTGCTTTGCCAGGCATAAAGCTGTATTACTTGATGGCAGCATGGAGCCATACGGGGAATGAGTTGCTGGTCAACAAGGTTCAGATTTTAGTTAAGAAACATCGATGTATTGAAAAGCTGACTGGCATCTTTGTTGGCATATCATAACACTGAACAAACACTGCATGCATACAGTGAGGCTTTTTCTCACTCTTGATATGATCTCACGTTAAAGGCAGAGCCATGCAGTAGAGCAGAGCTGCTGCCATATGTTGTACTTGCCCTGCGCCGCAAGCATCCCAGCTTCCTCCTCGATCCTTCCTGTATCACCCAGGCACAGGTTCTGTGGTGGTCCCTTTTTTTTGTAAAGACAGGAGTCTTCAACAGCCTCAAACATCTCAAGGTATGAAGCAGGCCTATGTATTTTATTAACATAGGTTAATAAAACAACAACCACCACCAAAAACACAACAACAAAACTGAGTGATTGCTTTTGTAACACCATTATCCAGGGAACGACACAGAGGACTGCAACAGTGAGGTTACAGGGCTCAGGACTCCATGGGAGCTGAGGTACTAAGCAATAAGCAAGACAAAAAGGAGGAGCACCAAACCAACAGGGCTGATCAGGATACTTCACTCCTTCCTTGCACTACAGCCAGTGATAGCCTCACTTCACTACTTAACAGGAAAGGCTTGTTATTGAGGTTAATAGCAGTTCTTATTTGCCTTTAAGAATCAAGAGAACTGGCCTCTGGCATAAAGTGAAAACTTCTGGGATGCCTGTAATACCCGTGTTGTTTCAAAACTAAATACCCTGCTCCAGTCCCTAGGGCAACAGAGTTTCTCAGCACACTTGTGGCACAAAAGACAACGCCAGTCTTAACTATATGAGCTCTAGTAAAACAGGCCAGGAACCATTCTTTGGCCTCGAGACTAACTAGTATGACAGGAGTCACATCTGCAGTGCTAACCTCTCCTGTTTTCTGAAACCAGAGTAGTCACATCCACACTTCCCTACACGTCTCCTTCAGGACACCATGCAACCACAAAGCCTCACTGGGGTTGCAGTTTCAGGAATGGTCCCAGTGGACCATTGCTTTACTGCCCCAGACTGCCCAGGCTTTGTTTTGGGGGGAATGATGATCAGCTTGTGCCACAGCCCTCACTAACAATCTGACACTATTGAGCACTGCAGAATAAGGCTTTTACTTGTGAACTGGCTCTGTTTAGTTTAATAGTATAAACACAGACTTAGAGTCTTCTGTGCGCAAAAGGGTTATATGGGTTCAAGGGCAGATCGGACAAGCACTTGGAAGATAGGTCTACTGAGAGCTGTTAAGTAGCCAAACCACAGCAGCTACAGAAAATCCCCTGAGCTAAAAACAGCCGGAGATTAGGAGAACGGTCAGGAGATGTGTCATATATGGTTGTCCTGTTCTCACTCTTTCCTGGGAATCAACTCAACAGCCAGTCTTCGAAACCGGACAGACGGACCTTTGGTCCACACTGGTGAAGATATTCTCATGCTCTCAGGAGTCACAGAAGCCAGGAGTGCAGCACTGAGCTCAGTTGCCTGAGACTTTCTTTTTATACACACATGTAGATAGACACATACACATTTGCTCTCTTTTGTATGATTACGATCTCTTCCTCCTCACCGAGGAGACTATGAAGTGGCAGGACACCCATGCTGACACTGCAGCTCTAGCAGTGGTCTCGCAAGGGGATGATCAGAGCAGGGAGCTTTGTAGTCAGCTGCAGCCAGGTTTCCAAAATTTAAGCCTGAGTTTCCTACACATTAATTAGGTAGAGAGTACATCAGGGTGCCACATGCACAACTTATTTTACTTCACTTTGTAGTTCCAACACAGAAAGGAACAGCTTTCTTCCCGAAATCATTGCTGCGCCTTGCTGGATTTTGTGCTGTGGTGTGTGGCCTTCGTGCCAAGCTACGTGATTTTTCAGATGGTGTTTTGATTTAGCCTGAAAGATCCTGGTTGATCTTCCCTTCACACCGCTGGAAGCCTTTCTTCCTAAATGGAGCTGCTCTTGATTTCTAACCTGCCCTTGGATAGAGAGGAGGATGCTTCCTTTCAGCAAGCATCCCAGTGGTGACTGCATCCTGCAGGTCCAGCACGCATTCACTCACAGTCTGGACAAAACACTCACTTTTTATTTCTCTAACTATGGCCAGTAAACTATTTATGAACAGGGATAAAGAAAAGGGGGAGGTTTGTGAGCAAATCTGAAGACAGTTTTGTTCTTCAAGGCACCACTAATCTTGACACAAAGTAAATGTCAATGAGCAATTGCACAGTCCTAGAAGATGTATCAATACCCGCCCTTTACGTGTTAGTTCTTTCCTGGGCACTGAATGAAGTGTGTGATAGTCACTTGATTAATCACAGAAGCCGAAGGTCTGAGTCCATCATGCAGCCTGGAACCTCTGCAAGCAGACAGCATATTTCTAGCCTGAAATTTATCCCACAAAGCTGTTCCCCCTTGGGGATGAGGGTAATCAAACTAGCAACAAAGTACTTGTAAGAGATCAACTACGTTGTGTACAGTGGGTTTTGGACATTTGTCTGAGGCTGCTAGTCAGATATCAGAGAATGACGTTAATGCAGCACCAGGAAAATGGTGTTAGTGTCATTTAATTTCCACCTTTGAAAAGAAGGTCAGAAGGTAAGGGCTAGAAATAAATCTCTTAATGATATCAGGGCTTAATACAAAGACATTAACACACATGGGTGAGGCATGTTGTACAGAGCCCTATTTGCTGTTACCTACGAATGTGTTGTGTGCAAGGGAAAGTGTAAATTGTGTCAATGAAATAGCTGGATCAACTACAATATGAAAATAGAGTTCCTAAAACTCACCTGAGATGCTGAGATGCAGCCTGCCTGCGGCTTTATGTACATGGGCAGCACTTTCTTCATTATTTGTTTAGCAAATGTTCCTGACCACATATAACTTTCCCTGTTGCTGACTATACTTCAAAGTTTTGATACTAAACAAAACCAAAATACATGACCTGGATGATGGGGCAGAGTGTACCCTCTGCAAGTTTGCTGATGACACAGAAGTGGGAGGAATGCCTGATACACCAGAGGGCTGTGCTGCCACGAGGAAGGACCTTGACAGGCTGGAGAAACAGGCTGACAGAACTTTGTGCATTGAACAAAGTCCTGGTGAGGAACAACCTCATGCACCCACATACGCTGGGGGGCACCCAGCTGGAAAGCAGCTTGGCAGAAAAGGGCCCATGGGTCCTGGTAGACACCAAACTGGACATGAACCAGTGATGTATCCTTGTGGTAAAGAAGGCTAATGGTATCCTGGGCTGCCTTAGACCAACTAGTATCAGCAGGTCGAGGAACTGGTCAGGGCAGGCGATCCTTCCCCTCTGCTCAGCACTGCTGAGACCACACATGGATTGCTGTGTCCAGTTCTGGGCCCACCAGTACAAGAGAGACGTGGACATACTAAAGAGAGTCCAGTACGGGCCACAAAGATGATGAATGGATCAGAGCATCTCTCTTACGAAGAAAGGCTAAAGCAGCTGGGACTATGCAGCCTGGAAAAGACAAGGCTTGGGGGGGAAATCTAATCAACGTGTATACAAACCTAAAGTGAGGGTGCAGAGGATGGAGCCAGGCTCCCAGGAACCAGGCTCAGTGATGCCCAGTGACAGGACCAGAGGCAATGGGCACCAAATGAAAGAGGAGCATCCCTCAGAACATCGGGAAACGCTTCTTTATTGTGAGGGCGACCAAGCAACCAAGCACTGTCACAGGTTACCCAGGGACACTGTGGTGTCTCTCTCCTTAGAGATACTCAAGAGCCACATGGACAGGGTCCTGGGCAAGCAGCTCTAGGTGGTCCTGTTTGAGCAGGGGGTTGGACCAGATGGACTCCAGTTTCCTTTCAACCTCAGCCATTCTGTGCGATCCCTGTGAACTTCCTGGTCAATACTAGAGGCAGATTTCTTCTGAAAACAGAGACATTTTCCATACGAGCTGTTGATCTTTATATTCTCTCTCCAAAACCAAAATCCTACCTGTTTTATTTTCCATAGTTAGTAATGGTCATCAGCATTATTATTTTCTCCTTCTGAACTTCTGTTCTAAGACAAATGATCAACAGTTCTTTGTTATCTTTCCTTCATGCTTCCTTAATCCCAGTGCCATCTGGGCCAAAGCATTCACCCAAAACCTCTCTTATCCTGCACGTAACACTTCTGGCCTATGTGTTAAAGGTATATGCTTTACTGCATACCATACCTGTTTTTTGTGTTAAATCTAATAAATATACACATCTATTCCATCATATCTTTATCCAAGCACAGCACTTCCATCGAAACTAAAGACTGCCAGCTGTAAGCAGCTATTCTCATCTGTCAGAGCGCATTAATGGGCCAGACCACTATTTAGTGACTACAGAGAACAGTAAATAACCAAACACCCTTATTAATTTTGAAGGCAAGATATTTAATTCATCTTTAAGTCATATCTGAGATTTATCATTCTCAAAATACTAAATAAAACAAAACAAAACCATACCAAGCCTCAGAAGCTGCTTTACTCATTTCATAACAATAACTCAGAGGAGAAAGTGTAAACAGGTAAAGTATAATTGATACATCTTTGCTCTGACAGCCCAGGAGGTATGCAAAGCAGAGAGGTGTTCAAGGAGGCAACCAAACAATTAAAGGAGAATATGCCAAGATAATCTGTTTGCAAAGTGTATGTGTGGATTTCTATGTCCAGCCTACATTCTGCCTTCTTTATGTGAAGATACTGACATTGAACTGAATTGAAATTTATTGAAAGAGGAATATTTCCATCTCTCTGAGGGGTGTACTAGGGTAGGAAGGGAATGTCTAATTACTTATCAACTCTGTAGGTGGCAGAAGAAATTTAACTTATTGATTACAATTAAAACACCTCCATTAGTCACATTTCCAGTCCAACTGGTAGATAATACTAAGGCACTTGCTATAAGCAGTGCTTAAATAAATTGCTAGCTCTTGGTTTTCTAGTAGGTCTTTAACCATTAGCTGAAACATTCCTATAGTGATAAGAGGGATTATATTAGCAGTGTTCTGATTTTGCACCATTTTTATATGACAATAACTCCACTAAATCTACTGCCATATTCAGAGAGGGTAGATTCAGAGCTGTATTTCTCACAGAAAAAAGGGATACCAAATACAATCTCAAGTTCCTTCAGAAATACTTAATTTACAACAGTAAATGTGGTGCATGTTTGTCTTTTTCTCTCTGGATTCTGAACTAAATGGTATTTTTTGATTGCTGAATGATAATAGCAAGTAAACATTTAGGCTGTCAGTAAGTGTTCTGCTCTGGACATAGGTCCTCCCTGCAATAGTTATTCATGAGTGAAAACACTAACCTTACATCCGCTCGAAGCATTGCACTTACTAGGAGTAATTCGCCTTAGTGTGAGCAAAAATGTATAACATACCAGTTATTTGAATTAACTGGGCTCATTTTGGCACAAGTGGACTAAGGAACACTTGTATGTTCCTCCTGCAGGGGTTGGGGAACCAGTAAACTACACAGAAACATCACTTAAAAGCTGCTGGATATAAATTGTTGGAAGTAACCTCATCTACAAATACAAATAGCATCTACAAATACAAATAGCATCCAGCACAGCTGCCCACAGCCTTAAGTGAGACTTTCCAAAAGGGTATGAGCTGCCTGTTCACTCCCCCATATAGTCCCTCGACTCTTTTGCAGCCATCACAACTCTCCATGCTCAGCTTCACAGTGGATGTGACAAATCATTCCCATAAGAGCCAAGGCAAGTGACATCTCTCCATGATGAAATAGGACAGAAATAGAAATGTTAAAGCAACAGGCGTGTTCTAAAGGGATTTTAATTAAACCAATAAAACTGAGGTATGACATTAACACTGGTACTGTAATTTGTTTGCCCTTTTATTGTGCTGTACTTTTAATACTCTGTTCATCGTGCCATAATTGCTTAAAGCAAAAAAACCCAACCCTGTACAATCATTACAAGCTTTGTAGACAAGCCAGTAAGGCAACTTTTACATAATATGACAGTGCACAATAACTACACCCTAAACAAAAGCATGCTTTCTGATAAGCATGTGTGAATGCGTGTGCATGCCTACAGACCAGACTGCAGTATCTGCCATCTTGGATACTTAAATTTAAGCCCCTAAGAAAGAAGCCACAGTTTTAAAAGTGCTCACCTCCCATTACTTGACAAATATGAAATTCAAGCTTTTAAGTAATGTAGGTCATTGAGTTTGGCATTCAGAGCCAGGGTTTTGAAAATACTCAGGCATGTAAAGGTGCAGACAGTCAGCTGGTGTCTTTTTTCCACTGGACTGTCCAAATGTAAAGGTTTGTGAAAAAAAATCTACTCATGGGTCATACTCACATGCCAGATATACACTGAAGTCCTGCACTTACCAATGGATGGAGCAAGATTCCTCTGGAGCAGGATGATCCCATGTCCAGGTGGATTAGGAAGTCCTGAACAGCAGCGTAGCAACTGTGTTCTTATGAGATGCAATATCAGTCAAAGTTTTCATCTGAGAATTGGGGTTTCCTCTTCCACTTCCAAACTACAGCTCTGATCTTATGTGTGCCATAAGACCCAACAAAAGGGCACGCTGCCTTTGCTCCTTCAAGAAAGAGAAACAAATATAGGAAATACATCTGCTCATCCTTTTTGAAGGTTTTCAGTGATCAATTCCAAGTCAAAGATGAGAGCCACAAAGGTTTAACCAACAGGAAAAACTGGCATGGGGACTTTAATGGAATTGGAATAAGTTAATGTGTTTATCTAGATTTATACAGTTTCCCTTGGCACCTAACCTTAATCTGCACCAGTTGGAACACTTCAGCCAAATTGTATTTTCTGTTGGCAGGTATTTGCCATTTTTAGGTACAGGTCTAGCAGTGAAGATAATTGGGATGAGCTGGCATAGAATTTACATCAGCAATTGGCAACTTTCTTCCTGTTTTCTTTGGAACTTGGAACAGGAAACCAGGAGAAGATTGGCCTTTTTTCCTATGATTTATATGTGAAATTTCTAGGGCTTGGAAAAGCCACAGAAAGGTCTTGAAATTTCAAATTAAAGCAAATAGCATGTTGTAATTTATTTAACAAATGATAATGTAAACTGCACATAAACATAACAGGGCTTTTTACAAATATGTTCCTTGGCTGTGATCATAGGGAACATTTAGAGTCAAACTGAGGGACTAGAATAGGAATTTGTCAATGGTTTATTGTATTGAAAATGGACAGTAGAACATATGCAGCCTTTATGGTGGATAAACACTCAAAAATGGGAATGTCCATCTGTCTCTAGTTAATTTTTCCTCTGATCTCTTTCAGATATCCCATGCTTTCTTAGGCAATATTCTGCAAATGTGGGTCTGGACCTTCTGCCTTTGTTGCCCAGCCTCCCACATGCTGGTGAGGTTCCAGTGAATCCCTTCCCACATGATGCTAAACCTGTCGGTCAGTGGTTGGTGAGTAACAGCCATTGCGTTATAGAGATATTGGATGGAAAGCCTTGAATCCCTCCCATCCTAACCTACGAAGCAGTAGGTTATACAGTCCATTTCCTGTTCGTACAAATCCCCAAAGCCTTACAATTCAAATGCCAAAACCTTAGAAATGTACGTAAATGAGCCTTACAAATCATAAGTGCTTACAACACTCGCTTTGTTTTCCAAGGGAAAGGAGACATCTTAATAGACACTTAACATGAATTGTATTTTTGTGAATTATTTTATATATATATTTGTATATTTTTGTGAATTAACATGAATTATAACTTTGTGAAACCTTCATTTTAAATTCCTAAAAATTTATTTCCTGAAGTTACCCAAAGCCAGTCTGCATTTCTGAAACTTGACAACACTTTTGTCTCCACATGTTTCAGTTTTGGCATTATGGATTTGCTTTAATTACCCCTCTCTCCTAATTCTGAAAAATGAATCATTACAACCTGAGCACCATACTGAGAGAAGAATGGACACTTGCATAAGGATAGCTAAACAGTATGAAACTGTACTTTTGTATGTTTGCTGGATAAAACTGAAATGGAAGTAAGTTCAGGAAGTTCACTGAGTATAACAGCAAGGTAACTCAGCTATACAGTTACAAAAGTATTAGTGATCTTGCAAAGATGAATCAGACAGCCACACTTGTTCTCAACAAAACTGAAACCAGTTGGATGATACAGTCACTGCAAATCGTTCTGCAGAGAGGGTCTTTTTTGGTAAAAAAATAATCCTGCACGGTTCAGACCATTTGTATTAGCAAAGCTGAAGATCTTGCTCTATGATCAGTTAAAATGATAACTTCTTTTCCTCACAGCTTTGTATTTTTGTTCGCTAAAACTCTTCCTACAAGTGCAGTGATAATGCTACATACATTTTAAGAGATATGCGTTATCTGGCTAGTACTAAATTACCTGTGTTGATTGGGTTGACAGAGCCTTAGGTGACATGCTCTAGTGTGAGGTGTCCCTGCCCATGGCAGGGGGGTTGGAACTAGATGATCTTAAGGCCCTTTCCAATCCTAACTATTCTATGACTCCATGATTAGCTGGACAGGTCATATTGTTCATACATTCTGATTAAGTTATTGTGAATACTGTGTCAAGGCTGAATTTCACCTTTTTTTTCATTGCAGACACCCAAACTTGTAATTCAGTATTTGAGAGCTGTCCTACTTTCAGTTGGGTTGAAAATGTCCATTGTAACCATTCTGCGTTTTTATAATGAGTAGTTTTAAAAATTATATGAGGGAGCTTTTCTGACAGGTGAATATATCTAAAATAGTCAGACCCTGTTTCTAATAGCTAAAAAAAACAGTAAGCAAAATATATAAGCTATTATCCCTGATTTAACTTCAAAGACAAGTCTTTTCTTTGTTTTATCACAGTAAATGGGTTTTTAAGTTGAGAACCTATAGACATGAATAATCTTACCAATTTCCAGCTTACAATAACGTGTACATCTGAACAACTGTCCTGATCTGGTAACCTTTAACTACTACTTAATGTCAGACTTTATCAAATCCAAAGTTATTACCCAAAATTACTAGTAACATGACTTGTGTGAGACTGGCCTTTATCCAGTTAGTGGCAGATATAACTGAGTCAGAATACCCATTGCCCATTAACAACTGGTAGGCCAATTCACAAAGAAGATAAGAGGACCCGATATTAGGATACTCCATCAACCCTCAGTGACCGTGTATCCAAAATGGGGTTGCAATGCCATAGCTGTGTGAGTAAAGATCATTTGAGTTAATATAGTTTTATGCTAATTTGTTGGTATATTTCATGTATCTTCTCGAAACAGATTTAGTAGACAATAGAAATATCTAACTGTAAAATGTGTTTTAACAAAAGAAAGGTCTGCTATGTGTAGCTTCTTATTCAGCTGATACCAGATTGCTCAGTCTGCATCAGTTCCACTGCTCATGAGCAAACAGAATACCCAATTTATTGACTTCATCATTGGAAAAGAAAATCTGCCTCAGTCCTCTGTGGAAAGCTACAAGAGATGGCAAATGTCAAGAATTTTGTCTCTTGGGGAGCCCAGTTCAGAGAAGGGGTTAAAAGTTAATCTGAGACAAATCTCATTTATGTTGGAATCGTAGAATCAACAAGGTTTAAAAAGACCTTTAAGCTCATGCCCCAGCACTGCCAAAGCCACCACTAACCCATAGCACTGAGGGCCTTTTCTCCACAGTGTGTGCACACTTGCATGGATGGTGACTCCAGCACTACCCTGGGCAGCCTGTTCCAATACCCGGTTACCTTCTCGGTGAAGAAATATTCCTAATATAGTTATAGCACCATAAATACTTTGTAAGAGGGATGAATTTCCATCAGTGAAAAAATAAAAACCTTTGCCTAAACAGAGGAGGATAAATGTCAAACCCCCTTCTTTACCTTGCCTTTACAATAGGTTGCTGTTAAAGGCAAATGTGCACAGCATGTGCGTATCGATGCCAACACACAGAAGCAGTAGTTGAAATTAGAGATAAGTGTAATAACTTTACAGTGTGCAAGCTCAAAGCCAGCTCTCCCCATCTCTCGATGCCCTTCTGCAGCCTTCAGTTGGCTGCCAAGGTAGGAAGGGAAAGGGCATGGAGGTGGTTTTGTTCTGCTCCCCTGGAGGCTGCCTCCTTAGGCAAGGTGCATTTACTTGTTTGCCTGTTACACTGTAGGGGCACAAGGGTGACTGAGCTGCTTCTGCTTTCTGCATACTCTTCAGTCTGAAAATGCCAGAATGATTAAATTGGCAGCACCAGCTTTTGCAGTTTGATCCAGAAATGTCATGGTACCTGATGCTGTATTTGAGTGTCCATTCCTCTTGGCAAGTGATTAAATAAGACTCTCGTTTTATTAAAGAGAGGAGAAAGGCAAAAACAGAGCTTTAGCTTTCATGGGTTGGTGTTGCTTCCTGGAAGAATTCTGGAGGCTCTGAAACTAAGAGCAAACAGCTCCAAGCTTTTCTTTTGCTTTTCAGTTTGCCTTAATCCCATAATGTGTCTGAAGAGCTAGACTCAGGAGTTTTAAACATTTAAAATGAGCAATCTGCATAAGGATTTGCACTGAACATGAAGAATGAATAGCAAAAAGGTAAATCAAAAGACAGCCAAGTTGTAATACTTATCAAGAGACTGTGATAAAAAGTCTTCAGTGATTTTCCACTGCAGCAGCCACAGGACTTCCCTGCAACATGTCTCAAATGCAAGGGCAGCATGAAGAGCAGAAAAACCATGCCTGTTTCTCCCTCTTCTGAAACACAGAGCTGGGGGAGATGTAAGGCCTCTTGCTCTGCCCTGTCAAGAAGTGGGCAAACAGAACACAGCTGATACAGAGTGGGAAGAAAGCTGCTCATCTTTCAGATATTCACGGAAATGTTCCTGGTGGCCCAAGGAAGGACTGTCACACCTAGGATGCAAAGATGCTCAGGAAAGTGAAGATACATAGCAAAGAGTATGAAGCTGATATGCTCGAAGTGTTTTCAGATCTAGTAGTGAATTAAATTTCCTCAGATTAAGGCACTTCCCATCTGATTTAGTGTGTTTATGCAGTGGTTGAACACAAATTCAGTTATGTGCACTGACATCACGGCTCAAGTTGATCCCTTTTATCTTTCCTGCATGTCCCACGGATGGTGTGGCATGGGACCAGGAGTGGTATGGATGCACCCAAGCTTTCTCTGCCTGTTCTAGCCCCAGATCTGGAAGTGGGAAAGTACACTGGAGAAGTACTGACACTACTGAATGTGAGCCAGTATGGGTCCAGATGCAGTTTAACTGTGTAGTCTTGGCACAGTGCCCCTGTGCCCTGAAGCACTGGAGTTTTTAATAACTTAGTGGTAAGATTGCAAAAACATTGTGCATGTCTCCTCATCAAAAAGAAAGCAATTTTGCTTTTGTCTGTCAAGAACTTATTAGGAAGATACTATCTTGATTGACCCAATTTCTATGTCTAAATTCATCTTTTACTGTCACACACAACCCTTTGGTAAGTTTCCATAGTCTGTCTTGGATCAAGTATGGTTCTTCTTTTCTCAGCCTTTTGTTGTTTAAAAAAGAACTTCACAGCACTTGTGATTATAAATTAGAGAAGTATTCTAGCTCTTACTTTCCTATCCTGTCTATCTATCTATCTATCTATCTATCTGACATAGCCCTTTGCCAGGTTTCTGTTCCTCCCGTAAGATGAATTATTCATCATCTGTACCATTCCAATAGTCCTTTTCTGTCTTCATTCCAGTTTAAAATAAATTTATGTGAATACAACTGACTGGAATTATGTAAAATATTCTACCCAGCTTTTACCAATACCTTGTATACTGTAGAAGGTAGCTGCACTTCCTTGTATTCAGTGAAAATAGGCTCTGGACTTGTGTTTCCTGTTCCTACAGCCACATCACACTGGCAAGCTGCCTGTCATCCTTTGGTTGACTATTTTACCCTGTTTAAGGACTGTTTCATGAGTTTCTTTTTCACCTCTAGCTGATAAACATCCAGTTCTTAGAAAATGCTTTTGTCAGTGGATGCCTGTGTGCTTTGTACTATGCAAACCCATTGCTGCTGCTCTGCCTTAGAGGTTGTCCTTTCTGTGTAGTAAGCTAATCCTCAGCAGTCAGCTAGAAGCTTATGAGCACGCCCTTTGTTCTCTCACTAATGACAATACAGTGCAGGATCAGTCCTAAGACTGATGAACATGCAGTGCCACTGGAGATAATTTCGTCTCAGGGACTTTCTTTTCAGTATATGCCCACTTTAGCGTGCTGCTTAGTTCTGCCTTATCTATCTTCCAGTCCCTATATTATCATCCTTCCTGAAATCCTTAAACAAGAACTTCCTGTGTGGTAAAGTACCAAATGATTTATCATAATCTACACTCTTAGAAGCATGACATTTACTCTTATAAGAAAGTTATCTTGTTGAATGTTAATTATAACAGGCTAACCTAGTATGCACCTCTGATAACGCAAACTACATTACAGTTTAACTCTCTTTCTATTTGCCTCTATGGCTCATTGTTCTTGACTTTAAAACCCATGCTAAGGGTTCCTGTAGGGGTGACTGAACTGATGGGAATGCAGACACCTAGACCACTTCACCTGTCTTCCCCAGAAACTTTCTGGGGATACTAACTGGATGTACCCATCATTAGGTATGCTGTTTCCAGTCAGAGGGCAGATTTTCTCCTCTCTGCGTCATGCATTCCCAAATTGAGAGAATCACTAAAATTTCAATTTCATGTGTATTTCTTTTATTGTTTTATCTGGTCCCATTTTTCTTCCCTCTCCTTCTTATTCATTTCACCACAGTTAGCAGCCCAAACACTGCTTTTACTTTGAATATGATACAGAAATTACCATTCCTGATTAAGTACCCTGTCATTACCACCAGAATCTTCATTTCTCCTGAAAACTGAAGTATTAATTTAGTATATAGATATGCCCTTATTAATCTTTAACCGTCCTTCTCTTCTCAGTCTGTCTTGCTTTCTTTGTTCCTCTCTTGTTTAACTGGTGAAGACGTTATTAGCATTTGCTTTCCTTCCAAGATAAAGCTTAATTAGGCTTTTAACTATTTTTAGGCTATTCTGTTGGGCAGCAACTTCTTCCTTTGATTCTTCAATAGTAGGGTTCAACAAACTGTGATCATCATGACGTCTGCTTTTCCCCTATTGTATGCTTTACAACATCGTGCTAAGAGCAGAGGTCTTTACCATCTTCCATTCCCTCAGATGAATACATAAGTCTTAAATCAGCAAGCTGTCAGAATTATTTTGGTAGTGTCACTTGCCAGTGACAGCTATGTTAAGAAACATTAATGCTTTACAGCTAAGGACAGGGCATATCACTCCTTTATGCCATAATTTAAAAATCATTTGTTCTTTTGCTTTATATTTCTGTAAATCACCATTGTGTATGCTGACTATAAAAGTTTCATCTGTGTTAGATATGTTTATCTCGATTCCCTTGGTTGTGCTTCTTTTATTAAGGACATTACTCACATCTTGAAGGCCAAAGTTATCTGTGTAGGTCTGGATGCTCAGAATCACCAGTAAGTTTAGGGCCCTCCGCATGCTCCTGAATTGTGTAGGACCAAGAAAACACACTATAGTTTCTCAGCCTGAACCCTTACTGCAATGATTCAAGAGATGCCTTTGTAATACTTACATTAATGAATCAGGAGCCTTTGTGTACACAGTGAACAAATTCTGTCATTATTTGTAAAGTTAAAAACCCAAAGCATTTTTTTAAGATCTCACTGAAAATAATGTGGAAATTTTCCACACCTTCATGGCACCCTTCTTTCTTCATCACATGCACCCACACATGCACCCAGACTTTTAAAAAGTTTCAAATATCTTTAGCAGCAATAAAACTAAGTAGCAGTGTGTACTGTTCTGTTTGGCTGTTCCTGTAAGAGAAATAACACTATATGGACATGGAGTTCAAAACAGGAAATGATGAGGGTGCAAAGGCAAATGGTATGATGCCGTCATATGTTTGTGGGGAACAAAAAGTATCAGCCTTAAGACATCTGACTATGCGAGTTCTGTGTTCTGTTGTCCATAATTGCACTGAGTCTTAATGACGCTCGTGTCCTCAATCACTTATCTCTTACTCCAAATCACCCCCTCATTTCAACAAGACTACTTTGGGATTCATTGCTGTTCAGTGTAAGGTAGAGTATTACAATTTGGCCTTGATTTAGTAACCATTTAGTTAAATCTATGCGTTTTGAATGATAGCTATGGATTTCCTTTTCTAATTGCACACTGATAATATTACATTCTACAGGGATAATTTCATTTCAGTTATAGTATTAATTCAGACCATATTAGTTTGATAATGTCCACTAGCAAAGCCATTTGTGCTGTGGAAGAAGTGGGCAAATAAACCGCATTTGATTCAACGAGTTACACATTCTTTATGTGCAGCAGTGCTTACTTCTAATATTTCATTTACTTGCTGTGGCAACATCTCATCTACCAGTCAGAACCAGAATCTGAGTCTAAACATAAAGAGACTGATGTTCGTGCCTACTGCCACAGAGACGGCAAGTCCTGTCCTGCCGCTGATTTTGAAGTAGACCTCTCCAATAAATGTATTATGTGAAAGTCAGTACTGTGCATAGGAGAAGAAGGAGATACTCTGTGTGACTCCATTACTGTGAGAAATTATTATCCCATTCCCAAGCCCTTGTTTTAAAATTGAAAAAACCAGTTGCCAGGTACTCAGAGTTAACTTTATGGTAGTACGCTGGACCTTCTAAGTTATCCTGTACTTTGTGTTTTGAGGGTTTTTTTTTGCTTCTAATTTTAAAGAAATGGACTTTGGTCTTGTAACTGTAACTTGCCACTCAAACTTTGTCTTTGAACTTCATGCCAGCACCGTTTGACTTACAGGAACAGTGAAAAGATGGTATAATCCATCATAGATGACAGCCATTTGTTTTAAATAAAAGTTCTCTAATTTTAGCAATAAGCCTAAATGTCGAAATAAACAAAAACGGTGATATTTTTTGCTTAATAGTGGTTAAGATACCACAAAGCTACCAACTTCATCAATCTTTCAGTTTCTGGAATACAAGATTTCAAAGAGGGATAAGGCCAGATGACTTCATGCAATTCTGAGACAGAGAATTTATTAAGGTCAAGACAAATCCAAATATTAATCCACAGCCTGTTCAGAAGTACAATTAGGATGAGTTTACTGTTCTCTCTGCCGCTATTTATCTCCTCACTTCAGAGCACATAACAATGTAATAGACAATCTGTGTGAATAAATAACTTGGCATTTTGCTATGCATTTTGCAAAGAAATTAGAACTCCTTTAGAGTTTCCTAGCTATGATTTTGTGTTGTCATTTATTAATGCTTTGCTTCTAGGGTAATCCACATGCAAATGGAACAATAAACAAAGAACCTTCTATGCCACGGGAGCATATTAAAGTAAGTCTTCAGAGAGTCATGTTCTACTGCTGGAGAAAACAGCCCTGAGTCAGCACTCCCTCCGCTCCTTCCCCCCCACCTTCCCTCCCTTCCCGCTGGCAGGAAATGAAAACTATTTCAGCCTGTTATACAAAATGTGTAGGATCAACGTGATTATTTCAGCCTTGCTCTATACCAGCCATGAAAGCTGACTGACAGCATCACCAGACACGTTTCCTGAGCTATTCAAAAATTATCACCTGCCTTCCCCACTTTCAATCCAAAGAGATGTTAGAAGGTGCTATGCTTAAATAGAACAACAAAGAAGGCTGCACTTTCCAGAAAGACAAGTTTTTCTGCTTTGGTTCTCTGAGAGTTACCCACTACTTTAACTTACATGATCCCTTATGCTCCTTTTCTGTTAGTCTTTTCTGTATCCCAGAAGGTAGGAGAGTAAAGCAGATAGCATCTACTTTTGACTCGATGGCCAAATTGAGAGGCAATGTATAAGTGGATGCAAGATCCGTATCAGTGAGTGGATTGCAAGGCTTAGGGATTCTTACCAAGCCCAAGCAAGTTTAAGCTAGTTCAGTTTAAATGCTGAGCGTGGCAGAAGAAGGTGCTATACCAGGTTAGATTCCCTGGGACTAACTGAGGCCTGATCCAAAATTCAAAGGCTTAATGGCCTTTGAAGCAGATCTTGGATTCCCACCTGAGCCTAGTGATGTGGTTAGCTGCAAAAACTGGCATGCTGTCATTGCTGGCTGATATTTTCAGATGTGGTCAAGTAAATAGCTTGATTTCTAGAAGTGTTCAGTACATCGCCCCTAAAGACTTAGTGTGCAGCTGTATAATAGGTGCTGTTGCTTGAGTGCTGTTCCAGCTCAGCACTCAAGCTTAAAAATTTCACTCACACTGCATACTGTGTTCTGCTAAAACCAAGCAATGCTCAAGTATATGAATGAACTTTACACAGAGGATTTACATGCACAATAACTCATTCAAACCTTTTTCTCCTCTCTTTCTGCTTTCTCCTCTCACTGATTCTAGACCCACTAATCATTTGGGAGGTTGAAGATTTTTAAGCACAGCTGAAGACTAGCATGGATGACAGCACTGACAGCTTTCCACATGTCTCTACGAAGATATAACACTCTCGTGATAAGAGAACAGTCAAGTTTCTCTGCCCGTATTACCCAGAGCCTTTACTGGGATTGTCAACAAGGTTGCCGATTGGAAGCAATTGTGACATTTTGTTCATGTGTGTGATACCAGACCTGCTGACTAGGAGCTGCTGAAACTACCAGCTCATTTCACAATATTTAAACAGTAAATTACCATACCTAGCATTTTTGTCAACAAGCTGAGGGATTGATTGATTGGGTGTGTACATCCTGCATAGTGATTATTGTCAGCCATAACTCTTCAGCCTGTAACAGGGTGAACGCTGCTTTTAATTTACAAGGATGTCAAGACACTTGCAGACAAAGTGTTCAGGTAAGACTGGTTATGCTCACCTTGAGTGATCCACTTGTACTCTCTCAGACCTCCTAGTGTGGTCTAGAGATCAGTGATTAATGCACAGGCTGTGTGACAAAAAGGCATGACAGGAAAAGAGGGGGCGGGGGGGTGGAAGAAGCAGAAAAGTGCTGGCAGGCACAAAAGTGAGAATGCAAAACTCTGAAAGCTGACTTGTGCTCGGCATGAAAAACTTCCCTACCCTTTATTGTGCCTATGAAAATGCATGGGGAGGGCAACAGTGCTACATGACATAGGGTTAGGGCTCGTGGAACAGAAGCTAGTCTTAGATGGAGCAGATAAGAGTATCAAAGCGTATGTCAAAGTAGAGCATTCTCACATCCCTTGATACTAAGCTCACTACTGCTGGTGCATACACATTAAAATCAGTCAATACACTGCGTATGTTATACTGATGATGCAGCAGAGTTTACCATTTGGGGAGTTCTTTCTCAATTGCTACTTGCTTTGTGGTGCTCTGTCAGAGGTTTAATTGCTGACCAAAACCCATCAACCCTAAGGACATTTACAGTATTGACTGTTTCTTTTGCTCGGTCCACCCCAGGATGAAAATGGCAAGCATGTACTTTCATTTCTGCTTCTGTCTTTAGTCTCTACTCCTGTACTACGAACTCTCAGTAAAGGCCCCGTATCTCACCCTAGTTTTCTCTCCCTTTTCCTTAGCTATGAGAAGAATTTCAAGACCTATTTAACACACTTATTCTGACAATATGCTGATCTTTTGCCATACATTTTCAAGAATTGCTTCATTTTGCAGCTCTTTACATCTGAAAACATGCCACCTCTGTTCCTTCAATTTTTGCTTTATTTACACAACTTCCTCTACAACGCAAAGGCACCTTCCCCACAATCTTCCTATTCCATTCTCACTTTTCTGCCTTTTTTTTTTTTTTTTTTGGTGGCTTATATGATTGCCTACAGGGATTCACCACAGCCACAACTTCCTTCTGGAGCAAACTGAGATCACAGCACTACACTTGAAACACTAGAGGTTGCTAAAGCCTGTGTTTGTTCCTTGAGTTTTCTCAAGTGAAGCAACATGATAGATCCTCCTACTCTAGACACCTATACTAGCACTAGACTATTCATTCTCTGAATTCTCTTGTTCCTTGGCTCTTAACAAAATGCACAACAAAAGATTCTCTTCCCATGTGTAAAGGGCATCTATGACAAATACAGGGTATCTACCATAGAGGAAATTGAGAATAAATGCAGCACCAAGGATTTAATCTTTAGGATTTATCTGCCCTTTGTCAGATAACAGAAGTTTTGGACTTAAGAATAGTTGGTTGCCTTCTTTTAAAATACATATTTTAAGAATACTGCCAGAAAAAGGGGTGCATTTGAATTTTAAATAGCAACGTTATGTAAATTAAGTTTTACATAAGACCAGATACATATATTGTATACATGAGATTGTGCCTCATGTCAGACAGTATCTCCAAAAGATACTTCTCCAAATGTCTTTTTGAATCTTATATTGGGTTGAAGAGTGGCTCCTGTTAAAGACTGAGCTATGTAGTGGTGATTTAAGTATGTCTCCTACTCTCATACATGCAAGCCAACCACTTTCTATTACCATTCTTCCTATTAACAACATTAGGACAAGTTGGTCACCTAACAAGGGGAGACTGTACTGAAGCACCAGCCATGACTATGGTAATCGATTTTCACAGCTGTGTGAGAATCCTAACTGGAGTGGTTTTGTTCTCTAGCATCCCAGCTCCTGGAGTCAAGTTATTCTGCAAGGAACTCATACTATATTCTCTTGAAAAAGAGACTGCTTAGCCAAAAAATTGTAATGCGACACATACCTGCAGTGCCCCTCAAAATGAAAAACAAATAGAAAGACACCCAGATGGGTTATTTTTAGTAACTGCATGGTTTCATAGGCTTAATTTATAAGGAGCGAACACTTGGGGCTGCCAATCTGTGAATAGTCTTTGGAGGAGCTGTTTGGGCCCCTTTCCAAACTCTCTTCCTGACAGGAATTTCTATGAGGGGGGTAGGGAGTTTATAATGAACTCACCCTGACATCTGGGCTGGGGGAAGCTAACAGGCCACCTTTGTTCCCAGCATTCCAGTGGTTTCCAGTATATTCTAAAGTTGCTCAGAATATTCTTGTTTCAGGAAGGGAAAGCAAAGCTATGAGAGGAGATCCTGAGTATGGTAGCAAAGGCTGGCCCCCACTTCCAGGAGGATACACATGCAGGGGAATGGCAGGGCCAGCTGGCTGGACAAGGCCCTCACTGTCGCAGGCAGGATGTCCCATGTGATGACATCAGATTGGAAGGTTTCCCAGCTTGAGTGAGCCCACCACATAGCTTCTGAGCAACAGCATGGGCTATATTTAGAGAGTGAGAATAATAGATGAGACATATGGTGACTGATTCTCCTTCAATCTCAAGTCTACCCATTTACATGAACAGGATTCCATTGATTTCAATGGCTAAGACTCCTCCAGTAGCACCAGTAGCATGGCTGACTTGACAATGCTAATGGAAGTGAAGTTCGGCCTCAGACAAAAGCAGGTGGTGTTGTTCTGTGTGCAAGTGATGCTTTAAAAACAGCAGGGGAAAGAGCAACTCCCTTTCCTGCAAACTAATACATTGTAAGCCTTTTCTGCTTGACTTACTAAGACGTCACTGAGCTTCCCCAAGAAAATTTATTTTATATGCATAAACTTTGTTACTATGGTTGGTCAGAGGTAAGTCTCGGCTCAGAGACTAAAGCAAGGTCCTTTTGATGATTTAGTCATTCTTTGCACTTTAAAGCTACGTAGTTGGAGCAAGAAAAGTTGAAAACTTCTTGGGCTGAGCCCAACGCCTTGTCTTATCATCACATTATTTACAATGTAAATGAAAATCAATTCGTGCCTGTTCCTTGGCCATTTTGTGAAACAGACCCTGCTTTGTAATGCTGCTGATCTCTGTGTAGTCATAAAACAGAGATTTATTTGCTTCTCATCTCCAGCAATTAACTGCTACAGATGTCAGACAATTATGCTGAATGAGTGTGCTGCGCCTTTGTTCGTTTTCTTCTTTTGCCTGACTTGCTGATTTTGAAAGCTGCCCAGCTATCGAAACTCCACTTCAAGTGCCTAAGATCAGAAACAAGCCCAGGGCAGCAACATGGTATGATACTGGAATAAGTAAAGCATTTGTTGAGTCATGACCCATCTAGATCAGAAGCCCTCAAGAGTGTTTTATGCTAAAATAAATAAATAGATCTCTGAAGTTAACTGATTGCTCCATGCAGAGCAGACTCAACACTTCGTGTAACATTTGCCTCAACAGCACAAAAGCAGGCAGAGAGCTGCCCTGCAGCTCTGCTGTTCCAGACAGAGGAGAATCCAAGCAGGGCTATGCCTACTCCCTACCACCTGCTCTCCCCACCTTCTCTGAAGAAGGCATGTCAGCACAGGGCAGAAAGCACAGCCTTAGGCTTCTCTGAATTATACAGAGGGCTAAACAGTCCCCAGCTGGCCCAGGATCAGAGGAATGGACTTAAGTTGCTTAAAGCCACCTTTCTCAGTGCTTACCAGATGCTTTTCAGCTGTGCGAGAGAAAATAGGTTTGGTAGAGAAACTATCCTTAAACACACCTTGGGATTCATTCTTCTTATGCCACGATGTACCTTCTGTGACCTGGCTAACCAGGAAATCCAGTGGTACTCCACATGTCTTAGTATGCTCCCTTGCTAAGCCTTTAGCTTTTCTTCACTTCATGCTGCACTGATACCAGTTCTCAGTTAAACCAGTGACCCCAACATTCATAGCAGTGATTTTAACAAGACACAGGATTGTGGTTGACTTAGCGCACAGTTCATACCTTCTTAATTTGGAAGACACCAAGCATAGGCTATAAACATTTGAAGCAATCAATGACAAGCTATTATCATCAAGTTGGGTTCCAACAAAGTGACCTTGTTTATCTTGCAGTTCCCACACTTGTACATTTAAAGTATTGTAGGCCTTGATGTGAACTCTTCATTACACTACAGGAGAAACAGTCTCTTTGAGACAAGAAATCGCTTCTCTAGGTATCAGTTTCTGGGCTATGGTACAGAATGTCTCACCTGAAGTCCTTTGGGGAAGCACTAGCAGAGCATTTTCTATGGTGGCTACAAGGAAAATGCAATGATTTTAGCAATTCACAATAATTTCACCCACTTTGATACTGGTAAGTGTGGTAGCTTAACTTTTTAGGCTACTTACTGCTGAAGTAATTTTGAGAGATCTTTGTGTTAGATTCTGTTGCATGCAATGCAGACAGAAAATGCAATACAGAGCCACAGTTGTGATTTAAAGTTATTTAAAAAGTCTGAATCTGCTCCTTTGAGTCCAGCACACTTTCTGAGTAGACACGGCATTTCTGTCCTGCTCTGTGAGCATCTACCTCAAGTTTTTCAAGATTGTCTAACCCTTTTTACTCTTACTGTTATGAAATCACTGTCCTTAGGTGCCTTCCCTGATGTACAGGCTTGGGACAATATGCTTTGTTTCACCATGGATCTTTCCTTTCCTTTATGCAGATCTCCACAAGATCTGACAAACTGTTTGATCTACATTAAACTACAGCATAGCATCGCTGATCATCAGTCAGAGCTGGCCCAAAAGTGATTCTTTACCATTTTCTTCAGGCACTGCCATGATCTCAACTGGTCTGCACAGAGGCACTGTAAGGTTCTGGAGACAGCATCCATGCAGTGAAATGGAACAATCCCACCTATCTCAGGCTCATTACTGAGCACAGAGAAAAGAGTAAGAATCTAGGGCCAGCCTAGAAGAACCACAGCCTGTGCCCTCTGCCTGCCACAGAGCCTGACTGCAACCTGAGCAGGGAGATTTCAGGCACCATGTCAATTCCTCACTAATATCTGGGTCTGTGTTTTGTGCAGTGACAATACAGACCTCCTAAGAAAGTGGAGAGCATGTGGACAATGGTCAGGCCACTGCACCTGAGTGGGCCAAACTCAGAAAGTGGGTGTGGGACAAGTAATATTCTGGGAACACAGAATTCTTAAATAGCTGGAAACTGCTCCCAGTTTGTGGATCTGTGCTTCCCAAACTCACCCTGACAGGCTGACACGTGTAGCCACTTCATCATGCCAGTAAGCCTGTCTTCAGGTACCTCTATGCTCTAGGATATGATGCATCTTCCAAACTCATACTTGAACCAGATGGCAGCAATTTTCCGAATGCAGATGCTGGCACTGACAATGAATACGACATTTATGATTCCAAAGAACTTTTAATGAAAAGAGCAATAGCCTTTTTATCCATCTCCCTGGCAGCTTCCAGAAAATAGGTGAGCATGAATCATCCTTCTAATCTCAGCTGTTGCATTAGGGATTAAAGAACTGAGCATGAGCCAGGGAAAGAGCACCCCCTTTATGTTGTAACTGCACAAGTCTGCTTGCGGATGCACAAGCATCCACAAGTATCACATGCAATACAAGAGTTGGATTGTGCTTGTTTGGGGACCCCTTGGACTGAATGGGAGATTTCACTGACTGGAAATGGGATGGATTTATTTCTCGCTACCCAGCAGAATATTAATTTGCAAAGAATGATCATCTTCAGTTGGCCAACTCACCATCCTGTCATCACCAGTCACCTGCCTTCTCCACACTGCAGATTCTCATTACTTAGGCATCAGGGTTAAAACGCCTACACATAAACATAAGTAAAATATAAAATAAATGAACTGAAGTGGACACAATACACAGTGGCGTATGGGGAATTGGTCCCTTCATGAATGCTGGTTTGCACAGGAATTGCCATGATAATTTGGAAAGGATATGACTGGGGGTTCCCATGAAATCCGGGTGAGACCAGACTTGCATTGCTGCAGATGGCAGAAATACTCAGATCTAGTATTAAAGATCATGGAGCTACAGTCTCATTGTCAGCTAGCTCTTCTTTGGAAATCCAGAAACCTTTGGAAAGGAAACTGAACACAGATATTGCAAGCCAAAGAATAAAGTTTGAAAAGTCTGACTTTTTAAAAAAGAATGACTTTGAGTTCATGTTCACAGCAGAAATACAGACAAACCAGCACACGCAAGCATGTCTTTACATGCTTATTGTTGCTAGCAGAGATTTTAAAGATACTGTCCTGAAGGATCTGCAGTATTTACGGCATACCTGATAGCTGAACTTGTGCCAATGGTCTTCACCTGGTGTATATATAATACAATTTCCAAGACTAAACAAAAATTGTCCTACTGAATAAAACAATGTAAAAGGCTTTCCTCTGTTTTTTGACAAATAGGCACTTAAAACTTCTGAGTTTGTGGCAAGGCTGTTTTTTTGGTATTCCTGATATGTAATTAAATGAACCAAACTGTTAAGTGTATCATGTGCTAGGGCAGTATAACTAGACATAGGATTTTAGCAAGTTAATTAGATTTGTGATAGGAAAGCATTATATACATTTGTTTTGCAGGATACTTCATTCAAAACCATGTAGAAGCTGAATGGGTAGATTTTAATCTAGCATTTCAAATTCAGTCTTCTCGGAGGGCAAAATTATGATGTTCACCTATAGATAAAAAGGGAGTTTATGTGAAAGAGAAGCATTAGTAGTTGGAAAGTTAAGTAAGGCAGTGATAGTCGAGTAGCTATGGACAAAGCCGTCAAGGCCTGTTTGGTGTGGACCAAATAAAATATCTGGACCTTACCACTCCTGCTTCCTGCTAGTTCTCCTCTTTCCACATCAGTCTCTCCCACTCCTTCCTTTACCATCTTGTTTTTCTCCCTGTACTGAAGCAGAAGCAACAGCAGCGAAGAGCTTGAGCAAGCGGTAACTGCCAAGATGTGGCACAGAATGGTCAAAGGAGGCTCTGTAAGGTCCCCAAGGAGACCATGACAAAATTCTCCTGGGCTTTCCACAGGTCCTCACAACACAGTTTAGGCACTCTCAAATGCTTTTAAGTAATTTTAACTTGTATGGGTAAAACCAGCACTTCTCTGGGCCAAACAGTGAATAGAGAATAGCCATCTGGGGACAGGTCTGCTTTCATGGTAGGGTTCCTCAGGTTGTAGGAATGCTTTATCAGAAGAGGTAGAAAGCTTTGAGGGTAAGAAAGTGCTCATTTGGGGTAAGTTTTCATCAGAAGCTGAAAAGCAGAAAATGAGTTTGTGCATCCTAGTCACATAGGTGTTTTCTACGCAATTCAAACCAGTGCAGGCCTCCAAAAAAATCCTTTGAAAGTATTTTTAGAAAGCCTCTATGCTCTCCACCCTATATCAGAGAACACAAGAATAAGTTTGGATTACTATGGTTACATAGAGTCAAGTTAGGCAACCTATTTCAATCTTTCCTCTCCAACAGCCTTACCTCAAGATCCTATGAAGTAACATGTCTAAATTCAGGCCTGTGCACTAGAATAAAATCATTCCCTTGCCAAAAATATACAACTGCCAGTATCCATTTTCATGCCAAGGCAAGTTTGGAGGGGAGTAATGGGCTCTAACAGTCACTCTCTGAAGTGCTACATACTTTACCCTCAGCCAAGGAGCATCCAGAAGATGTGACATTCTTTTCCTCCCCTGGAAAACATCAGAGAAATTACTGTCCGTCTGATACTCCTGCTATCAGTAATAGGCTGGTTTGACATCAGAAGGAAAGTGAGCACAGGGGACCTTTGACAAAGAGATGACCATATCCCCACCACAAGGAGTGCAGCCTGCAAGTCAGCACAGCGTTGTGGAGCGAGGCGAGCACAGTGCTGAGGTGCGGACACTGAAAGCTGGAATGCTGCATGGAACAAAGAGTCCCCTGGGAGCCTTCAGATGGGTGGGAAGAAGGGGCCGACAGAAGATTTTTTGAAAGGCTTTTTTATTTTTTGGTATTTTGTTGTTGTTGTTTGCCCTCCCAAAAGCCAACTGGGCAACAGAGAGGAAGATGGAAGCTCCAAAGTGTGTGTGAAGGGTGAAAAAGGAGCAGATAAAGAACAGGCTCCTGCCTCAGGTTGGGAAGGTGTTGGCACCCTGAGGAATACGAGAGAAGAAATGTAAACAGAAGGTACAGTTGTGCAAAGCCTTGGAACTGAAACAAGCGTGTAGCTCATCTTTGATGCCCCAGGTAAGTGAAAACTACTTCACGTTCTTGGTGCAACAATACCCTGTTCATGTTATGAATGCTGGCCCTGTCTTACCCAGATAGATGCTGTGCCCTTTTGCTTCTGGGAAGCCCATTAACATATCTGGAGTGAATATAGATGCAAACGGCTGCTCACAAATCCCCTGTTACAGAACTGGGGTCATTATTAAAGGAGCAAGCATTGGTGGGCTCAGCAGCTGGAAGGAAGACAGAGTTTTTCACATGGCTTTCTATGAGAAAAGGAGTGTACTTCTCCAAAATTACTCTCTCTAGTCCTTGGCAACAGAATGCTTTTAAAAAATACACCACCAAGCTTTGTTAAATGTTACCTTAAAGCAATTTACTGCTTTGCGTGAGATCTGCTTTTTTGTCCTTGGCTATTTTAATGATGGGTTCTTCAAGCAGCCAATGCTTGAAGTTGTGTATACAACTGTTCTTAAAGCTTAATCAAAAGTGCAATTCCTTTAATTCTCATGTTGTTAAGCAAAATTTTGTCTTTCAGGGGAAGGTGAAAATAACCTTCAGAAAATGTTACAAAACTCTTCCAAAACTCATCAGTGGGATCAGGATCACACACCTATTTTGGCAGTGATAGTACTTACTCCAGTTAAAAAGCCATCCTTTACTCTAAATCTGACTTATTCAGAGCCATTTAGGTGAGTAAATTGCATTTTTAGTAAAAAAAAAAATTGCATTTCATTTTATTTCAGTAGAACAAATGATAGCTGTAACAAAAAAAAAAAGAGCAAAATGGCTAAGCTAAGTAATTAGTTACAGAACCTACCAGATCTACTCAACATTGGAAAATATGCTAAGACACATGAAATACTGTTTTATGGGGAATATTTAAGGAATTAAGCTTCTGTGTTTGAAAATATTCTGTTTCAAGAGTAAAATGAGGAAGATACCACACATTACAGTCTTCAGTAAAATTATTTTAGAAATCATGTTTCTTTTAGAACCATAAATAAGAAAAAACCTTTATAATCATCTGTTTATTTTATTATATTGCTTCAGGGTAGAATATACTTTCTAATCCTTCAGATCCTGAAACTTCATGTACATTTGAGTCTGAATTCTTTGGGTTTAATCCTTCACTTGAGAGTAACTTGATGATTATATCTTAAGCTACAATAAAGATTATATGTAATTTTGGGGAGAAAATGTATTCTTAATGACTTAGAAGGAAAGCAACCCATTGACAGTACATGATATTACTAGAACTGACTATAATTAACGCGTAATACATTTCCCAGTTTTCTGTGCTCTGCACTTGCAGCTGTAATACTGAAACACAGGCTAATAGTTGACTCCCTTCTGTCTTCTAAAGGCATAGCAGAATATTGCAAAATAAATTCCCTCCAACAGACAGCTAGAGATTGCTGTGATATTTTTCCTGGCAACTTACTTAGGTTTTCATTGAAAAAAACCCCGGTTTTTAGTGCTGCTTTATGCAAGATCTTTTGTAACTTAATTTCTGCTAAATAAGAATCAGTAATAGAACATACCCATGTATCTTACATACAATTCCAGAAGACTACTTGCTGTCTTTATAGGAATATAAAAAAGATAGATGACATCTATTTAGGTCACATAAGCACTTAGACGTGATGTCAAATATTTATAACAACAATTAATTTGAAACACTACCTTTTTTATATAACAAACAGAAACCTTTCAAACAAGAGAGTTACAGCAAATATTCCTTCCGTATCTGGACAGGCTGCTATATTTTCCATGGGTAATACCTGAGTCTGTGAAGATCCACGTTTAAAGAAGACCAGTTCCCCAATATTTGTAATCCAATGATTACTATTGATTCTGGGCATAGCATTTAGAATTTAGTAAGTTCATAGGGTTTTTTTCTTATTTAAAACTCAGGCAAATACCAGAAAGACTTTATTTGTATGGGAGTTTCATGGCAGTTTCAAAAACAAAGGCAGGGATTTTAAAATGTCACATGTGAACTGGATCTGCTTAGTCAGTATTCAGAACTGCCTGAAAATTAGTCCATAATGGTCAGGGTCTATGGATCACAAGTTCAAAATTCTCAGTCCAAGCACTTTCCATCAGGGATTCTGAAGGCTTTGACATTTTGTCTTCCAAACAGAGGCAAAATTGCTTCATAATAATTGATAGCAATCTTTGGAAGAAGATCAACACAGGCATGTAAATCACATACCAGGACTGCATTTTGTTATACTTTTGCCAGAATGGGATGTAGTCATAGGTAAAACCTGTTACTTAGATAAAAGAATCTCTCTTTTTATCTTCCTCTGCACCTTCCAAGGTTTCTGACTTATAAATTCAGAATGACAAATTTTCCAAGTTTCCAAAATTACAATTTTCATTTGGGATACGGCCAACTTGGCAATGTAATTTTTGCCACTTTTCTAACATTTTGTTTCTGTTCCAGCACAGAGTAAAAACACTGGGAAACCCTGAAAGCAGCCACAGGTTTATATCTGCATCTAAGAGGGACATAGCCTGTCAGTGCAGGACTTTTTGGTAGCATTTATTAAGTGATAAAGGAAAACAAAACATTTCTAAACTTTTGGCAAAGAATTTTACATTCTTGAAGAGCTCAGTGATTGAGAACTCTGTTTTTTCTATATGTTCAAAAATATAAAGCTGAGAGTGGCTGTTATTTCTAAAAGATTAGAGCTAAATCTAAATGGGCACAGCATATTCTTGCTGTTCGACCAGGAAGCTTAGACCAAAGGAAACGGGCCTTGGGAAAGACACAGCAAATAAAACCACAGGCAGGTTGGGTGAAATTGGTGGAACGTTAAGACAGGAACACAGGTGGCTCCAAGGATGATAAAAAGGAGTAGGAAGAACAAAAGACAGACATCAATTACAATCTCGTATGATTAAACTCTACTTTGAAAAGGCACAAAAGGAAAAAAAAGAAATCCAAACCCCAGCGAAGCCCAAAGTAGGTCATCAGCTCAGTTACATGTATGAGCCGAGGAAGTGGAAGGGAGTTGCCAGAAATAAAGTGTAATTCTGATGGTGACTCAAGGGATGGGAACTGTAACCTAGATATAGTCAAAAGGATGAGATGAAGCTTTTCTGATTGTTGTGATAAAGATATGCTAAAACCTCCAGGGGAAATCAACCCAATTGTAGTCCATACAACACCACAAATCAATGCAACATTATGAAAACAGGTCAGTTCAGAGACATGGAAAGGGAAAAAGTACAACA
This sequence comes from Pezoporus occidentalis, assembly GCF_034315485.1. NCBI lineage: Eukaryota > Metazoa > Chordata > Aves > Psittaciformes > Psittacidae > Pezoporus > Pezoporus occidentalis. The sequence continues at coordinate 965,194 of NW_026914718.1, read as the reverse complement.
GAAAAATTCAGAACAAAATATATGGAGAAGGATCCCCCATTTCTATAGTTTGCCTTTGACCCTTATTACTCCTGACCTCCTTTCAAAGTATGCCTCCTGCTAATCATTGTTATTGATCAGTGCGCAGTGCTGAAGGCACATTTGAAGTAAATTTTGACTGTCCAGCCACAAGTTACAAGGCTAACCCTGCCATCACCTTCTGGGAAGTGCTTCTCTACAAAAGGGATGGTCTTAAAATCAACATCCAATGCCACTCACTATGAAGGTTGGACCATACATAATTAATATGTCCCTCTTTACAGAACAGATCAAACTTGGACTTTCTGTTTCATGAAATAACAGCATTTAGAAACTGGCCTCTGAGTTCCAATTTGAATATTTAGAAAAGATCTTTCAAGTATGAAAATTCTGATTTCAATTACTATTTTGGTTATATAAGGTATGTTCAGCTATAGATTGTTACAGATGTCAAGCAATGTGTTTTACTGGTCAACCTATTCTCCTGATTTGATAGTATTTTTAGTTTGGAAAGCTGTAAGAACTCCTCCTGCTCAATATGAAAACACAGAATCATAGAATCATAGAATAATTAGGGTTGGAAAGGACCTTAAGATCATCCAGTTCCAACCCCCCTGCCATGGGCAGGGACACCTCACACTAAACCATGTCACCCAAGGCTCTGTCCAACCTGGCCTTGAACACTGCCAGGGATGGAGCATTCACAACCTCCCTCGGCAACCCATTCCAGTGCCTCACCACCCTCAAAGGACAGAATTTCCTCCTTATATCCAATCCAAACTTCCCCTGTTTAAGTTTTCACCCGTTACCCCTTGTCCTATCACTACAGTCCCTAATGAAGAGTCCCTTCCCGGCATCCCTATAGGCCCCCTTCAAGCTGCTTCAGGTCTCCTCACAGCCTTCTCTTCTCTAGGCTGAACAGCCCCAGCTTCCTCAGCCTATCTTCATACGGGAGGTGCTCCAGTCCCCTGATCATCTTTGCTTTTTTATTAAAAGAAATTGTTGTTTGTGTTGTATCACCATGTAATACAGGAGAAAAATAAAATCAAAATAAAATGTATTTTGTGACAGCGCATCAGATAAAAAGTGATTTAACATTTTTCCAAGCAAAAGAATCAAAGGTATATGTGAAGCTTCATCAAAATAGGTGTGAATTCCCTCAAAAAAGCTTATCTTTTCAACATGTCCTGTCTGACATGAAAATTTTCCAACCAGTTTCAATTGCTGACCTTGGGAGCTTTCCAGCATTCCAGCTTTCCAGACCAAGTGTAAAACGGAAAAGACTTGTGTCTTTTTAAAGGGAGGACAAATTTCATGTGACTAATGCTGTAGTTTTACTGATGTTATTCCTTACTGTGAAACAGATTTGTGTGCCTGCAGTCAAACTCATGGCTTTGTGCATGAGTGGTTTTTAAGCACATGTAGATTTCTTCTTTTAATAATAGAGGTACTTTGTTTTAACAGAGGGAAACGCCTGAGTACAATGGAAGTAGGAAAACAACTCTTTTGGGGAGGGTCGTTCTGTCAGTGACAACACACGTTACAGTTTAAATTTAACTGAATTTTAATTTTATTTGAAATTCTCACTCGATTGAGAAACCCATAGAGAAAAAGCGTGAAATGGGAACCTCACTGCAAGTGAAAGGAGCTTTTCTGTGGCCTGCAATGCGGGTTTACAATTGCTCCCAGGTCTCTGGGTTAGGCAAGGGAAAAGAATGGCAGGAGGAGACATTCTCCAAAAGCCACAGATTTGCTAAAATGTTTTGAATTTCATGCAGGAGCTCAGCAGAAAGTTAAAAAAATACATGCTCCAGATAGGAGGTTTTTTGCTGTAGGTACTATTTCTAGATACACCAGCAAAGAAATCATCATAGGCTTCAGTATATCAAATGACAGATTGTCATTTAAAATTGAGGGGGGTTTGGTTTAGTGCCTGAACATCTGCCCTCAACGTGCCTGCACTGCTCACAGCATAGCAAAGTCCCAGAGCAGAGCAGAACAGAACTCTGAAGAGTTTATGGTCTAAATAGCTGGTACTGGTACGAGGCGAGAGAAAAGCCTGAAGGAGCACAAAACCCAAGTGAATAGTGTGGAAACTTCAGCATAATTGAGAAGTATAAGCAACATTGAAGGCAGAACATGGCAGAATACAAGGAACTAAGCAGACAAGTGTAAACTGAATCTAGGTAAAGGTGAAAAGACAGCATTAATAAAGGAGGATAGGCTTTTGTAATGAGCCAGTCCGTATGAGAAGAGGTAGAGAAGGTAGAGAGGTCAGAGGTAGAGAAGGTTCCCTAAATGCTCAGAAAGCTTTGGATTCTTGTTTCAGTTGCTCTCAGGTTGGCTTTTCCCTGCAGGCCTCTCAGTGAGATTGCATAGCAGGAGAGGAAAGGCATCTGCAATTACTGAGGAACAACAACAAGAAGGAAAAGTGAGAGGAGACTTCTGTTCCTTAGCTCCCGAGGATTTGCTGAACAAGAGAAGAGCTGTTAAACAAGTGTTTGCTGAGTTTAAATTGAAGTTTAAGTAAAAGAAATGCTACATCTGCACAGCTGTTTTTTTCAGGCTGAGTTTTGCCTCTGTGTATCTGTTAAAAACTATGATAAACTTTTGTCTTAAAGCAGAGCCCCCTCCCCACTACTGAGATATGTAACACCAATCATGTATCATAAAGAAACAGCGCCATATGGTGTCCAGCTTCAATCTCCAATATCTGCTTCCCAACATTAACCCAGTTCATCACGTATGAAGTGCAATTGGTGGGGTCAAGTCACTAACCCACTGCTACCAAAGTTACACCACAAAGAAAGTAGTAAGGGAGGGGGGGTGGGAAAACTATCCAAAGGAAAACAAGGAGATTGCACCACTCGAATGAAATGCAGCAGAGGGCTTTGGGTGAAACAAATAAACCCTACCAGGCCAGCAGTGTCATGACCACCCTTAATCTGGCTGAATGGCCCCGGGGCCAGTGCCAATGTCTGAGATAAGAAGACTTCTCTCTGCAAACTGTGGGAAACCTTTCAGCATAAATTCAGAAGGCTCAGGAAATAGAACTGTAACCAATGAATCACCAGAAATTATTATTCCAGGAAAAGAATTTGCTTTATGTTTCTATGGAAATGGTTGTAGAAAAGCTGCTGTTGCATTGTAATGAAAACTTAAGCCTGAAAGGTGCTGTTGAAGGGCACAGAGCTGGTGCAATGGCTTTTTCTGAACCACACTGTTCCTGGGAGCATGACTGAATTCAGAGGGACAGTCAGCTGGGGATTTATATTGTAGTTTTAACAGTGAGATTTCTTTGAAAGGATGAAGAAAATAGCCTTTCGTTTCCTTTCCTTCCTCCATCATTCAATAATGTTTTCTCAAAACCAAGTACTTGAACTAGTAATACTTGGTTGAACTAGTAGTTGAAGGAGTAGAAATGGTATAGATACAATCCTGAAACTTTATGGATAAATCTCCAATCGACATAAAATGGCAGAACTTGTTTCAACTTTTTAAGCTCCCAGAGAACACTTGTATCCTGATGTTTGAGAACGGACATGCAGACATGAAATCTGAATTAAATCTTGCAACAAAAACTGAGTTATCTCAACTTGTTCTACTCTATTTCAACTCTATTAAAACATTTTGGCTACAATAACTGGTTATTTTTAAAGGTATGCTCCTGGGCAAAGTCCCCGGTTGGTTCTTCTCTAAACAGATGTGAAGACCAAGAAAAAAAATCAGGCTACCAGCAGTGGGCTGGTAGAAAGGTAGCAGTGAAAACTCAAATTGCTGGAGCTTAGAGGAAAGAGAAAGATCTCACTCCAGAGTATTCTCAGTTGTTCTACAGTTTGTAATCCTTTAACCTGGTCAGAAAGCTCCAGACCATGGCTGCACCAAGGAGTACAAAGGCTGATGGAAGAAGTGTGTGACCCAGTATATAGCAAAGGACTAGATCCCACCCATGAGGTCCTTTACATAATCTAATATACACTGTTCTTTCAGGTTCTGTTTCTGTCCGTTACACACACACGGATACATGTAAGCGTATACATGTATGTATGCATGTATGTATGTATAGATACATGAGAATCGCTACAAAGGAAACACTGAAAGTATGTTCATCACGAACTCACTTGAGTGGGGCCCAGAAATCCCAGTCAAAGAGCTTGCAGCTTGGTAGCAGGGCTGCATGTGCTGGCATGTGGTTATGTGCTGCCTGCTGATGATCTTTGGGAGTTAGTCACTACACCCCAGGCAATATCACAGGGCTTCTCTCCATCGTAATCCCCCTATGCTGAAGCCAAGAAGAGCTTGCGCAGCTGGTAGCAGAATCGACCCTCAGTGTCTGCCACAGGCAGGAACTCTAGGCACACAATATAGCTTCCCTGTCCCAATAGACCAGCCCTATTCAGATGCTAATTATTCAGGTTAACTGCAGAAGGAGTAGAAGTTTTGCCTATTCCTTTAGTCAAAGATAAAAACAGATGTCCCTGCATGAGGAACAGGTAAAAATTACTGGAGAACCTTAATATTTAGCTAGGCAAGCAAATAAAAAAATAAATCTGCAATCTGTTTAAAGTATTTTAATGAATAATCCACACTGTTTGCTTCAAGAAAAATGTTTGAAGTCTAGTAAGCACATGTAAAAATATTTCCTCATTTAATTTTTTTGAGGGGCATTAAATCAAAAATACCTCTTGGTCAGCCTTGTGTATGGAAACTTTTTGTTGATATAAGAAGAGCTATACTCCTGTTTAAATAAAAAGTACATCTTAAACTTTACAGCAAAAGCCGGTGTATTAGTTGAAGTTGGGTATAACATAGCCTGCCATTATTCTAGTTTCTCCACACATCCTCTGCCAGCGCACTTCCTACGCAACAGCTTTGCTATTCCAGGCTTGGCTTACCCGCAGTGATGACTGCCAATTGTGACAAACTATGCAGCTCACCTACAAGGCTTCAGCAAGAGGGATTTAACAGTATCCATCTCCTCTCCTGAGGCGAAGTGGGCACAACCTGGTTCCTTGGAGAAGGTGCACTTTACCGTCCATCATCCAGCAGCTTCTCCTTTTGTGATGGGACTGTTGTTTATCTGCCAGATTTAAAAGGGCAGTTGAGGTTTTACCTGGGGTTATTAATCATCTACAGTCTCTGCTAGAGTTTAATGAAATGCTCTTGTTGAATCACTGACATGTTGGAAAACTGATACCCTGAAGACGTGGCGTGCTGGAAAATCTGCACCAAGGAATCCCAAGTCAGATTTCTTCTGACAACGATAATGTAGGTTAAAATTTTCTGTAACAAGATACAGGGGATTATTTATTAAAAATAGAAAGGAACGCACAGTTATGGAAATTTAGAGGGAATTTTTCTCTTTTATGCCATTGTTGTTTTATTTACACAGAAAATATTTGACTTTAAAGGCTGCTGTCAGGTAGCTTAGGCCTTATATTTAATGACATCTTGTCACTGCTTCAGTAGGAAACTTTAATTTCCTATAATCATTATGAATCCAAGAAAAACAGTTTTTCTTTGAATCTGAGCGTTCCCTTTCAGCTTTTGCATTCCAAACATTTCAACTCAGGAATCAGTAAGTGAACTTTACTAGAAACGAAAGCTGAGATTGTTAAAACTGAGTGATTCACTGTAACTGGTAGAAGTTATGTGATCTGGCACCAACTGCCACTAAAAAGTCCCTGATTAGTCTATTGCCTAGTATTGATATTGGGCAGAATGCAAAAGCAGGAAACAAAACCCGCAGATGTTGAAAAATTGGACTTTTTTCTTCCTATGGCAGTGATAGAAGGCCTGTATGATTTATTATTGCTAACAAAGCTAAAATATGCAGCAGCTTGCACAAATAGCAACTAAGTGGCTGTTGGAGAGGCCAGAACAGCTGCTTTATAGATAACTCCAAAAGATTAGACTGGCAGTTAGCATGTCAAAGGCAGGTGATACTGCAGGTATGTGTCTGCATTGACCCAGATTTAGTTGTTTCACCTCAGAGATCAGAGGCCTGTAGGATGTATATTGGCTAGTAGCTAGCAAGGTATCTTCATGTTTCATTTAATCAGTATTAGATGGGCCTTAGTTTAACTTCTGGGGACCACTGTGGTTCAACTCTGGGAAGGCAGAATAGTACTGAAAAAACTTTTGTGGGTTTTCTCTATAACCAGTCCCTGGTCATAAATTTTCAAATGAAAATGCTTGCAGACCTTTATAAAGCACCACTAATTCTGCTATCTTCATAGCTGGTTCCTGAGCTGAATGGCCAACAAATGGCTGACCTGTAAGGCTGCTCCCTTATGAGACTACAGTCCTTGAAATTGTATTTCAAAGGGACTTCAGCACAGATCACCCTGCAAACATGACATGAGTTTGTAAAGGGGACAGGAGAGTGGGGAAGAAAGAATTCATGACAAATGGGGACCAGGAGTATAAAGAAACCATACATTGAGACATGCTGAATGAGGACAGGGAGCCACATACTAAGCCATGTAAATTAAGGTGTCTGAAAGCCACGTTTGCTAAGTGGCTAGAAGCAACTGGGGAATGATGCGAGGCCAGGAATCACATTCTTATGCCTTTTGCTAGCTGCTTCTTTACCACTCCTTTCCAAAAATCAGACATCTATATCCAGTGTCAGCAAGAAGCCTTGAAACGGACAATCACTTCAACAGAGAGCACAGCAACTCAACGTATCTGAGCTACTCAAAGTAGCTGAGACGTGCAGGGTTAGGGACTTCTGCTGCCCTTTTGCAACAGTGAGCCTGCCTGCATATCTCAAGCAGCGTGGTTGATGGCATCACCGCTTGTGCACCACACTCTGGAGTGTCCTAACCATCTATGTGCTTGGTGTGATCCTGTGGAGAAGAGAAGGGAGGCAAAATAAACAGAATACTCTTCAACTCTTTCTTTGGAAGCTTTTCTGCTTTGCAAAAAATAAGGTGGCTTGGGTAAGTGAGGTGTCTGGTGATGGAAGAATCTACAGCTCTTTATGTACTTTAAATAAAACAGACATTGGATAAAATACTTAAGCAGTTCTTGGACCTGGGACTGCAATTTGAGATTCCCTCTTCCCAGGTGAGTACTGAAAACCACAAAACTGGGGTCTTCCCCACTCCAGACTGTGGATCCTGAGTTGTCTCTCCACCTCCGCCTTCAGTATTTCTTACTGGCTAGCAAGCAGTGGCTCAAAGTGCTGATTCCTCCTGGCAGGCTCCTAGTAATTTTTGGACCCCATTCTAAGCTGTCTAATTCAGCTGCTGCAGTATTGCAGACAGGCTTAAGGCAGGCTGCTGGGCTCCCAGTCAGGGGGCTCAGGTGCCTACCTCTAATCACTTGTCAAAATCCAGCCCTGTGACGGTAACAGGGCACTGCTGGAAACCCAATGAACTGCCTGCACTTGGGAGCAGAAGTTCCCCATGTTTTGCCCATACACTAAGGGAAATTCATATTCATTTGCTCATTAAACTCACAATTTGATGAATTCTCAAAACAAATATACGGTACATGGTGTCAGGCCAAAGGCCGTTCTGAACCCAAGGTATTATTAAAGTTTCAACATTTTGGCCCCTACTGATTTCTTTCATGTGATTCTTAGAACTATTACTCAGATGGTCCATGTTAACTGGCAGGTGCCCAATGGCAATATATAAAGTACATATTTTACCGCCGTTCCTTAACTGGATAATTGATGGATTAGAAAAGCTAGTAAAAAATGAACACCAGCTGGTTCTTAACCCCTTCTTCTAGGCTTGAACCTCTAATATTGACGCAAAAGAACAACCCTATAGCCCTTTCAGCCTTCCTGATATCGCTGCTAAGTGTTGTCATTATTAATTTTTTTTTCTTTGGAAGTTGCTAAATCATAGGAAAATCATAAACATTTATGTAGTCTTAGTAAAGCTGGAGAGTGGATACTGGGGACCCAACTTCTGAACCAGTTGAATTCTGTGTGATGTTTCTATTGTGTAAAGAGGAAAACACCAACACCTGCGTTGTTCTGTCCAACAAGGAAAGCTTTTCCAGTGGCATAAATGGAGAAAGCACAGTGACCCTAAATTCTGCCTCTCCAAAAAACTACAGATCTCTCACTTACTTCCCCTTATGTAGCATTTTTGATCAGGGCTTCTCTGAAAACTGCCTTCTGAAATATGTCTATGAAACACACTTGTGCGTATTTTCAATTGCATTAAACATGGGAAGCTTTGACCATTCCTTTCCTTTGGAACATTTTCATTAGGATATCACCTGCACAAGGTCCTATGCAAGTAATTCACAAGCCTTTTTGTTTGCCACCTGTACAGGGATGAATTTCAGTCCTGAGCTTTAAAAATCATTTTAATTCTTTCTTGAAGTGCAAACTAAGTCAAGTCTCAAAGCTGGGTTTCCAACTGAATGTCACTAGGGATGCTAAAAAATGGGTAAAAGAGAAGAACAATGTCGTAAAACCTGTTTCCCCATTTTGGTGAAAGGGAAAGAAATAAAGCACAATTCTGTGATCCACAGTGGTGCTTTCCAGCAAAAAAGCAAAGGCTCTGAACTTTCCACCCTGTGCACTGTATTCGAATGTGTGTAATGCATTGTGTCAGAACAGGATGGTCAACTGTAAGGACTGAAAAATAGTGAGTCAGCCTCTTTCCTCATAATCATGGGGTTTCAGTGAATAAAAAATGTTTGCCTTTCATTTGCCTTCTTTTTTTTTGTGTTGACCTTTTGAATGTCATTTTTTACTTAATGTCTTTAGCTGCAGGGAAAAGACGTATTTGTTTTTAAACAAAAGCTGACATTCTCACGTAATAGGATGAGTTCAAGCAATGAGGTGTAAGAAAAAACATGTATCACAAGAACTTTATCACAACAGCTGTCAGTGCTTCTAAACTGTCCACAGTTCTTGCTGACTTGATCCTCTTGAATACAGTCTCTTATATTATACATACAAAGAGCTGCTAATGATTTAGTTTTTCTAGCACAACCCAGTGTAAAGCTCCCAGTAAGCCTTATTTAATAAACCCTATCACTCCATGTGTAAAGAAGTCCTACAATCTGGCAGACAGAAAGCCAATATTCAGAGGTGTTCCTCCTTTTTGTCCCACGGAATGATGCTTGGATTTGGATGAGAGGTAAAAATACCCATTTTTCTTTATAAAATCCTCATCTCCCTCTGAAAATCCCCATTTCCTTCCTGGTATTTGCATAATGAGCAAAACTGTTGGTAGTTTGCCAAATGAACTACTGGCCACACAACAGTCGGGCTCAATGGGAACCCTTAGAGGAGGCTGTCTCCTCGTGGGGGTGGAAAAGCCTAAATTTCCCAACAACCTCTTCATTTAATGCAGTGTATAATCCAAATAATTACCCTTTTCTCTGGAAAAATCCCCCCGCCCCACCCTACTTCCTTCAAGCTGGAGAAGATCCAAGCAGACTCCATCCAACCCACTATGTGGCCCTGTGGGAAAAAAATAAAAGCCCCCTACTGCTAGATGATGTAGTTGGTTTGGTAATTTAAGCAGTTCTTCATGGCTGACTATTTAGGCTTCACTTCCTATTGCTGATAGGTAAATTCCCAGCCCTTGCCTGAAAACTTACTTGCAAAATTTAAAGCATTTGGATGCTGCAGGTGAACACGACAGGTTTTAGAAGCCAGGTTTACTTTACCTTACACCTCAATTCTACTTGAATTATGATACCCTCTTCAAATAAGCGAGGTTGTAAATTCTAACCAAAATGTCACACAGCAGTCAAATGGGAATGTGGGCTGGATTTTCTTTTTTAAAGCTGATAACTGAGAGCATGATGCTATGGTTGTTGCTACGTGCGTTAAATAAACCTTGATAATCTGTTAGGGATGTTCGTCCTACAGTATCCTGAACTTTGGTTTGCCAAGCAAGGCCTTGCAGGTGAGGGTAGGAATTTTAACATCCTTGTCTGTCTCTGAACCTCACCATCCAGTCGTTCCTAGAGGTATACACAACCTTCCTAATCTTCCATACAGCTGTCCCAGTACCTCAGAAACTATAGCATGTATCCATATTCAATCATCTCATATTCTTCCTCAGTAACTTCTTTAATATCCCAACAGCAAACGCATATAAATAAACTGTAAAAATAATGGAAGAGCTTTAGTACCAGGGATATGGAGCTGTCAGGACACAGATATTCTCACGTACTATGAGTACATACTTCAATAAGATGTTTGCTACTTCCTCTTAAAATATTATACACAAGTCTTGGGAATGAGGATATTGTCACTGGTCAATGGGCACGGCAGAGAAAACAGGAAGGCTCTTGTGTTTGTACTATACTTAGAGCCAAGAGCTAGTTTCCGTACTAACAACAGGAAATGTTGAGCAATAAGAGTCTTGCTCCAAAAATGACACTGAAAATTAGATGTTGTAATGCTCCCTTTAAATTATAGGGTGAAGGATATCGACAAATAGCAAGTGAAATAGTGAATAGTGAGTTAGCCTTAACTAAGCAAATAATTTCATTTAGGAATATAGAAAATTAATTACATTTTTATGTTTCCAAGTGAGGCCCATCAAATATTCCTTCATTCTCTATTCCAAAGCAGTATTTCTTGCTGTTGATATCTGGTAAATCTCAGTAAATGATGGTGAGATTAAGCATGCTTATCTTTACCAAAGCACATTGATCATGATCCAATGCACTAGTTTTGGCCAACCAGTCAGCACAATTAAGTTTTTTACAAAGCTTAAATCACATTGGGTACATTGTACATAAAGTACTAGAGTAGGGATAAGGTAGCATTTATGTCCCAACTATATTAGGGAATACTTCGTTATGAATTAAAGGCCATGCCCTGTTGTTTTCCCTTGGGAATGGAGGGAGGAAAAGACGCTACAGAATCGGAAGGGAAAGGATTCATGAAAATCTGTAAAGAAAGAAGGCCAATGAATTATATTTAACTATTTAAGCAGTTAAAGGTATAACAGATTTGACACTCTGAGTGAGTTTAAAAGGTGCTGCTATACTCCAGAAATGAAACTCAGTTTAGTATCTTTGAGGAGAATATTCTTTTGATTAAGAAAATGGATTGGCTCTAGACCACTACACACATCAATAGAAGGCAGAGAAAGGGGATTGAAAACAGTTGTAATTATTGCTTAATAGCACTACAGTATTCTCTGATAACATCAAAAATGAGACAAAAAAAGAAGGAAAATAGAAAGGAAGGAAGGAAAAAGAAACAAAGTTCAGAACAACTAGGAACTTAAAAGGGAATTGCTTCTCTCAGTGACTGGGATTGTGATAGTAGATGGTATTCCTCTGGCCAAGTGTAGAAAGCTGCACTGGGTATGGTAAATTATGAATTAGTCCCTTCAGAGGCACTGGCGAGAAAGATGCACTTCCAGGAAGCAATATATGTCACCTAAAGCAGACAACTGAAATAGGTTCAATAACGCCTTTTCCAGAGTGTCTAACTTTGTATCTAAATTTTGGCAACTGAATTTACCATGCCCAGACATGTAAAACTATGTGAGAAGCCCACCCTTAAAGACCAAAGTAAACAGTAACATCTGATGGCTGCCTAAAGAAGGTATTAGCTCTCTACTTTCATGCAAAATTCTCAGTAACAGTAGTGGGGAAGGGCAGGGTGTGAAACTTCAAATTCATATTGAACCCTATAGACTATAAACACAAAATCTATCTTATTTTTAACTGCATCAGTTATCAGGGAGAAAACAAAGTATGGAAATTTACAGTTTAAAATAGTTTATTAAGATGATTATTCCTTGCTCTTGTATTATGCCCTGTCTTATTTTCATAAGAGAAGAAAAAAAAGAGCCTAAGTGCATTACTTACAGCTCTCCAGTTCAGCTAAATCTGTCATTCCAAATACAATTCACTTACATTCACTTGAGCGTGAGTAGTCAAGTCATCATCTTTTTTCTGCGTTCTTTTTGTTCTTCTATAAATAAAAGTTCCTCTCTTTAGGATAAAGTGAGCAACACTGCACATGGTGTTTAATAAAGGGGTAGATCATTGTTGTTACACCAAGGTCTCTTTCCTGCATGGTAGTAAGCAATATAGAGACCATTCTTGGGAATATATAATTAGGCTTATGATCCTATTTTACATTTATCACAATCAGGTTGTACCTGCCATTCCCTTGCCTGGCCATTCATTATTGTGAGATAATTCTTGATCAGTTCATTTGACAAGTTTGAATAATTTGCATGACTTGAAAACATTGTGACCTCACTTTTTCAGATTTTGTATGTGTAATTCAAGTATCCAGGTCGCAGAAGTGATTCCTGGGGGATATCAGGGGTAACTTTTTCATTGTAAAACCAGACCCTTTTAAATATGCCCTTTATTTCCTATTTTCTGCTGTTGTTAATCCACAAAAAGATACCACCCTGTGCTGATTTGGTTCCTTTTAACTGCCTTGAGTGAAGGATCTTTTCAAAAGCTATTTGAGATCTAAATCCCCCAAACACACCTTTCCATACGCTGTTCACCCATTCTAAAATCTCTAGCAGAGTACTTGTGCTTGTTTGAAAATTATCTTGTGGAACTATGGGCCAGGCCCTTTTCTCATGACACAAAATTTAAAGGAAAGCTATTTTTATCCTGTTGTTTTGTGGAAACAAGTCATGTACAATCGCTTCGTCTGCCTTCCAGATAGAAAAAGGAATTTCTAACACGTTAGGCAGTTTTTCAACCAAATTAGAATGGTAACAGTGGAAACCTTGAAGAGAATGAAACTTGAAGTTACGGGTCCATAAATGAACTGGCAGGGAACAGCAAGACTGGTTATTCTGAACTGTGGGAAAAACTGCAATAAGGCACAAGGAGGGGAATCTCTTAACTACTGCAAACACAGGTCCATCCCCTTTACTATGCACTAGAGAATACACACTTGAGAGAAACCTTGAAATTGAGGGAAGCATTACTCAGGCTTTTGTTTAATAGGAAACCAAGTTTCCTTAGTGCTGTCTTCAAGGAACTACTTGTTCCTTAAGCCAGGAAATCTGTGTATTTTACAGACAATATATGGGTCTGCATGAGAGTTAAAAAAAAATCGCACCAGGAGCTCCTTTCTCCATTCTGAACGATCCAACTTCCTCTTGGGCAGACAGTTACAGGAGCTGATAACACTGTAGAATTCATTAGAAGGAAATAAACCAGTTTAATGGGCACTATAGCCTTCATTTGGTCTTATTGCTGCAATAGATTGATTTATGGGATACCAAGTCTCGTACCAAAACCAGCTGGCTAGTGCTTGTTCAGGCATGATGGAAGCCATATTATCACTTTGGAGGCAGCAACAAGCAGGAATGTCTCAGATAAGCCACCTTATCTGGTAATATTTGCCTAACTACTTGTTACACAGATTTAGAAATCCTACAATCTTTCAAGATCCTCAGATTCTTCTGTAAAGCAAGATGTTTCTTGAGGTCTTTGTTTTGTTACCTCAGAATTTATACTTCTTCTATATGTTCTGCAGTTAACAATAAGATGGAATCATCTGGGTAGTTAAAACCTGCAGCTGACTTTTAAGATAGAACTTTCAGATTTTTAACTCATAAAAGTCTAAGAAGTTTGTAACACAAGAAAATCTGACATTGCCTTTGCATTTAGGCAATACTGATATACCTGCGCCTGGCTGCCAATCCCCAGGTAAGAAGCCCACAAACTGAGTGACAGAGGGCTAGTTGCAAAGATTGATCTTTGAAAGTCATCTTGATGTTAAAGATGTTGAAACTGGAGGCATGCAACAAGATTCCTCCCTTCCCAGCTGTTTGCTTAAGTGCATGACAGATTAAGAAATCCTATAGGCAAATAAGACTGGTTTTCAGTTGGGGTGAGCTGCAATTGTGAGCCATCATTTTATGCTTAAAATATTGATAGCATTTTAAAGGTTTTAGATGCTGAGTATCATGAGATGTAAAGAACTGCTGCTGTATCAAGTGAGACTAGATTGTCTGGGACTCCTGAGGCCTGACAAAGAAAGCTGTAACATAGATGGAGGAAGGGATTTAAGTGTCGAGTTTTCATAATTTCTCATAACACTTTCCCTTAGAAAAGTACCACTGAACTTATCACAGACAAGATTTAAAATAAAAAGGACCTTGTTCAGCCAGTCTAACTTTCATTCATTATTAAAGATTGGCTTGCTGCACAGGCATTTGAGGACATAGGGATATACTTTCTGACCAGATTCTTCACATTATTTACAGTGAGAAGAGTTTCTTCTCCCTGCCCAAACATGGTGGCAAGCACACAAAGGGGTCTCCATGGCTGTAATGAACTTAATGTAAATTTTTACTGTTGCGACCTTTAAGAGCTAGAAGTGGTTCCTAGAAGATGGTGGTTCTCTAAAAGCATACCCTTTTTACAAGTCAGTAAAACTACCAGAGATGGCCAAGGAAGTCAGCCACATGATGTTATGGTCCTGTCACTCCACCACAGCCCCTCAGCTGTAGCATCCTACTGCCATCACGTGTTCAGATCTCTCAGGATATACCAGGCACAATCATTTTGAAAACAGCTGGGGTGGTTTCAGGTGTTCCTGCTATTTCTTACTGCACTGTGGCTGGAGCTTTCAGTCTCTAACGTGAACTGCCAGAAGAGGAGAGACTGAACCTGTGACTGCAGCATAGTCTTGGTCACTTGAGTTCCTTAGAAAGCTCAGAGGATGTTATGCTGCTGTGTACTACAAGTGGTCTGTAATACAAGTGGTCTGATAAGTTATATCTTAAACAAGCAGAAGCTCCCTGGACACTTGGAAGTTGTGGGTATATGTGAAATAAACTCTAGCTTAGACAACAAGAAAAAAGTCCCATGTGGAACATGAGATTCCTATGTAGAACAGCTGACCATTCTTCCCTCTTTCTTCTAACACTCAGTACTTTACCTTCCTCTACCCTTTTCATAATATGCTGGCATCAGCTGCAGTTAAAGCAGCTCCTCAAAGCTACTACTGAAATGGGTGGCAGCTCCATGGATCCAAGGAGAGCTCTGGACACCATGTGGGGTATGTTCACATGGAAAGACATGCACATTTCAAGCCTCACAAGACTGTGTCTTCCTGTTATCTCAGTATGCTGCAAGGTTTCAGCTTGACTTTGACAATACACTTTCTTCTGGAAACAAGCAGCAAAGGTGTCCCCTCTTTTGCACCTTCAGCCCTTGCAATCAAAAAGCATCAATCATCCACCCTCGAGGCTGTCCAGATGAGATGCTTGGATAAAAGAGCGACTGCTAAGGCAAGGGCCAAACCACCCACCTAAGCCTACTGTAATTCACCTTTTTGATGCAAGACTGTCTCCATCTATCTCTCTCAGTGGACTAGAGAAAAATAAGTGCTTCCTCCTTTCAGACTAAAGCAGCTGCTATATTCTGGATTGTCACAGCTTTTCCCCAAGAGGGAGGATCCCCTCTGTTTCAGGAACATGCTGTTTCAAAATCATCTCCAGAGACCAAGTTCCACGTGTTATCCTTGCACTACAAGTTCTGCAGAAATGACAAAGACAAGATGAAGAGCAGTAAAATGACCAAAACAAATGTGATACAGTGCACAGTAGTGATATACCTTGACCACATCCCTGAAATGTCAGCAGGAATAGTATGGGAATCATAAATAACACACAAATAGTTCACAGAAGAGAGTTTCTTAATGTCTTCAGTCTTGGCCTAACTACAGTTAGTACACAGGTGAACATGTGTTCTAGCTGTTGAAAACAAGAGCATCTTTCCTTGAATTTATTTGTGTCTGACACAGAGCTTCAATCTTCTACATAGAGAAGAAGCAAATAAACATTTCAATAAACACGCAAAATCAAAGAAACATACAAATAATATTTTCTGAGGTTGTAAGCAATTAAGGAAAGCAAGCAGATGTCAACAGCATAACCTTTTCCTTAAACTTCTAAGTTTAGAAACATTTCTAATCTTTTCAGTTAAAAAAAAAAAGGAAAAAAGAGAGAAAGCAAACAGAGATTTGGAGTGGAAATGCCATCCATGTGAAAGCGTCCACTAAGTACATTTTTTATTTTTCCTCTATTTCCTTTTGGACATAAAATACTTATGAAATAATTCTAATCCAAAGCCTGTACACTAGACATTTCACTTTTGTGTTCCTGCTGTCATTGCCAATAGTTTGTTCTTTGAAGGTCTAACCTCAGGTGCCAGTCATAGCCTGTTAAGGCTAGGCTACATCCTCTTGATCACCTTCCAACAATAAAATGCTGTAAAACAGTTTCTGTTTTTTAAGATTCAAGTTCCATTTGGAGCTTGGAGTGAAAGGAAATTTGGAAAGAATAAAATTCAAATATTTCTACGTTTATACACCTCAGGGACAATCCTTGCTATTTAGCAATTTACGGTTTAAAGCTTTGGATCCTGTTGATGGTATTTACAGAAATTAATTGCATTTGGTTTCATTTTAACCTTTCTATTTTTCAGAGATGAATGTTTATTCCTATAAAAAAAAAAGAAAAATTAAACCAAAAAAGGCCTTTCCACATTTTCTACGTGTTTGAATCGGTTACCCCAGATCAGGATTTAAATTCATTGCCCAACAATGAGTTTGACTCGCAGACAGTTTCATAATAAAGGTAGGTAAAGTTGTTTAAAAATACATAAGTTTAAAAATGTTGCACAAGTGTTACTCACTCCAAAGCATGCTTTTGATAAAGACCTAGACTTCTTTTGTACCCACACATGCAGAAATATGTATCTGAACAGGGATGGGCACACATACACAGTCACCCAAAGGATGGGCAAGTGGAACCAGGGAAAATACAGTTTTTCTTTTCTTTGCAATTGAGGTACTTCTCCTTCAAGTTTCCCTAACTTCCTAAGTTTTTCCTAAATTCCCTATAGCTACAGTTGGTTCGTACACTTGAAGGAGTTAAAATCGCAATAAATGAGAATTACCATCTTTTCAATGTCACGTCAAAGAGTTTTCTCCCCTGTCTTATATATATTATCACCTGCAGGAACTGCCTTTTCCAGAATTAAGTCTCCCTCAACTCAGATTATTAATGCGGGATGAACAATTTCCACAACTTGCAATAAAAAGAGGAGGGTGACAATAAGGGACAAAGGAGATGGGAGAAGTGAGTATCTCCCCCCTTTGTTGAGAATTACCTCCTTGGACTCCCTCCATACCTTGTGGAGTGCACTGAATGCTAAGCTGTATTAATCAGACAGTTCAATTTCTAATGTTCATGGGAGACAGTGTCTGAAAATGCATGGAGTGCACTGCATATCTGGATTATTTCCTACAAAATGTGCATGTTTGATAAAAATCCTCAGTACACAGTCATGTGCAGAAAAGAATGAGATCTGAAGGTTCACCTCTTTCAGCTGTACTGAAGAATATGCTAAAGGAACCTTTGACAAAAATAGTTTTCTAATTACAATATATTACAATACCAGTGGCCTTTAGCCTTTAGCAAGAGCCATGCAGTTTAGCACAAAAATTCAACCTCATTCAACCATGCCCATGGCAGAGGGGTTGGAACTAGATGATCTTAAGGTTCTTTCCAACCTTAACTATTCTACGATTCTATGATTTCTTTGATTATGGTTGTAGGGGGAATCAATTTTAGCTCTTTCTTAGCATCGCTGAAAACAGGAAAAGCTCTTGCTAATTTAGAAATCATGTTGCTCTTCTATTTAGCTTCCATAGCTGAGATATGGTTCAAAATAATGAGGGTGAATACATATTTAATGGCTTAAAGACAGATTAGTAAACTCAAGAAAAAAGACTGATGTCAAATATGGTCTTTTATCTAACTGGCTATTTTACTGCATGTTAATGTTGTGCAGAAGAATATGACATTTAAATCTGTTTTCTTAAATCAAAAGAAGTAAAGAAAGAAAAAAAACGGAATGGTGTACCTTATAATAAGGTATACTTCTAGTTTAAAGAAAAGTATTTTTAGCAAAAACAATAGTGGAAAGTTTCAGACAAGGTCTTTTGAATTTTCCAGCTCTTTGAACTATGGTTCACACTGGCATGAACATGTTTTTTCTGGCTCTCAATTGAACACATGTTGAGAGCTGATGCATCTTTTCTTACATTTGTACCAGTTAATTGTTTCAGGGAATGCTGCACATATATCTACAACTTAACAGGGAGTGTGATTCTCTGTATGAGTTGACTAAAATATTTCCATCTTCTGCATCAGCACACATTTTGTCAACAACACTCCATTACAGATTCTGGCTTCTACCTTGAAGAGCCAAAAAATGACTAAAAAAAAAGATAAATTGCCATATTTTTTTAATCATCAGTTTGTTCTGTTCTTGCAAAGAGCAACCATGAGCTCCAATTTCTTTCTTTTCAGTGTGATAATAGCTCACAGTATTTTCCCATATTACATTCTCTGCATTGCCTTCCAATGAAATTCTTTTAAATGCTCTGCCAGTCTGGTTACATATATCTTGGTGACCTATTGATTTCTTATGTGCTGGTCCTGGCCACGTGGTGCTCAGATTCAGATACACAGCAGCTGTTAGGAGCAGTTAGTTATAGGTACAATATGTTTCTAACAGCTCATTTCAGGAAAACAGTCATGGAGTATTTAGAGTGGAAAAAAGTCAGTTTTCAGATCAGGTCATAGGAAGAATACATGAAAGTTCCACAGGATTTTATAACTCCTCTGAACCTTCTGAAGTCAGTAATTCAGAAAGAAAGACGAGCAAGTATATAAGTAGGAATTATCACCTTCCTTTCCACTGCTATTGCACTGATTGATAGTGACATATTGTATCAGACATATTTGGTTCAGTATGCATATCCATGTTTTCTTGTTTCAATGGCATGTGAGTCCCTTTTTAAGAACTCCATCTATCTGGGCTTCTACTGGGTTTTTACACAGTTCACACTGGTTACCTGAGTAGGTTTTACTGCTCCTTTGTCGCCCCAAATAAACTATTACAGGCAGCATATTCCCCAAAGAAAGAATAAGTTTTGGAATCTCAGTACAGTGTTACTGATGATTTGCACCCATCTTCCCAATGCTGCCATTGGTTTTAGAGTAGATAGGGATGTTTCTGAAATGGTATCAAGAGCGCCTCTTTACTCGGATTTCACCAGTTGGCCTTTGAATTCTAAGGAGCCTGGTTATACCATTATTACACAAAGAAGAAACAACAAACCAATAACTCACCAGAGAAACAAAACCAAAAACCCCTAGCAACAATGATGACTTCAGTGAGCAAAGCAGGACAATGCTGTCTGGCTCCCCACCATTGGCAGATCTATGGTTTTTAAACATCACTTGAGGCATTCTCTTCAGGTTATTGATATATTAATTGCATTCACTTTGTGTTGGAATTTTGTTCCAGAAATAACAGTTCAGATCGTATCCTTGTCTGCTCTATGTTCTGAAAGTTTATAACAGTTTTAGGGGCATTGTGTTAAAAACGAGCTTTGAGCATTTCTAATACAGAAAATCAAGGAGGGAAACATGCCTATTTGTGCATCAGCTGTCTATCATATGTATATTTTCTTCTCAGCTATTGTCCATAAATACCCATACATGATATTTATCACTTTAGCTCTTCAGGGCAGAACTCATTCTAAAACTGCATTTGCCTTGTAGTCATCATAGTAAGGCCCCAATCTTGATCAGGCTACCTAAGCTTTCCTACAACATATCTTAAATGATAAGAACAATAAGCAAGCTGATAGATAAGGAAGAATTAATGCTAAACAAAGCAATACAAAGTGTGAATAACCTGAGTCATCCTTTCAAAGGTGTGTGTCATAAAACAAAGTAGATAAATCCTCTACTTGTAAGATACAGTGTTTACAGTACAACAGCACTTAGGACATACTCATGCCCAATTAATTCCCTGGGACACAAGGAACACTGATGCTGCCTCATATCCTACATAATTTCTGCAAAACCATAATGAGATGTTTCATTACTTAAACTGAAGAGCTGGGTGAAAGAGCTACGGATAGGCTGTATTGTACCAAACCCTCTTAACATTCCTGCTTTGTAAAACTCGATGAACATCAGAACCCTTTTTTTTTTTTTCTGTGTTCCTCCTTATATCCTCTCATTTGGTATTCAAGAAGAAATTTTATGCAGTCTGAACAGTCCTGAAAAAACCCTAAGTATTTATAAATGTGCAGATAATGAAGTAAGGCCCAGATATTTTTGATTGGTTAAATGCTATTTCACTTTCTGAAAAATAACTTGTCCTTTCCCCAAACCTTAGCAGTCTGGAGAGGTTCATAATAAAGAGAATAATGGTATTAAGAGAAAAAAAACCAACAAATCACAGCTTCCACATAACTGTCTGTACAGGCATCTCATGAACATTTATATTCCATCACTGTTCCTTACCTAAAAGATAATTTGATATTTTTTCTTGCAGACAACTTGGAAAAAGCACAAAGCTAATTCCTCTTACCCACAGCAGCAGCTCCTTGTTTCATCAGTTCCATCGTCTGTTTTATAATGCTACAGCAGATCTTTTGCCCTAGAAACTAAGGAGAGATTTCCCTTTTTTTATCCACCCGTGTGTCTCCTGATGCTACCGCTGACTTCCCTAGGTTGGTACCTTGGGCAGACTACATCTAGGACTCCATCTTGTTATATAGTTTTAACCTCCATCATAGCTTCTGAGCCATTCACTTTGCTTCACTGCCCCTTTCCTTTCTATTTCTACATTAAATTATTTTTGGTTATGTGTTACTTGTTTAAATACAGCCAACATTTTCATTCTATTACAACAGCAAGTAAGAATAAAACTACCATGTTTCAAAATTTCACCATCCTTATTTCACCATTAGCTTTCCTTGCATGCCCATCCTTGTCTCTGTGTACTATGGACAAGATTAAAAATAAAGGCCTGCTAGGCCTTTGCAACTAACTTACCCAATTTCCATCAGAACATGGGTGTTGAATGTATAAAAAACTTTCTTTTCAGTCTGAGAACTTAACACCAAAGAGTTAGGCTGTGTTTCTAAAGAAAAAAAATTATGCGTGGGGTTTGTGCTTTTTTTCCCCCAATTTTATTTTTAATTTTATTTTAATTTCATTTTATTTCTTCAGTTTCAAGGTTAAGCGTGGTTTGCTTAACATCTCTGCTTCAACAGATTGCAAGTAAATCACTTTATGCAGACACATTAATTGCTGACATTTAGTTGCAGTTCTGCCTTTTTGACTCAGGAATTTACTTGTTTTCAATCAGTTAAGGGTTTATTTTGAACATATCACTCCACTGTATGGATTTGCCCAAACACCTGATTCAAGTGAAAAGTGGGAATGTTGCTGCATTGTAAGAAGGCAAAAGCACCTCTTGGAGCAGGGATATACGGGACTTCCATTCGTTACAGCACGAACAAAACCCCAACAAACACAATACAGGAATATAGCTGATCACTGAGCCTGTGAATACGGATGTCCACCTCCTTCGCCTCTTCAGTGAAGCAGAGAAAGGGCAACTGGAGTAGCTGCAATTTTGCATCACCAAAGGGTGTTGAAAGACTATACTGCCAGCTCCTGACCTGAGTGAAACTCTTTCCACAGACTGCCTGCTCTGGCTTTACTAGGCATTGGGCCATGGTCCATTGCCCATATTGATGTAATGGCTACATCAACAAGATGACACAAATCTCTCACAGAAGATGAGCTGCTTTGAATCATTTCACCAGTTTCTTAACTATGTATGTGATTTTCATCATCATTTATTCCCATCTTGTTCCTTTTTTTTTTTCTTAACATGAGCATGTTTAATTAAGACAGAATAAACTGAACTCCTGCTTTCAGGATGTAAGGGTCTGCACCATCACTAATGTGGCCAAAGTCCCCCCTTTTTGCTTGGGAAGCTGAAGCTGGGAAGGTGAGCATGGCTTACAAGGTCCACGTATCAGAAGCAGTGGGTTTAATGACAGCTTTCTAGTGACAGAGCTTTCAGATAGGTTTGTAACCAGGGCAAGGGAACTACCCCTTTCATCTGTTTCTTGGTGGATGGCTAGAGCAGAAAGTGTCAAGTCTGTCCTACAGTTTATGCCATTCCCTTACATGGTTAAAAATATCCCAGGCACCAGGCCACATTTGAAATCCATAGCCAAGTACAGTGTCAGTCAGAGCTTGACTAGATGCCAGTGAACAGCTGCATATTTTGGACTTTGGTGAAAGCTCTGAAGCCAATGCACCTATCCTGCCACACAAAAGCTCCAAAATGGGAAAAGATATATCCATATGTGAGCTAAAATATTGAAATGAAACATGTAATGAACCTGTGGAGGCCATTAAAACTGAGATTTCACCTGATTTGTTAGCCTGAGTCAATAATTTGCTCATTAACAAATGAATTCAGAATTTATAGTTTCAGTCCAGCCAGGCTGATGCAAAGGCTTCACAGCACTCAGCTTCAGTCAGACCTTAAGCAACAACTTAATCACTGGACATGGTTATCTACAATTAAACTAAGTGATAAGTCACTTTATTGTTTTCCTTGCTTTTTTTTTCTTCTCATGTGCTTAACTACCTTAAAATGTACTTCCTGAAGTATATCTTACGGATATAAACGTTTAGTTGCTATTGTATATCATATGAAAGATTAAGCCATTTTTAAAAACACATTATTTTGTAAGGTTATAAGTTCTTAATGAGTCACTAGAATAAGTAACAGTTCTTTAATTTGGTTGATTTCAAACAGACAAAACTAATTCTATTCCT
The DNA here is from genome assembly GCF_034315485.1 of Pezoporus occidentalis. Classification (NCBI taxonomy): domain Eukaryota; kingdom Metazoa; phylum Chordata; class Aves; order Psittaciformes; family Psittacidae; genus Pezoporus; species Pezoporus occidentalis. The sequence goes on along the minus strand of NW_026914718.1, from coordinate 942,503 downwards.
CAGCTCTATAAAAAGAATACTATAAACATGAAAACCATAGTGGAAGGTTAGATTCAGCTGGTCTGAGTTATCTTCTTACTTAAATATTAAGATTTAAGTGATGCCCATGTTTGATACCTAGGATAAGTTTAAATTCATCTCCACCTCTGTCTGCATGTGCTTAAGAAGAGCCTTGTGTGTTTCAGACTTAGATGTCTCAGCAACACCTTAAAAATGTCTGAAATTAGGAAAGAGTGTAGATAGTAGAAAAGCAAGCATTTACACTTCAATAACAGAATATTCCTGATAAAGGTATTTGATGGAGGAAAAGGTACAAAGAAATAATTCTTTATAGCTGATAGAATCCCTGTGAGAAACTCTACATTTAAGAAATGAGGTATGTGATGAAGGGTAAATCTCTACATAAAGAGACCAGAATGGGCAGAGTGAAGGACATTCTAAGCCCACCCAAATAAACCTAGAAGACAACACAGGTAACAAAGAGGCTTTATGAAGATTTGAAAACAAAGATGAAAAAAGGGAGTGGGATGTCAGAAAAAAGTGAAGCCTAGTAATATTGTTTGAGTAGAAAACTGACCCACTCAGAAACAGTTTATATACAACTATTGCTTGTATACAATTTATATACAACTATATCCCTGCCCATGGCAAGGGGCTTGGAACTAGAGGATCTTAAGGTCCTTTCCAACCCTAACTATTCTAAGATTCTATGATTGCTGATTGAGTCTTTCCCAGGTTTCAGTCTTAAGAGTGTCTTAAGACTAAAACCTTGTCTTAAGGTTTCAGTCTTAAGTCTTAATGTGACTACTATAGTCACATTTTCTTCAGTAACAAGTAATTCGATTGCTGATTTTGTCTTACTGAATCCAGAAAGGGGACACAAATGCATATCCTAAAACCAATGCAGTCTAAAGGCTTGAATTAACTCCTTGCAGCTTTCTGCCAACATAATCTGTGCCAGAACCATAAGTAAATGTATGAGAAAGGCTCACACCCTGGACTCTGAGGTCAACTGAACAGCATCACTATCTGGTGATATGAAGTTCCTAGAAGGGCAAGTGGAGCGAGACAGTCATCATGTTTAGTGACTCTCCCCACACCATGGTGTTTTGGATATGGCACACAGGCTTGGAAAATCGCATTCTGCCGAGACCAAGACTCAATCTACTATGAACAAAAAGACCTCATGAATTGCTGTATTTTGGCCTTTTTGAGTAAGATCTTTTATGCAAGCTTAAGCCCTATTAAAATGCCTACAGAGAAATGGGAGATGTATCATATACATCGTAAGACTGAGGAAAATATGTTAAAAATGGTGGGGAGAACTTAGTGTTAAAAGCACACCAAATCGCTAAGGCATAAAAGACATTTAAATCCTTTTATGTGGAAATTCTAGTTTGATATAGAAGCCAAAATCAAGTCTAGTCAATCAGTCAGGCCCGTTTTACAGAGGTTTTCTTCATTTTCTTTAATCCACAAAGAATTTAAAGCTTCAAGTTTTACCAGAGTCCAAATGAGAGAGACAGATCTCGACAACGTGGACAAATATTAGAGATGGATGAAATAGTTAAGATAACATAGGGAGAAACCCAAACTTTCACTAAAAAAGGAGACTGAGATTTCATGATAATTGAATGCATACAGTTAATTTCAATCTTTTCTTCAGTTTCATGCATATCTCCACTAATTCCTCAGTCTGGGACCAGAAGACACAGTGCAAAAATACTGTGACTAAGACAACATTAATAATATTTCCAGTGGGAATGGAAGAAGACTGCATTAGTGTTTTTACAAGGAACGTTTTTCTCATGGGATTTCCAGTACAGATATTTTTGAGCAATGGGGAGTTTGGCTACCTTGGAAATAAAATCTGAACAAACATCCAGACTTTTGTAAGGCTGAATTTAACCTCCTCACCCTTCCTTTTTTTTGCTTTTGATGTCTATCTAGCACACAAATAACCAACAGGGGAAAAAAAAAAAAGGGAGTGGGGAAGAAAGAAAGAAAGAAAGAATTTCACATTCCTATATTGTGGCCAGCACATTCCTTGGGAGCACAAGTGAGGTGGCTCAAAACTGAAAAAAAACCTTTGGAATTTATGTGATTTTGGCATGCGTAGCAATGTACTTTGGATGCATTAAAAAGAGCGGTTAAAGGGCGTGCACTTTGGGGGGGGGGGGTCAGTTTAATCTGTTTAACTCTTCAAACTCCAACATGTTTTTTCTTAGATCAATCTGAATTAAAAGGCACATAGAGGCATCTATAGACATTACATTGTGCTGCTGTTCATGCACCTGCCAGGGAGAAGCAGCAACGCTCATGATACAAGCCATACGATGCCTGGAAGAGAAGATGTTGTTGTGGCTGAGACAGGGTAAAGGGCCAGGAGCCTTGGGTACAGTTCCCAGCTCCGCCACAGACATCCCTGTGACCTTGACCATGACACTTCACCTCTCTAAGCCTCATCTGTAAATAATGCTTTACTTTCTCACAGGGTTCTTGTGAGTTCAGATTAATTATTAGCTGTCGGGCATTTTGCCATCCCTGTACAGAAGACACTATAAAACACAGTTTATTCCATTTCTGCTGAGGTGAAAAGGGTGCAAAGAACGGGAAAATCTGTAAAAGGAATCAACACCACTGCCTACCACGGCCAGCAACAAAACCCAAACCAACCTATGGGCTAGTGACCCTCCTACTCCTCTTTTTCCCACTCTTCCTCCTGTTCCTACCTGTACAGATCACCGAATCATAGAATCATAGAATAGTTAGGGTTGGAAAGGAGCTTAAGATCATCCAGTTCCAACCCCCCTGCCGTGGGCAGGGACACCTCACGCTAAACCATATCACCCAAGGTCTCGTCCAACCTGGCCTTGAACACTGCCAGGGGTGGAGCATTCACAACCTCCCTGGGCAACCCATTCCAGTGCCTCACCACCCTAACTGGAAAGAATTTCCTCCTTATATCCAATCTAAACTTCCCCTGTTTAAGTTTTAACCCGCTACCCCTTGTCCTGTCACTACAGTCTCTAATGAAGAGTCCCTTCCCAGCATCCCTGTAGGCCTCCTTCAGATACTGGAAAGCTGCTATGAGGAGATGCTGAAGTTCCAAGTACCCCACATCTGTGATACTAAGTTAGTCCGGTTGTAGGTCTTTTATCTGGTCATGCTTTGATTCCAGTGAGATCTTTGGTAATGTTTGCACTTCAAAACACAAACTTGTGGCCAAATGATCTACGTTACTTCTCCTACTACCATGTATCAACTCTTCTGCCCTTTATCTATTAGGATTGCCCAGCAAGTAGAAAACCCCTTCAATTTAGGGTTACTCATGATGTTTAAAACAACCGTATAAAATAACACAATCCTTATTGCAAGTCCACTTAGAGTACTTTGAAGTATTTCAACAATAGATCATATATTTTATTTTCTCTACACATGGCTGACTTTCCAGGTTAAAATTTAGCCAGATTAAGTTCTGTGTCCACTTCAACTTTGTGTGATGTTTTTGGCTGGTTACATACAATAAATTTAAAAAAGGAAGCATTGGGAGTCAGTCCCTGGCCTAAATTAATCGGATTTCTAATAATCTGCTTTTCCTTTTCCATTTCCTTTTCCTCTTTTTATTATTTTCCCTTTTTTTCTATTTATTTTCTCTCTTTTTTTTTTTTTTACTATTCCTTTCTCATTCTCTTTTTTTTACTTGTGTGTTTTGTTTTTTTTTTTAAGAGAAGTATTATTTTCAGCAGAGTTTCTCTTCACAGAAAGATGGCATTGAACACTTGCACTCTAGCCTGAATGTAAATCACTACACGTGCAGTCCAATCACACTGGGGAGGTTAGATTGCAGGGAAATGCTATGGATAGAGAATGGGAAGTCTGATCATTTTTTAGTCCAAAAGGCAATCAGAACTTCCTGTGTTGTGGTACACACAGATCAGTGTTTTCTTCATTGTTTCTTTGTTTGAATAGGAGGCAAGTAATATCTTTTCAGAAATGTATCAATTCTAGTAACGCTGGTCTCATAATTAAATGACACTATCTAAAATTGACACCTCATTTCTTGTCTGAATGCATCTCCAAACATTGGTCTTGTTATGTCTTTTTTATGGCAAAATAAAGTATTGTTTGCTATCAGAAATCCTTACACATGCAGACACTTCAAATTGGTAACAAAGAAACTTCTCTTTCTCAATTTCTCCTTGGCTAATTCAAGGAGACTGAGCTTTAGTTGATCACTACAAGGCATAATTTCCAGATCCCAGAGTCATTCTTCTTGTCTTTTCAGAAAGATCTCCAATCTGGTTTTACCTGTAAAGAAAGCTTTCCTTTCTGTGGTGTTGGGGCTGTACGCTGTTCCTTCAGCTATGAAGTGCAAAGCTCCTTTTTGAAGCACTTGCATTCCTGCAGGTGAGATCCTATAAAATGGTTACCTCAGAGTGTCATTAATACTTGTGCGCTGAATGGTAGCCTTTAGTCTCTCTAAATAACCATGGAGCACGTTCACTGATCAAATTTTCATCAATGTGGGTTTATTATGCTGAAAATTACAGAGAATGTAATGATTAAAGTATAGCAATATACTACAGCAACATGCAGCACAACATACACGTCGTGTGGTAGCTGATTATAGCCAGTAAACTGATTCTCCCATTTATTTTAGCTTCTGAACTGGTTAACTGCATTCATTTTAGGTAGTTTATTTTGGCATCAAACTGATGCGAAGAGTCATTAATCATTTTCTCTAAAAGCAAGATGAGCGAGAAGTTGAGAGGGGAACAATTATCATTTTACTCTCATGGTCACCGATTCAAAAAGGCCATCTGGTAACGTTTTCCTTAATGTTATCAATGTGACATTTAGAGCTGGATTTTCTAAAGTTTGGCCTCCTGGTTATGGCCACAAAATTCACACACAAAAGCACTCCTGCATGCTAGAAGATAATTGTGCTCACAGCACACATACTTAGGCATGCAAAATGGCATAAAATAGAACTAATTCCAGTATAAAGAACTGAGCTAGAACTGAAAAAAGAACTGAAAACTGAGAGGTTGGGTGGACAGTGTGTAATTCTTAATGATAATCTTAATTTAAGTAATAGTTTTCAGGCTATTGCCTTATTCTGAAAGGACTAACACTGATATTTTCTATACATGCCATACATGCCTTGATTTTTATTTATTATTATTCTGAAGTCTATTTTCTTCTCCAGAATCCAAGAGGGACTTGACAGACTTTCGTATATTTCTTTTAAATCACTCCCTACCCAACAGGTCTCATAGAAGTAGCTTTACATTCCTGCATGTATCTAAACAGCATTATATTCAACACCTCAATGTAAGCTTTCTGTGGTAAGGAAGAGGCATTTCTTACCTACAGCTGCCTAGCACCAGCAGTTTGAGAGCTTTTCCTGACACAGAGCACATAACAGTGAAACCAATGAATTTTTTAAATGCATTGGAAAAGTGATGCAAGAAGAATGAGGAGTGTTCAAAGAAGGGAATTGAAATCAAAGAAGTCAATGTTTTTAACTAAGATTGATGCTGATACTGGCTTTTCACTCATTCAGTTACAGCTCAGGAAGGTAGAAGTGATTCTTCTTGAAAAACTTGTATGATATAAGAAGCCACTCAACCTGTGTGTAGCACTTCCAGCTCCAGGGTGCAAACCAACTGAACTACTGCTACCCTCATTTCTCTAGTACTGGATGACCAGAACATTCAGTGTCCAAGAAGGTGCCAAGAATTTTTTAAAGGCAGGCACTTGCAAAAGAAAAAAAAAAAGCCAAACCAACCCAAACTTTTATACTCACTGCTTCCTTTTGTTTATTTTTCAATTTTGCATGTGAAGATTTCGGAGAATCATAGAATGGTTTAAGTTGGAAGGAACCTTAAAGTTCATCCAGTTCCAACCCTCTGCCATGGGCAGGGACACCTTCCACTAGACCAGGCTGCTCAAAGCCCGGTCCAACCTGGCCCTGAACACTTCCATTTCTATCCTGCCTTTTGCTCTCTCATCCAATTTTTCCAAACAAGTGAGCTGTGACAGGCCCTGCTGAAAGATGCCTTTCAACACCATCTGAACACAGTGAAGATTATTTTTTACTGAAATATTCTTTGGTGAAACTGCTGCCTGCAGGGACCTTTCCAGAATACATACCTGCAGTATGTATTCTGCAATACATACTGGGAGTATGTATTAGAGGGAGACATTATCCACGTTGCCTTCACAGACAGGGAGAGAAAGCTGGCCTTCAGATTGTCCTCCCTTTGCATCCTTTCCATCCCACCCCCATACTCTTTTCAGAGCTTTCCCTAAGTGACAGGGCAAGATAACCCAGCAGTTGACCTACATTTTAGTGGTTCTTCCCTGGGTAACATTCCTGTGCTTGGCAAAAATGGGAAGACACAGCTCATGGAACATATAAGCTCTGCCAGAAATGCGCCGTCAGGAGAGTTTCGTCCAGCTAAAACATAAAAGAATTTAACATACAACAAACTGGACACATTCATTTTCATATACTGTTTATCAAAGAGTTTAAAATCTACACCTAATCCAGTGCATGTCCTACATTGAACCATAGGTTAAGTATATTAATCCCTTCATTCTGTATTTGTATGTCGAAGGCTCCAATCAGTCTTGCCTCTGTTTGTTAAAATAATAATGTGGGGATAGCTACATTTTACATAAGTAAGCATTTTTCCTTTTGTAATCCATTGAGTTCAGGGTGTCACCTAATCATATCGCAGGTCTCACATTGTTCATAGTCAGCATTTTTGGACTTGATGATCTTAAAGGTCTTTTTCAACCCAGTTGATTCTGTGATTCTATGACTGTATGATTCCGTAATTTTCAAGCTTGCAACCTAAAAGTAGGTTCTTCAAATACAAGTTTAAGATTTCTAAACCTACTGCCTGCTTTTAGAGCCACTGAATTATTCAGTCCTAGTGCAATTTACAGGTCATTGGTAGCTTTGTTCAAAAATACACATCTGTGCACTTTGTTCAGTACATACTTAACAACTGACTATAAGCTGAAGGCTTAGAAGACTTCGTGGGGTGACTCCAGTCTCCATCAGATTCATACCACAGTATCAATAGTATCCTTTCTGTATTTAACAGTAAACAATGAGAGCTTATTGGTATTCTATATACAATATAATGGAATATACCAGATATTAATGGTGAGCCTGCTTTCAGATACCTACTTGTTCATATAAAAAGGGAATCATGCCAACTAGAATTTTTCCATCTAAGAGATTTCAATCCTGCCTTTCAATTTTTTCTAGTTTATTTTCTTCTGAAAACTTGTTAGAAAATCCTTGCTCTGAGGTTATTGAAAGAGCTGCTCTTTATGTGCTGGAGTTTTCATAGCAATGATAAAAAGTTACATGTACACGCATAAAATAATTGAAGGAGAAAAGGAAGAGCTTCTTGAGGTTTCAAGCACAGCAACTTAATTTTTTTGGTTTAGTCTTATTCCATTCCTGGTCTTGTGTCCTCTATATAGTGTTAAAACACCAGAGCTAGAAGAAAACTTGCTACTCTTAAGTGCAGGAAAAGAACATGTGTTTTACAGGTCCTTTATCTGAATTAAGTTCATATGTTTCTGTAAATGCTGAGGTAGTAATAACTTCAGCTTGGACTTGGCATGTCATCCATCTTTTTCCTCCTTGCTTTTTGGAACTTGACTTCACTAAGGATGACATTTCCATGCACTAATATATAACACAACATACAAAATCAGCAGGGTAGCTGAAAGGGAGAAAACAGAAGGAAATGCTGGTGTAAAACAGCCTTTTAAGCAAGTGTGCAAACTCAGACATTGGTAGGTTTTGGAGTGGGCTTAGCATCCTCTGCACAACGAAGAGCTAGTTGTGAGTGGTAGAGCAAGGGAAGGGAAATGCTACCCTGCTTTAACCATAGGAAAGAGAAAAATACAGAGTTTAAAAAAAGCAGGAGAAAAAGTGAAAGGAAGAAAACCCCATAACTTCTTCATTTTACTTGAAAAACCACAGGACGGTGACCTAGTCTGCAGTACTTTGTGAAAAAGGAAATCTACTGATGCTTTTCTTATCATAATCTTTTTTTATCAGGAGAGTTATAAAAGCAAGTTAGATAAGCAGATTCCAAAATGTCACTCTAAAACCAATGGAAGCCCTTCCAAAGAACACTACAGAATAGGCCTTTCTGTCAGCTGTAACCCACAAATGTCTGGCAGTTTGCTTAAGCTGACATCTGGGGAGTAAAAGTGGTAAATATATTAAATAATCATAACCAACAGCAAGGCAACTCCTATGTAATTAATAACCGTTTTATCAAGCTCAGGAGAAAATCTAAAAGGAAAATAAGTAATAATGTGCTGAATAGCTAGAAATCTTATCTTGTTTACCCTGTGAGTTTTTCCAGGCAGCATGTGTCTTGTATGATGTCTCTTATACAGGGCCAAGCAAACTGTCCGCAATTTCACAAATAACAATAAGATTAAGCTGAACTGAAGATCTTCATAGATATGGTGTTTTGTTTACAGTAATGGCCTCTTTAGCAGACAAAGGCCAGGCTGGTAATCAGTAAGAACAGACGATTTTATCCTCACATACCCATTCAGTCTTCATTTATAAGCAGTTCGGCAGAAATAAGCAGAAATGGGGGGCAAATCAGTAGACTCAGTAGATCAGGATTAGCGGCTGTAATAGCACAATTTGCCTCAAGTTAGCAAGCAGAATAACTTTATTTTTTAGAAAAGGACAGTCCAGAGAAGAAATTTTTTGTGCTTCATGGTTTCTTATGAGGGGGTCATGATGTTAATTTAACCACAAGCATCTCAGTTTAGGGTATTTCAATCAATAACTTTGGTAATTACTTTTTCTACCGTTAAATGCACAGTTACTGCATGGGAGACCTGCTTTTAAGATAATATTCTGCTCAGCAGCAGGGAATTTGAAGTGGCATAGAACCCTCGTGGTACAAAGAGGATCAGTATGTGCATTTTCACTAGCAATGTGTGTTTCAACTTATCCGGATTGATTACCTGTGTATTTTCACAGGGAGGAAGGGGAAAAGTGCCATGAGATTATCTCAGATCCTGTGGATCTGCCTGTGGGCTACAATTCAAACTTTGATTTGTTGGTAAAAGACATTTAGGCAGGATTCTTTTGATTCATTGGGCTCTCTTCTAATGTTTTATCAATTATGTGACCCATGAAGCTTTGAGAAATATATATAAGGAGTGGCTCAATTGAAATGCAATAAATTTAAGGTTTGTTCAAACACTAATCTGCTACAGCAAGCATTTCAGTTGAAACTAGAAACATGACATATATGCTAAAGTTTAGATGATTACCATGGGTTTCAATACTGATATTAATGGAATGTTTAAAGAGGGACAGGACTGATATATTGGAAAGGACATATACATGCAATATATATGTATATGCAAGAGTATGATCTTCAGATGTGTGTACTGCTACTCAAATGCTACCCTGCTCTGAATCTCAAAACTTAATTCCAATAGGTTTGTGCTCTGTCAGCTTCCTAATTTCTGCTATGAGGTGCACTAAAATCAAGAGTTAATTGCACCAACATATGGCTCTTCAGATGAACTATTCTCTCGTTCATCTCACCTCAGAACATATGTGCCTAGATCAGACTTCACAGAAGAGCAGCTAAAGAGTGGCTGATAGTTACTGCTTTACAAATACAAATTTACAGCCTTCACCCAGGATGCAGAAACTTCTTACCCTCTTCTACATCAGACAGAGTTAGGATTTGAGCACTGCCCTCCAGTATCCTAGGAGAGGGGCTGTAGGCTTTTAGCTGACTCCGGAAGCTGTTCATGACTTGAGGACCCATAAGACAGTACTAGGTGCCTAACTATATTTGCTGGATATAAATTGCCTGTCTGCTTTTTCTTCTCAGTCTCCACCTTTATGCCTCCTTTCTCAGTATGTTAGACTCTGTTACACCTATTTTTAGGCTACTTGATGTTCCTGGTGCAGCTGTGATATCTCATAACTGTCACATCCAGTATAGGAGAAATAATTCCCTTATGCTTCCTTGAACCTACATTGCCATTCAAGATTTAGCCCCAGATTGACAGAACTATTCAGAAACTGAATGTCAATAGCAATTCCACAATTGTTAAAAAAATAGGGAACACGGTGGCAAAACTATGTTCATACTGAATTTGAATGAATTTCGGTTTCACTGTTAATTGCAGGCTCGATCTATTACCAATGGGAGAATATATGAAAAAGTGCGTGTCGAAAGTGGCATTAGACTGTCTCTGAGATTGAATATAACTTTAATAACCTTAGCCTGCTTCTCTCTTCATAACTAATAAATTATCCTTTGATTTACACAGCTACTGATAAAAAGAGTACATTTGGAGCCGCTAGAATGTCACAGTCATGGTCAATAGAGAGTCAGATTGTCAAGCACAAATATGTGACTCACGAGCCACTGGTTGCATCCCTGATTCAATACTGGTTTACACTCTAAACCTGGCCAATTAACTTGTTCTGTTTTCTTTTGGAAAACCAAAGGAAACCTTTGAATGACTCATTCACCTTGTTTGAATGGAATGAAACACAAATAAGATATTACTTGTAAATGCTACCTACTACAGAAATTTCCACTTCATTTCCTTGTTCTGTAATTTCTTACAATGGAAGAATGGAATGAAAGGCACTTCGAAGCTATTATGCATGCCATATCAAATAAGAAGGCAAATTTATCAAAGATGATGTTTTCCAATCAGTTTCAACAAACATCACGGCACAAGGACGCAAATATCCAAACCTTCCCTGTTGTATTTTCCAGAGAAAATTGCAGACAATTTTTAATGGGCACAAAAGGCTCAAGAGCCAAAGTTAACTGAAATATATATATAAAAAACTTTCTTTTCTCTTTTTCATTACATAATTTTCAACAGGATGGAGGTTACTTTAGATAGAGCAATGTCAGGAGCTGAATACCATTAAGTATGTTCCAAACCAACAGAATACAGATTTACAGAGACAAACACGTGAAATCTGCATCATCCCTCACTTGTCTGGCACAGAAAATGGCTTCACTGATTTTGAAATCAGTGGTTTACTCATGTAGCAATCTGTACAGAGCCAGAGAGCACTGAGACATCGTCTTACCCAATGCATTGACAAAGTTGTGCCTCAGGAACCGGCTCCACAGGACTGTTTCACTACCCAGAAGTCTTGTAATATACTGTTGAAGGATATATTGTAAGCAGAAAATGCATGTCCTCATTCAAAATCATCCTAAGCAAGGTGTTTTAAAAGGAGTACTGGTATTTTAAAGTCAGGTAATCCTGTTGATGTAAATATTCAGAAAATCCAACTACTACATAAGGAACCTAAAATAATGCCTGAGGATTTTACATTTCATTTGTTTGAATAACAGAGATTTGGAAGAAAATGAGGTAGAATAATGACACCCTTGAGATTACAGATGGGGATTGTTCCCTTTCGAAAAATGCGTAACTGCATGCAAGTGGAATGAAAGGGTGTTAAATTGGAAAAGCCTCAAAGGGGTCTTGGTTTTAAGGAGCAAGATTATCTGTGCTGACAGATCAGGAGCACTGTTTTCCAGCAAGTAAGTGGCAGAGGCAGCCTGCATGAAGAAGTATGCACCTGGGCAAAATCAGTTAACTATCATTTTGAATTCAATGATATGCTGAGTTAACCCTTCCCCCCGCCCAAATCCAAACCAGAAAGGTTTGGATTAAAGTAGGCAAGAATCGGATCTTTAACTGCTATAAATCTATGAATTCAGTGAAGATCTTCCAGCTTTCACCAACTAAGGATGTGACCCATAATGACCAGACTAGAACTGACGGGGCTTATGTACCAGTGATTGAATTTTCAGGTGGTAGAATGATAAGAGTGATAAAGTGATTAACTCTTTTTTCCCCTTCGTTTGCTCTTCACAGGAGGCTCTGACTGCCAAATGATTTGAAGTATTGTTAAAGATCTCTCATCACCTTGCATTTCTCTGCAAGAGAGATGAAAACAAAGGTGCGATATAAACCCTTCAGGTTCTGTGACATTGTGTATACAGTAAATACACACTATGTGGTGAAATTCCCATACAGTAATTTTTGAAGTGACTACTCAGATTTTGGGGGTTTATAGCTCATGATACTGGTTGTTTTCCAATTTAATTTGGATTATACAGGAAAACAAGAATCTGGCCTAAAACAAAAGTCAATGACAACTTTCCATGGACTTAAAGAACAGGCAGATCAAACCTGAAACATGTTTCGCATGGAGCCAGATTAGATACTATGAATAAGCACAGTTTTCACTGCTCAAAATATACACAGGACTGAACCAGTTTATGCAAGTTTATCATGTTTGTACAGAACTTTTCGGCAAATCCCCTGTAAAAATATGAAGCTACCTACCCTATATTGTATTGAATTTTTCCCTCTCATCATGTTATATGTTGTGTGTGAGTTTGAAGTGCCTTTTATTTCTTCCCTATCTTCTATGCTTTGCTTCCTGCCTTTCCCTGCATTTCCAGAACTAGCTATTCTGGAGATCGTGATCTGTGTTGGCATGACTGGAATTCAGTGACTTCTGTAAGCATAGAGTTAAATAAATATATTCCAGCTCCCTCTTTATTCTGTGGTCAGTGAAACATCACAGGGTATGTGATAAGTTATCCAGTTTATATGTGCGGAAAATACCCACCCACATACAGGAAGAAGAACAAGTGTTGGACTTAGAGACCTAAGCATTTCCATGAGGTATGCCCAGAGATGTTCTACCCCAAGGGGGATGAGACTCCAAAGGCCTTGGCAATGAGGCTGTCTTAGCCCATGAGACTCTGAGATATGCTTCAGCATGAACTGTGATAAACTTTGAAGCTGTTTCACATCTCTATGTACTTCTGCTGTTTTTCCTTGTCAAGGAAAAAAAGAAGATAAAAAAATAAAGCCTGCAGCTCAGCAGTCTTCAAAACCTTTTGCCCTCATTCTCATGACTGCTGCCCAGAAAAGCAGATTATGTGGAAATAAAGTCTATACAGCAGCAAAAGAGACAGAGGGACAGAGTACTTGCAGAAAGAATGCTGGTAATTTACCACTTTGCATGATGTTCTGGTTCTTCAATAACTGCTCTGCAGTTTCAGCTCCTGAGAGCTGAGGTGTTTGAACACCCTGCAAGGTTGCATCCCTAGGCCTTTATTTTAAGATTGCTTTTTCACCTACCGTGTTACCCCTGTCTATCTTACTGTCCTATTTATGGACTGAGGTAGAAACGTTGCCTCCATTGGTCAGGGGGTCTCTAAGGAGCTGTGCTTCTCTCCTGCTGCCATCGGTTTTGTCTAAACTAAAGCTGCAGTATCCTTTAACATATCCAGGCTACACTTTATGGAGGACTTTCACACAAAGAGGATACTTATTGGTGTACACTTTCTGTTTGCAAGTGATCCCCATTTACAGGGAATTTTGGGGAGCTGTTGTTACTACTGCATTAGAAGCCATCTAAATCTAAGACTTCAGAATGTAAGTGAAGAAAGAAAAAAGGCTTTAAAAATACTTTTTCTCTCAGGAAATTTGTTCTACATGTTAAGCTCTTCAGTTTATATCCTGAGCTTTTGACAAAAAATAGCTAATACTCCTGCTGTCACCAAGCACTGCAAATAAACTTGTGATAAACTGTCTAAAGGTACATTGGTTCCTATTGTTTGTGCCCCATAATAGAAAGCTATAACCACTTCTCTCAGTTTTTGGCTTTCCGCATCATTTATAAACTTCAGTCTTAATCCTGATGCAACCATCAAAAGAGAATTTCATTCCTGAATGTTAAGTTTTCCTCGAAGAATGTGCTGAGAGTTAGAAAGCTGACAATATACAAGTACAAAGAACGTCTTCCTCCTCAACAATTCTTTTCCTGGTTACTTGAGGACAAATATGCATATTTTCTTTCCACAGATATGTTTATACATTTTAGAGCAAAAAGTTAAGTGCTTAAATTCAGTGCTTTTTTATCCCTAATAAAAAAGAACGAAATCATTTGAAGGGCCAAATTCTGCCTTTACTTATGTTAGAAAACATTTTGCCAGTTGGCTGCTTCAGAGCAGAGGAATCTTTATTATAATAGCAATGATCTAACACTCAATAAAATACAGATATGTACCATAACTTCACAGTTTCCGGGATGGTGCCCACAGCTGAAAGGAGCTAGTAAAGGTCACTTCGAGTTGACGGAAGGATTTACCCCCGAGGTGAGTTGAAGTGGGGTGCTTTGAGCACGGTACAAATGTGCTGTGTTATTTCAGAGCCCCACAGGTTTGGGGAGGTATACAATCTTCTTTTCTTTTTGAACCAGTGTTTGAAAGTCTCAGCTGAGACATGGGTAAATAACCAAAGATGGAAAGACATTTCATTTGAAACTGAAATGACACCACACACTTGGCTTTTGACATGGGTCATGGCTGTAAAAGGTTTTGTTAAACAAGTGCAAACATAACTTCACTGCCTCCCCTCCACAACAGGAGAAGGAGTTTTAGTAAGCTATTAAGTTACACTTGGAACTAACATGACCATTTTCAGTACTGGCTTTCTTGGAAGCCTGAAAAATACTTTATGTCAAGTTATGCTGTGGCAAATTGCCGTCCTTTTCAAGTGACAGGAGTACCTCCTATTCTGCTCCCAATCAGCTTTCCACATTGACAGCCTGCTGCTAAATTCCATATGGAATAGACATTGTACAGCTAAAATTATCTTGTGGGTTCTGGATTACAATAATGTGTTAGTGATTAAATACACTATTAGTGTGTTTAGCTGTGCAATTTTCTCTTAATTTAAGGAGCCCATAATTAATTTAAGACCCTAACATATGTGCAAGTCACTTAACCTCTTTGTGCCTTAGCTTTTGAGTTGTACCCTGGGGATTAAAGTGCTTTCCTACCAGCATACACATGGTAAATTGTCAGGTTCTCAAATACCAAAAGACTGGAAGTCGTATGAGTGCCTAAGAGACAGAGATCAAATTCTAATGCATGCAGAAATTGCTGAAGCTTTCAGCAATAAGCCCTACTCTTCCTTTTTCTAAGTACCATTCCATAGCACGTGTACCTGGGTACATATTCACAGGTCAAGTGACAGTTACAAATCAAAAGTTATTTTCTTAGAGATGAGGTGAAAAGAAATTTCAGGGGAATAGAAGATGGTGTTGGTACTTCTTTTAAATCCTGCAGAGTCCAAGACACACAGTCTGGAGTTGCCTGTATGCCAAGAAATGGAATCATAGAATCAGAATCATAGAATGGTTTGGCCCCAATACCAGCCCCTGAGGAACTCCACTTATCTTTGGTCTCCTCCTGGACATTGAGATATTGACCACAACTCTTTGAGCGTGACCATCCAGCCAGTTCCTTATCCACCAAGTGGTCTATCCATCAAGCCAATGCCTCTCCAGTTTAGAGACAAGGATGTCATGTGGTACAGTGTCAAATGCTTTATAAAATCCAGTTAGATGGCATCAGATGCTCTTCCCTTATCCACCAATGCTGCAGTCCCATCATAGAAGGACACCAGATTTGTCAGGCACGATTTTCCCTCAGTGAAACCACACTGGCTGGCACCAATCACCCCCTTATTGTACATGCCCCTTAGGAGAGTTTCCAGGAGGATCTGCTCCATGCTCTTGCTGGGCATTGAGGCGAGACTGACTGGCCTGCTGCTCCCTGGGTCTTCCTCTTTTTAAAAATGGGAGCTGTATTTCCCCTTTTCCAGTCCCAGAATTCACACAGAATCCCAGAGGAATTTCACCAGGCTGACACTGGTGAAACTTCTCCAATATGATGGATAATGGCTAAGATATGATGGATAATGGATCAGCCATTTCACCTGCCAGTTCCTTCAGGATCCATGGATCCATCTTATCAGGTCCCACAGGCTTGTGCACCTTCAGGTTCCTTACATGATCTCAAATCTGACCTTCCCCTACAGCAGGTTCCTCATTCTCCCACTTCCAAAGACAGTCCCTACCATTGCCTCCTGTGACTTGGGCAGCATGTCTGGAGCTCTTGCCTGTGAAGACCAAGGCAAAAAGTCATTGAGTGCCTTGGTCTTCTCCATGTCCTGGGTGACCAGGTCTAACGTTTCCCTTTTTCTTCTGGCGAGGGTCCACATTTTCCTTTGTCTTCCTTTTATCCCCTACGCGTCTATAGATGCTTTCCATGTTGCCCTTGACATCTCTGTCCAGATTTAATTTTGTCAGGACTTTTGCTTTTCTAACCTGATCCCTGGCATTAATTTGGGCCCCTGATGAAGCTGATTTACTGGCTGGAGTGGCTGGAATTCTTTTGCACTGCTCTTTGGGTACTCCCTTGCTGGCCTGCAACTCATCTCCAGGCTCTGGGCACCTCCTGCTGGCACCACCAACAAACTGGTAGGAGTAGGATGGACTGAGGTTCTTCTTCCCCAGCAACTTTTGTTTAAAGTCCTCTTCACCAGCTTGGCAAGCCTGTGCCTGAAGATGTTCTGCCCCTTCTCTGAGAGGTGGACCCCATCATACCCAGCGCAGACCAGGTTTCTCAGAGTGAGTCCCAGGGTCGAAGTAGGCGAACCCCTGGTGGTAGCACCTATCCTATCCATTGATTCACCAGATTTGATGGCCCTTTCCAACCCCTTTCCTTTGACTCAGAAGACTGATGAGAAAACTACCTGCACTCCAGAGTCCTTCACCATTGCTCCCAGGGCTCTGTCAACCTTCTTCATACTTCTCAGACTGTTCCTGGCTGTATCTGTGGTGCCCACATGAAACAACAGCAGTGGCTAATAGTCTGTGGACTGTATGAGGCTTGGTGGTATCTCAGTGGCACCCCGGTACAAGCCCCTAGTAGGCAACACAGCTCTCTAGACAGAACATCGGGCCAGCAAATGAGTGCAATAGGTGAAGACATTCACTCTACTTTTCAAAACGTAGTGGTCCTAGTCTTTTTGGTAAAGAACACTGTGTTCTGAATAACAGTGAGCTATTCAAGTGCTCCAATAACAAAGCTGAAAAGCCTTTAGCTGTGAATTAAAAGAAATATCTGATCATGGTTTACTGCGGTTGCTAAAAATGCCTGTGAGACATCTAAATTGTTTGCATATTTATTTCAAGGTAAAGTTGGGACAGTACAATTTCTAAGAAATTGTGGTGACTGTGGACTTAAAATATGCCTTTTGTCATACAGCATTTAGTTAAAGTACAATCTGATTAGGGTGTAATCTGAGCCAGCAAAAATTTGCTTTGTTATTCCACAATGTAGAACGTTCAAAGGGTCATACTTTAGGTAGTCAGCAACTTGGATAAATTCAAGA
Organism: Pezoporus occidentalis; assembly: GCF_034315485.1. Classification (NCBI taxonomy): domain Eukaryota; kingdom Metazoa; phylum Chordata; class Aves; order Psittaciformes; family Psittacidae; genus Pezoporus; species Pezoporus occidentalis. Next base: position 925,169 of record NW_026914718.1, on the reverse strand, counting down.
CGGATTTTACTTGTCTAGCTTTCTCCAGTGCTACCAAATTTATATTGCTAATGTATTTCTCTATTGTTAGTTGAAAATTGATGTAAACTGCATAAGTTATATTCACCTCATTCATAAAATTTGAGATAAGTGTATCTACAGGCTGTTGGAATTGATTTTTGACAGTAGTGGTCACTGCTCTGAAGTCAGAGGAACAATGAATCAAAAATGTATTGTAATTTGGTGTAATATTGTAACACAGAACTGGGTAAATGGGATCAAATACATACATGAATCTAGGCCACGTTTAGCCATAGTTCAGTTGTGAACAGAAGGAAAGTACAGCACAGAACTTCAGAGAAGAAAGTACTGAATAAGTATTAAAATAAAGGAGTTTTCCAAAAGTGAAAACGTTGACTGGTTTTTAATCCTACTTTTTGGAAACCAGAGTGAAAATGCAATCTAAATAAAATGTAAGAATTTTGTATTTTTCCATCTACCACAAGTCCTGGAAAAAAAACCCAAACTTTGGTTGAATGCCAGCTACCGGCCTTGCTCCTTTTCTGTTTCTTCCTTCACCCAACCTCCAGGTTGGCAATCCCACCGGATTTTCCTAATCTCTAATGGAGACCTTGAACAGTAAAGTAGATGTGCCTTTCTCAGCAATTCTGTTGGGTTAGAATATTAATTTGGGGTACTTGTGTGTGCCAAATGAATACTGACAATCCTCAAGAATAGTGCAGCTAGGGTTGCAAACACTGAATAGGACTTACTCTATCTCTTCATGTGTCTCAACCTGATAAAAAGGAAGTGAAGGGAATGTTGCTGGGTTACCAGTGTTAGACCAATGGATTATTGTGAGCTTTGGCTCCTTTCCAGCTGCTCAGGACAGAGCATCTGGTGGAAGATAAATGTGTGTGAAGTACAACCTGGCTGATTTAACTTGTTTATTTACACTGCATTCAATAACCTTGAACAGAGCTGGTCACAAATTGCATAGACAAACCTTCTCCAGGAATCCCAGACCAAACAAACTCTTGCACCCCAGAGAGCAAATGAGTTATTGAGATGAAAGGAGAAAAAAATCTGCTGATGTTGGCTGTAACTGCCTATAAGTATCCTATGTTGCATGCCCTGGAATGCTGCAGGACCGTGTATGACAATACCCATCTGAGGGCTCCTTCCGTAATACCAACACGGCAGGTGTTGAATCACTAAGCCAGTATATGAAAGAAAAAAGGAATCAGTAAGGTGTTTCCTTGAATTCTAATATATTATTTGTGGAAAATGGGAAGGAAGCTTGCAACAGCAAGAATTGTGAGAAGAGTGAAAATAGGAAGACTCTGTCTATAAGTATCTAAAAATAATGAATTGCTGTTAAAGTGTTGGTTATTTTGAGAGGGCTAGTTCTGTAAAAATAGCTTGGTGATCACAAAATTGATTTCCTCTCCTCAGTATGGATTTCCCTGACCTGAGATAGTGTACACATATACTTTATTATAAGGTTTCATTTATAAGAATTATAAATGATTTTGTCTTAAATATAGCATTAGATATTGTGGAATAGAATTTGTCTCTCACCTGTTTCTGTAAGTTGAAAAAGTTGGTAGCAACATCCCTTGGTTATTGATTAATCCTTCGAAAACTTCTTTGTGATGAGGCACTAACACAACAGCTACTTGTTGTCTACAGATAAAAGATTTAAGGTACATGAAGAATAAAAAAGGAGTGCCATCAGTTCTGTTTAACCCAAGAAGGATCTTGGTGGTAAGTGTATCAGATTTTGCCTTTTTCTCTGAAGGTGTTTAGCATTCACCTAGACATCAGTTTCTAGTTTCATCATCACCCTCTCCATAGCTAATACACAGGCATACTGCTTTCCCTCCAACTTTCCCTTGGTGCCTTGCAAACCTTCAAGGGTTCTTTGGGCTTTGCTAATTCTCTTGTATTTACAAGATCTAGATGGTTCCCTGAGCCTATAACCCTGTCTAAACCTCCGACTCTCCACTTATTTCCCTGATTCAGCCACATCTGCAAACTACCAATTTTGTAGCTGAAGTAGTCCTTTGCAAATAAAAGAAAACATGGAAGCAGAGAGTGGGGTGAATTTATTTCTTGGTTGGCCAGGCCACTGTGTAAAACACTGACTCCCCCTGTCTTTTTTTTGTCCTGGCTTTTGGAGCGAGCTTCAACACCAGTGTCACTGGTCAGTGTTGGGACTTGACATCAGAGACTGGGCAGCCTGTAAGAGATGATCGTAGTATGGCCTCAGGATGTAAAAATTTGACCTCAGAGCAAGACAATCAATCTTTAAATGTCTTTTGGGCACCAACGGCTCCTTAAAACAAAGGACTGAAATCTGTAGTAATATTGAGCTGAATCCTTGAGAGAAGAATGTCATAAACCAATGAACGCAACCTTTTGGTTTGATTAATTTTCTTCCAAGTTTACTCATTTGGTCAGTGAATCAAAACAAACCAAAAAACCCAAACAAAACAAAACAAATCCTTATTCAATAGCAGCCTCTAATTCTCTTTTAGTTCAAATGGCAAAGGCCTTTCCCTTGGGAACTACCAGACCTGACTTCTATCCTCTGCAGTACATGAGTGGGTTGGCTGATGGCAGAGATGAGACACTCATGAGCCCAGCATGTTCTGTCCTGGAAGAGTGCAAGGGTCTTTGTGAATACACTCAGGCACTAACACTGCACACCTGCTATAGGGATAATGCCCCCATATGCACAGCTCTCAAACAAAAGCCTATAACGTTGTAAGCTCAGGCCCATGCACAAATGTGAAAGCACATCTGACACCTGGATGCAGTAAAGGCCAGACACATTCCATGTTTAGGTGTCTGAAAGGAAATGAATTAATTCATCAAGGCTGAGATGCTGGGTTTTGTCTGGATACCCTAAAGCATGGGTGATTCCCAGAGGGCCAGGCCAGGCTGCTATCTGTCACTGTGGGGGCTCCTTCCTCCAACAAACACCACTTCCATGAGGCTACAGCTTTCTTAGTCCAATTAGCAAAATTCATGCCATGATCCACCAATCTATCATTCTCAGATGGAAACATTTCTAGGAACTTCCTGTGCCTGGGGTACTAGATATCTCGCTAGTGGCCTATCTGTATTTGCAGATGACAATAACTATTGTTTCCAAAGCAATTGCTACATTTCTTTCTTTACACAACATGCTTCCAGATGACTGGAAGCTAGTGTGAAGGCAAGGGAGTGTTATGCATTTTAAAAGCCTTTTGCATGTTTAAAAACAATGACAAAGGATTTCACAGTGTGACTCCACTGCCCAAATTGTACATGCTGAAAATGAAATGAATCTACTCTATATTGGCAGCACCCAAAGGAACCACCAAATGTCACTAACATGGAAAACATCCGAGTCATCAGAGATTAAACAAAAGAATGAAAAAAAGTTAAAACAACAACAACAACAAAATCACCACAGAATTTTGCAGATCGGAGAGATTTCTCCAGCAGATCTAATGAAATTCCATTAATAATAGCAAGAGGCACAAACCTAATTGATGTCTGGTGTCCAAAGACATTTGGGTGTTTGCTTGAACAACTGGATGTGGTAAGAGAAAGGGATGAAGGTTGGGTCAGGAACTTGAGTTCCCCCACAAGATTCTGTGTTGCTGAAGTTGTACATTGTGGGCAATCACACAGCCTGTATGCTTGTACTATTCTGACTGCAATTTCCTTGCTCTGTCTAGCACAGTAATACTGAATTTTAGATCAGATTTCAACATATAAATAAATAATTCTGGACAGTGCATCTACCGGGTATGGACAACAGAGGTGGATCTGCTTATGTTTAGGTTGTCACAACATCCAAGTCCTCGGCGAGAGCTACTAATCCCAGACAGATACATAAATCTCTCAAACTCTACCCAGGAATGGCTAATGAGTGCCAGTGTTGAGCAAAAATTGTAAGCTCCAATAGGTAAGTTAATTTAAAGCTTGTTGTCCAAGCAGATGGATGACTTTACCTTTTCTGAACTATATTTCAGTTAAAAACTGAGGTGGGAACTAAGTATGAAAAAAACCTTCAAATGTTCTTATTTTCACTGGTAGAATTTTGGTAGCAACATATCTTGATGTTGCAATGAGAGCTTGAGTTGTACCAACTGGTGATTAAACCAAGTGTCCTAACATGCACAACAGTACAATAGATTTGAAAGGTTTTGAAAGAATAAAATGATACATCCAGGCAAACTAAGAAGTTGGTAACAGAGTTTAAAATAGGATTGGGGTGGTGGATGCACCATCCCTGGATATATTAAAGGACAAAGTGGATGTGGTTCTGGGCAACCTGATCTAGATGAAGATGTCCCTGCTCATTACAGGGGTGTTGGACTAGATGACCTTTGGGGGGTCCCTTCCAACCCAAACTATTCTATGATTCTGTAAACCTAACCCATACATATGTATTTGCATTATGCTGTGCAACTATAGCAAGCATTGCTGCCTACCACCTTTATTTCCGTATTTTCCAATCAATTTTTTGGAAGATATCTGTGCCTTCCATAACTGGAAACTGCAATTTGGCTATTCTGGGGAAAAAGACTGAATTTAGTTTTTCAAAACCCAAGAACTCGAAACTGAAAGTATTGACTGAATCAAGATTTTGTCAACAAATTATACCTGTACCCCCTGCTTCATTTTTCATTAAAATAAGGAGACTTATTATTATAAAGCTCTCATTTTCAGCCAGCTGAGTACTCTTATTTCACCAAATCCTCCACAGGGTACTTGAGGCTAGAGTGAAGTTTAGTTGTAGGTAAGTACAGATAGCTGGAGATCTGTGTTAGAAAATATCATTGACATGGAAGGGGCTGACTAGGGAAGCAGGGTATGATGTACAAACTATCCCAGCCAGTGGATGGCATCAGATCTGGGCTTGATTTTCTATATTTGATAATAAGAGCATTATTGTGTAGGGCAACTTCCAGCCTCACAGGAGAGAGAAGTCTTGAATAAGATTCCCTGGCAATCCTGCATCCTAATACCTGTCTATGAAACCTCTGCCAAGGCTGAGTTTGTTCTCATGCTGTTGTTTGTAGCTGTGTCTAAACCTACTCCAACATTATTTGTAGGGAATAACACCAAAGCAATCCTCTTTTATTCCGCAGCAATTAGTGGTGTTTATGGGAATTCCCCAACAGCCATGGCCCAAAGGCTCTAGTGTACTGAGCATGCAGCCAGAAATTTTCACCAGAGATTTTCAGAGCTACACTTCTGTCATGCTGGAAATTCAAGTTTGCCCAGCAGAGGTACTTAAAAATTACATGCAATGAGGAATTTACTTTGCTGTTCCAAAGGAGCTTGTAACGTTTTGGATTTGATTTGTAAACCTGGCAATACAATTTCAGACTTTCATGATTTGTGGAAATAAAAGAAATGTATTGTCTGGAAAAAATCATGTTCATCAGATACACCTTAAAAGGTACATTTTGGTCACAGTGGAAAGACACTAGTACATTGTCTCCAGCTGGTTCACTCATGCAGTATACTGTCCAATATACAAAATATGGAAAAGTTTCAGTGGAAACAGATTTCTAGGAAGACTTCCCCCCCCCGCCCCCCCCCAGTGGTAAATTGCTTTACCAGCTTTTGGTCAGAGCAAGTACAGGCAGGTGCACTTCTGCATAAAACCTTTCTTACTTAGTAGGTCTCTGACAGTTTTAGTCCTGAACAGTATTCACACTGCCTGGAGAGAGTAAGAAGCTGAGCAGCTGACCTCCTAATTAAAAGTTTCATGCCTCCATTTAAATGCACTGCTACAATCTGTAGCGAAGCAATTTTGTTCTAATACTCATGTGAAGCTAAATCATGGCCTGCATCATGCTGTTATACAGAAATGCTGACGGAGAAGAGAAATCTTTGTGAAACCTTCCTATTTCTCTGCAGAAACTATGAAGAACAAAGTAAGGCGATGCATTCAGACCACTTCCTTCCTCACAGTTCCACAAGCATTAAGTGGGAGAGAGAAACAGGCAGTGACTAGACCCTCTGCTTCTCCACATACGTTCGTCCCAATACTATGATCAGTTCCCATAATAATCAACAAGCGCAACATGAGAGAAGCTCACAGTGTTATGCATAATATTCTGCAGCACAAGGATACGCCCAAACAATGTACCAGCACATGAGTTTACTGGTACTTGTCTGTAGTCCTAGTGTCCAGTCTCTAATGCCTTAGGGCATTACCTGTGTCACAGAAAAGCTCCATCTTTCTCCAAACCTGACCAATGGGAGCCTGAAGTACAACCCTACATACAGAAATCAAGGGGACCATTTTGAGAAACAATTCCCACTCCGCTCTGTTACCTAAAAAGAGAACTGTGAAGTGAGAAGCCTAGGAAACTTCCCTTGTCATATAAATCCTGTTGCCAGCAAGCCACCACCTTAAAGAAAAGATACAAGCAGAACACTGCAGTTCTGTCCTGTAAGTGATCTCCCTGTAGTCCCTAATCTTCAATCAGTGGCAAGGACTGATGCACACTGAGCATCAGTTCAGTCAAGTATGCATATAATTTACTCCAAGGCAATAGAATGTATGATTTAATATGTTGACTTTGTAAGTCAATTGACTGAATACCAGAATTCTGCAGTGCATTTTAACTAACAGGCAAATAAAACCACAACACAGGATCTACATCTAGCATCAAAAAGGAGTTTCTAAAGATCTTTGGTGGTCTGCTTGCACCTCTACTACTTTGTGGAATGATGGCAATTATCCTGTGGATCATCTGACTTCATTTAATACTGCTATATTCCTTACATGATTGCATCTCTGACCCCAGCTGTCATGACATCAGAGACCATCAGTCAGGCAGTCAGAAGACCCATATATTTGTCCATGAGGTAATTCAGCATAGATTTATGCTAGATATTAATGATTTTCAAAGAAAGAAAGATTTATTAGCATTTCACAATCCTCTTCAAAGGTTAGAAATTGTGTAGAACACAGATTCTTTTAGTTCAGAATAATTATATGTGGCTTCTTATACTGTCGGTCAGCGTGAGGTTGTTATAAAAAGCAGCAGGAAGGCATATTTGAGCATAACATACAACGCATTGCACACACGCACGAAAAAAAGGTTGTTTAAGCGTGAAGAGCAAAGAAGGCTCAGACAATAGGAAATTCTGGAAATAAGATTATCCACATAACACTTGCATACAACTGGCAAGAAAAAAAGCAAGACTAAAACACATTTAAATTCTAAGTCAAACACAATCAATGTGTACCCAAGAGATCTAAAACTGTCTGTGAAGGCACATGTCTCCTTTATTCTCTTTCATTCGGAAAGAACATACTGCTCATCCCTCCAAATCATAAATAACCATTATTAGTATCCACAGATGAACTGTGTCTTTTGGAGTGCTTCATCTCACATGACAGAATTGTATTACACAAGATTGATTTGTACTGGAAATAGATGTCACTCACAGAAAACGCCACGTTGGTTACTTGGGAGTTAAAGCTGCATTGCAGAATTCTCTAAGATGGGACGTGGTTCTTTGGAAAGCATATTGGCACATTGCTGATGGCTAAAATGTGCTGTTTCAACCACTAGAAAACACAAAGTAAATTAAGTTGGGCATTAATTTGATCTTTCCATAGTCCATGCTCCAACCTTTGATACCTTGTACAATCCCATCTCACTACTTTCCAGAAAGAAATGACAACTGGGTTCAACCATGTTCACAAAGCATGACAGTAGCTACACAAAAAGTTTTCACCACTCTTGACTGTTAACTTCATTATTTGGTGATTAAGGAGCAGTCTGCAGCTACATTAGGCTGAGTTTGATCCCCATCTGTCTGAAAACTGTGATGCAAAAGTAGTTGTTAGCATATGTCTCTGAGTGTTTTTATCCAGTAAGGAATGACCCTTGATTGTATAGTATTTAATCCAAACCCTACTATTTTAATGATTGAGAAACTGCCTAAATGCAGCACAGAATTTTTTCTGGCTTTCTTAAATAACAAGTAGTGGCCTGACTACAGAAAAAGCCCAACTCTTCTTATCTACAACATCAAAACACTCATTTAGCTTTCCTGTTATCATTTCAGATATGGTGACAGCAAGTAATAGCAAATTGGGTGACTGCTCTGATGTTCTATCTATAGCACAGTTACAGCAGAGTTTAGATGGAGTATTTGATACTCAATATGATTTTTGTTTTCATTTTCAGAAGTGTTTGAATCTGCCCTTAAAGCTCTTTAATAGTGGTGGTTGGTGTCTAGAGATTTACCTCACGGTTCAAAGGAAGTGCTTTCTGCTTAGAGGACTGGCTTTAAAGAAAAAAGAAAATGGTTAAAAGTCACTTATTTGGGGGGGGATTTGTTGTAAAATTTTGGCATATATTATGACATTTTTAACTTCTGCAGTGACAGAGGTTTTAAGTAGCTAGTAACATGGTACATTATTAGATTATGCCAAATGTTTTTGGGTAATATCAGACACTGTGTTTTCCAGACAATATCTTCACAATGCAACTGATTTTTCTGGGCAGTTTTAAGTAATTTTTAAGGTTGCATTTTTAAGGTGCAGATATCTTGGATCATTCCAATCCCACCAGATTTTGACTTGGCAGGAGATGTTATAAGCACATGAATACTAGCAATAAAAAGTTCAAGTTGCGTTTGGTTGTTAAGTCGTGGTTACATCTTTGCATGCACCTTTACAGGCTGTTTTTAGTCAGGTCTGTGAAGAATTTTCAATTTCATATCTCAGATAAAAATGATTTCACTTTTTTTTTTTCCCAGTTAAATTTGTCTCAGTTGTTTGAAAGAGAAGAGACAAGAAAATGTTTGCTGGTAAACTCCCACAGAACACTTTCCTTTAAACACACAGCTCACTGGAATTGTCAGCATCCTGCAAGTATTTAAATATCTGCATCAAACAATTTAACATAAAAGATACAAACACTCAAGAGGAGCTATTCTACCCATGTACTGAACATGAAGTCAAAGGCTGCAAAGAAATTGAAAAGACAACCTGATAGTGTTGCAAACAGATCACCTGGAAAAATTATAAATCAGATCAACTATATCCTTCTCTTTAAGTTCCTTAAGCATTACTTAAAAGTTTGAGTGAAGAATGTGGTGTGGAATGTAAAGTGAAAACATTTCAAATAATCAAAACTAGTATTTTGCAATTTCTACTCTTTTGTTGTTGAGATGATCCTTCCCATGCAGGATTTTAACAAAGGGCTTATACTGACCAAATGTTCTGAGGAAAATGCCTGGATCATTTCTATCCAGCATACTCAAGAACTGTGGCTTGCTACCCAGTATTTAACAGTTGAAACTTAGAAGCTTCATTCTCAGAGATACAAATAGAATCATAGACTCATAAAATGCTTTGTGCTGGAAAGGACCTTAAGACCATGTAGTCCAAACCTCCCAAACTGAAGTTGTCCTCTCTTCTGTGGCATCTCAAAAAGGACTTAACAGTCTCTCCAACCACACCTTGGAGTGACCTAATGTGAATTTTAATCAAACAATCATTACAATTTGTAACACTTTCCCCTCCTGTGTTCCATGATACACTGTTCAGAAGGCACTGACTTGCCCTACGAGGTAGTCTTCTAGGAGTAAAGGCGAGAAAAGTTTGTGTGATAAAGCCCCCCTGAATTTTTAGCTATGGTATCTGCATACTATCATTTCTCAAATACACCAAGCCACGCCGTTTCAAAACTATGTATTAGAAATTAAAGCACATCAAAGAGTATTTGAAATTGGGTGAGTAAAAATGTTAATTCAATTACAACACATTTTGGCACTCTTCTTGCTACAGATGTCTGTTTTAAGTTACACATTGGGAATCTTCCAATACAAATTTGTAGCAGTTGCTTTGATGGAAAATTGAATGATGCAAGTGTTCCAATGATTACCAGATGTTTTATTGATAGCTAGGTAGGTAGGTACTGTAGGCAAATAGCAAAGAGACCACACAAATAAATAGAACAGAAAAAAACGTACGAGCAAAGCTATTCCAGAAGTTCTTTGTTTGTAGCACGTTATCTGTAATGAATAAAATGCAAATAGATGGAAAAACAGTAATGGGCCTGAAATCACAGTATCTTTTGCCAGTTCTTATTCAAAGATGCATTAATAAAGCAGTTTTTCTAATTAAAAAATATCTTTATAATGTCAGTTAATCATTTACAGGGAGCTGTCAGAAGTGCCTTCCCCCTCCATACCAGCCTGCTCTGTTGATGGGTATGAAAACCACTAGCTTCAGCCCCCTCCCCAGCACATTTCCCTCTGTAGTTTGAAGGCTGTCTATCCACATGGATTATGTCCTGTGTCTGGGAAGGATCAGAAGATGAGGAGAAGCTCTTTTGCAGTTTCCTCCTCCCACACCAATGTAGTACCAACCTCAGTTTAACTTGTTAGTGTGGCAGATTCTCAGGTCTACATGCTTCCATACCAACTTTTAAGTTTTGAAAAGTCTTGGAGTCTTCATCCAGCTAAATTCTGAAAGACCTCTTATGGATGACTATCATCTGTTTATGTCTTACAAATCCCCTTTTCTGTGCCTGTCCCAAGTTATTCATCTATTTCTTTTCCAATTTAAAATCTTTTCCCAAGGTCTCCGAATCCTTTCCTTCATTCTATGATCAATGTTAAGCCTTTATCTTAGATGCAGTAATCGATACTGATTAGGACAAGAGCCTCTGCAGGCTAGGTAGCATATAAACATAGAATTTACTATTCTCCTACTCAAGTCATCTTTTATTGCATCTCTTTCTCCTGACTTTCTATCCCTGCAGGATGACAAAGTATCTAAAGGCAAAAGCGAAGTCTCATCATGGGTCAGCCGGGTTTAGATACTTTATCAATGCTGGAGATGATGAAGCACATGGGAATATCACTCTTGTGATAGAGTACAGCTGCAAATTCTGGCCTCCTTATCCCAGTAAATGGACATTAATATAACTGTTAACACTTAACTGTCTCATCTGTATTACTGAGCGCAAACACCAAGCAAGCTCCCAAGCCCAGATGTTTGTGTTGCAAAGAGTGCACACAGATATTTCCTTTTCTTATTTAATTATTTCAGGATAAGAAAGGCTGCTGAGTCTCTGCTGAGTCCTCATGGTGGGGCTGCAACAAGCAGTTAAAATCATTGCTTCCTAACAAATTTAAGGATTGATTGTTTGACCTCAGGTTTTTCAGTGGATTCACAGCAACTCACAGCACCATGAAACACGCGTTGTACAATTCCTTACGGCATAACCTCTGTACTAGAACTGCCATGTACACATATTACAGAACAAAAGGGAAGTTTCGACTCTTAAACAAAATCAGAGTTTATGCTATCTTCTGCAGTAGCCTCTAGTGACTTACCAGAATGAATGGAAAAATCCTTCTTTCTCCAAAAGTAGGACACTTCTGGCCACTCCACTTTTACAAAAACCAAAATACAACAGGGAGGAGCATTTCTGTGGTATTTAAGTGGAAACATTGCCAGAGACTGCTTTATTGTGGTATTTTAGTTGAAGTCAAGTAGGTGGTTACTGTGGTATACGTGCACAGCATAACTCCGTTAGCCTTTTAAAAAAGAACTGCAAGATCTCGTTAGAAGTGTGTCAAATACAATTAACAAGGACAAAGCAGCCTCTTCACAGGACAGACACACATTTTCCACACGCACCCTTTTTAAAATACTTTTCTGATTCTCTGCTGTAACATTTTATCATTTCCAGTGGAAAAGCCAACTGGAAAACTCTATGAAGCAGACACTGTTTAGTCCCATTCTTTCAGAAGTTAATCCTTTAGAGAAGTTTATTTTTCTTGTGCATGTTATGGACATTCACCATTTTAACTTTTTTTTTCTTTTTCTTTTTAAAGGATTCCACCCATTTTCTTGATATTTTACAACAAAAATTTCCTATAATTTTCAGTAAGAGATGAATAAATGAAATTTTTATGTCAACAATGCTCATAGCTCTCGTGACTACAGATGGGTAGTGACTCAGGTGCCCAAGGAGGCTTCCTTCTAGCATGTCAAATGCTATGTCTGTTCTTAATGTATCAATATCTCAATGACACTGAACTGCAGACAATACGTGGATGTTCACAATAAGCTTCCCTCCACCCTTCATTGATAACACTTTTAAAATTCTATCTATGCAGCTGTTACTTTTGCCTCTGAAATCTCTCTCCAGTCTGTTCTGAAGTCATTATACAACATGAGCGGAAGCTTTAGTTATCCAGATGGCCAAATTGTTATCTACAGTGGAACACATTGATCATCTTGAGCACTTAGAGGACAACCAGGTGATGAGGCCCAGTCACCATGGGTTTATGAAAGGCAGGTCCTGCTTGATTAACCTGATCTCCCTTTATGAGCAGATGACCTGCCTAGTCAATGAGGGAAAGGCTGTGGATGTTGTTTACCTGGACTTTAGTAAAGCCTTTGACACCATTTCCCACAGCATTCTTCTAGAGAGCTCAAAGGGCCTCACTTAGACTACTATTTATAAGGTCACAAGGTGATTGGCTTTAGTTATTAGTAAATTTCCATCCTGGATGCAACTGGAGTCAGTGATTACTGGAAATTATTCAGAACTCCAGTAACAAATGGTACTATTCCACTCAGGCTACGATCAAAGGAAGGAGTCTTCTGAGGCTGCCAGGGAATGACTGATTTTCCCTGCTCTCATTCCCACCATAGCTACGTCTCTGGTACAATCAGTGCTTCCCTACTTAGCCATGCAAGAGTTCCTGGTGCAGTCAAGGGATGCTTCACCACCCAACTCATTACACAAAGGCCCAGGCGTGATGGGAATTCCTGAGATTGTGGAGCAGCCCAGAGGATGGGAGGGGAGGATGCACCACCACATACGGTCACATCAGAAACTTTCCCATTTAAATTTCCTTAGCACTATCAGGATCTGCATTGTGTAATATTCTTTCTCCACACTGAACTTTTCACATTATTTTGTTTCCAAACCATAGCAGTTTAAGTCTTTAGAGTCAAAACTATGGTGAAAAAGTTACAAAAGAGGAAAAACATTGATCTAGGACAAAAAAATGCCATCAATAGCAAACTAACTTTTTAAGTATGGGGAAAATATTTAAGTATGAAACACTTAAGCATTTAAAAATCCTATTCCCGTAAATAGTTTCCACTCCCCTACGAGACAGCCATAACCAGTTCTAAGATGATATTTCATAAGGAAGGGCAGATTTCTGGTTAAGATATTGAAAAAGGACACAGACAATGTAGTCTTGTGGCTGAATTCAGCAAAGAATTTAGGTGCCTGTCTTCCAGAACAGTCAGAACTGCTCAGCTGCTACTCCATCCCAATGGTATGTACATTTCCTGTGTACTACCTTGTTGGATTTAAAGTTTCTGAAGTTTTCTTCTTCTGGGCATATTAGGAACTGCTGCAGGCTGAGTAACTCAGCTTAAGTATCTCCTGTTTGCAACCAGCCCACTGAGGGACTTCTCTGTCCTGTTGGTTCCTCCATGAGTGTAAGAACAGCTTTCTTTTAGAGGAATCCTCTTCTATTACAATAAAATATTCCTTGGAAGACTCATTCAGAAATAGTTAAGTTCCTTCCTCTGCTTGCAAAATGAACAAGAATATCAAAGCCATATCTCAAGTCAGCACTAGGGGAGAGATGACTCCTGCTGATGCTACACCATCATTTGGAAAAGAGGAACCTCTGATGCACAATGGCACTGGGACTGGCTTCCCACTTCCTGAGCATATTCTCTAATCAAGAGGTCTATAATAATAAGATGGGCAATCAATCCTGAATCAATCTGAAGATAAAACAGTCTGCTACTGAATCTGTTTAGTTCTGCATAGACAATTAAATACTGAATTTGACTGAAGTAACAGGGTGAGACAGATTGCAACTTGGTGGTAAGGAATTTAGTGATGAGTGATATATGAAATATATGGGGTCCAATAACGTACTGGCTCAGCGACTTGTCGGTAGATCTACCATATCATTTCATAGGGGCCTCTAGATTCTGTTGCAGTTCAGTTAAGCCTCCTGCTTACTTGCTCTATACTTTTTGCAGTACCGGAACGTTTTGCTACATTTTATTGGATCAGCTAGTTACTGGATCAGCTACTGCTACATTTTATTGGATCAGCTAGTTATTGGATCAGCTAGTGCAGTATGACATATGACAGTCTGGGAGCAGCTGACAAATTGGTATGGCTCCTAAATAACTCTAGTTCTGTCCCTGGTGATAGCTGAGAAGGAATTAAGTTTGCACTTCACCATGTGAAAGAGAAAAGCTTCCAGCTACTTCTGCACCTCTGGAAGCAATAGAATTGCTAGTTTGCAGAATCTTGGATGGATCACCAAACCCAAAGAAGGGCCCATCTCAGCACAGGCAACATAGAAACATCAGACTTCAAATCAGTCTTTCCTCTGTAGGTTGATAAAAGCTTGAAGCTCAAAGGAAGGGAATGTTGGTAGCAGGTAAGATCTTACTGTAACATTTGAACTTCATCAGAAACATGGGCTTCACAAGATTTTAAAACTCAGGTAGAAACTGTGAGGAATGGTCACACATGAATCAACACCAGAAAATAATATATATAAAATATGTATATTTCACATATATGTAATATATATATAAATATATGTGATATATATCAGAAAATAGCTATTGCAATAAAAAAAAAGAGAAAAAATGGAACCACTAAGTGTTTTAATCTGTTTCAGAAGATTTTGCAGAAATTGAGAAACACAGATATTGAGTTAATGACCAGCTTTTATAAGTTAATTAATACAGATGTTTTTAATCCTCTTTTTTCTCCTTTTTCTAAAGTAAAAATAAAGGTCCCCAGGCACACTCCTGAGAAAAAAAATACAAGGTCCTATCATGAATATTATGACATTACGCATTCAAGGATCTGGAAATTCTGAAGCAGTATGTCTTGGCCACTCATTGTCAGTACATGGTGTCAAAGAAGTAAGATAGCCCTGACCCGGGCTAGCCGGGGAGGTATTCCATACCACCAAAAAGAACTGTCGTGGTTTAAACCCAGTCAGGTAACTCGCTCACTCACTCCCTCCTGCTCCCGGAGGGAAAAAAAAAAGAATGCAACTCCCACCGGTTGAGATAAGAACAGTTTAGTAACTAAGGTATAACACAAACCACTACTGCTACCACCAATGATAATAATGATAAAGGAAATAACAAGGGAAAAGAGTACAACACCTCACCACCAGCCGACCGATAACTCGCCCCCCTCAGCCCGACCAAGCACCGACTGATACCTCCTCCAACCCTGCAGTCTCCCAAACTCCCAGGGGCATGACGTGCTGTGGTATGGAATTCTTTGGCTAACTTGGGTCAGGTGTCCTGTCTCTGCTTCCTCCTGGCTTCCCCTCCTCCCTGGCAGAGCATGAGGCTCACAAAGTCCTTGGCCAAACCAAAACATCACTTGTTATCAGCTCTGTTCCCGAGCTGAAAGTCAAAACACTGCACTGCACCATCTACCAAGAAGGAGAAAAATGACTGCTACTGCTGAACCCAGGACATTATGGGAAGTCACTGATCAATTTTTTCTTTATCAGGAAGAAGCAATTGCCAAGTGCATAATAACTCTCTAAGTAAGGTCTAGGAATGCCTTCTGGAAAAAAAAATAGCTCCTTTAAAACTGAGCAACCCATTCTTCAGAGGATGTCTGAATCAGGAAGTTGTTTCTTTGTTTGGTATAGCAGGTTCACAGCCTATTCTTTTACCTTTCCATTTTGTTAAATATAAATTTTCACACATTGTTCCCCATAGAGAAGAACCAATATGTAAAATCACTGAGTCAGTACTAGTGAAGAATAATGATTTCTTAGAATTTACCTGTTTCTGGAGTGCTCAGTATCAGAAATTCACTACTACAAAAATGCTATGCTTTATGTAGTTCTTCTAAATAACACGATGTATGTGACCTTATAAATAACATCATTCACAAACTGGACAGGTACTGTCTACTACTCAATTTTCAGGATAAAATCTGAAGTTGCAGATAATTTAGGTAAGGCTGAGGGAAGCTACTCAGTCATGCATATGTGATAACAGGTATTGTCAGAAGAAAGCACGCTACAACTAATCACAGTCCCCATTACAAGACCTAGTAAATTGTATCAAAATCAGAGGACTCCCTCAGCGCTTTAAGTTTCTCAACCGGAACCTACTGCAAAAATAGCTAAACTAATCACATCAGGCAAAGGTTTGAGAAATTGTTTGGTTTTCTAACTATTCTAACCCTGGACAGTAGACATAAAATCACTGCAGTACTTAACTTCCTATTCTGTAGCATTCCGTATGTTAGCTTTGACAAGCATAATTACTGCATACATGATACTGCATTGAACTATTCTGGGTTTTTTCCCAAATCCCAACTTTTTCCTTTCTATTTTGCATGATTGTGCAAAATTAATCAGTAATAATGAATACAAAGTGAATCAAAACACAGAATTATTTTGCAGTGGAATACTTGTTCTGGAAGCCTATATTATGAAACCTTAGGGAAATTCAATAAAAGAAACAATGACCAATGTATTGAAAGATCCATTAGATCAAAAGGAAAAAAAAAAAAAAGAATATTTTCCAGAATATTTCCATAGAGAAAAGAAAAACAAGAAATTTCGCAGAAAATTTAAATTTGGCAGCTGGATTTATTATATGCACATGTTACACAGCAAGAGCACTTTTTCAAACTAAGTGTACTCGGAATGGGTATGCTGTAGAACAATTCATACTGTGAATAGTGTCAAGAAATACAGGGCAAGAAATAAATCTGGGTTATCAACAGAGGCTTGCACGTGTTGTTTTGGTACAGTTGCTTCATCTCTTAGCTCATCATGCATTTAAAACATAAGAGAGACTGCTATATGGGTCTCATTTTGTTCCCATTTAAATGAGAATAGGGAATACAATCAGACACAAGTAGGAAAGAGGGCTCTGCTAAAAGACCTCTGTTCTTTTTTGTATGACAGGAAAACTGCTAGTTTACAAAACTAAACTTACAGCATGAAGTCCCTGCTTACTTACTTACAGCATGAAGTCTTACAGTTCTCTGCTTGCTCACAGTGGAGAAGATGCTCATATATTCTTGGTAAGGGAGAATGTGGTCAAGGAGGGATCTGACACCTATGTTCATGGTCTGGGACACGTGGAAGGCTTGGGACATGTGGAAGGCTTTTTCAAGCTAGGCAGGGTCCAGCTGAAGATAATTTTTCCAAGTGTTTTTTTTCCTTTTCTCCCCATTTATTTAGGTGCAGAAGTCCCCTTTGATTTTACTCCACAACATTTCCTGTGTTCTTAGCCCACACCATCATGATTCATGCAAACAGAGCCTATTTGTGAAGCAAAGAGAGCTTCAAACTCAAAGTAACTTTCTTTTTCATTTTCTAATAGAAGCCATACAAAATAAGATAAACACTGATAAGATAAAGCAGTGAGTTCACTGCTCTCTAGCTGGTTTAAGCAAAATTCTTTTTAGAGCAAGATTGTCTTACAGATAACCAAGATGCTTCTGAGCTATATTTGGGGGTTGATTACTGCCACATGTGAGAAGCCTAGAGAAACTAAAAGCCAATTCAGTATTAGTAAAACAGACCTTGAAAGAGCATTGTATTTCTTTGTTACCAGCCTATAAAACTCTTTCTCA
Organism: Pezoporus occidentalis; assembly: GCF_034315485.1. Taxonomy (NCBI): domain Eukaryota; kingdom Metazoa; phylum Chordata; class Aves; order Psittaciformes; family Psittacidae; genus Pezoporus; species Pezoporus occidentalis. The sequence continues at coordinate 907,509 of NW_026914718.1, read as the reverse complement.
TCGTGGTCACTAGACACAAGCACAGAGACCCAAAGGGACATGTTATTCCATTGACAGAATAATGAAAATCCAATGCCCATTAATCATAACTACTTCACTGACTCTGTCAGCAAAATCATCCATTTTGGAGATGCCAGTGCTCATCTTTCAGGGCTTCTGAGTCCTCCATCATGCCAGTGAACCCCCAGAAGTGGCGACTTCTAGGTTTTTACGACACAGCTATGTTCTGCTTTGCCAAAAGAAAGTGAATGAAAGGAATGACAGAATTAAAGGCAGAGGGTGAGTGGGAGACAGAAGGGAAGAATATCCTCTGGAAAATAATGAAAGTGGCCCCAGGGATAAAAAGGACGTCTTCAGGGCATAATTTCTGACAATTCTAGAAGAACACCTACCACATATCCACCAGTATCTATCCGGCTGTAGCTAACCTGTCAACTTCAGGTCTTTGCAACCATACTGAAGCACAGACTTTCTGCTTCCAGTTGAGGAGGTCCCCAACCAAAGGAGCTCTAAGATAGCTCTAAATGGCCAGTCAGTAATCTTTATAATGCTACACTCACAGCATGATCATTTCACTATTCTTTAATAGCTCTTTCTTGGAAGCCAGGTTACCTCTTACAGCTGAGAAAAAAAAATGACTGTTTCATGCTCAGGTATACAATTTTTATTTACTACTTATGTTGTGTTGAAAATAACCAGTGTAAACTAGTCCATTTGTCAAAATCATGGACACAATCCTCAGAAGTTCTGTCCTTGAAAGATACTTTGCCCAAGAGGTGGAGTTGCTTTGTGTATTTCTCAAAGCAGTGCGCTGCAATTCTGCAGTAACCAGAAGTTTCCAGCTTATGTATTTCTATCATGCAATACAGATAGATGGTTAGAAGTTGCAAAAGCAGACACGTTCCACTTTAGCAGTGTTACATTTATGACATTGGCTGGTCAGCACTGGGTATCCATCCAGAAACTTATGATGAACAGCAAATCACAAACTTCTGGCACTGAACACTGGAATATTCTCAACTGAATTTTTTCTGATCTTCAAGTTTCCTCAGTGAAAGGAAGGACAACAAGGTCACATAAAATAAGCAGCAGAACAATGCTTGATATACTGTTTAGCAGTTCTTATTGACCCAAGTTCACTAATACTTACTTTTTAAGCACTGAACAATTCCTAAATACATACTCTGCTGGGACTAAGAGCTACCAAATGTTATCCAAGTTCTCAGTACTTTACTGAATTACAGCTCCGTTTTCATTCCAGGGGCTGATACAAACTGAAGATACTACTGTAGGGAGACATTCCTTTGTGAGGCTCAGCAGTGGTATCTCTGGTCAATATAAAGCAACAATTGCAACAAATTCTCATGTCAGTCTTCTCCTCTCAGATCAGGGAATTAAGCACAGAAGACACATCTTCTGGCTTCAGAAAGATGCATTTGAAATGGCTAGGAAGAAGATAACTTTGCTACAAACCCCAAAACTGAGTTAAAACATGTTTATCTCAAAATGTCATAAGCTGAATCGAAAACTTCAATTAAACAATTCTGTAATGTTCAAGTTTTCTGGTTAATAAAAAATGTTACTTCACTTTGAAGGTCATTTGCTAATCTACAGCTAAAAGCAACACAGATTTGTATTAACTTTACTGATCTTTATGAGGAATTTGATTAAATGGGGGGGTGGGGTGGGCTTGGATTTTGCATGTGTAAGTGTTCAAAATTGTGAAGGACAACATTGCTTACCAATCTGTGCATAAAACTGTTGTTTTATCTTGGTTGATAAAATGTATTTATCTCCCTTGAAGGGGTAGTTGTGCATGAGCAAGCATGGCATGAGAAGGCTAAAAACCTACTTTGAAACCTTATCCAGAGAAATCTGTTGTTTCCAGCTGGAAATTGAGAAGCTTCACTACCGCTCTTCAAGTAAAGATATGAAAAGGGAGGAGAAGGAACCACAACCCCAGCAGTGGCACTTGAGGCCAGCTGAGAAGGTGGCCCAAGACTTAGGAATTCCCCCATGCAGAGAGAGCATAAATTTTTAAAAAGCCAAAATTGAAAGCAAAACACTGAAAGCAAACCTAGGCAACAGTTAAATATATAGTGATAATCACACCAGTGTTTTGGACCTAATTCACATATTGTGGAATGTAGATAAAAGCCCTGAGTGCAACTAGATGAACTTGAGGAATTTCCTGCTCTGATGATGTCTCCTTTTTCTAGAACCTGTAAGACCTTGTTCAGCCTTTGAGATCTTTGGCTTATCATTGTGTGCAATAATTTCTTTGTGAATCACTTCATCTATCAAATCAAAACCATGTCCTCTACAGATGTTTTTCATTAGGACTAATTAATTTCTTCTAGGGGACTAATGCCAACAAAGATGTTATGCAGGAATGCATTGTTTCTTCATACCAAGAAAATCCTTGCTGAACCTAATAGCATGTTTAACATCCCAACTCCTCGCTCAGCAGACGCCTGTTCAGGGATAGCATGTCACTTAGACATATAATGTATAAAGGAAACATTTTGCTTGCATGTTCTATAATTTGCATTATTAATAGACAAGTAGCTAGGTTGTCCTGAAGCTTCATTTTGATATAAAAACAATACTCCTCCCTCAGCTTTTGTACCTCTGCATTTAAATCAAAGCTTTAAATTCAGATATTAAATCAAAACTGGTCATATGGCTCTCTTCATACCTGTGCACATTTTTCTTTTCATGCCCCTAATAGTACTGCACTAAATATCAAGCACGGTGGTATCTTCATTTGTAAGGAAAAAGAAAAAAAGTAGCTTTGCAGGGAATTTTTAAAATATATTTTTATATTCTTCTACCAGAAAAAATCAGAATATGGCCTATTAGATGGCATACCCCATTATGACAGGTATCTACTGTCAGAAAGAGACTTCTCTAAGCTGCTATCCAGTTGTTTCTACATGCAAGAACCTTCAAGCATGTGGTCTTGATAGGACAAAATTCAAAATTGCTTAGTTGAGAAAAGTTTTTGATAACATGAAATACTCAGCTGTAGTAAGTTTACTCTACAAGGAAGTTCTCTCACCAGAATGGGTATCCCAGTGAGACATTACACCAGCTGTTCAACACCAAATGTGCTGCATTAGAATTCATGAACAATTATTTTTCATTGTTGCCACATGAACCGTAGTTATTCAGATGAAGTAACCAGAGGTTCCTTCATCAATCAGTTAGTTGACATGGAAGTGAAGTAAACCAGGCTGGCTGCAGTGCAGATCATGCAACACCAAAGGAATCAGTCTGACTAAAGTTTTTTAATATCGGTTTTAGAAAGCATCCTTTACCAGCGTACTGCTTTACAAGGCCAGATCACTTGGAAGTGGTGGCAGTGTTTACCATGCTTTTGCACCACTTCTGCTTTAGATATCACTGTCAATATGTTCCTTGTATCATCTGAGATAGTGAAATTAATTCCTATCTTGTTAAATTACATTAAAGAGCACACTAACCTTCTCTTTCATATTTCAGAGAGTATAGTGAAATGAGCAGCCGCTGGGTAGGCTGGCATACTTGTACAATACTATCATCATAACCCAAAAGAGGGAAAGGAACGAAGGAGATTGCAATGGTAAAATTCATGTAACTGTAACACGTAGGGATACTCTGACACCATGTTGAGAAGCACAGGACAGATGACAGGACACAGAGGTAACATACAGGCAACTGAAAATTGTCCACACTACACCATGTAGCCCTATCCTCTGGGAATTTCCCACTCAGTGATTCTCCTAGATGTTATGTAAACAAGTAAGTATTTATTAATTTTCTTTCCCTTCAGCAAAGCAGTAGTGATTCAGATATTTCAAAAACTAGGAATCACCCTGAGTAGCATTCTGTCAATAGCTCTGGACCTTAAAAGGCAAAATCTTCAGTAATGTAATGAGCAGGTGGTAGGCTTTAACTGTGAAAGGTGGAACTTTTCCTGCTTAACCTGATGTGATTTTGAACATATGCAATTATTCTGAAGAGCAAACACCTTGTCTAGTGTATATATATACAGTATATACAGAAACAACTGTAGAGCTGTACAGGTGTGACGTTCATACATCATTCAAGTACTCATTAAACTAACTGCTGAATTTGCAGAAAAAAAAAACCAAACCCAGTGGCAAAATTCTTGCATGTTCCTTTATCAGTCAATAACAATTGGGCACAAACTCTTGTGGTTTTGCTGCACAGGATCTTGTGTTGGAAATTCCAAATGGCAGTAAGTTAAAAAAAAAAATCTATTGTTTCCTAATTAAATGCCAAAAGTATCCCAATAAAGCTGCACAGAACAGTAACAGAGTATGGTTCTATGAGCCAGGACTCCAATTGGGCTTGCATAAGCCAAAATACCCAATTCAAATGAGTGCAGTGACAGTCACTTCAGTGACTAATGATATTATACAAGATCTGGTGTTGAATACTGTAGTGCTAGGCACACCTCAGTTCTTTCCAGCTTCCATAGGTGGAACTCACATTTTCAGTTTCTAACAGGTCTGTCAACCCATCTGCCACACTGGCTTATGTCATGCTGCCATGTTGGCATGAGACGTTGGACTGAAAAAGGATTAGATATCAGCACATGTAGCTATTTTCCTCACTAAGGAAAGATCAAAGATTTGACAGGAAGCTGTTTCTGGCTTTTGCTACTGTAGAGCATGTTTAGCTGCAGGAAAAGAAACAGCAGCAGGATTATGGGTTTGCCTATGCTGAGGTAAAAAGAAGGAATTTCAGCTACTGAAAAATAGTCAAGAGGTGAAAAAGATTTAGACCTAGTGAAAGTGGGGCTAATTTCAGTCTCCTAACAAATCTCCACTTAGATACAAAGATTCATGGGAAAAAAATAGGGATGTAAAAGGGAGAAGAATGGTGAGCAAGAAGATGCCTGCATTAGGCACAGAAAATGCTCAGGAGAGGACCTGAATCAAAAAGTATCCTGGACTGTCATCTGTAGTTCAATCTTTATGTGAAACCTTCCCCATAAGGTAGCCAAAGCAAGAATTGCTTCTTCTCCTTTGTATCTTAAATCCCAGACAGCACACTCTGCCAGTGGTTAGAAAACTAATTTCTGATTGCTGGCCTGCTTGCAAATATTTGACAGTTTTTAGCACCTTGGTAAATACTTAGCTGTAGTCATAAAATATTTGGTAACCTTGGATTTTTCTGATCTTTATGTGATTATTATTACACCAGGAGGGCAGAATGTGAATAGAATCGTGACTCAGTGATAAAGCACATAAGACATTCACATCACTAAAGACAAACCTGGGCTTCAGACCCCCATATCAATGAGGACTACATATAAACCAGTTAGCCAGAGACTCATGCTCCCAGCATCAGTTGGGAAGCTATTCTAAAGAGAAAGCAAACCAATGCTGCCCCTCGCCAGTCTCTGGATGTGAAAAGGTTTGCTTTCAGAGAGCAGGGCTTTCCAAATAACTGTCTGTGAAATATTTCTTAGAGATGAGTCCCCTCTCAACCTTTCAAAGGGTTTTTCCTGTCTAAGTTTATATGGTGGTATCACATATTGTCATCAGCATAGTTGGTTTCAGACTTCAAAAACACAGACTAACATTTCCAACACAGTGGAGCTCAGTTTATTTGCCTAGTGATTTTGATTTCAAGGTCCAAAAATACCCATGTTTTCTTTAGTAGGAGCAGAAAGAAATGGAAACCCAGTCTCTCGCCTTTTCTTTTTGCAAGGATATGCACATCTGGTAAGAGGAAAACATTGTGGAGGACTCCCCTCTTAAAACACTGGCAGCACAGCACATTGCAAAGAAGGCAAGAGGCTGGATAGATAGTCTTAATAAGGATTTATTTGTTCATTTGTCTATTCTGTATGAAAACAAAAAGGGCAAGAAAGCAGCTTAAAATCAACACAGAGGCCCCAAAAAGTCTGACTATCAACACTGCTCATCACTCTTACATTTTTGCTTGTGCTGAGCATCAGGAAAATGTAGATTTCTGACTTTTTTTTCTCTGGTTCTCATTTCTTACCCTTCTTGCAATCTTTTCCACAGTAATCTATGATTCCATCTAAGGAGATGCCGCCTGGACGAACCAATTAGAGGCTGGAAATTCGGACTTCTCAAGTTTTCATTCCATCTGGGACATTGACTGTCCACAGACTTCAGCAAAATGCTTCCCCTTTCTGTCTCAGATTGCTCATTATGCCCCTCTCCAAAGTGGCTGTGGGTGATCTGAAACTCTGCTTCTGCCTCCACACTATCCAAAACCCGCACTGTGGGGATTCCTGTTCCCTAACCAGGAAAGACTGAAGTGGCAAAGCAGGCCCTGTTATAGTGTGATGACAAAGTCAAAAGAATATTTTGATGAAATAATGGGACTGCAGACACTAAAGTTCTAGTTGTGGATCTAAGGAATTTACACTACATAGTCATGATTTCCCCTTTCCTTCCCCCCAGGGAAATGAATTTAAAGACATATAGTGAGGAATAATTAGTGAATGGTATTGTTGTACACTTAAAACTGAAATAAAAATGTTGAATTCATGGCCTTGTTATAAACTGCCTTCGAGGGAGTAAGGCACTGAGATATAGAAATTGTATATACCTTACAAAAGACCGTAAATATGATTAGATTTACAAACCTCAGCTTTTATCTTTTATATTTCTCACTACTGTTTGTTGTCTGCTCTGTATTTTCCTTACTGAATATTGCTGTAAACAAGAGAGATTAAGACTGATCAACAATGCAAACAGAACATTAAAAGGTCAAAGTACTATAATTGGAAAAGATTGTTTCCAAGATATATAGGGCACAAATGCTCCAATTCTGCAGGGTTTTTTCATAGGGTTATTAGACAATGTTGTATGGCAATGTAACAGTCTGATTGTTACCTTTCTGTTCTCGTTGGTTTAATGTAATTTATGGAGTTCAACAACACTCTTGTCAAGATATACGTATTTCAGTATGTGCATTACAAACATTCCCAAGGGAGGCCAATGGTTTGACTTTTGTCAAGTTCAAAAGACCAACAAAATCCGTCCTATCTCAAAGCAGCACAATGGAACATTAGAAGTAAGATGTGAGTTTCCACCACATATCTAGAGACGAAAGTAGATACCAAAGATGCTTTGTCCTTTCTATCTGGAATTTCTTGTCTTTCAGGCACACCTGGAAACTCAATGGAGGACTGAATGAATGTGGAAAATAAACTTCATTTTGGTCATCAAAAGTAATTGCTGCAGGTACTGATAAGGCACAGTGGGGGATAACTGAATTATGATAGCCTCATCTGAGTCTATTCTGGTACATAAAAGGAAAATTTATTTAATGGCCTTTTCTCTGAACATCCCTGCCCTCCAATTCTCTCTTGTCTTGGTGGAACATTACTTTTTGTCAGCATTTCCCTAGAGTGGCAGTGGCCATCTTCCACACATACGATTTGTCGCTAAGCACTAAACACTCAGCATTCCTTTAACGTTCTTTTTCTGTGGCTTACTAAGAGCTTTCTTCCTTCTCTTCTCAGCTAACCATCTGAGACCTATGTGAGTGGTAAAAGACGCTGAAAGGAAAAAAAGCAGTTGCATCTTACTGAAGCTGGAAAATAGCTTTTTGCTAGGATAATGTCCAGCCACAATGTGAAGTTGGGGATTCAGGGAGTTCCAAGAGCTGGCTTAGGCTTTAGTGAACATTAAAACATGTGTTTGATTATCTGGTCATTGCCAGCTAATTCTAACCTAGACCACTCAGACACTTGTAGAAAACAAGCAGTCATGACTCAGCTTCTTCAAGAACTGATGCCCCAGCATCAGTTACTTAAGAGTACATGAAAGTTAAAAACCAATATATCAGGACACTGCTTACACTAGTAAAACTAGGCATGTACATTTCTATGCATAGGTGTTCTTGTAAAAGCAGAAGATTCAGTATTTACTGTTTTCTTAACAGTATTTGAGACCTACATGCATGCATTTTATACAGACATGTAAGTATTTAGGCAACTATATCCATTGCCCTACTTACCATAAATGTCTCATGCCGGAATTTGTACTGTGCTTAAGGTGTCTAATCCATACAATGAGCTGATATAATGAAAAAGTCTGCTTCAAAGAACCTGAAACCTGGAAATATTATAGTGCCATACTAAAAGTTCCAGTCACTGAAGTTATGCTGTATGCTGTGATTATTCTTCAGGAATAATTTTACTGCCAGCTGTGCTGCACAGTTGTGGGAGCTACATGCCTTAGGTGCAAACTCTTTATAAAAGCTCAGCCTGGTTTCAGGAGTACACGTTTTTGAGGGTTGGGAATGTACTTTCTTTCTACATTCTGAACTACTGAAGATAGAACACATCTATCAGTTGCGTTCTATCTTCTGCCAACTTCAGGAAAGTTGTGTGCATGCTTCAGGAAAGTTCTGCCAACTTCAGGAAAGGTGTGTGCATGCTCAGCCAAGTTTACAAGCCGATAGAAAGAAGACAGAAAACCAAGTTACAAACTGGTGGTCTTGTTCCGCTAAAATCATAGAATCATAGAATGGTTAGGGTTGGAAAGGATCTTAAGATCATCCAGTTCCAACCCCCCTGCCATGAGCAGGGACACCTCACACTAAACCATCTCAACCAAGGCTTCATCCAACCTGGCCTTGAACGCTGCCAGGGATGGAGCATTCACAACCTCCCTGGGCAACCCATTCCAGTGCCTCACCACCCTAACAGGAAAGAATTTCCTCCTTATATCCAATCTAAACTTCCCCTGTTTAAGTTTTAACCCGTTACCCCTTGTCCTGTCATTACAGTCCCTTCCCAGCATCCCTATAGGCCGCCTGCAGACACTGGAAGGCTACATACACTATACAAATGGAATGTAACAGCTTACGGTTTCTGGATGAAAGTGATCTAGCCCTGAGGGACTCCAGTGTGAAGTCTTTGAAACACCCTACTTGTCCCTGGAAGTGTTCACAAACTGTGTAGATGAGGTCCTTAGTGACATGGTTTAGTGGTGACCTTAGCAGTGCTGGGGTAATGGCTGGACTTGATGATCTCACAGGTCTCTTCCAACCCAGCTGATTCTATTCTATTCTGTAATTCTATACTTTTCAAGCACATTGTCACAGAAAGCACTATAGTTTGTGTCTGTTCGTGTTTTCCACAGAAGTAATTTAATGCATTTTTTATGCTATTTTATTTATGTTTGAGTTATAAAGACCAGAGATAAAAAAAAAAATAATTAAAACCATTAAAACTCTGCCTCTTGGTAAAAGTTTGCAAACAGGACAGAGGTCGCACTTACTTAACCATGGTATGAAACCAAATAAAAGAGACAGAGAACATCCATTTTTCCCTTTCAGATTGCAGAAACCTGAAAAACAGCAGGGTTTTCCCTTCACCAAAGGTTATCAAGTTTAGTAAACCTTATTTCAGCACCTCTACTAGATGGGTGTTACAGTGTAAGAAATACTGGGGAAAGATCCCATGTGGAAGCTAAGGTCTCACTGTGTTATATATACTGCACTTCTAAAGCAAATGAATGGTATGAATAGATTGCATTAACTGTTTCTATAAGCAAATAGAATTGAAACTGCATTGATGTATATGTTAGGGAGAATTCCAGGTGCTGAAAGGTTGTGTATTAGTTTAAATGTTTGCTTAAAATGTTTGCTTAAAACCCAATTAGATACTCAGTAGAGATTCATATATTTTTTGCTCATGAAAAAAAAATCTATATTCTGTGCTCAATATCCAATCTCTTCTATATTCTATATTAAAATTCACTTTGTAGATTAGGAATTAAGACAGAGGTACTTTTAAACTAGTTTATCCAATACCTCATTTTTCCTTACTTATTTTGTGACTCTTATCGCTCCTACTTGTTTCATCTTGCATAAGTTACATCTTGATCCTGAAAGCAGCTGGGCACATAACTATTGTTTTGCATGAACAGGTCCTAATGTAAGTCAAAACAGATTGATGAAGGACAGGAAAAGGTAGATAGAGGTACTGAATCCATTAATGGCAATACTGATTATACGAATTCCAGAAACATATCCAAAGCGCTGCACAGCGAACTTTGTGCAAAGTCTTCCATTGACCTTTTAGGGTAGACACACGTGCTCAGTCCCCTCGGTTAGAGTCAGTGTGATTTATGAAGAAATTAAACAAACATACTACACTCTGAAGGCCATTGAAGAGACGCAAAGCTCAGCTAAATGAAGATAACAATCAATCATAAAGAATCTTCTGCTGTTTTTGTCAGTGGCAGTATTGTACTTCAGGACAGAACTATGAGTAAAAATGGGGAGAATTGCTAAAGGCTCACATGCTAGAAAATGTGCATGGAAACAGTTTCATGGGAAAAGCAACTGCTGCCCCACAAAGTCAGAGTGACCCTACACAGCAGTTTTTTGAGCAAGCTGAATGTTTAGTTACTCATTCAGTGCAGTAGCTCCAACAGCAGAGTTTGAGAGCTACTACTCGGCTCTGCCGTAAATTGGTGATCAGAAAGCATTCCTGGCAGGCTGGATGAAAGCAGGAACCACATCTTGCCACCTGCCATCTGAGTTTTCTTGGAACTTCCTATGGTCATATAGGTAGCCCCCTATAGCTTCTCAGACCCCAAGGTGTGCCAGTCCCCAATCTAAACTACCATGTAAGTATCTGCTCTACAAAAATTAATCGAGTACAATTGAAGCATTTTTGTCTCATGTACAAGCTTAAAACTTTCCCACATATTCTGTGGGTGAAAACAGATTCAGGGATTATTTTGATGGAGCTGCATGCCTGTAGCCTGTCCTTGCTCACCTTGTGTCTTATACACCCTGAACAGCTGATTTCCTGAGGGAATGGAGTACCTGGAAATTGAACATTACAGTGTGCAGGTGTGCAAGCTCCTCAGAGCTTCCACCCTAGAACCACAACTACATGGGCTTCATATGTTACTATTTTAGCTCAAAATCAATTTAGTTTCAATCTTTTCAGACAGTAAACCTGTTTGTGTGCACAAAATCTGAGATAAGACTAAAACTTGTTCTTTTTTTTTTTCTTAGTGTTCTGAAAATATGCTTTAAAATTAGAGATATGCTTTAATATTAGAGTCTTTGTAGCACATAGATGAAGAATCTGGGTCTTCTGTTGTACTTTATATCAATAATTAAAATGTTTTAGTTTGTTTAATGCACTTAGCACATTTCCCTCCTCCTCTCCTCCTTCCTTACAGAAAATGCTCAAGGAATAGTATTTGTAGTTTGCTCTTGTTTGAAATTGCTCCATTTGGTTAGCAAGGAGTAAAGTACAGCATGTTATCCAAATATTTAGACAGAAGAGACTCTTACATTCATGGAACCCTGATATGTGAATGGTTTATGGTATTTGCACTGCCAATTGACTGCTGCATCATGCTGATTAAGATTAATGATAGCACAACTAAACTTCTCAAATTCTCTATTTGGATGTATTGTGACCATACTGAGTTTTGTTATGTACCACCCAGAAGGTTTTCAAACAAATAAAATTTATGATAATTCTTTTGGTTTGGGAACTTGCGGATTTCAATCCCCCTTTTCCTCTGCTCTCTCTTATTTTATGCCACATCCAGCAAACTTGGAATAACAAAGTCAAAATCTGAACTAAAGTATTTTGTATTACTGAGCATTTGATTTGATTCTTGCTGTTCATAATGCCCTCATGAGAAAGCTTCATGTCTAGTTTAAAGCAAGTTTGAAATTAAGCTAAATAGCAACTACAAAAGGTATGTTCTACTTCTTCAGACCCTAATCTTGTGAAAATGTATGCAACAGGGCTACTCATAAACTAAAGCAAAGCATAACCATTGAGGATTGATCTAATGGGGCTATTTATATGGAGGAAGTTAAGGGTGAGTGCAACTGTAACGTAAGTGTGTTCGCAGGATGAAGGTCTAGCAAATTCATCATAAATCACAGACTTGTTTGGGTTGGAAGGGACCTTAAAGCTCATCCAGTTCCAACCTGGGCAGGGACAGCTTCCACTAGAGCAGGTTGCTCCAAGCCCTGTCCAGCCTGGCCTGAAACACTGCCAGGGATAAGGCAGCCACAGCATCTCTGGGCAACCTGGGCCAGTGCTTCAAATATGAGGTTCAAATATTCCACCAGTTCAGTAGTTATGATGACTGCTATCATAGCATGACAGCAAAAAAGTTTAAAACACTTCGTGGTTTGTGAGTTACTTGATTTGCAAACACTGGAAAATAATGGGCAGAACTACAAAGGGTTAAAATTGAGATGACTATTTGATTTAGGGAGAAAACCCCACTACAGTTTTCAAGATAAAAAACTGATTACCTGAATGTACAAATGTTGAATAATGGCTAAGTCTTCCTTCATTATATTGGACTCTGCATAATTACATGACTGGTTTTCTCTTCTGATTTCTATAAAAAAATACCCAATTGTGGTTATGAAGTATAGGATTTTTGTGCATGCTTCTTTATAGCACATTAAAAGGTCAGAATTTATAAAAACAAAAATTCTGGCCATCTTAATTCATTATAAATGAGGAAAAGCATGGGGGTGTGAAAATTTTCTCTTCTTCACTGACTGGAAACGTCATAGCAGCCTTCCAATATCTGAAGGGGGCCTACAAGGATGCTGGAGAGGGACTCTTCATCAGAGATTGTAGTGCCAGGAGAAGGGGTGATGGGTTTAAACTCAAACAGGGGAAGTTCAGGCTAGATAGCCTTGGAAGCAATTTTTCCCCGTGAGGAAAGCTGCGGCACTGGCACAGGTTGCCCAGAGAAGTAGTATATGCCCCACCCCTGGCAATGTTCAAGGCCAGGTTGGACAGAGCCTTGGGAGACATGGTCTAGGGTTAGATGTCTCTGCCCATGGCAGGGGGTTGGAACTGGGTGATCTTAAGGTCCTTTCCAACCCAAACCAGTCTGGGATTCTATGTAGAACTGAATGTTTTACACTGAAATTTGTATTTCTCATGAAACACCTTTTCCACTTCCAAGCTTCTCTCAATTATATTGGAAAAATATGACTATACACAGAACCTCATTTTTGGTAGCAATGAGTGCAGCTGAGTGGCATTTTGTAAATCATGCTGAGAAAGGTGGGATAGAGTTTACCGCAAGCAGTACCTTTATTAATGAGATGCAAGGCCAGATATAGCATAGGGATTTACAAGGAAAAAGGATCTAACTCAAAATTCCTTTATCTTTTCTAATAGGAGGATTGCCTAACCTCCTTTCCCAGTAAACATTGCCATGTAAATCCTTCTGCTGTATCTCAGGATGTCCCTGATCAACTCTCCAAAACATCTTTCCCAGTCTGAAATATTGTTACCTACAGCAAAACAAGTAAGTACTGAACAATTAATTGTTTGTCACAGCACTGCACAGATATCTGCTTGCTCTCTAATTACATGTGTTTAAAGATGCAAACCAAATACCACCCCCATCTATACTGTAACAGTAATATTCAATACACTAGACCAGAGCCCAACTGAAGGAAATAAGTATACTTCCTTAAACTGTTAGTTTTAACATTTTCCATCAAAAGTACTGCAAAGCATTGGCAAATACTGAACAAATTGATGAGTTCTCAGTTTTTTTGGCAGTTGCCTACACATGCTCCACAAAACCAAAGGTCCTACTTGAGCTGGTTTCAGTGCAGGGAAGAACTGAGCAATTTCCAGAGGTTACATATGCATGTGGAAAAGCATCTACGTAAAAGATAAGTAATATATTATATGCCAGAATTGCCTGGTACTCCATAGTGTAAGGCTGAGTTTTCAGTTGTTAAGAACTTGGAAAAACTGAAATCTTTTGAACAGAATTTTTCCATGCTGAGCTTTAGCCTTGGGATGACCCTTTTTTTTTTTTTTTTGGAAAATCTCAGCAAAACCAGCTCAGCTGTTTCCAAGAATGAGTCCAGTGACAAACATAAGGTTTTGCCCATGTGTGAAAAGTCTGGTAACATATTTTTTTTACTAGAGTCCTTGGTCTTTGGAGCAGGGACTTGACATGCTACAGAATGATGGCTTCTGGGCCAAGAATATAACTTACTCCTTTTGAAAACTAGTAAACTTACTCACACTTCTGCAGGCTCTAAGCCTCTGAATAATTACCTTTTCTATTTCCTCAAACTTGTGACAGAACAAAAAGTGATTCCAGAAGGACAGATCTGCATGGGCAAGGCTCAACTGAGTGGTTCCTGTCACAGGTGGGCCTTGCATGCCTAAGCTTTACCTACCCACACTAGATCTGGGTCATGGGGCTGGATTCTATGCAGCCAGAAAAGCAAAGGAACAAGACAACAGTTCTAATGTGCAGGGAGCAGAGAGTTAAAACAAGTAAATATTACATTTCTCAAATGAAATTAACCTACAGAACTTTGTGAACTGATGTTCTCACAGTCTGTTCTTGCATTTGTACCTCTGGAGTGTTATTACCTCTGGATGGGTGGAGCTGAGACTTGCTGAAAAGCAATCTTTCTTCTTTTTGGACTTCAAGTAGCCAGGAGGCAGAAGCAGTCTCTGCAGACATGGTTTGGGCTAAAGATGCATTTTTCAGGAATAGAATAAACCACGGAGGCTTGGAGATGTAGGAAGCATTTGACAAAATCCAAGGAAATGGGGAACAGGACTCTGTGAACCAACAGAAATGAAAGGGAAAACCAAAGACTGAAAGAAAACTTCTTTGCTTGGGGTTGCATGTAAAGCACAAGAAAAGGTAATGGGGAGTCTGGAGAGAGGAGACTAGGACCTAACGAGCCATAAGCCATACACTACATTGGAAAAACAGTGGAGATTGTGTAGGTGGAAGAATGGTTGGACAGAGATCAGAAACAGAGGTGAGGCAGAGATAGATAGGGAAAAATCGTGAATAAACTGGCTGGGGTAGATGAAACCTCTCTTGAAAAAAGTGAAGGGAACAGGCTGAATCACTAAAGTGAACACTACCCTTAAGCTCTGCATTTAAACTCCAGGCCTGACACCTCCCAATTATGTTGTCACCCACTATGTGTAAAATCTGAGAGGAACGATTCACATTCTTTTCTAGCATTGCACATAGGAGATATGACCATTCCTTACTCAGGTGACCCTTATGCAGCCTGTTCAAGTGACAGAGTCCTGGGCAATGGATGGGGTCCTAATATCAGGGATGATCAGCATGGGTGCAAAGACGGTGTCATGCTAACAGCCTTGCTGAGTCCTCTGAGTTTACTAGGAAATGACCTATACAGTAACATTCTGTTAAGTGTTCAAAGCCATGCACACATCATTCAAGGGATGTCAGTGTTAAAGATGTCTTTACATTCCTAATTCATTCTTCCACTATTCATTTTAATTTTTCTGCAATATCCATTAATTCTGCCCATGGATTCTATACATCTTTCAGATCACAGGATAACATTTGTTATAGGGATAAATATTGGTTGTGTAAAAAGGAACGGTAATCAGTTGCAGAAGTTCAAGACTGTTTTGTGAATAAAGAGTAAAGGAAGCTAAAGAAAGCACAGGTTCCTGGTTAAAACAATATCCTTGAGCCTTGTATTCCCTATTTACATTTTATTTAAGTGACAAATGCTCCATCCCTGGCAGCATTCAAGGCCAGGCTGGGCAGAGCCTTGGGTAACATGGTTTAGCATGAGATGTCCCTGCCCATAGCAGGGGGTTGGAACTGGATGATCTTAAGGTCCTTTCCAACCCAAACCAGTCTGTGATTCTATGATTCTATGACTTTCTTCAGAACCAAATGGAAACCAAACATTTTACATGTAGTCATTAACTGAGCACAATTATTTTCAGAAGTGATATGCTGTCATATTTGCAACTGAAGTTGTTCTTGAATACATAAGGAGCTATGTAGCAACCACTGTAAGAGCTAAGGTTCTTCACATTTCATTTAGAGATTCTGAATTAATGAATAATTTGACCATAATCTCTTCCTGACTCAGCTTCCCATTTCTAACTGGGGGATATTACTACTGCCTTATTTGAAGAATCATTGTGAAAAGAAAGAAATAGTTATGAAGCACTAAAATACTGAGATAGGTGTGACAGAAAAACCTGTCTGGAAACTAGTAACTCCTTTGCTAAACTGGGGGATGACTACAGAGCAGGGGTGAATGGGAAAACACAAATCTTTAACAGTTGGTGATTGAGAGGTCCTGCAGAAATCCCTAATCTATGAGAGCAGTTCAGGATTTTATCATTATACTGTGCACAAAATTACAGACAGACAAAGCTACCCTTTATATTTCCCCAGACATCTTTTAGTGCTGTTTTTAGCATCCTTCAGTCCTAACAACAGTTTCTGAATATGCATTTAATACACAGAATATTCATACGTACATGGGGATTTTTTTTGCATATAAAGTATCAGAATTAGTTAATACACTTTAAAAAACCAACAGCTATTTGCCAGGCTGATTCCCCAATGCCAATAAAGACAGGCACTGCTCCACATACACACATGTACCCCCATAACGAAGCATGCAGTTTATTCACCTATCTATACTATTTTGAACTTAAGCACATTCCTTCAAATTATCTGCAAGATACTTTTTTCCTTTCCTTCAAATTGTCTTTCAAGGCCAGAGCAATGGGATAACTCTTGAGACTGTGACAGAGTTAAGGTAGAGAAATGTGCCTCTATTAATAAGCAATAATCAAAATACCTTATGAATAATGACACAAACATAGTGTCTAGGTCTTTATCTTCCTCTTTTTGCATACTGCATACTCTCTTTCACATGATATTTAGCTTGCAGCACAATGTTATGGCACTTACAACAATTAATACATGAACACCTACCAGCTGTGGCTCCTATGTCATAATAGGAGCCAGTGCAGCTGGAGCTGTTTAGGTGACTAGTGTAACTTAATTAAATCTCTCAATTTTCCAGAAAATGCCCTGTACATTTTGAACATCTTGTTCTTCTTGGTCTTCAAATTGCCATGGAAACAGTCTATTTTTCAATATTTTCATGCTGCTTTTCCAGCCTGGTCAGAACCAGGAAGAGCAAAGGCAGTACAAAGCACAGCATGAACAGGCAGCTGGAATAGTTGGTCATAGAAGCCTGCATATAACTGAGTATAGATTTATTGATCCTTCAAGACCTTCTTGAGATTTTACCCTATTCAGAAGGAATTCTGAAGAGGGTAATTCTGAAGATGTTTACAAATCTAGGCCAATCATCATTTGAGGATGAAAGTGCCTATATGGACAGAAGATTCCACCAGAATTTATCAACAACTTGTGAGACGTGGACAAAGTGCCGATGAGGAACATCTAAGTCTGAATTTAAAACAACTCCAAGCTATATTTATGTTGTGGGTACAGTCCTGAGCTTTGACAGTGAACTGAACTGCTAAACATAAATATTACAAACAGGTACCAGTAGTGAGTATTGATTAGAATAGAGAAGTACTTCAATGTTTTAGTGAAAATAAAACCCATCTAAAATACGAACTAGGTAAGTTAATTGCTAAATTTTCTCTTTTGTGCTTTCATAATAGTTCTCCTAGTAAATAATTTTACCAGTCACTTTCAGACTTAGCAGCCAGAAAATGACAAAATGACAAAAAGGACAGATTTGCAGTTAGTGTTCAGCTTGACAGATATCTATTATGTAAAAACAGTAAATTATGCAAAAAGTACATTGAAATGAAGACACTGCAACTTGGAATACTTGATATGGACCTGCATAAAAAAGCAGTTTGGGGTTTATTTGAGGAATTACTTTGCATGTAAAAGGTCAACTGGTTTAGAGTATGCGTTCTTCTCAGTAATAAGGAAAGAATATTTCATCTACTGAAGGAGCAAAGGTATACATCTCCTAATGAAATCAGGCACATTAGAATCAGAATCAATGAGGTTGGAAAAGACCTTTAAGGTTAAGTCCAACCATCCCTCCAGGACTGCCAAGATCACCACTAAACCAAGTCACTCTCCTAAGAAAAGATGATTCAGTTTTAAATGTTTCATGGGAAAGAATAACCTAGCAAAAGTAGAGCAAATGGAAATCATCATGAATCTATGAGCTGAAACGCTGCAAATGTAAATTATTCAAGATGCAAGAGTTAAGTTCCATATCGTCAAAGAGGAACACAAAGAGTAAAAAGACCTTCCTGTGAAACGGGGAACAGCTGGAAAGTTCTAGTGCAGCGGGTGTAAATCCACAGGAGCTTTTCTTCCACCTCACTCAAATCAATTCTTGCTACATGTTTCTCCTTCTTCTATTTTTTCATTTGGGCAAAATCACAGCAGAGAACTTGGCACAGCCAAAAGCACATTCAACTGATTTTGCTCTAAGAGCATATGCACCAACACAGAATACTTATATAGTGTGCTGCGTGCACTCGCAGTCCAGAAAGCCAGCTGTATACTGGACTGCATCAAAACCAGTGTGACCAGCAGGTCATGGGAGGTGATCATGACCCTCTATGTTCTGCTCTTGTGAGATCCCACTTGGAGCACTGTGTGCAGTTCTGGTGTCCTCAACATAAGGAGGACATGGAACTGTTGGAGCAAGTCCAGAGGAGGCCACCAGGATGATCAGGGGCTGCAGCACCTCCCATACAAAGACAGGCTGAGAACATTGGGGCTGTTCAGCCTGGAGAAAAGAAGCTGCATGAAGACTTCAGAGCAGCTTCCAGCGTCTGAAGGGGGCCTAAAAGGATGCCAGAGAGGGACTCTCCAGTGACAGGACAAGGGGTGATGGGCTCAAACTGAAACAGGGGAAGTTCAGGTTAGATATGAGGACAAAGTTCTTCCATGTGAGGGTGGTGGGGTGCTGGCACAGGTTTCCCAAAGAAGCGGTAAATGCTCCATCCCTGGCAGTGTTCAAGGCCAGGCTGGACAAAGCCTTGGGTAACATGGTCTAGTGTGTCCGTGCCCATGGCAAGGGGTTGGAACTAGATGATCTTTAAGGTCCTTTCCAACCCTAACCATTCTACGATTCTATATAGAACAAAGTAGCTTTAGAACCTGACTAAAATGACACTACTTTTTATATATTCTTTTAACATCTGCTAAATAAGGGTTTTGACTCTGTTTCCTCACCCTGAAAAACGTTTTGATTAGTGTGTCACAACATAACACATTCTGAATTATGTTATGAATTGGTGCTGCAGAATCTAACATCTGATACGGCTGTGCAGATGTCCAGCATGATTCAGCAGGTTGAGACTTGAGCGGACTGCAGTGGTCATTACTGAATCAACTTCATAAGTGCCCTTTTCATTTCCATTTCACTTTGATGTTTCCGTTTTAATAATTTTCACATACTAAACATTGCCAAAAAATACCAGATTCACTTGATTCTTCAGTCAAACCAGAAATGACCAAGTTATTGTCTGAAGAGGTTTACAGCTTTCTTAAACCTATCTTGAATTTTGGGCCTATATAACCTGTATTTAAACAGAGTTACTTTGTTTTCCCAAAGAACTTTCTCATACCAAATCTGTAGCATCTGCATTTCAATGGATGTGCATGACAGTAAGGAATGGCATGGCTATGGAAAATCAGTGGTTTGCCTTTTGATTTCAAATGGAATTATGAATCTCCTGAAAAAGCAACTGCTTCAGAAGTGTGAATGTGTATAATCTGGGACAAGTTTAGGGGGTTTTGATGCATTTGAAAGACTGTATTTCAGATTTCAACTTCGAATGACTGGATAAAACTTTAAATTTCCATTCCCCCCCACACACATACACTTTCAAATGAATATTTCAGCACTGCAAAAGCAATCATCTGACTTTGCTAAAACCAGCATTTTCCATTTTCTGCCACCAAAAAAAAAAAAAGTTATTTTATTTCATTAGATCTAGTAATTTTGGCTATTGACTAAGCTTTACTTCCTGTAACTAGTGCTCATTGAAAGTAAGCAACTTACTAAAACCTAGAATTTTCATACAAATTTGTGTTAAGAATTTTAGCTTTAAGCCCTTCCACTATTAGTAATCTACAGGATGCCACGGCTCACACATGGAACGTCTTGGCTTGATACTACAGCGAACACTCTAGTTACTGAGGTGGAAGCTCCTATCTGGAAGTAAGTTGCTAAAATGCAGCTCATTCTTCAAAAGAAGTCCAGTAATCATCTCAGAACTTCATCTGAGGGATTGCCTCCTGTCAGCAGCAGCTACAGAACCAGGAAAGAATGCAATATCTCTTATTTTGCCAGGTGAGTTTTACTGTAAGCGTCTACTATGTGAGTGGCCTAACTATGAGTATTTTCATTCACCCTTTTTTATAAAACTAGGCACTAGAGCTGAGATTAAACTGAACCACAAGGAAGATGCCCTCTGCTTTCTGCCTGGGGTTATATGAGCCAGACTATTTGTAATTAAGAGACACAATGGGAGCAACAACCTCTTGGGCCTCAATTCTGATGTCCAGAACCCTATTTTCTAGTAATAACATCCAAAGGGTAAATCTGTTATTTTAATTGCAGGATTTTGTTCTCCACACAGCATTACCACACAGAACCTACCACGCTCACCAAGACACACAAAAAGGACGGGCTGGAGCTACTCGGCAACCGGTGAGCCTAAACATCTGAAATGTCACAGTGGAGAAGAGTTCAAATAGGTGAAACAGAGGATTACTCTAAAACAAACAGAAAGTTGGTTTGGTTTGGTCCGTACTACAAAAATACACACAGAGTGCTCAGTGGGATCAGGGAGGGGAATAACAGCAGGCCAGCTAGTCTGTCTGGAAAGCCAGTGCCGCCTTCTGCTCTGATGTTGGATGTCTTTTAACGTCAGCAAAGTTATTGGGTGGAATGACATAACCTTGAAGTCTGCGACCAAGACAGTTTAGTAGACCAACGTGGATATGTCAAGATGAAAGTGGGAAAGTTGTTTATTCAGGTGATTCCTGAAACATTTGAAAGGAGTGCTGCAAAGCAGAACTGACAGATGGGCTCAGTTGGGGAGAACAGAGGGAGTGTATCTGCTGTTTGGTGTCAGCTGCTTGCTGCTTAATGCCATCAGCTTGATTTCAACACCTATTCCCAACTGTATCCCCTGCAGCCGCGTGTGCTCATGCTGGACGCAGCCTTTACAGAGAAAAAAAAAGAATCCATAGAAGGGTGCATAATTTCTATTAGACAACACAGTTTTTTCACTCCCAGTTGCTTAATTCGTGTCTCATAACAGAGCACAGAATTCTCCCAAGCAAAATTTCCTTCTCTCTCTCAAAGCAACCCCAATAAACAAGGCATCCAACACATTTAGATACTTTATTCTCAGAAGAGAAACAGCTCTACAAGAAAACTTGATAATTCTATTTCATCTTTATGCTTCTTAAACCAGTTCTAACAACCCCAAGCCTTTAGACAACTTGTGAATTACTGACATATTTGAAAAGGTGTCATACTTCATTTTCATGCCGGAATCCATGAATGCTTTGAAAAAATTTCCCTGCACCTGTTTCTTGTGGAAAAGATAGGGTGAAGAGAAGAGAGCTTTGATCTTTTTTATAGACTATATGGGGTGCTTACTTTTAAGAGTCTTGATCTTGCATAGGCCTGTTAGGAGAATTTCTGGAATTTAAAAATGGCAGAAGGATGCCCTAAGATATAATCACCAGCTCAGCACTGACACAGTTTTGCAACAACAGGATTGTTAATGGCTGTTGCTGCTGCAGCAGAATTACAGTGCTTCTATAGAACATAGATCTTGCAAACTATACAGCAGTTTCACAGGAAAAATCATGCAAAGTATCACCTCAGAATTGGATGGGATACAGCAAAGATTTAATAGTTCTCCAACAGGCCATAAGTAAGGCAGAAACCAGAAAATTTCTCCTCCATATTAACTTCTAAAGGGAACTGAAAGAAATAAAAAGATTAGGCTAGAACTCAGATCCGGTTTCATGTACATGCTGAGGTATCATGTATAGCTGGCATTTATCTTATCATCTTTATTCCTAGGATTCAGTCTAAAAAATATCCACTAGCATCTTAGAGTACTCTAGACAAACATTCTAGTCACAAACTAATTTATTAGCATCTGAATTATGACAAAAAAATCTAGGAATTTTATTTTTTTAATTAAATAAAGCAGATTTTAATAGGGACTCTATGTTTTAGCTGCTGGTGTTTCCAATCCCGACAGTTAAACTACTTCACAGAAGCTGGGACTGAGTGTGGGAGTTAAGGAAAACTGTAAGCTCCAACCTACAAGGTTTAAGATAACACATTCTTACCTCCCTACTGAGCACAGTTTAAAAATGACCATGAGTGAACTAAAGTGTGGTCACTCATTCAGTCCCATCAGGTCAAAAACTCAAAAGAAGTCATGAACACAATTTGGCCCACTAAGACAGAATAAAAATGAATATAAAACCACCCATAAACAACTGATTATGTTATAATAGATCATTTCTAAAAACACAGAGAGTTCAAGGGCTAAACTTTTGACATATGAACAAAGGATAAAATGGACAGCTGGAAAATACATTTAAAATAAGCATATTTTTGTGGATTCCTCTCTTAGGCATTAGACCAAATCCAATTAAATTCAATGGTAACATTAACAATTACTTAAGTGGGCTTTGGACTGGAGCCTTATTGACTCCAGTTTGTTAGTGATATAAATACAGCAACTTGACTGAAGCTAATGGAATCACTTAAGGATTTTTTGAAAGGCAAAGAGCTAAGCACCCTCAGCTTTCCTGAGAGTAGGTGCTTAAGATTCCACACAGTACTGCCTCCCATCTATGTGAACAAGACTTGGTTTGTTGTGTTAGAAGTGCCAGTTTCTGATGAACTGAATTCCATGTCTTGCAAGCCTTTTTTGTGCATGAGTCTGGCCTGTGAAAGGGAACTGCTTAGCTATCTATTTTGGGCAACAAGTTAAAAGAAAGAAAAAAGAAACCCAAAGAAGGGGTGGTGGGACTGCATTGATTTATTGGCTTGTAAGAGACAGCAGGTGGTAGCGAGTAAAAGAGCCTCCCTGGTGTAAAAGAGCCACCTTGAAGTGGAATGAATGGGCAAAATAACCTGAGTCTGAACCATTAGCAAGTGTGTCTTATTTGGGCCAGTCAGCAAATGTTGCCAGGACATCAGTCCAGAGCAAATGTTTATGCTTGGATTGAATAAACTACAGGATATTAGGTGGCAAAATAGTACCGTATCTATCTTTGCTTTTCCTTGGATACTGCAACAAAACAGTCTAAAAAAGCAGTTGGAATGACACTTGGACTGAATATGTTTTACCCTTAGAAGTCCTGCTTTGGAAGGAATGCATGACAATTCTCTCCAAGTATATTTTTATATTTGAGAAGGGACTGTGATTTATTTCAAGGGGGATCCCACTTGGCTGCTTCCATTGTTACTGAACATTTAAGACATGCTAGAGTCATTCAACATGGTTTCTTTTACACAGATAGTATGAAAACCAAACATATACTTCATACAGATTTTCAGTTGCTGATTTTCAGCAGTGGTAGCAGATTTATAAAGAGTTCTTCCAGTTCTTCCAGCATTCCAGGAAGTCTGTGCCATTCTAGGAAAACAGAACACATTTTGTTCTGTTGAAAGTTACTTGGTAAGTTCATCCTATACAAATTGTGAAACACATTTGAAGTTAAATGGGTAATTTCCCCCTTGAGCCAGTGCAAGGCCAGTGTAAAGTTTACAATCCTTCCATTTACAATCCTAACAGCAACCAGCCTCAGCTACAAGTCCTTCATATTTATTCTCCAACAGTTGTTGGAAGAAAGAAAGTTGTTCTTTTCAACTCTCTGTGAAGCAACTCACTTGGCAATGAGAAAGGAGTTGTTAAAGTAGCCCTTATCACTAAGTACAATCAGTGGTATTCTGCTAGCTGATGCATAACAAAGGTGTGCCATATAGACCAAGCATCAACAGAAGACTATTTTCACCAAAAGCAAACCAGCTCCCTACACAAGGACGTATAGAAACTATACAACCCAGACTGCATTTTACAAAACTCAGTAGTCTGACTGTCCATTAGCATCAACAAGTAACAACAAGTAATGCTACCATTAGAAAAGTCAGTAAACTTAAAATCAGTTTACAGTGAGTGAGGCCTTTGAGTGTTGTTCTTCTTGGGTCTGAGCCATTTGAGTTTTTCTCAACCATTTAGCTCTTCCATATATCTTCTTCTGAAGGGTTCAGTACTTCCATGAGCTTAGAGTCATCTGTTCACAAAAGATCTGGTATGAAAAGTTGGTAAAACATACTATTTCCCATGCATTTTTCAATTACTTTGTTATTTAGGCAGGATTCATGTCAGATATAAGGCAGAAGTTCTTCCCTGTGAGGGTGCTGAGGTGCTGGAACAGGTTGTCCAAAGTGATGAATGCTCCATCCCTGGCAGTGTGCTCAAGGCCAAGCTGGACAGAGCCTTGGACAACATGGTCTAGTATGATGTATCCCTGCCCATGGTAGGGGGTTAAAACTGGATGATTTTATGGTCCTTTCCAACCCAAACCATTCTGTGATTCTATAATTCATTAATTATGGTGAGAACAGGTAGTTAATATAGACACTGTTAGTAAATGGATATTGGTGAAAAAGGGTTACTTTGACTTACGGAAAATTTACAACAGCGATGGCAAGTGACTCGAGTTCCATCTCTGCTGCATGTAGTCCTGCTGGAACCATCAAAGACATACTAGCACTGCAATAGCAACAACATTCTGCTTCATTTGTTGGAGACAGGGGAAACAGAATAGACAAAGAATAACTGCATATATCCAGTGGAGAAGCAGCATTAAACACAACCGCAGTGAGGATGACTCAAGGACTAGGATGTGGAACATATCATAGAATCATAGAATCACAGACTGGTTTGGGTCAGAGAGGACCTTAAAGCTTCCAATCCCTCGCCACGGGCAGGGACACCTCACACTACACCAGGCTGCTCCAAGCCCTGTCCAACCTGGCCTTGAACAGTGCCAGGGATGGGGCAGCCACAGCTTCTATGGGCAACCTGTGCCAGTGCCTCAGCACTCTCACAGGGAAGAACTTCTACCTAATGTCTAATGTAGATCTCCCCTCTGTCAGGTTAAAGCCATTCCCCATGTCCTGTCCCTACAGGCTCTTGTCCAAAGCCCATCTCCAGGTTTCTTGTAGCCCCTTCAGGTACAGGAGCTGCTCTAAGGTCTTCCCTTATGGAGCCTTCTCTTCTCCAGGCTGAACCAGCCCAGTTCTCTCAGCCTGGCTCCAGAGCAGAACTGCTCCAGCCCTCACAGCATCTCCAGGCTTCCTCTGGACTCACTCCAACAGCTCCATGTCCCTCTTGTGTTGAGGGCCGCAGAGCGGAACATAGGGCTGCAAGGGGATCTCGTGATCCAGCTGTCCCACAGGCGCAAATGCACCAGCTTTGGTGATTCACTCATTAAGTATGAGAAAAGAGACTACTCTCGCCCATGAACAGTTACAGTTCTTCAGCCTGAACAGTTCTGCCTTGGACCCTAAGACTTGAGCATCTGCATCTGACAAGATGTATCCCCCCACATTAAACTTTCAATAGAAGACAAAGGGTCCTTTAGTGTTCTGAAATGGTATTGTAA
Organism: Pezoporus occidentalis; assembly: GCF_034315485.1. Classification (NCBI taxonomy): domain Eukaryota; kingdom Metazoa; phylum Chordata; class Aves; order Psittaciformes; family Psittacidae; genus Pezoporus; species Pezoporus occidentalis. The sequence goes on along the minus strand of NW_026914718.1, from coordinate 881,986 downwards.
ATAGGTAACATAACCCATATCCCTCTTTAGACTACCAAACCACCACAAGGAGACTATGCAGGTTCACAGAGAGTAATTTTATATGGAGGACAGCTAACAGATTTACACATAATCAAGACTTGATCAACAAATTCAAACTCCTCTGGTTCAGATGACTGTCATCTGCACAAAGAATTAAGTTTCATCTTGTGATGTACTAACTTCTCTTAATCCATTAAAATTATATCCCAATTTCAAATACTGTTTATTTGACAGATGTCTATTAATAAAACTGGTTGAATAGAACAGACATTGTATTTTCCTTTCAGAACTGCCAGTGTAGCCTTAGGCATTTTATTCCCTGTAGCAGGAGCAAGTCATGAAAGTCAGCATCCAAAAAACATCAAGCCCACTGTGAACACTCTTGTAGGGAAAGAAAAAATGCAAGCACTTCAATGTGCACTTTTCACAGTTCTCTTGCTTGCACTGATAATATATTTTTGAACAGGGGAAAGATAATCATCAACTTTATATGTAAAAGTTTCAATCATGTTATTAATATACCAATATTTTATTACATAAATCCCCTTGCTTTAGCTCTCCCTGGACTGTATCTGGCCTGAATGAAAGAATATTTGATTTTTGGGTATCTCCTCTTTCTTTTCCAGCCTGAAGAGAACTATTTGGCTTCTACACTACAGAACAGACTTTGCAAATTTTAGCTGTCATTGCATTGTCCTTGTTTGTTCTTCTCATTACAGAGAGGACAAGAGCGTTAAAAGCCCCAAATTAATTATTTATACAAAGGATCTCTGAAGAGCCAGGAGGGATTATTAAGACTCTTGTGTGCTGTGAAATTATTTACATGCTGGCAAGAGCAAACAGGCAACATTAGAAATACCTTTCCTAGCCTTTCAGAAAACACTGAAGCACTTTTCTCATGAAGTGCTGATCTTACTGGGAGGATGAAAGTTGCACAACTGACACACAGACAAAGGGCCATCCCCATTTGAGATTAAGAGAGTATGCAGAAGCCTCTCAGTACGGTTCATGATAATGTAGCACTGACTAATTAAGTAAATAAATCAGTGCCAGTTTTTGATCTATTTGTTTCACTGATGCTTAGATACAGTGAAGATAACGTGCCAGTGTTGTCATAATATACTGCTGAGAGTTTAAATGTCCCAAGCTCTTGTTTTCAAGAAAAATAATAGCTTACAGCTATTTAGGCCATTTAGAGATTACCTGGTAGACCTCACCATGGGACTGGAGTTTCATAGGAGCATGATAATTAGAGATGGAAAAGACCTATTAGATCACTGGGTTCATTCCTTGAAATTGCCTCACAGAGGGGGCATTGACTTTCAATGTACTTTGGATTACATCCATAGTTCCCAAGAGACAAAGAGAAAGGAATAGTAGATCATTTCCTGTAAACTGGTAAAAGCTCAGTACATCTGCTAGAAAATGAGTCTGCATCTGAGCTGCTGTACTGACCTTTCACAGAAGCCTTACGTGAAGCCTTTCACCTAACAAAAGCAGTGCACATGAGAGAAAGGATGAAAGACAAGTGATGAAAGAGTTGTATGGGAGTTTTGTATGTAAGCATTATCATGACTTATATTTTCCAAAGAAGGAAAAATGAAGATTTCTGATGGCACCGGAGCAGTGAACTGCATGCCTTACCAAATAACAGCGCAAATAAAAGCCAAAGCTGAGAAACGGCTACAGGCTGCAAACCTGTTTAATACTAAGCAAGAGTTTAAACTTAGAACAGACATGAATGGTGGCTACAGCACACTTATTAGAATGAAATCTGCAATCTGAAACTGTGTCTGAAATAAAAAAAAGTTCAGTTTAAAAAGAATTAAAAATCAATGTTTTAATCGCTGATTTCAAAACAACTGAAAGAGCATACAGTATCTCCATAATAAGGATAGGAACAATCCAAAAGGAAGCAAGTTACACTTGAAATATAATTTTTAAAATGTAATATATTTTTTAAATGGCTAAAATTATCTTAAGAAGCTGTCTCAGAGAAATCCAGAAAAGTAAGGTTCTGAAAAGCATGGTAAAAATGTGCTTTATACAAAAATGCAGAAGCCAATGATATCTGTGTGAATATGTGTTAAACTGACAAAGTGATTGTGGAGCACAGTGCAACTTAATCCTACTCTACAAAAGCTTCAGGAATCAGCATCAGCACAAATATAGGTAATCACTGATTTTATAGGAAAGCAATTCTAGAACAGTGATGCTTAAGGATGGCTTTAAAATCAGAACCACATTTGTTTTTTTCACTATGCAAACACAGTAAGAGATAGGCTTTAAAGGTTTTGTGATATAAAATAGAATGTGAATAGGAAGGAAAATAGAGGCCTGGAGAAAATCTTGCTCTGTGTCCAGGAGCAAGAAGTAGGTAAATGGAAGCACTCAGAAGAACGCTTAAACTGCCTGCCAGCATGTCCAGTGCTGTACTTGCTCCATTTTTAATCTTCATAATCACATTCAGAATAGAGAAGAAAACTATGTTCTGTGATGATCAGTGGCGGTGAATTAGTGAGGAAAAAGAAGGAAAAAGAAATCTGGTATTACATGTGCTTGTTTCTAGAGTTTCAGTTTTGGATATTGTCAAGAACAGATCCTTACATGCAAAAGTATGTATGTTAGCTATATCTGATTTACTGATGGAGATGTATTATAAAACATACATTTTTCTGCCCAATGATGCAAGAAGTCTGTTTCTCAACAGTTTCCTGGATACCAAAAACATACACAAGAATTCATTCACACATGAGATTAGTTTGATGGGATTTTTTCCTTTCACTACTGAGGAACAAAGGCAAATGAAAGCTAGAACCTTACACACATACACTTGTGTACATTCCAGTTTTAGGACAATTTTAATTTCAACAATAAATATTTCAGCATTAAAACTAAATAAAACAGACATTAAAGAGATAGCCATAGAAGGGATAAATACATCAGCCTTGAATACCACTACCAATAGAGATGGCTCAGCTATAAAATAATGGTCATTAGGAGCTTTGGTACTAAGAGAACAGGACTTCACCCTTTGATCCTTTCTGTTTTAATTCCAGGTACAGAAAAAAACACAATAATGCATCCATAAAAAAAACAGATTTAGGCATTTTCATTGTGTGCCTGACTGCTTCTGAAGAGGGATGGTTTCTTTAACTGGAATCAAGGTGTGCCAATGCAAAACCATGCTCTGGAGAGCAACAGAATTTGAGTGACCCCTTTGTATAACCTTCATAGTAATAATCCAGGTGAAAGAAATAATGAATAATAAGAGAATCAGCCAAAATGAATGCAAGGAAAATAGAAAAAGAAAATTTTAGATATGTAGGATCCAGGCACTTACAAAAATGGACTCTTGCTCATGAAACTTAGAAATCAGTGTGATGCATATAGAACAGGGATGCACACATTCCATCAAAGGTTCTGGAAGCCTGTGGCCTATGACAACAGGTATAAAAAGTATAATGGATGAATTTCATTACTTGTGTATGTCATGGCAATAGAAGAACTGGTCTCTTAATGTGAGACCATTTAGACCTAAAGTCTACACAAGGACTAGTTCCATGAAAAACACACGGGGAAAGAGGATTTCAGGGAAGGTCGTATAAAATTACAAAAAAAACCAGAACTTTCCATATACAAAAAATAAAAGAAGAAAATAAAATCTAAGACTAGTATTTGTTAAGCATTCATTTCATGGAGCAATTTTAATCCATTTTAAATAAAGAGAAAACATTTGCCAGTAAGAGCTCTCCAGAGAGTACTTTGTGTTTGAATAACAACTGTGTTTCTTTTTTTTGGATTGGTGAATGTTTCTGTTTATTTATTGTTACCTATATCCAGATAAGGTAGCAGATTCTTAAGCTGCTACTTTATTCTTGAATAAAGAAGAAAAAGAGCGGTCATTATGTTACAGGGAAACAAACAAACAAACAACTGAGTGCACTATTACTGCCTTTTGAGCTTTTTCTAAGAGTTGTAACATTAAGTTAGTGCTTTGCAAAGTTCTCAGATGGTAAATTGTAAACCATGCCATAGAACATAAAACTATATTCTATGGTAAAGGAGGAGGTAAATGGAGACTGAAGTCCTGCCAGAGCAAAAATGAACGTCTGTAACTGGAGTTAATTGTTAACAGTTCACAGTTGAAAATGGGTTCAGAATATGAAGCACAAAGATAGTGAATTCTTTTGCTGCAATAAAAATATACCAAGACTCTGATTTATTTGTATCAATGGCTGTTGAGTTGTTCTGCACTGAATTTCCTAAATCCTAAGGGCCTGCTCCAAAAACCTCACAAGTACAACAGCCATCAGCTCTGAGTTCAGTGGGGATACAAGGCTTTGTTTAATGAACCATTTGACAGATGTGGAAAGCCCTGCTTCAGAGGAATCCTGTACCCGAGATTAAGAATAGCTATCACACATGCTTAAATATGACTATGTTCTCAACTAAGTTCTCAAACTGTGCCTGATTTTTCAAACCAAGGCTTAGATTTTAAAACATCTATGCTTCCAGGGAAATAGACCAAAAGCTCATCTAGTTCCAACCCTCTGCCATGGGCAGAGATGCCTCACAGTAGACCACGTCACCCAAAGCTCTGTCCAGCCTGGCCTTGAACACTGCTAGGGATGGGGCATTTCCACTTCTTTGGGGAACCTGTGCCAGTGTCCCACCATCCTTACAGTAAAGAACTTCCTCCTTATATCCAATCTAAACTTCCCCTGTTTAAGTTTGAACCAATCACCCTTGTCCTATCACTACAGTCCCTGATGAAGAGTCCCTCCCCAGCATCCTTGTAGCCCCCTTCAGACACAGGAAGCTGCTCTGAGGTCTCCACACAGCTTCTCTTCTCCAGGCTGAACAGCCCCGATTTTCTCAGCCTGTCTTTAAACAGGAAGACCTAGTATAATTAGACTTGGGCAGTAAGCTTCATGAGATATAAACTATTTTTATCTAGACATTTCTACAAGCATTTCTGATTTCCCCCTAAAGCAATTATGCTCTGTGCAGTAGAGAGATGAGAGCTTCTTCTCCAGCACTCCAGGAATATCACATAAAGCCAGGAAGAGCTAAATTCAAACAGATGAAAGTGTTTTTGACACAGCATACAGATCTGTATTCTCTTCTCCAGGCTGAACAGCCCCAACTTGCTCAGCCTGTCTTCATATGGGAGGTGCTCCAGTCCCCTAATCATCCTCCTGGCCGTCCTCTGGACTTGTTCCAACAGTTCCATGTCCTTTTTATGCTGAGGACACCAGAACTGCACACAATACTCCAGGCGAGGTCTCACAAGAGCAGAGTAGAGGGGCAGGATCACCTCCTTCGACCTGCTGGTCACGCTCCTTTTGATGCAGCCCAGGATACGGTTGGCTTTCTGGGCTGCAAGCGCACACTGCCAGCTCATGTTCATTTTCTCACCAACCAACACCCCCAAGTCCTTCTCCACAGGGCTGCTCTGAATCTCTTCTCTGCCCAACCTGTAGCTGTGCCTGGGATTAAATGCTGGGTTAATAATCCAAAGTACTGTTGTATGCATGTGCACTGGTTTTGCTCTTTAACAGGCTGATAGCTGGCGTTGGAGACAGGATGCTGGGCTGGACAGACCTTTCCTCTAGCAAATATTCCCCTGATCATAACTATATGCTGCCATGCAATGATGAAAAATAATTTGCCAGACTTTTGGCTGAAATAAGGGTAGCCAACACCCAGCCAGGGTGCTCCTTGCATAGAACCTTGTCTCAAGACATGTCTGCCTTAAGAGTCTTGTGCTGCGCAGTTTGTGTGACTGCTGGAACATATGGGGAATGGAGCCACCAGAACAGAAAATACGAAAAACATCACCAGTAACCAGATCTCCTTGTTCTAATAGTTTACTACTAAGTACGTCCCACAAAGGAGAGGTGATAAAGTCATTAGGTTGAGCAAGAAAATAGCTACATCTAGTAGTGCCGTTTCTGTGCCAACAGTCAGGTAACAACCAAGAGACACTCTAAGCAACGTTTGAATGAATGAACACCCCCTATCATCCTTTATATGAGGCTCACCTCTTCTAAGAAGTCCTGACCAGTGGGCAATGACAGTCATGCGTATTTCAGACACCCTACCAGCCAGTTAATTGCATTGACAAGAATAATTATTTGAAATATCAACCATAGGTAGCGACAGGACAAGGGGTGATGGATTTAAACTTCAACAGGCGAAGTTCAGGTTAGATATAAGGAAGAAATTCTTTACTGTGAGGGTGGTGAGGCAATGGAAAAGGTTGCCTAAAGAAGTGGTAAATGCTCCCTCCCTGGGAGGGCTCAAGGCCAGACTGGACAGAACCTTGGGCAACACGGTCTAGTGTGAAGTGTCACTGCCAGTGGCAGGGGGTTGAAACTGAACAATGACCAGGTCCTTTCCAACCAAAACCAAGCTGTGATTATATGATTCAACACCACACATCAAAACAATGAATTTTAAATGAAATATTCCATCATTCTGCTTCCAATACAATTAGCCATACACTTAACAACATGCAGAAAATAAGTACTTGCTTTACCCTGATGTATTACTAAATTAGGGTATACTAGGTGGGTTAGGGAAAAGGGAATATGCCTTTCACGGTGCTTTTCTAACCTTTTTAATCACACAGTTCATGTCTAAGCATTGATTCATCTAAAGATGCAAGCAATGCTCAACTCTAAACACACATAAAAACTTCCTGACTTAAAAATCAGTTTGTACTTTGCTGAATAAACATGATAAGCCCAAATGAAGCTTGCCCTAAATATCCTTATGAAAAAAGGACTGTGAGTCATTAAATAGGATTCTTTGGTTTAGGTATTTTATAACTCTCCCCAGACCATCTATTAAGTTCATAAAGAAATAACAAAAATATTGATAAAAAGAGCAAAAAATATCTCCCCACTGAAGCAAATGCAACGTAAAGCATCTTAAGTTTAAATTAAGAATTTGTACAAATACAGGGATTGTACATTACACAATATCTTCTGTAGATCAGAGTTCTCTCTTCCACTGCGGTTATGGAGTTATCACTCTACAGCTATGGGACGATTTAACAGTAAGCCCTATTTTTCCTTCTAACTTTCCTTCATAATATTGAGCTATTTCTTAGTTAAATTACTCAGTGAAACCATGCCTTAATCTCCCAATGACTTGATTTAGGTGAATTCTGCAATGCATTCTTTGAAGTATTGTCTATGAAAGCTGGTCAGAAAAATAACATCTTATTGCCCAGTGTGTCCACGCGTATGACTCCCGCTGAGCTGGAGAGACCACAGGAAGTTCAGTGTCATCTGCCAGAAATACGATGACATTTGGAAGACAGGGTGAGAGGAAAGGATGTTACTCAGGAAATTTATTGTTTTATGGCTTAGCAAGATGACCCTGATCCCAAGATCAGCATTCGTTTATCCAATCAGCTGCAACAGAATGTCACAAGCCCTTCCCCCCCCCCCCTCTGAAACTATTGCTGCAGACAACGGGACTAACAATATTTATTTTGGTTTATTTTAGCACTATTTATTTTTCATTAGAAGCTTATTGGTGCCATTAGAAGCATGGCTATTACTCAGATTTATTCGTCTCTGGTTTCTTGTCTCCTTGCTAATCCCTTACTTAAACAATGAATTTATACTTATTTTCCTCTAGTCCTCTAATGCCTCTGCTTATTTCTTGAGAAGCTATTAAAAACATCTCTGTTAGTGAGCTGACAACCTCTTCTGTCACCACCTTCAGATTTTAGGGACCATAACCCATATGGCTTTAGAGTTCAGCCTGTCCTTGGAAATATTAACTTATGCCAGACTTGGCCTAGTGTGCTTCCTAATGTTCTCAACTGACTTTTAGGGAAAATGTGCATTGCTGCATCCAGTCATGTGTTGATGGGGAGAGACTAAGAAGCCAGCTCCTCCGGCCCCTGTGCAACATGGAGTGCATGCTGAACTGCAGACTGATCTGGGGGATGACAAGGGTATAATCCCTCTAGTCTCTGGAAAATCCATTTTAGTATCTGAGTGAAAATGTTACTGAAAAAATAAATATTTGTCTTCCTCTATTTCTAAAGCAACCAAGGGAAATGTACTTCTCACCTAAGGAAAAAATTCTCTGTTACATGAAGATTTGGTTAGGTCCCCAACAGTTTTGAGTAAGGAATTTTAGGAGGTAATTACTTACCACAAGGAACGGGAAGAATGAGATACTTCAAGATGATGGTCCTTCCCAGTAAAGACTAAATATGCCAACCAACAGGAGAAGAAAGAAGGGTTCCTTATGAGTTCACTTAAGAGGGATTCTCCTGTAAATTCAATGGGTGGCTTTTACATTATATCTGAGAAAAAATATTTTTAATTTATAAAATTTGATAAAAAGGAATATTTTGTTTCAGGATTTGGAACTGAGCTCTGGTTTTCTTCTCTCAGCAGAGTGTCCTAACAACTATGCAATGGATTCCAGTGCTTCTCTTGTAGCTTTCATTAAATTTGTGCCAGAAAGGAGAAAGTCTTGCCAATAGCTTGGCAATTAGGTTTCTCTTCTGAGAACTCCAGTTCTTTCTTAGAGTTTCCATTTCCTGGTTAAGTATGAAACATTAGATTAAGCAAAAGGCAAGGGCAACAGTCACTACCTTCTGGAGTACCATAACAGAGCTTCCCAAATGCAACAGGCTGTATTTGGCACCCAGATAGATCACCATCATCACGTTTTTTGGGTTTCTCATTTTATTTTTTTTTCCTACAATATTCAGTCTTTGGAATCAGGTGATGAACCAGGAGAATGTCACAACAGGAACAGATCTCGATCCTTTATGCAAAACTGAGGATGTAAAAACTCCAAGTGCTGAGAAGGGGCTGGAGTAGAGGGAAAAAAGTGAACAGCAGCTGTAGATGAAGCTACATACAAGGCAAAGCTTCTTATTCTGACAAAGCTACACACAAGAACTGAGTTGTATCTTTGCCTTAAACCAGTATTGGGTTTCTAGACTTCCTCCTCAAATCTATATGAGAGGCAATGAGGACTCTCTTGGGAGAGACTGGCATACCTGAACCATCTAGGACTTGGAGAACGGCGTGTTAAAAAGCAGATGGCCAGACCATCAGTGATGGAAAAGCTTTACCTTTGTGTTTCCAGTGCTTTCATTGCCCTTCTGTTAGCATCTACAGTTGTAAATTCATAAAGCAAGGAAACTTCCCCTTCCTCAAATTATATCTTGGAACATTCACTTGTTTGTTTTCATAGTTGTTGGTTTGGATTTGCTTAGAAGAATAGACACTGCTTCAAATGTCTGTCTTTTCAAATAGTACCTATCTCAGACTGGTAGGTAACAGGCCTGGGAACCAGAGATCTTTTTGCAATGCACCTTATGCTTCCAAGAGCTCTCAAAATTCAATAATTAAATATTTCACTTATGTGTCACAGCATTTTCATTTAGGCTGTGCCAAGCTTAAGGAGAGTACTCATTAATCTTGAATGGTTCATTTATTATTTGCCAAAAAGAAAGAATTATGGGTTACATCTTATTTAGGATACTTGGAATTCTTTACTGTTTTTTGTTTTTTCTTTTTTTTTAAATGAATAGGGAAGGGGGAAAGTGTACTGTTTCCAAATACATCTTTTTCAATAAATACTATGATAGCCTATACTAAAACGCTGGAAGAAGTAATTACTCAAGCAAAGACATAACCTCCCCCCCAAGATTTTACAACAGAAGAAAAGCAAAGTAAACGTACCTTCACAAAAAACGATTGTTTCTGCAAACCCAAGATTAGGAAAAGCTATGACAGGATACTGTTAATATAAAGAAAACAAAAACGTCACAAAACAGGAAAGCCTTCTTTTTGGAAGCTCCCAAATATTGACTGACTGAACAACCCAAAAATTCCAAAGTAGCTACATAGCGAATGAGGTATTGCATTTAGCAGATGGAAAAAGAGACATGTCAAGTGATTAATTTCCCATTTAAAAAGTACGTCACCAATTCTAAACCTGCATCTGTGCATAGAGAAGGAAAGTATTTCACGATAATGTAAGGCCTTGAACACTGCCAGGGATGGGGCAGCCACAGCTTCTCTGGCCAACATGTTCCAATGTCTCACCACCATCAGAGTGAAGGATACAGCAGGGAATGATAGTCATGCTGACTATCTTGAGCTTGCCTTTTTTGTAAACAGAATTACAAAGAGGAAATGAAGAATTTCAGCAAAATTCTGTAAAGGAGATTACTTCCTTAAGAGTTACTATATTCGGGATTACCTCTTAGCAAAGCTACCTTCATTAATTTGTGCTGTTATATGCATTTAGACCATTCCTTTCTATAGGAAATAAAATTCATCACAACAGATTCGCTATCCTGAAGTGAACAGAAGAGCTTAAGAGATGCTTTTCAGTAGCTGTAAGTAACTCCTCTCTTCTTCCTTCTCCATGCTGCTCTTCCCAGTAATTCCTTCAATTTCAAAGTATCTAGCTGGTTCTCACTGCACAGTGATAATGAGATCACAATCTACTTTACAACACATGCACTCTTCTCACCACATTGGGGATAAGAGATATCAGAAATCTTAAGAAGTTCCATTATACCAGGGCAGTATACATACTTGTACCTCAAAAGAGATTTCTGAAGGCTGATTTTTTCTTCTCAATCTTAAAGAAATTCTGTCTTTTCCTTTTATTTGTCTTATGCCACTGGCTTTCAGGCCTTTCTACATGGTGTAAAATATGGGTGGTTCGCAATTCAGGTGTTAAAGCTTTCCAACCTATTTTTAGCCTCACTTATTAATGAAATGTAGATTAATGTGAGCACTGACATTTCCCTTCTATGTCAGTCAGGCTCTTCTTAACATGTTGAACTGCTGAACCAATGTCAGACAGGTTTTACTGAGGATATGGAAACCCCTGGAATACCATGTTCCATCAGATTACGTGAAACTTAGAATTTCTCTCCCAGTGCCCACATGGAGGGAATGGCAACATTCGAACCTTGTACCACAGGTATCAGAGACTTTAAGCTGGAGCTCAACTTTCAGACACAAATCCACATCTCTCAAAACTGGCTCTCATTGATTCTCTGAAACTCTCCTCCTCCTCTTAACACTGAATTTGCCACCTCTGACTTCGCTGTATTACCATATAAATGTGGGATGTTTTGTGTCAGAACAATTTGGTCTTGAGAGCCTTTGTGATTCTTTTCTTCCTCTCAAAGGAGGCCTTTCTCTCAAAAACACCATAGCAATTTCCATTACCTCATGCTCAGTAAACATATTTCATTCATCTGCTGCAATTACCCTGTACAAAATCAGGTTTTAATTTGGTCCCATCATTAAATAAAACCTAAAGTACAATTAGTGGGGAAAAAAAAAAAAAATTACAATCATATATCCTTTGTGTAGGACATTCCAAAGTTTAAAGAATCTCACCACAGCATTAAATGTACAGCTAGAACGCTGAGGATCTGCTGAGAATGTATTCTTGCAGTGGTAATTTTCAGATTGTTCACCTATGCCAGTCTTGCACTCAAGGTGAAAAAGGCACTGTATTTTTCTAACATTACTCTTGCCAAAGGCAAAATGCTGGGTGAATGCTCCTGGGTTTTCACTCTTCAGCTGGCACCAGGAAATTCCCTTCTTCTTCATGTTAGAGCACTGGAAATTTTTTTTTTCCACTCTACCTAGCTTTGCAAGGGAGACAGCTCTACAGGTTAATCCTCATGACTTCTGTTGCATCAGTTCGTATGTAGTCTGTCACAAGGTTCTGCAACCTGAACAGGCATAATCAATGAAAGAGTAGGAATATGGTATAAGAACACTCCTAGAACTTGTGGGTTATGAGTTAAATTCAGGTGAAATGCAGACATTTTTGTATGAAAAATACTGATGTCTGCACCTTTCTGCTCCTAGAAGGATTCCTAAATCATAGAATAGCTTGTGTTGAAAGGGACCTTCAAAGGTCATCTAGTCCAACACCCAAAGGAATTCGTAGTAAGAAGCATAACTCACAATGTCTGAATAACTGCATCCTACTCTTACTCAGTTTTTATTACTAGTCTCTGTATGTGACTGTAAGTGTGCAGGATTAATATAGTAAAGAAAAACTTGTATCTTGATTTCTGCTGAGAAAGAAGATGTCTATAGAATCATAGAATAGTTAGGTTGGAAGGGACCTCCAAAGCTCATCCAGTCCCACTCTGTGCAATGAGCAGGGACATCTTCAACCAGATCAGGTTGCTCAAAACCACATTCAGCTTGGCCTGGAATGTCTCCAGGGATGGTTGATCCCCCACCTCTCTGGGCAACCTGTGCCAGTGTTTCAACACCCTCATTGTAAAGAACTTCTTCCTCGCACCCAGCCTGAATCTCCCACTTTTAGTTTAAAAACATCACCCCTCGTCCTGTTGCAACAGGGCTAAAATGTCTCCCATCTTTCTTATAGGCCCCTTTTAAGAACTGACAGGCTGCAATAAGGTCTTCCTGGAGGCTTCTCCAACCTGAACAACCGCAGCTCTTTCAGTCTTTCCTCACAGGAGAGGTGCTCTTCACCAAGCCATGATACACACAATAACTGGGAACATCCGAGACATTATGAACATTTTGTTTGGAATAAAAACCCCTAAAGTGCATAGAAAATTTGGGAACTTTGCCTGTTTTGTGTATTTATTTGATCGTTAAACTGAAACAATATAAATTTGAAGTGTTCCAGGTTAATGTTCACATCACACAGTGATGTCAATGCTCATATTCATAGAGAAAAGAAACCTGGAAAACCTTAGAACAGTCACAAAGAAAAAAAAAAAAAGAAAAACTAAATGCATGAAAAAAATTGTATTACTGCTTTTCAATTAAACTTTTTCCCCTGAAATAAACACTTACATAGGGAAGCTCTCTAGCATCGTTCCCAAATTGCAAGTAATTCTTTAGAATAAACTAGAATTACAACTGAAAGGATGAAGCAATTTTTCATTGACCTTCTAATTACACGTCTGCTGAAGTTTCCATGACATCAGCAGAATAGCCTATTGCTTACAGATACTTAAAAGCTTTCCAAAATTGCAATTTAAAGTTTTTCAAATCTGAAAGATATGAAAATCTCTTTCTGAAGCTCTAAGAGTTCAATAGTTACTTAACAGAAAGGCTGTGTGTACCCAGCCACGCTGGCTATCCGTTCCTCCACTCAGGAAGCCGCTTCATCCTCCAACTCTCAAATCAACCCAGTACTCACTTGAGTTCAACTTCAACATCACATGTTTATGCACTTTTCTGCCTTCCATCCATAAGCAGTTACTTCTGCTCCCTTAGGAGCTGTACTAGCTTTTCCCTTATCTCCCCTCCACCTTGGGAAAGGATCAGCTGAATCTGATTTTCTCCTGTCTAGTTCCAAAGCCATAGAGAAGCAGAAGAAAGGGCTGAAATCAGCCGCCTTAGATTTTATACAATGGAAAGGAGAATGGATGAAAAAGGCCTTCATTTGAGGACTTTGTGGAAGCTGCTGAGAGGCAGATGAAGACCTTAGCGTTCTTTTCACGGCAAGCTCTAACTGACAGCTGTTTCCCAGAAAGTAGAAACGCAACCCCAAGAGCTGGCATTTAGGAGAGCCTGAAATGCCTCTGATTAGTGGGAGAATGTCTCCTAGCCAGGAAGCTATCCAGGAACAGGTATTCTGGAGAATTATCTTGATCACATTTAGAAGCACTTCTTTCTTCAAATTATGGAGGGAAAGACTGAGCTTTATTTATTTTCTTTTCTATCCTTATCAAAATGGAAAACATGTTTTTAAACAAATCCTTGGATCTGAATTAGGTTATTTTCTTAATGTTGCTCTGCTCCACAGGAGTTTTTTGTATTGGTTGTAGATAATGAGAGAGTCTGTTCATTATAGCAAGAAATCTATCAAATGCAATTGTAGTCAATTACTGCGACAAAGTTGAACTGCAATAATACACCTTTTTCAATTTTAAGGGAAAAATGCCTACTTTTAGACAATTTAAAGTGTTCCTGCCAGCTTGGTGCGACAGCTGCAGAAAAGGATGAAACAACAGAACATTGCATTATGGCAGTATCAGCACAAATACAGAACAGAAAACAAGAGAGTAGGTAGCATTCCTGCAGGAAAGGATGATGTGTTATTCTGTATGATCAGAAGCTAAACAGGAGTAAAACATAAACTACTGACAAAACCCATACATAGTTACATACCTATTAGAAGATAGATGCAAAATTTGTGCAGAAGTGATGTGGCATCAGTAAGAAACCCAGCATTCAAGTTTTGACACTGTATTTTTACGGAAGAGGGAGAGAGCTCAGAGGAAAGCCACAAAAATTGTTCATTTAAGAAAATTAGTTACAAGGAAAGATGTATAAAATTGTGGCTAGTTAACTGAAGGAATTGGAAATTTACAGTGGAAGTGGTAACATGATGCCACAAAAATGAAGCAGTAATCTGTTTTTTTGTATCTGGTGTATAAGCAAAGATATAATGGCCTAATTTATTCCAAAGTACATTAAGGAGATATATAAGAGTGAAGTGCCTGGTAGAAAATACATTGTTTGGGTTGGAAAGGACCCTAAGATCATTCAGTTTCAACCCCCTGCCATGGGCATGGACACCTCACACAAGACCATGTTGCCCAAGGCTCTGTCCAGCCTGGCCTTGAACACTGCCACGGGTGGAGCATTTACCAATTCTCTGGGCAACCTGTGCCAGTGCCTCACCACCCTCGCAGGGAAGAACTTCTTCCTTAGATCTAACCTGAACTTCCCCTGTTTCAGTTTGAACCCATCACCCCTTGTCCTATCACTACAGTCCTTGATGAAGAGTCCCTCTCCAGCATCCTTGTAGCCCCCTTCAGACACTGGAAGCTGCTCTGATGTCTCCACACAGCTTCTCTTCTCCAGGCTGAACAGCCCCGATTTTCTCAGCTTGTCTTTATACAAGAGGTGCTCCAACCCCGATCATCCTCGTAGCCTCCTCTGGAAGCACTGGAAGGATTTCCTTGAGCAGCTGTGGAGTCTCCACAGGTAATATCTATTAACATGTTGGACAATTCTTTTTTCAAAATAATTTAAAGCCAGCAGCCAAAAAAAGAGATACAATACAAACAAAACCTTATTGAAACCGTATAGCTAGAAACCATTTCATTGAGTTAGCTAAATTCCTGCGTCACCTACAGTCATGGAAACCAGAAGTAAATGCAGTACTTTGTGGAATTAGAGTGGTAATGTAATGTAAGTCAGATGTAAATCAGCATGAGTCTTCTTTTCCCAGTACAAATTGCAGTGCTATCTTCAAATTCTGTAACACTATCACAATTCCAACATGAAAAGTCATCAAATTTCAGCTATTAATTTCCCCTCAGGTCTTATGTGCACCTCCAAACACATTTTCATGACTCTGCACCAGCTCTCCTGGAGCAATGCTTTAGTTTTCCAGCACTAGGCCCAGAGACTTAGTTTCAGTCCTTAGTTTAACCAGTCCCATGATTTCAAATTCCCCATGAGTACAGACACCCAAAATGTAAATTTAAGTCTACTAGTGATTTCTTTTCTCAATTCTCATTGAAGCTTGGTAGAAATAATCTGGAGATTACCTAAAATATGTGGACCTTATTTTGAAACCACTTCTTTGAATCAAAGGGAAATAAATGACCACTTCTACTCACAACTGAATCGATCAAATAAGCAAAGATTATTACTTAAAGTATATTCTTTTACTCCTGCTTTTTATTGGGAGGCTTTGTTTTTTTTTCTCCTTACCGTTAATTTTATAACTATGAAGAACATATTTGATGTGAACCTCATTTTACAGTTTGATATTTCATTTTGATAAACAGCAGAAAAAAAATGGTAACAAATTTTACCAGTTGAATGCTTTTGTAATTTGAATTAACTGAATTATAATAAGCTTGTGCCCTAGGATAAACTAAGTAATTTGAAGTGTCCAATTTACTATGCTTATTTTTTTAAAGTAACTATAGCATCTTACAGAAAGCAATATTTTAGAATTCTTTACACCTTCTCACCTTCATTTTGTTTCAATTTTTAAACTAGCAATCCTATTTCAGTTTATGAAGGGAAAAAAAAGTATCTTAACAAATCTTTGCATCTTAAAGTTCATAACTGAACTCGGCCAAGGGTCCTCCTAGGTGGGCTACACTCTGCCTGACTGTACCACTTGAAAGTACCAGCTCCACAGGCTGCCTGCCTGAACCTCTGCTATGGGTCACATCTAAGGTAAAAGAGCAGCAGAAGGGAATCTGAGACACACTTTAGCTGCACCCTTTCATATTGTGCTGCATTCACACAAACTGCCATGGAAATTGGGTGCTGAAGAGTAGTGTCTGACCTGGGGAAGAGTGCAGAGGAAGCAAACATCAGTTCCTGCTAGCTTTGCGAGGACAGCAGTAGAGTCTGGCAGGAGGGCCAGACAGCTGAGGTCATTCACATCTTCAGCAAGCAGCTGTTTGCTTCAGGGAGCAGCGGTCACAACCCTCAGATCCTACAGACACTCTGCCGGCAAGCGGTACTCTATCAGGCTGCTGTTAACAGTTGCCTTCTATCATGTGTCCGAATATTAAGCCTGGTTTAGATAGGAATTATCTAGACCGACGCCAACTAAACTGTAGGAAAACTTTAAACACAGTGAAGTCCTTAAACAATCTGCCTTAGAATATTAATTCTAATATACTTAAAGCAGACTGCATGAGGAAAACAAACCTGTTTGATGGGGGAGAAGCACTGAGCACAAAGCAGAAAAGCTGAAAGAAATAAAATAGTCTATTTATAGAAGTTGCCAACTAGTTCTTTTTTTGCCTTGAAATCACTTTCCTGGAATTTTTTTGTATATTATTTTCATTTTACTGATGAGTGGGAGGAATCAGAACAAAGCAAAAAAAGCAGGAGGCCTGTTTTTTAAATGACTGTTTATATTTGTCCTTCTTGGATTCTTTTCCCAAAACACACCACAAAGAACATTCCTTCTACTCTTGCAGTCATGCCTCTTTCTTTTCCTCTCAGTTTTTCTAGTGCCTTCCATAAGGCCAGGATAGTGTTTTGTGGAAATGAGAATCATAAAAATGAAGAAGAAACTGACTGGGATACAGCTAGAAAAGGACACCATAAACCCGGCTTTAACTTCTACCTTTGCTACAAATATGCTCTGTCATCTTCATTGAGGCACTGAATTTGTCTTCCATGGCTTTCCACCTGTGACGTGTAGATACTCATTCTACTTTCCTGGAAATGTCCTGCTGAACAAAGCTACTTTCTGCTATGTACAGTTAACAACAACCAGTGACATCCAATCTAGAAGAAATTCCTTCCCTTTTCCCTTCCATTTCCCCAGTTCCTTCCCCTCTCCTCCATTTCTGGAGAGGTTTGCTTGCAATGACTTTCACAAAAGAAATATTACAAAAATATAATAATTCCTCTTCCAGGCAATTGGCATGCAATTGTCCCTCTTATCCAACTTGAAAACACACTAGGCTCCCCTGGCTTTAAATGGGCACTCCTGCATATTTAGAGATTTGTTAGGCCAAAATTCTGTCACTGAATAGAGTGTATTTAGTGATTCTTTCAACAAAATAGTGATGACGTACATCCCACAGATGCAGCCAAATGCTCGACGGTCAAAAATTACATGTTGCCTTCCTAGCAGTATATAAGAATGAATGTTCCAGCATTCTTTACCAAACATAGCATGGGGTAAGAAAGATTGAAGTCCATGAATGACTCCAGATATAAAGAAACCTCACAGCCAGAAAAACCATAGGTCATTTGCTCATTTAGAAAGTAGCCTGGGAGCCTGGCAAGGCCAGAGTAAAGTTAAAATTAAACAGTAACTTAACACAAAACTCATAAATCAAACCCAAGCTTGGGCACGCATTAAGAAATATGACAGACTGGGTTATGTAGCACCTGAAGATATCAAAACCAAGTTCAATCCAAACAGAGAATTCCTGACTGAATTCACCAGACCAGATAAACAGGCTGTGAAAGGAGGATGTGGCAAGACAGGATGAAAAGAAACTGATACTTTTTCCCACTTATGCCTGGACTTATTTAGATATCACATCATTGTTGCTTCTCAAACTCTTTTGAAATTAGTTATCAGATTCCTATAGCAAATATGTTTTCAGACTACAGATTTAGTCATTTACTTATTCACTTATTTACCGAACTAGCCAAATTATACTTTCAATTTTCTTCTTGTGCTATAGAGATATATATGTATACACACACACATACATATATACAAATCATTAAAAATATATAGAGCCCTGGGAGTGATTACTGAAAGAACTAATTCTTCCCAGTATCCAGATCTATAATTACATCAAAATGGGTTTATGTGACCTTTAAGAAATTTGCCAAAGGCACACATTCTGTGTTGTCTCAAATGAAGCTTGCTTTTTCCCACATAATGTTACACCAAGCAGACTGATGTAACGTCATGTCTGACTGAAGTACAGCAGCATTCAGCTAGCCTGATGTAACCCTGGAGGAAAGCACATTTGTCACATTTCCATTGCCTGGGTGGTGGGTCCTAACTTAATATGAGCATTAAAAATACACTGTGAATGTGATAAAAAACTTCCGGAAACTTAGACGGCTTATATTGAAACAGTGATTCCTTTTCCTCTTTTACTTCCTTGTCTGCCTTCGATGTGATATTCTGAACATCTATTCAATTAACTCGGTCTTGTCAAAGCAAAACATCAGCATGAATTTCTCATGTAGGAAATGAGATTTCTCAAGTGTTGCATTTGACATTTTTCTAAACGCAGTTCTGCTATCAAGAAATTACGTTGTCTACTTCTACTAGGGGAAGAAAGAGTTGCTGATGTCCAGCCTCCTTCCTTCCATTTTGGTTTTATAAAATGACAACTGTTTTTCAGCCACTGTTGAAGCGGCTTTGAAGCATTTACTAGTGGAAGATATGACTTCAATGCAAGGCCATAAACTTTACGAAACAATTCTCATTTTACAGAGCAGTGGACAAAACAAATATATTAGGTCTGTTTAGGTATATTTTTACATTCTTAAAAGTCTGGCTTGTAACTTCTGAATTAGATTCCTTCATTAGAGCCCAGCTAGGCAGTGTGCCATTCTTGAGGATCAGTAGTCTTGCAATGCAATTTAATGGTACTTTTGCATTTAACACAACTTTTCTTTCTGGTTTTCTTCCCGTCATTTTCCTTGCAAGCAAAACCAAACCAAAGCAAAACCCTGTGAAACTACCAAAGCCAGAGAGTTCCACCCAGCAATGCCAAAATATACAAGTCTCAACAAAATGGTCTTCAGTTTGCATCTGCCTAACGGAGGGCTTTTCAGTGCATATGCCCTTGGCATTTGGAAGACCTGATGTTTAGTGCTAGGTTACCAGGCCTCTAATCCCTTCATATCTTAAACTCTGTGATGGGTATGAATCACTGCTGTTAGGTCATCCTTTAAATCAAAGAGAGAAGACAGTTCTAGTGATAGTATTTAACAGTAGTGCTTCTACTTTTTAACTGGCCCAAATGAAGGGTAGGAGTATTTGTGCAGATGTTCAAACACTTGGCCTACAGAGTTAAGAAATCACTATTTCTTATCTGAGAAAGAGACAACGGCTTTATCGTCTTCTAGTCTGTTGCAATCTGAAGAAAAATAATGCTGATTAATCCCAAAGTTAAAGAGATCACTGACTGTAAGCTTGGGACACATAATGAAACTGAGCAGAGTGAAAACATTGACAATAATAAATGTATCAGGAGAAACAAAAGGATGTGTGACATAATGATCCCAGATCTTCAGTGCTGTTTGATCAGATATGAATTCATTGAAGATCTTAAAATGGATGTGGTCAAAATTGAATTTTACTGGCTAATCTATACTGTTTCCAAACTCTGATAGGCTTTACCCTTCTTCCTATTTATAGCTTGCAAACAAAGCAACTTACACTACATGGGGCAAGATTATCTGAGTCTACAAACTTCCATCAAATAAATAGATGTACTTCTGTTATACTTCTGCTGCGAGTTATACTCAAAAATGGACAAATGTCTTTTCTGGGTAGTCTCTAAATGTCACCAAAGACTGGCTTATACAAGTAACTGTGAAAGAAGTGTTGGTAATACTATTAAATGCAGGGTTTTTGTGTGAATACGTAATTGTCACATTTACATGCAGGAACGACTCACTGGTAATAACGGACATCATATTGGATATTTCTTTCCCATCAAATGTAATTCCAGAAAAAGGGATTAAAATGTTAATGTATTTATCTTGGAGAAACACATGGTACCCAGTTTATACAGTCAGAATTCTGTTCCACACATGCAAATCAATGAACTTGAAAACATCAGGAACCACCTTTTGCTATCAAGTTTGTATCAAGAGATTTTGGGGAATCCTTTTCTCTGAAATAACATTGACTGTTATTGCATCTAATAACAGTCTTTTGCTAATATGCATTCCATAATGAAATGTTCTCGTTAGCTCACAGGTTTTTAATTCATATAAGCACAGCTTTCTGCCCAGCCAGTCTTTCCTCCTTGTGATTTTTACGTTTGAATTCTCCTAGATACATATAGTATTCTTTCTAATTTTATTTACTTAACTAATTCTGAATTCTTTCCAATTAGTCAGCAATGCATTTAGCATCTGTCATGTCTGTCACTGTTCTTGACATCTCCTCTCCTTGCATAATGATACCTATAAAATACTGAAAAACAGCCTTCAATCCATCATTGCAACTGTTTACTAAAACAGAGTTGAGCTCAGGACAGAACCTTGCCCGTTAGTATGACCTGCCCGCTTGATAAAAAGTGTTGACAAGTACTCTTTAGGAGAAAGAGAGATAAAGTGTGCAGTTATTTTGTTGCAATTATACATAGATTATACTTCCCTAGTTTGCCTATGGCATGCACCATCAAACCAGAGGAGCAGGAAGGTCACTGAAGAATCCAGCTTTCAATACTAAGCTCCTATTCCTACTTGATGCTGCAGTAAACTATATAACCTAGCACTGTCTACCCATACACCATCATGCCCTGCCAGCATCTCTTCTGTCATACTACCCTAGTCAATATTATCTGCTGTCTCCTGGATCCCTCCTGTAACATTCAGGCCACTCTCCATAGCAGTAATGATTCCTGTAGGTGGATGTATAAGCCTTCATAGCTGCTGTCACTGACAATTTAATCAGGAAGTATGCCTTATAGCTGGGCAGCACACGTGTCCCACGTGCAGCCAACTGCTTATCACATGATTACCTTCTGCGTGAGCAATGTGAACTTTGCAGTTAGCTCACCGAGTACCCCTGCTACTCACTAAGTTAGACATGCTCTGCACCACAGGAGCTGCAGAGATCACACAGTATGCAACACCTCTTAGCCACTGCTGGGCAGAATAGTAAAGTCTTTGGCCCAGTTTTGAGTAGGTCTGCTGTATTAGAATGGATAAGTAAAAGCTCAGTGTATTATTTAAGTTGCAGTATATCAAATCTATGTATCTTTCATTCACAAAGCAAGTTAACCTGTATAACACTGGAATATAGCTTGATTTGACATGAATTACTCTTTACAATCCTAAGTAAATTTTAGCATTTCTTTTGGATAATTTCAAGTTGCTCATTTAACTGTTTGCTCTAGTATATTTTATGAAAGTGAGTCTGGCCCAGTTATTACTCCCTGGTTGCTTTTATTTCTTTCTCTCTTTTTAAAAATGAATACTGTATTTGCTTTTACCAGTTATCTGTGACCACATTAATCCTCTGTTAGCCACAAAGGTATTTACGAAGGTTTCCAAATTACATTGACTTGTTTAAGCATGCTCCAGAGATTTACTCTGGGAAGCGTTAGAAGTCTATATACCTCTCTTTTCAATGTGCAAAGGCAAAAGCAAAAAAAAAAACCTAAAACCCAAAACCCAAAATAATGGGCCACATCTACCTTGATGAATATATCCAGTATTTTATATTCTTTCCTAGTGAGTAATGGACCTCAGGGAAGAAGCAGAGGGGGCGTCACTCTGTGCCAGTGACCAGCTGGCATGTGTAGAGCTCTCCCCGGGAATGGATGAGGAGCTGACCAATAGCTCATGGGTCAGAATTAAAGGGAGGGCAGGGGCAGAGGACGCTGCAGTGGGGGTCACTCGATCAGGAAGACCAAGTGTATGAGGCCCTCCATAGATGGACTGTTGCGGCCTCATGTTCAAAACTCTGGTCCTTTCAGGATCCTTTCCTTTCCTTGGACTACCTGAAACCAATTACCCAGGACTGTATCCAGATTAAAAATCTTCAAGGATGTTTAACCTCCCTGGGCTACCTGTGCCAGTGTTTGGTCACCCTCACAGATAAAAGCCCTCTTTCCTTATGCTCAGAGGGAATCTCCTGTATTACAGTTTGTGTCCACTGCATCTAGTGCTGTCACTGGACTCCACCAGAACAACAGCACAGCCAGCAGGATCAGTGAGGCAAACAGGAGCTGGAGCTAGTGGCCAGGTCCAACCAAGAGGATAGGCTGCAAGACAAAATCATGGCGACGAGGCACGTCCTAGGCCAAGGCAGGAAGTTAATCCATAGATCAGGCTTAAGATCAGGTCCAGTGATCACCGGTCAGGTTCACAGTGACCACACAGGTCTGAGGTCAAGCCAGGAGCCCTACCCACTGGTTGAGATCTGCATCGAGAAGCATCATATCTAAACAGGGGTATGTTTGGGCTGGAGACCCGCAGTCCTGGCCTCAGTTCTGATCTCAGCCTCAAAATATAGCCCACAGATTGAGGCCTCGGGGTTTATTTAAATACAGCTCCTGGGCTGATAGCTGTGAATGGAAGCCAAAGGTGAGGCTGAGCAGGGACATTAAGGCTTATTAGTGTGCTCAGAGTAGTATGATGCCACTCTTCATACCCCTAACCCTTTCTATGATCTTTTTCAGTTGTTTGCTGTATAGCTCCTGCCTTCCTGAGGTTGCTCTTGCTGCTTCCTGAACTAAGGTAGCAAAACTGCTTGTCACTAACCAAATTACTTTCCATTATAAACTTTTTCTAACCTTTGACCATCAGAAACACCTAGAACAACAAAACCCCTGCCAAAATTCAGGAATATGCAGTTTCCTGAATAATTTTGTCTGCTTACCAACACATGAACTCAGGAGGCCCTCAGCATCCAATGACTGCAGGTTACTATGCACAGATGTGCAGCTGTTTGTCACATGAAGATCACATTCATATGTTTTAAAATTAATCATGTGCACCATAACAAAACTATTACGGGGTAAAGAAACTTAGAGGTGCCTGCTGCCCCCACTTCTTACATGCATCCAGCCTCTCTTATACTCCTTCATGTCTATCACAGAATGGTTGGGGCTAGGAGGGACCTCTGGAGGTCACGTGGTCCAGCTTCCCCTTATTCAAACAGGGACATGCAAAGCCTGTTTGCCCAGGACCATGTCCAGACAGCTTCTGAGTATCTTCAGAGACCACAACTTCCTTGGGCGACCAGTTCCAGTGCCCAAGCAACCTCACAGTAAAAAAGCATTTCCTTACTGCCCCCTTTGCTCCTCACCAATCCCCTTCCTTTAAACACTGCTTCATAAGTTTTCCAAAGTCCCATAGATTTCCCTTCTAATGTCCCAAATCTTCATGTTTCTTTTGTTTCTCCCTTTGTATCAGTTAGAAGGTCCAGGTGATCTCCTCCAAAGCTGTACCTGGAATTTCTTAATGGCCCATCAGTCAATGACTCTGGCATTGTATACAAGACCTGTGATTCTGTGTATTCTTGTTTATCACACACCCCTTTACTTATAATCCCCTCTGCATTTAAAAATCCTTGACTGGATAATCTTAACATAGCAGATTCTCTCCCCCTTCCACATACCCATACATTACTAACCACAGCAACCCTTGCTGGTGTAAAACACATTGCATCACCTGCAGTTCTTTGCAAAGGCAGAACTCTGAAAACATTTCAAGTTTCAGATCTGTGCAGATTTTGATATGCCCTTGCCTGTGTCAATGTGCAGCCAGTGTTCGCAAACAGGCCCCAAGCTGTTTAAGTGATGATGATGATCACGATGCACACCACTGAAGAATGTGTTCTATCCTGACTGAAGGATGGACTAAGTATAGTTTAACTTCAAGAATGTTTTTTTTCAGTACTGTCCAGATTTCAGTCTTTTCCTAATGTTATTATAGATATTTGTGATGGATCTGAATAGAACTTTTTTATAAGGTTCTGAATTTTAGCTCAAGGCAGGCTGTTCCCAAGAGGACAGCTCTTCCAAGAGAATAGTTTCACTTATTTCCTTATCTAGGAAAGGCTTCTATGAGCAGCACCATCTTTTGTTTTCTTTTCCTAGAGTAATCCTGCCTACCTTCATGATTAATGCAGGCCATACCTTCTGCAAGTAACAGAGAGAATTTGTATTCAGGCTTTAGGGTCAAACACCTACTTGGACAGAGATCAGTCCTTCTGGTGTATATAAGAAAAGGGAGAGCTAAGAGCCATCCTGGCATTTTCCACATCATTTAGGTACTTCCCTTCCACTCATCTTCCTCCAAATAAACCCAGCAGTAATCAAGTAGCCCCTGTGGCAGTGAACTCATATCACTACTCACCTTTTTAATTAGTTTCTCTAGCCACATGTTACATGGTGTGATGGACAAGTCAGAATTCCTGCACACGTCAGTTTGCTTTTTTTCTCTAAGGTTTGCAATTGCCGTCACAGAAAGCAAAAAGATTCAGAGCATGCACCCGTTAAATACTGTATTGTAGTAAACTTGTATAAACATTAACAAGACTACTAAAATTTTTGCATGCATATTTACTTATTACAGCAATATTTTACAAAGCTGTTCTAAAAGCTGTTTCCAAATAATTACTAGTGCAAGTAGTTTGTACATTTTCGCATACATGTGAAATAATTGTGAGATCTTTCACAATGAACAGAATTATGCAAGTTGCTTTTATTAATTTCTCTACTACTTATCATTTACTACTCCTATCTTTATGCAGTCCACCAGTCAGCAGTGGGTCAGACTTACTGCCTGCATAGAACAGTCAGAAAATGACACCGTGTCCTTACCTCTACCTTCCAAATGCACATTAGGAAAAACTACAGGGAAGGAGCTGTGGCTGCATGACTGTGAGCTGTAATTCTTCCCACTATTGTGCAGTTTATGTACCCCGTATTATATAAAGGAACCTAAATACATATTATCCACTCTTATATCAAGATTATAAGAAAACCTTCCCCCGCCCCAAAATTAAGAAAATCAGTTTTGATTTTATCCCCAAAATCTAAAGATGATATTTAGGCTAAGGAATATGTCTTGAACAACATATCTGAAGAAGGATAATCATTTGGAACAGCTTTTCTTAATTCAAAAAAGCTTATGTCAGTCTTAAATGATGGCTAATCTCTGCATTCTTGGCATTGTGCAGCATGTTCAGATTGCTGATTACTGGGAAAGCTTTGGAAACATGAATACTTCATATTTCTTACACTTAATCTTCTCACCCTAACCCAAGACTGAAAAATCAAAAACCTCAAATTGAATGCAAAAAAAACATGCACTGCAAGAATATGTGAACAGAAAATGCTAAGGGTAGGTCCTGAAACCCCTCATGCCATAACCTTTTCAAGCTTCACAGAGCTCTAATGATCAGTAACTAGCAAAGCAGAAATCATATGCGCCTCCAGAAAACAAGAGATTTAAAGTAGGTTCATAATAGGAACTGACAGAAGCCTGTCTCCGACTTTACTTGTCTAAATAAGATTATCCATAAACCTACCTAGTTTGAATTCTCTGGCTTAATCCACTTCTGGGTGGAGTCAAGTATATAGCTATGATAGATTTGTTAGGCTTTCAACACTCACAAGCTGTCTTTTCACAGATGCAATAGCCTGAAGCCATGTCTGGAGAGAAGGTTTAATCCTTTGATTTAATGTGGTATCAAGTCAGGAGGAGTCAAAAGTCCTCCAATCAATTTGATTCAAGTTTATATATGCAACTTGTATAAATATATTTCACTGAACAACTTACATTGTATTTTAGGGTATAATGTCAGATAATTTTAAATAAAAGAGCAAGTATGTGGGTGGTTCCAATTGTTCCAAAGGTGGTGAAAGCCGGAAAAGAAACACATTAATATGAAGTGTGTGACACACACTATTCAGTACTTTGGTATGCCTTGTCCACTACAAAAACACTTTAAAAATCCATTAACAGATCTATTGTAGTTTATTCTCTCTACAGCTCTATTTGCAGTAGTATAGGTCTGCTGACACAAGCCCAACTAGACCAATATTAATAATGTATTGGTTTGTGTGGGGCAATCTTTTTTATTTGCCAGGGAAGCTGCTTGAAAAGGAATGCACATTAGTAAATGAGAATGAATAGCAAGCTTATGAATGGAAAAAAAAAGCACATAATTTCAAACCTTATTCTAATAATATATTTCCAAAGACACACACTAAACATGCTCCTTGGTTTCCTCCTGCTTGAAAACATCTATGGACTGTGGAGCACATTCAGCTTCAAAAATCCCAGTGCAACCAATTAATAACCACTGTAACTCAGTGTGATATTGTAAGTGTAGAAAGCATAAAACAAGTCCAGAGGAGGGCCACAAGGACAATCAGGGGAGTGGAGCACCTCCTGTATGAAGACACACTGAGAAAGTTGGGGCTGTTCAGCCTGGAGAAGAGAAGGCTGCGTGGAGACCCACATAGCAGCCTTCCAGTATCTGCAGGGGGCTTATAAGGATGCTGGGGAGGGACTCTTCATTAGGGACTGCAGTGACAGGACAAAGGGTAATGGGTTAAAACTTAAACAGGGGAAGTTTAGATTGGATATAAGGAGGAAGTTCTTTACTGTAAGGGTGGTGAGGCACTGGAATGGGTTGCGCAGGGAAGCTGGGAATGCTCCACCCCTGGCAGTGTTCAAGGCCAGGTTGCACAGAGCCTTGGGTGACATGGTTTAGTGGCAGGTGTCCATGCCCATAGCAGGGGGGTTGGAACTGGATGATCTTAAGGTCCTTTCCAACCCTAATTATTCTATGATTCTAAAATTGATCTGCACACAGTGCAGATTAGAAGTGAAATAAGCTGGTCAGTGTGAAGGCAGGGCAGTGTTCCATGGGTAAGAAAAATGTAGCTTTATGAATTATAAGAACAACAAGGCTAAACTAAGCCTCAATACCATCTCGGCCATTGGATTTTAATGAAGTAGAACACCTCCAAAATGCCTTCAAACTCAAATCTCAAAATAAGATGGATCTTACCTGAAGCGGGCAAATAAGGATGCTGGAGAGGGACTTTTCACTAGGGACTGTAGCGATAGGACAAGGGGTGATGGGTTCAAGCTGAAACAGGGGAAGTTCAGGTTAGGTATAAGGAAGAAGTTCTTCCCTGTGAGGATGCTGAGGCGCTGGCAGAGATTACCCAGACAAGTGGTAAATGCTTCATCTCTGGCAGTGTTCAAGGCCAGGCTGGATGGGCCTCATGCAACATGGTCTAGCGTGAGGCATCCTTGCCTATGACAGGGGGTTGGAACTAGATGATTTTTCAGGTCCTTTCCAACCCAAACCATTCTATGATTCTATAATGAATCACCCATGGGCTGGATCATCAGCTCCTGTAAACTGGCACAGCTTTGTTGGAGACAATGTTTTTAAGGACAAGTCACATTACAAGCCTGATAAGAGTCACAATTAAAAGTTTGGGGGGGATGAGGGAAGGAAGAGTGGAAGGAATTTGCACATAAAATTATACACGTTTAATGTTCCAAAGCTTATTGTATGTCCCTTCCCCATTTGCTCTATGGCATTTCAATTGATAGTTGGTAGCTATGGAAAGCATCGAGAAATACACAGTATGAGCATAATTTTTTTTTCAAATGCACTGAAATCTTTAAAATGCATTTGAAGTCAAATAGTTAATTTACCATGCTACTAAGAGCAGTGACTGTGTGAAGTACAGGTTACTTTATAAATACAGCATTCTGTGATTTGCAGGAAAAATGTATAAGCCAAAGAGCAAAATCTGGTTTGCAGCACAGTCAAAAAATAGTTGTTAGGTGTGTCTAAAAAATATCTGTTATAGGAGATACACATCTAAAACGGGTAAATGTTGCATAGTAGCCAAGATTTCTATTATGTTAGGGCAGTGATTCAGCATTCAACCAGGGGAACACAAATAGGTTTCAACAGGTCTGTACAAGGTTCATAAATCAGCCTGTTTCTACATTGGAAGATGAAAGTGTGTAGGCTACCATAGAAATAGTCTCTCTTGTATAATTGGTTCTCAAGAGTAATTCTCACAGATCATAATTCCTACAAGCCCTCACTGTGAGGTAATATCAATGTGGTTTTGTGTGACTAAGGGCTCCAGGGCTAACCCTTTCTTCTACATGCACTGTAGTAGTAATTGCAATATTAGTTTTTGTCCTACCCTTTATCTGTACAATTTCTTAGTGTCAATTTTAGTGCCAGCTTTTAATGGCTGGTGTCCAAATGTGCTGCAGGCCTCTCCACAACTGATCCTAGTTGACTCTATTTCTGAAACTTGGAGAAAGTAGTTGGATTAACCATGCTAACAAATTAGCAACTACCCAACAAGATAAAGATGTCATATAAAAGGCGTCTGAACAAATACAAGATAGTGACGTACTTAGTTTACCTTAGAAAACAACTTAATTCTGTGTTCAATTTGTAACTGGTATTAACTGAAATGTCAAAGGAGATCTGGATGACTAGACACAGTGGTTACCTCCTATATGAGGACTATGTCTGGTTACTCATGCTTATGGCAAACACAAACTCCCAACTCAATAAACGACCTCTCTGAATTTGATGGAACCCCACAACGCCTAAGTAAGCATGAGCAAGGGCTCTCATCAAGCCGTAGCACAAAAAAAGAGAGGACAATTGTTTCCTCTCAATTAGTCAAGTCCAGCTGCACTCAGAAATAAGAATTTCCACTGACACAAACGGAATTTTCCTTGAGTAAAGAGACAGGATCTGGTTAGATCAAAAATCAGTTTAGCCCCCAGAGGAAACAAGCTGGAATCCTTCATCTCAATGTCAGAAATTGTTCATCTTCAACATTTAAGGATTTTCCAGTGTTTGTAAATGCTTCATGAATCATGTGGGCCACCCAAATGCTTAAGACCAATGAATAGCAAAAGCAACTTGTAACAGTATCCAAAATAGAATACTAACTTGGAAATATATCAGTAAATGTTTTTTTTTTTTTCAAGATTAGTTCATCATCTCTACTGGAAAAGTCAAGGGATGCCCTTAAGAAGGTGCCAATTCCACAAACATTTCACAAACCCAGCTTCACATGTGCACGTTATCTTCTTTCAAGTCCATAAAACAGATCCTACCCCCAGTACTCCACTGTCATCGGGTAAAGCCATAATTGTAAGAGTAATTTTACAGTTAGGCTTAGGTTGGTTTTTTTTTTTTTACTTTTTCATGTACTGGCCAACAACAGAAATATTAATACTGAGAAATTAAGACTACAAAACATTTGATTTTGCATAAAATGATGGACAGTTTCTCTCATCCCAACTTATAAAGGTCTCATATGAAACATATGTAGTTCAAGATACGGTTGAAACCATGCACAAGAGTAGACCACCATGTAGGACAGTTGGAAGGAATTTATGGCTAAGTATGTTTTCTAGAATATTGGTACAAATATAGATAGTAGCAAAACACATAAATGTTATATGGAAGCAAATAGTAAGAAGGGATGTTCATAAATTGGCACTATGGTCAGTGAAAATGAGCTGCTTCTCCACCCCAGATTTAAAATATCTGAAACATAAGAACATAAATATTTGTATTGTTTTTTGAGAGAGTCGACACAAATTATTTTCCATGTTAAGTTCCTGGTATTTCTTAGCAATTTACAATGCTGAAAGCAAAGACTAAGATTACTGCAGTGAATTGTCTCCTTCTCCCCTCTTGCCAAGCTGAAGGTCTGTTCGTAGGACACCTTCATCTACCTCATGCCTGTACTAAGAAATTTGCCTGCCTATCAAGACCTGACCTACACGACTAAAAACATTTACCCTTCTAGGTAAATAAAGTACTGCAACATTACGATGAGCATTCGAAACACCAGGGGCTGAACTTGATAGCTGATCTTCTATATTCTTGTTAACTATCATGTTGACTGTAGGGGGTGGAGGGGAAGACACAGACTGAAAAATATGTTAGCTTTCAGCATTTCCAAATGCAGTAAACAGTACTTCATGACACTGAGCAGGCCTTGCTAAAGCCTCCTTCAGCTGTGAGAAGTCTCAGAAAAGCTTTCCCCCAAGGAAATGCTCACAGGGAAGGTCCTGTCACAAACATCCCAGTTTGTGCATCAGAGGAATGGCAGTACATAAACTAAAAGAAGGAATTAGCTTCACCAAGTTCGCAGGAGCAGGAGAACGTGACAGCCATTATGTTACGAGTTAGCACAAGAGTGGATAGAGTCACTGAGGGCAATCTTTAGAGGTAGACAAAAGTTGCAGACAAAAACAAGGATTGCAGAAAAATGCAGTGAAATAAAAGGTTTCTGCAGGCTCAATAAAGTACAAAGAATTAGGATTATATTGTAAGAGATTACTTAGTCACTTCCTTATGAAGACACGGATCACCTACATGTATGTTACCCTTAACAGAAGCTTGTTTATCCTATTGTTAAAGATGTCTAATGATGGAGGCACCACAGCCATTTCAAGCAATATATTCCTATCCTTCATCTTTACAAAACCACTCCTTAACTGTCAAACTTCTCTTCTCTTGGCTACTCCGCATGTTTTTAAGTTTCTGCAACTTAACCTTTTACACTTCCTTTATTCAATGTTTCCTTGTAGGCTGTATTTCATACTTTGTCTTCTGGGGTTTTTCTGGTAGCACTTTTCTGATTTCTCTCCATTGGGTGCACATCTTCCTGGAGGTTTGCTGCCAAAGCTGGACTTGGAAACGCAATGAACATCATCTGCCCTAAGTGTGTTGCAGTTTTCCCTGTTGAATTGCATTGTATTTTCTCATCTCCTCCAGTATGTGGGAGTTTGATTATAAGGCTTTCTTGTCCTTGACTCTCTCTGCAGTTCCTTCCGTAAACAACTATCAGAAACAATTTCCATGAACCTACTCTCTAGCTCACTCTCCAGCTACTAATTATTGAAGAGTGTGGACAAAGGACAGACCCAAGGGGAAAGCAAACCATTGCTAACTACTTACATATAAAGATCACTGTTAAACAATTATTATTTAGTTTTCTTATAATGACATCATTTTTTAAAAAAGGAAAAAAATAACCTGTAATAAAGACAAGACACATAATATCTCCTACTTTTCCTTCACCTACAAGCCTACCATTCTGTTTAAGGTGAAAAAGGAGACTTGACATCATTTTGGCTGCGTATCTTCTTTGTTTGCTGCCAGGTAGTAACAAAAAAAGTCCATCTGACTGCTCTTCCAATACTTTTTTCATGAAAAAAAAAATTAAACTTATCAGAATACATAATGCTATGGGCCCTCTCTGGCCTTCAAATGAATTTCAAAGGAACTGGTTTTACTGGGGGAAAGAGATCCAACAGAGTTCAAATTTTAGTTTAAGGAAAACAGTCCGATTTCTTGATTCAAAATAACTTGCAGTGTAAAAGTTGTTCTTTTTTGTTTTGGTTTCCCACATCATGAAAGCGGTAATCAATAAAAAGTATTTAAGAAATCACTTCTGCATTGGAAATACTTTTTTCTTAGGGCTGGATTACGCTTTTTGTTTGACAAAAATTAGTATTTATAATTATTTTTTTTAGCTTATTGAAGATAAGCATCAAGTTATTTTTTTTCAGGCTGACCAAAAGTAATTAATTCTTTTAATTCTCAGGTAAACGATGATAAATTTAAATTCCACTACAATTTCTGTCATCCTTAAACACAAGGTCTTCAGTGCCCGATTTCTACAGTGGTTCCTTAGGATGGAATACCTGCAGTTCACAAGTCACATTCTATGAAACATATATGCTTTGCAGAAATGAACCCCAGTACATTAGCATAAGCTTCAGAAGAATTTGGGTTCCTTGTCTTAAAATGAAAAATTCCAATAAGGACTTTTTACTATAGTAAATATATATATATATATATATATACACACACATATATAAAGGTATTACTTTAACTTGAGGAGAGTGTTTAGGTTTCTTTTTTGGTAAATCTAATATTCATTTTGGTACTCCTTTTCAATGAAAGGAAACTCATCCTATCTTTACTTCTGATATTCAACAGAAAATGCAATTACTCTTCACTTTAGAGGCCTTATTTATAGCAAATGTTTGATCCTAATGGTAGATGAACACTATCATGGCATTATAGTTTTACACTTTTATCTATTTTTTTTTTCCAAAGTATTTATGAATTTTCTTGGAATTTGACCATATAAACATATTAAGTAGGACAGAGATATCTCAATATGAATAATATATTCACTGATGCATGGGTCTTATTTGTGAATACCCAGGCTGTCAACTACTCTAAGTCAGAACTTCATTTGAACCTAACCTATATTCATTAGCTGGTTTTGACATCTGATCCATTTGTCACTCTGAAGAGGCAGAAATACTATCCATGTGAATCTCAGCTCACTGATGCGTTTTGTTTTGAAAAAGCCTGCTTCATTTTTTAGTATTTTAGATGTATTTATATTATTATGGACTTAGAATTAGTATTACTCTGTAGAGAGTATTCAGAAATGGAAATAGAGGTGAACGTTCTTTCAGTTACTATGATTAAGAGGACACCAACATAGCATTATCCATGGTTAGTACTCAGAAGAATTGTGTGACTTCAGTTCACGTATTCTGGTTCCAACACAAGACCAAACAAACACAGTAGCATATAAATCAATGTCAGCCTAATTGAGGTCTTCAGTTTGCTTGCCTTTGCTAAAACCCCAGTCTTACTTAAGGTTTCTGAAGTTCACTAAACATCACTGTGAAACTAGACAGAAGTTCTCCACTTGTACTTCAGATTGGCAGCAAATCCCAAAAGAGGGCAGTATAATGCTATTACAGCAATATAATCTCCAAGTAGGCGAGTCACAACTAAGTCTTTCAAAGGTCTGTCTCACAGCCATCACTCAGATCATGGCCATTAACAGAACAGCCCTAAGCAGGTACAGTAAGTTGAAGTTAAGGAAGCAAGATAGTGAACATGTTTAAAAGCTGTGTCTGTCTTTTTTACAATCTCAGCATTACACTAAAAGAAAATATAAAAGCACCAGTGCTGTCTACAGGCATACTAAAAAGCAAGATCTAGTAGTTTCAGCCCATGGGCTGTAGATCTGGACACAAATTCAAGGTGGCTTAGTCTTTCAGTTCTGCCTAATTGTAACTTCCATGCTATGAACACATATCTATGTGCTTAAAGGTTAGGGAAGAGCCCCACTGCTATTAGAATGGGTACTATATAAAGAAAAGAAAAAGCTTTCATTTGATTAAATAATTTGCAAAATTCATTATACTTTCACTAAAATGTTTGATATATTTGTTTTCCCATTTTTCTTACTCATCAAATTTATAGAAATCTGGACAAAACACATACCCATATTTTTTAATAAATAGTTGCAAAGAAGTCTCCTGACAGCTGTGTTTCCATTGAAGACAGTCTTCTTAAGATATGCAATAAGAATCTTGAAGAACTTAAAGGTCATGAACAAAAGATGATCAGAAATGAAAGATGAAGAGAAGTAAAATGAAAGTGTTGAAAAGCAAAACCTCTTCTTGCTCACAGCCATACTGCTCAGTGATAGCTCCAGGCAAAGAACCCAAGCCTCCCAGTCTGAGTCCAAGCATCTTCCCATCTAAAAATACACCACTATAAAGTTCTTGCTCAGTTGCAGTCCATATGATGATATAAAAAGGTAGCTCTGGAAACAGTTTCTGGGGGAAAGAAACAAGGTTATTTTAAGGTGTAAAAATCTAAATACTGCAGAGGTAAATGGGGTACATATTTTAGTCATGTTTGTGGTGAAGAGAAGAAACTGAATTTTCAATGATCAAGAAATATGAGCAAGGTATTCTTTTTTACCTCCAGGTAACCAGAGAATAGTCCAGTATATACAAAATACTCTCACTGACAGCTATTCTTGCATATCCATTTGTAGTTGTCTCCCTTCTCTTTTAGGCATTAGTTAATATTGTCTTGGAACCAGCTAAGTCATGTTGTTTTGAGAAACTCGACTGTGTATGAGAATTCTGGAAGATCATAACACTGAGGTAAATTCTATGCTACACTGTGCATATTTAATAGTCTTTTCATTTGATGTTGTAAATAAGATTTTTAAATAAATATTTTAAGGCATAAGTATTTGTTATGTACTAGTGAGAATTTAAAAGAATCCAATAAAAAAACATTATTTTACTCATAAACCCATTCTCAATGTTAAAATTCGCTTCATTTAAAATATTACCTTTTTCAGATACTGAGATTTTGTAGACAGACTCTTATTGGAATGACAGCTCATAACGGTGAGTCATACATGTCTTTTACCAATCTTTATTTCCTTTTAAAATTGTGAAGCTTACTACATTTTGCCACACCTAGTCTCATTCCTGCATTATAAATAGTTCTATGAAAAAAAGAACAATGATAAGGAAAGCTTTCCAAAAGGAACAGTCAAAGCCTTACTCAGCTTATACTTCATTGTGACTCAGGGAACTTCTAGACTCCTGAATTGTTGATTAAAGACCTAAACACAGCATTTTTCCATGGTGAAACATGCTGCTTTGGATACTGGTTACCAAAACAACTCAATTATTTTAGACAAATACTTACAGGAGTAAGTGCATTATTTAAAAATAAAGAAATCAATTTAAAACTACATGAATCTTGTCTTGGAGTAGGTGCAGACTTCCATAGCTGAACAGTTCCAAGAACAGCAATCAATGATCTAAATCCAAGCTACAATTCATAGTATTTTAAATCTTACAACAGGCCATACATTTACCTCTTGGCTTAACTATCATATTAAATCAGATCCTTTACTATTATCTTATATACTTGTACATATGTAGACTTATTCACTACAGTATAAATCATGTATGAAGATGTAGAGGAAAAATACTAGGTGCAAATATAAAGACATTACTGGACTGTAAATACCTAGAACCCCGTCCTTTGGCATTCTGAAAACCTCCATTGATTGGAACTCCATCACATCCCTGGGGAGGTTGTTCTAGTGACTGATTGTTCTCAGTGTAAAATATTTTTTCATAGCAAGATGAAACTTCTCCTGCGGGAACTTGTAACCCCTGCCCCTTTTCCTCTCTATGTGGTTCCTTGTGAAGAAAGAGCCTCTGTCCTCTTTGTAGATGCCCTTGATGCACTGGAAAAACATGGTGAGGTTTACCCTAAGCCTTTTAAGCATAAAAAAGGCCTAACTCCTTCAGTGTTTCCTTATAGGACAAATTCTCCAGCCCTCTGATCATCTTCATTGCCCTTCTTCGGGCTCATTCAGGTCTGGCTGTGTCTTTTTTTTTTTGTAACTGTGGAGACCAGTTGTGGCCTGACAAGCGCTGTATGAGTGAAATGATCCCGTTTCTACCTGTTCTAGCTCTGTCTCGTCGATGCAGCCCAGCCTGTGCAATTTTCCCCACTAAATAACTGTTTTCCAAAAATGCTTTTTCAAACAGTAAAATGTCTAAATAAACCTGCAGGAGCTTGGAAGGAAGATTCAGTTTATGACCTGAATTCAAGAAATAATTTAAAATGGGTGATCTGAAATTTACTCTGTTAATTTGAGATACTTATATCTATTATGTTTACTATAGGATGAAAGCTCATCAGACAAAAAGGCAAAAAGAACAACTATGAACTCAAGACTGCATTTTCATCATGAGTTATTTAGCACAACCCACCTTCTTAACTGTAATAGGAACATTACAGCAGTCTAACAGCATAAGAGAAAGACCAGCTTTCTGAATTACTTCCTTGCTGAATTCAGTACACTCTACTTCCAATCTCAAGGCTAAGATTCTTTTGCCCATATAACTTGTATGCCCATAGGAGACAATGATTTCTGAAAAGTAAGGATGAAAGCAGCTCAATTTCTTTCAAAGAAGACATACTTTATCTAGAACACTTCTTTTTTGTTCTTTCTCCCTATGAAGATCTTCACTGTGGCACTGTCTGATAAAATCCCTACAATTATTTCCACAGACTTTCAATCTTAGGGCTTCATCCTTTCTACTCTGTATCCACTTCAGTGAAGCTGATCCCGATTTATATTCAGGAAAAGAAGAGGAAAATCAAGTCTTTGGATTACTTCCCAGAGATTACTTTCCTTACGCTGTGTTCTCAACAATTGTCTGTTTTGATAAGGCATCTTGGGTGTGAGAAGATTTCATAGTTTTGTGTTAGGAGAGAGACTGAAAAGATGAAAATAAAGAGTAGCAGATGGCATCACCTAATCTCCTTGAAATGAGATAGAAAAACATTACATCATTGGGGACTCAGGTCAGAGGAAAATTTTTTGCTGGGCCTCTGCTTGAGTCCATACAGACCTGAGTTATAAGGGGCATAAAAGCATTACATTAATTCTTGAACTAAAATAATACCAAAACCCTAGAATTCATTACAGTAGCTGCAGTGTCACATAGGAGAGATGTTTTTTCTACAAAAAACATTTGTAAAATGAAAGAAGTTTAAATTACCCTAATGGAATCAAATCTCTTCAAATATAAATAGATAGCATATATTTTATATATATAGCATTATACTGCATGTTTGCAAATATTAAAATTTGCACAAAAAGATGACTTTTAAATAAAAAGCATTTTCCAGCTAAAAATATAAGATTCTGGTGATAATATGATCTATTTTAGGGAAAACAAAATGTAATCTTTATTCCTGAATATATCCGAAGTCTGCATTAATAAAAACTATGCATGAACTATTGAAATTACATTTAAACTAAATAAATCTAAACCACATGCAGAAAATTAAAAATTTTCTTAAAAAGAAGTTCTTGCATTCTGTTTTTCAAGAAAGGGGACATATAAGCACATCCAACACAAAGACACATTTTAATCCACACAACCACTGGGGGAACTCACAACACCTCTGAGATTTCAGGATTTTTCCTTCCAATTTCTAAGGCCTAGGATTTAGTCCATTAATATAAATACCCTTCACTTACACAGAATCACAGAATAGTTAAGGCTTGGAATGGACCTTGAGATCATCCAGTTTCAACCCCCTGCCATGGGCAGGGACATCTCACACTAGACTATGCTGCTCAAGGCTCTGTCCAGACTGGCCTTGAATACGGACAGGGACGGAGCATTCACCAGTTCTCTGGGCAACCTGTGCCAGTGCCTCACCACTCTCCCAGGGAAGAACTTCTTCCTTGTATCTAACCTGAACTTCCCCTGTTTCAGTTTGAACCCGTTACCCCTTGTCCTATCACTACAGTCCCTAATGAAGAGTCTCTCTCAAGCATTCTTGTAGACCCCCTTCAGATACTGGAGGGCTGCTCTAAATATACATATTCTCTACATATAAATACTATAAAATGGATAGAGATAGAATTAAAGCTATCAGTGCGTGAATGGCTATTAACCTTATTTTCATGTTGTAAAAGTAATTTCCAACCACTCAAATAACCAATCCAGCAAATACATTGAGCTGATCCATCCAGAAAGCCAAATTTAATCAAGCAAGTGACTGCACAGACTCCTTGTTTGGAAAGAGAGAATTTAAAGACAGGCTTGGTAATGTAATTTGCAGCAGATCTTGAGAAAACTTATTCAAATATACAGTACAATCAGCTTCCTGTCCACAGGTTGGGCAATATGAAGCATGCAAATATTAACATAGAAACTATGATGCAATTTAAGCATCAGGCACCTGAACCTATAATATATACTGTATTTGTGGGAGTACTTGCGTGCAGCAATTTGTGAGTTGAATCTGAATTACTTATAGACAGTTTTTCTATACTGCATGATAAGATCACATTTAAGTATTTACTTAAAATCCAATTGTCTGTGATGAAAAGATGCAAATAAGAAAACCCAACAAATTAGCTCATTGTGCAATGTTAAAGTATTTACTGAGTGGGTGTTTCATACATACACATTAACCAAAGTTTCCCTCCAGGGCCTGTAAATATAAATTAGGGAAAAAAAAAAAAATATAAAATCACTGGCTACTTGCCAAAGGCAAAATTCCTTTTTTCTTGCTACCTGCTCCTCCCACACAATAATGGAGAAAGCTTCTGCGCAATAGCACTACATCAAGTCAGTAAATCAGTTTCAGCATTCATGACTTGGATGAAATGAGGATTGTGGAAGCAGTGAGGAACTTCAAGAAATAGATAATAAGTATGCTTTTAACACAGCTTTGGGGATTTATGAGCGTTCAGAGATTAAGCTTCATGATACCTACGTACGCTTGATAAATCTTTTCCTTCACAGCTATAGAAACTTAAATAGAGTAAAACCTAGACCATGTAATGCTCTTAAACACAAAGGTTCCCATCAAATAGGAAGATCAAGGCAAAATGACAAAACAGTCCCATGAGAACTTCTAATCTGTGCAAAACCTCGCACAAACAGCCTTTTTATTTTTAATCTCCCTTTCTCACACTCCTGTTTTACAGGTTTTCAACAAAATCTTTTCCTTTCCCTGGCAGTGTTCAAGACCAGGTTGGACAAGGCCTTGGGTGATATGGTTTAGTGTAAGGTGTCCCTGCCCATGGCAGGGGGGTTGGAACTAGATGATCTTAAGGTCCTTTCCAACCCTAACTATTCTACAATTCTATGATTCTATAATGTTAATCTCTCTGTCACACTCATCACCAACTTTGCTGTTTGATGGTTATGTTTGGGGGGAGACAGGGGTGCAAAAACAGACACATTATATGAGAGTTTTAGAGATTCTTGGAAAAGCCACCCTTGATTTTCTCAGCTGCTGGAGTATGTTTAAATTTAAATGCCATTTAGGCTCATTTTTGCATCATTAGGATACTGTGTGTCAGAACAATTTGATTCAGTGATCCTTATGGGTCCCCTCTAAATTCTCCAATTCTGTGAACGTGAAGTCTGTACTTAGTTGGCTTAGGTACTGGCAAGACAAAACATTATTTAGAAGCTCAGTACATTTCTAAAGCTTTTAAGTATTGCCCTAGGTTTCATGAGGGGCATTACTGGACTGAGGTATAACAGAAGAAAACAAAAAAAACCAAAACACACAAAGAAAGTACTATCCACACTACAAATCCAGAAAAGCCCATCGATACTGCTGACTGGGGCTTGCAGACATGAAGACACTGAACAAATTAAATACTAAAGGATAAAACTAGATGTTGATGGGCTTGGGTGCTTTTTGGGGGGGCGTGGGGTTGTGTTTAGTGTGGCTGTTATATTTGCATGAATATTAATATGTGGGTTTGGTTTTATTCTCTGTTATAACCCTTGCTGTTTGTGCTTTGGAATCAGTACGCCCATAGTATCTTTAATGTTAACCAACTGTAAGATTATTCCTTCCTGAAATGAGGGCTACATGGCCACAACCACTGCACAGACAATTATGGTATCACTAAAGCTCTCTTTGCTAAAAAATGTAAATTCTTTTGTCCCTAGGACATGCTCACTGCATGTTGGTTGGCTCACATGCAATAAATCCACAAATGCAAAAAACCGATACAGAAGTAGAGATTGACTGTCAAGTGATTGTCTGAAAAGTCCATGCACAACAGGCGATGCCTGTGAAATGGGAACACAGGCTCTGTAGGCTGCAGCCTTACTGTATACCCAGCCAAAAAAGTCAGCAATGTTAGACTATGTCTGTGGTGACAAATCACTGCCTTCCTACACAGACGAGAATCTGGGAGCATACTTCCACATAGTCCAAGTGCAATGGATATGAGATGTACAGAATTCAAATCCTTGAGTACCAATGGGATAGTTTAGAAAGCTAGAAGATTAACAGCTAACATATGACATTATATTTTTCTTCACAAAACATATGTTTAGAGATATAGGAATTCTGAACAAACTTTCTGGAACAAATACACCTACTGGAGAATAGTGATGTAAACAGTAAAACGTACATGCAGATTACTCTGATTTTAAACAAATTATGCTGGAGTTACTATTGAAATTACCTTTTAAACTATTTTAATCCAAACAAAGACACACAGAGAATTACAAATTTTCTTAAAGACAAGTTCTTGCATTTTGTTTTTCAAGAAAGGGGACATAGCTCAAGAACAGCCAACATAAAGCCATGCTTTAATCCATCCACACAGACAACCACCGGGGGAAGTCACAACACCTCTGAGATTTCAGGATTCGTCCTTCCAACTTCTAAGGCCCAGGATTTAGTCCATTAATATAAATACCCTTCACTTACACAGAATCATAAAATAGTTAAGCTTGGAATGGACCTTGAGATCATCCTGTTCCAACACCCTACCATGGGCAGGGACACTTCACACTAGACCATGTTGCCCAAGGCTCTGTCCAACCTGGCCTTGAACACTGCCAGGGATGGGGCAGCCACAGCTTCTCTGGGCAACCTGTGCCAGCGCCTCAGCACCCTCACAGGGAAGAACTTCTTTCTCATATCTAACCTGAACTTCCCCTGTTTCAGTTTGAACCCATTACCCCTTGTCCTACCACTCTAGTCCCTGATAAATCAAGTCCTCATAGTTTAAATATGTGAGCCAACCTAGGTAAAAGTCAAGAAACTGCAACAAGCCAACCCTTGTGATGTAATTCCTTATTTAAAATTAAATCTGAA
Organism: Pezoporus occidentalis; assembly: GCF_034315485.1. Lineage (NCBI taxonomy): Eukaryota > Metazoa > Chordata > Aves > Psittaciformes > Psittacidae > Pezoporus > Pezoporus occidentalis. The sequence goes on along the minus strand of NW_026914718.1, from coordinate 841,183 downwards.
GCCAAGCAAGTACCAAGTGTTTTCATTTCTGAAGAACTTTTCTCTCAATCCTGGCTTTAGTCCCTCAATGGCTGCATTGCTTTTGGGTTTTTTTTTCTGCAATGAATTAAATTTTATGGTTTGGATTTTTCCCTGTATCAAGAAATGGAAGAATACTTATCACAGCAAAGCATCGTAAACCAAGTTGACTGCTTTTTATATCCACTAACCTGACAAAGTCCTTGTTGTATCACTACCATAGGAAAGATTTGAAAAGCAGCAGTAAAGAGTACAGTCTTGCATTGTTCCATTCTAGGCTAAAATCAGTTAAAGAAAAATAAACCTTAATTCATCAAAGATAAGTATTTTAATTGGAAACTGCAGGGAGCTGTAGATTATATTCAGGAAAGAAATCTTATGAATGCTTGTGATGTTGGAGAATCCCAGCTATGCCAAGAACCCTTTCTTTCTTCTACAATGATAAAAAACGAGCAAAAAAATGCAATATGAACAACATATTCATATACTATCTTACCAGTCAATGGGTAGCATGTTACTTGCTGGAATTTCAGTACATTTCAGTTTACTAAATACTTCAATTTTCCTCTACTGAAGCAAACATCTACTATGATACTTTAAGGAGCTTGTCACACAGTTTGGGACAAGATACAACAGGAAGTCTGAAACACTCATGGCTCTCAGCATCTCCCTTGCCCCTTTGAGAGAGATGGTTGCCCCTGAGGCATAGATATCTGAGCCTTCTGTCAGTCAGCTGCTGCACACTTCATCCTGGTTTATTACAGGTTCATGATGGGATCAGACATAACTGGTGCAGGAATGGCAATGCCCAGAAGTGGGTAAGGCAGACAGTTTGAGGCAGTGATAGCTTCAGCTGTTTATATCACACGGGATTGTCAAAGACCTAATAATATACACACATCCTGTACACTCATCATACTACCAAAAAAGCAACTCAAGCCAGTAACACCAACTCTAAAGTAGCCTGGGCATGGTCCTGTGTCCCATCAGTGTGTACTGGGGCAGTACTTTGGAAGGAGGGAGCAATGCATTGCTTGAGGTAGGGAGCACCTGCATGGTGACCTGATGGCAGTACTTTGCCGGTTCAGGTTCAGGAACCAGTTCACTGCAAACACCAGCAGTTTTCTAGTAACATGCATGTAGCTGACGGGTTTTTGGTTTCCCTTCCCAAAGTTAACATGGAGTTAAGAAAAAACTAATAAACAAAAACAAAAGGACAGGAGACTCCCGTGACTTTCTATAGTTGAAACTCACAGCATTAGAAGGGTAAGTACAACAGTGTTCAAAGGTGGATGTTTATCTGAACAGAATGAACTTTTCCTTTGAGATTTTGAAAAAAGTCACGGGATTTATTCACTTATGTCTTGTACAAATGAATGAGTCAAGCCAATTTATGGGACTCTACTTCCCATTAAGCCAAAAATATCTCAGGACATTTTTGCAGAGTTGGGTATTTTAGGGTATTTTGAGAATTCTTCCTGAAGGTCTTTATTCTCATCCCCAAGCTGTGAGCAATCAGTGGGAATGAGAACATGTCCCGAGACATTACAAAGCATCCTTTTCCATCTTGTGGCAGAGTAAAACTGACAATATTACTCACAGGTGGACCTACCTTGTGTTTAAACGGTTTGAAAGCATTTCAGCCATATTTGGTTCAAGTTTGGAGAAAAGACATGGCACAGCCGAAGTTTCAGGTGGATTGCTCTTCAATTTTCAGCACAAAAGTTTATTACAATTCACTGATAAACTTTAAAGCGAAGCCTCAATTCATTTACACAACAGGAATTTTAAACGCATGGAAGATGGAAAGAATTACGATAAATCATCACTGAGATATACAAGAAGCCCAAAAAGTTTTGATTTGTACTTCCTGCAACAATTAATAACAACAATAGGTCAATTAATAATAAAAATAATTTCCATTTTGAACAAGTAATTAAACCTGATTAACTCTGTCTTTTTAAACTAAGGTGGCAGTAATGTAACTACAGGCTACATGACTGCGAGACCAGTGGTGAATGGCAGTCATTTCTGAACCCAGGTAATCCAGTTTTTGGTATCCTCCACTTCATAATACCTTCTCAACAAGGATTGGGAAAAAAACCTCAAAAATCAAGGTGAAAGCTGACATGGCTGATTATACCTGCAGATAGGTTACCGTAAGTTACATTTACTTGAATGGTGAAACATATTGTATTTTTTCCTTTATTTGAAGGAAAATAGCAACACTTATAAGGCTCTTCCTGATTCAAGCGATAAATTGCACACTGCAAAAAAAATAAAAACCCACCCTTTTCATCCCTGGATCAGACATGCTGTTCCATACTGCAGTGAGGAAAAGGTTTTAATTATCTAAGTAGCAGATGCAAAACAGTGGTTAGAAGCAATTTTTAGAGATTCCTTAACTATTCAATTTATTTTTTTTATTCCTAATACTAAATACCATAGAATGACAGAATGGTTTGGGTTGGAAAGGACCTCAAAATCATCCAGTTGCAAACCCTGCCATGGGCAGGGACACCCCACACCAGACCATGTCACCCCATGCTCTGTCCAACCTGGCCTTGAACACTGCCAGGGATGGAGCATTTACCACTTCTCTGGGCAACCTGTGCCACTGCCTCGCCACCCTCACAGTAAAGAACTTCTTCCTTATATCTAACCTGAACTTCCCCTGTTTCAGTTTGAAATCACTGCCTCTTGCTCTATTGCTACAATCCCTGATGAAGAGCCCCTCTTCAGCATCCTTGTAGGCCCCCTTCAGATAATGCATATCATTTCACCTTGAATAAATATCTTCACTTCTGTGCCTGTCCCATATGTAACATCCCAGTAAGCCACAGTCAGCTATCCCAGATGATTTTTGTTTGGATTGATTCCTCTGTGCTTTTATGATAGGCAGATTTCTAAGTAACTATGGTCCAGAGAGGAAAGTATTACTAACTGTAACCTGCTAAACATCAAATTTCCTTAATTCAGTTTACAAAGGTAACCACTAGTCCACCTGTGAAAGAACACTGTCAAAATCTTTCAAGCCTTATAAGCTGGTTGACCATCACAGGTGACAGAATATTTCGGTTAAAAATCCTCACTTTGCTCCTTTATATGACTCACTGTGTCCTTCAGCAAGGGAGTGTGCTGCCACAGCATATGAGAATAGCTAACACATTGGAGCAGATATGAACAGTGCGTACTTAGTACCAGCTTTCCCTTTGTCCTCAACATGCTCTAGGCATGATGGAGATCTGAAAATGAACCCCACTCAGTGGGATGATAAGCAAGCCTGCAGCACAAGCCCTATTTGTGGTTGAAACATTCTCTCAAAACAGGGAATGTGTAAAACTACGTAGCCATTAACCACTGTATTCATTTGCTCCCATTTTTGAGCTGCCATGCTCTCCATCCAAACTTCACTTGAGCATGAAGGCGCAGACAACATACTGAACTACTCCCTGCTTTCCTGCGCATCATGGTATGTGACCTAATCTGCCACCCGGGAGAGGCATACTGACTTTTTGAGAGACTCTCGGAATATACTACTTTAAGGACAGGGTACACAGGGATTATTTAGTTTTGCTCATGGACAGCCAGCTTTTTTCACAAAAATACTTCAGGTCATTCATGTTAGCTGACTGTGAAAAGCCACAATAAAGTTGCACATGACAACTGAAGTCCTGCTCACAGGGTGTGTACAGCCTAAAGGGAATTCAGACTTTAGCAAAGACAGTTGACACAGCCACACAAGTTTTGGCCTGCATATTAACGGAGTTTTTCAATTGTGTTATGATAACTCAACTGAGCTCATGCAATGAAACCAAAAAAATCCACAAACCAAGAAACCAAAACCCACTCACAGCATATGCCAGTCAAGTTACAGAAAAAACTCTTCAGCTTTCATTGTGACCTTTAATTCTCTGCCTATTTTGCAGGGAGTGTTTTGCTTAAGAGATTTGTAATGAGTCACAACACACCATTTCTCTCATCTATTTAACTTCTTTATGCCAGAAAAAAGGAAGTAATTATCACCTTCTTGCCCTTTCTGGATTGAGTTTACTGTCTCAGTTCAAACAAAATCCACCAGAGAAAGACACCATAGCTCTAAATTACTCCTGTTCCTTGTTCTATTGAGGAATGAATATACTGGACGCTCTACTAGCTATGACAACTGAAGGTAAAACCACACTGGAGTGAAGCTTGGTTTTCCTTCATGAAGCATAACAGAAGTGAACCAAAAGCCATTGGGAACTGAAGTTCATAATTTTTGCATCAGGAAACAAAAAAAATACAGGCCTTAAACACAGCGCTGAAATGGCTTAGTCTTAAATCAGTCTGAAGACTAGTTCAGTTTACTTCAAAGAGGCTGAGATAAGTTTGCTGGAACATTTGTCAATTATGCTAAGTAAAGCTTTTCCCTTTGGATTTCTGAACAAATGTTTCTTCAAGGATTTTCCTCAAAGTTTGCATGCAGAGATAATAGCTGTGGTCTCCCTCTCTTCTAGAATGCCTTCTGTAATAACACGGAGGGAAAAGAAGCCATTATGTAATAATAACACTGGTTGTTTCATTTTGAACTAAATCATGACGGTCATTAATATGACAGGGTTCTGGCAGATAAAGTTGAGAGAAAGAGAGCAGAATAATCAGCTCTAATTAAAAGTAGATCTGGAGGAGCTTTCAAAAGCTCATCTTAAAAACAAACAAACAAAACCTATCAGAAATGGAGCCTTGAAAGCGCTTCACTGAAATGCATATACGATTATCTGGAAAGATAATACTTACAAACTCCTTTTCTTCTCTTTTCTAATGCATATAATTTGACAACTACCTCCTCTATTTTTCGTAGCAAGAAAATATACTCTCCCTAGAAAATGCCCTAAGGGAAGCTGTGTCCTGCCTTTTGCATATATATATATACACACACACATACATATACCAACTGCTCTTTTCAAGCTTAATGGAAATGCAGTATTGCTCATTATACACATCTAAAGATTATTTTCAGAGGACAGTGGGCACTTTTGCTTGTAGCAGACTACAAGAAGAACCATGAATCTGCAAAAAGATACAGAAAACTGCAAAATGCCAAAAGATGGGAGCAGTTATGCACAAAAATTATTTATATTTTTTTCAGCTCAGTAGTCCTACTTCAGCCAGATGCAACATTTGTAATTTAAAGAGAGCTTTTCCAATTCAACAGTTTCTGCTAACCAGAAGTCACAGTACTCCTAAGGAACACTGAGCAATATAAGCACTGATTACAAAGAAGGAACACTAGTGTGAGGCATCCCTGCCCATGGCAGGGGGGTTGCAGCTAGATGATCTTAAGATCCTTTCCCACCCTAACCATTCTATGATTCTGTGATTCAGGTAACTATTCCAAATCCAAGTCTAGGAACTAGTAGCTGATTGTTACTAATTTGTGTGGTCTCTGGTCCAGTTCCCACTGGACACATATTCAAGCCAGAAAAAAAAACCAACATAACCAACATTCTTGTTCACAGTTTCAGGAAAGTGTACAAGATGTAACAGGTCCGGGAAATTCTTTGAATTCAAAGCCCACTCTGACAAGCAGTTTCTGTACTGGGACAATGCTGAGCATATTGCATTGGTGCTGATGAGATATACCTGTTCTGCATCTTCAACAAAGTCACACTCACATTTTAAATGAGTTGTGTATAATCCTGAAGAATCAGAATTCTTGAATGCGACACTAATGTTTTCAGAGAGTGTATCAGCAATAGCAAAAGACTTTCTGATAAAGTTTTTAGGTACAGCATGTATGGCATCAGTAACCTCATACTTACCTATTTCATCACCATGTTTTAAGATAGAGACTTAAGCCTCTTTTTACTGGTCTCACAAATAGCAAGAGAAGAATCACATACTAGCAAGAAAGCCCTTTAACAGATGCAAAGAGTCACACAAGCGCCCTCTTTGTAACACTAGCAGTCTGGTAACAGTATTGTGACACATTTGTGAGTCCTATGCTTTGTTCATGAACAGCAACTCTTGTCTTTAAGAGTTTTGAAGTCACCTTTAAAAATACATTTACTTCTTATGCTGCAAAGTAGCTGTTTATATTACCAAATTAGGAAGAGCACAGATAGTACGCATTTGGGTCCTTCATACATTTTAGCTGCATAAGGATTAACAAATAGAGGCCATAACCTCTTTATTAAGAGGTCTTTAAACTCTTATGTTTGCAGTAATTTCCGTGAGCCTCAGCTAGCCTTCTTCAAGCAGGCCTGATTTACAGGCTGATCTTAAACTTCAATTTAGGTTAGGAGAGACAGAAAAAAACAAACCCTGAGGAGAGAGGCCATCCACTTTAAAGTATATTGGCAGCTGTATGTAAAATAAAACAAATCTCTCTTCCTGTACAGGATGTTTCCTTAGGAATGCATTGGGAACAGCTCCACTTCCCAGTCAACAATAAACCAGTCCGAAAAAAGCATACTTGAAAAGAAAGGAAATATGCAACATGGTACATGACGCAAGCCTGGGTGTAAATGAGAAACTCTGAATCACCAATACATTCTGCCATTAGTGTTGCTGTTGTGACAGACCAATGTGTAAGCGCAGTGAAATCCTCCAAGTCACTCTAAACTTGCAGTGCCTTAGGTATCATCAGGAATTCAAACTGCAGAGGAAAGTCATGGCTTCATCTCAGGTCTTCCATTGTATATTTTCAATGCTGAAGAAAAAAATGTTTGCAAATCTACCTCTTTGCTGAAGCTAAAGACTTTTATCTGTATCTGTTTGCTACTCAGGACTGGCCTTGCTGTAACAGGACAAAAAAGCTTCAGTGATATACAGTCTTCAAGCACTCATTTGAATTTCAATCTAGGAAATTTCTCACCCTTCTAGCACTTTCATCTCTATTGCCTTCTCACCCTTCCAGCACTTTCCTCTCTATTGCCCTCTCTAAAATTAAACTAAACACATATTTCAATAGCAAATGAGACATTTACTCTTAACTTTTACAGGAGAGAATTTCTATCACATGGCAGAAGATTGATGTCGGGAGGCAACCCTATGATTCCAGATGAACAAGTGTCATTCTTTTCTGGAGACAGCTTCACAATAGTGAAACTCAAGAGAACCGAGTTGTGCATTGTTGTTTCTGCAATGATCCCGTTCCTGGAGGGCAAGTAACTTGGGACACCACAATTGTGGATAAATACAGTGTTACCAGTAATAATAAATCATACTTTGTTTTTAAAAAAGGGTGTGAAACTCAAAATATTCACAATCTAAAAACATTTCGTAGAATCATAGAATGGTTTGGGTTGGAAAGGACCTTAAGATCATCCAGTTCCAATGCCCTGCCACAGCAAAGACGCTTCACATTAGACCATGTTGCCCAAAGCCCTGTCATAGACCAACATTTTAAGATATAATTTCTAGGTGCAAAGACAATCAGGTGATTTTTTTGATTATATTTCACTAAATGGGTGGTATTTTGAACTATAACCAGACACATCAGATATTAGCTTACTTTCCTCAAAGCAGACAATAACATTATGCATTTCAATAGATTGAAATGAACTCTTCTCTACCCTTGACTAAACTGAATACTCTACCCTTTGAAAATTGTTTACTGCGTTTCTCAAGCACTATTCCAATGATTTATGTGCTTTCTGGTAGGACAGGTGAATCATGTTGAACTGTATGTACTAAAATTTTTGAATGTTTCTTATGGTCTGAAGCTCTAAGAAACTGAATGCTGGAAAACTTCCTTTAACTTGGTCATCATTATTCCAGATGACTACTTTGTTAAAACCTGCTCACATACAGCTCCATAGATTTCAAATGCAATCCCAGGATTACGTGACTAATTACATATCATCAAGAAAATGCGTCTTAAAAATTCTACTCAGCTCCCATTCCTGATGATTTGGTGTTATGTTCTGCTAACTCATTACTGAATCCTTTATGCAAATTTTTTTATTATGAGAATCATAGTTAACAACCTGTCTTCCCACCACATCTTTAGCAACTAAAGAGTGTAAAGAGTGAGGTGCCCCTATGGCACTATCTAGCTAATAAGCAAACTATCAAGTGGCTCAAATTTCTTGCCAGATCTTTAATCACAAAAGAATCATAATATTGTTGATACTTGACTGTGCCACACCATATGCCCAAAAGGCTGGAAAACACAGCACTTAATGTGTAATGAATCATCATAAATTATGATATGCCAATAAAATGCTGGGAAGGACTTTTGGCTTTGGTAGTTTTGCTCACACAAGGAAGACAACTGCGTCAGCAGGGGATTTAAAATGTGTAAATCTACACAAATGGATAGAACTGCCATTTGTTAGTATCTAGAAGCATGCCACAGAGTCAAGGGAAAGCATAAACATGGCATAATGCTGGTTATTTGGTTACAACCCAAACTCTAAATTTTCTAAAGCATAATAATAATCACATAAGTGAGGCTTATTCCACTGCTTGGAATAACATGTAGAAGGTTCTTTGAAACACAAGCCTGGAAGACTATTGTGCACCATTCATACCTACCTCCACAGAACAGCTGAATGGGGTTTTGGAGTGTTTAGGAATTTGAAGAATTTGAGAGCAGCAGAGCTACCATATCTTCTGCTTTAAAATATTCCAAAGTGTAGCTGAGAGAACCATTGAATACATATACTTCTGTATGAAGTTGTATATCATTTTGATTCCTGTTTTCCCTGCTTCACCTGAAAGGTTAAATCACTTGTAAACAAGCAGACATCATTTCTAAACTATTGTCTCCAGTTCCTATGCAATAAACCTCATGAGGAGCCTCACTGTGAAGTCTTTAATCACAATGAAAGCAATAAGATTACATATATGAGCAAGCAAAATTAGCCTGCTTCATTATATCTCACTTCTCATTTAAATCACAACATACATATTTACTTACAGGTTTGGTGATGGTAAACCAGGAGGAAAATATAAACCCAGCACAGTGCTACAATAAAGCCTGTCACTGTGAACAAAGTCTTAGTGTCATGATTGCAGCTGAGTCTTGAAAAGTCCAGGATATGAAGATGAGAAGAAGTAAATTTCCTTAAGGGGTTGAGCTCTTAATTTCCTAATGATGAGCAGTATACAGCAACATCTCTAAATAACAGAGGGTCTGCACAGAAAGGGATAGAGGCCAAGTGAGCCTTTCCTAAAACCTTGTGTGTGCCTCCACCAAGAACCAGACATGGTTGTTTTGTCCTTTTTAGGCTATGACTGCTTTTAGAATATCATTCTGTCTAATATTTAAAACTGAAGTGCCTGATAATGAGCAATAAAACAGAATTCCTCTCAGGTACTTTGCACCAAGTCTTTTAGAGAAGAAACAACTGAAAGCAACAGGCATGAGCTTACATCATTGCTCTCAATCACACTCAGATTATACGCCGTTCTTAGATGTTTCTGTTCTTTGATTTTCATAAAGACTTTAAAATTTCCTTTGTAGACCAGTGCTGGCATGCAGAGAGAACTGTAAAGAGTGAGCTGAAAACTGGCTGTCTCTGGGTAGAGCACCTTCACAGCTGTTTGAAACATCCTGCCAAGGTATCAGCAAATCTTTCACACTATGGCATATACTTGAATAGGGATGGGCTCCTGGATCAAAATGCTGCATCACAAAACTCACTCAAAGTAAATAAAATAGAAACAAACAATAAACAGGATACAACCTGTGTCAATATTTATTACATAACAGAACTCTTTATCACAGGCAGCAAGTTTCAACACAGTTTTGTCTGCCTGTTGGTTACATTTACCCAAATCTTGTAAACAACCAAAATGTAATCGTTTCTCTCAGAGAATAGAGAGCAGTTAATTTGCTAACAGATACATTACAATACCTTTCATCTGAAAAATCTCAATGTAATCTTGAGTAATTAAACAAGCCTCCTATTAGAGCCTTGTGTTTATTATTTCCTCCCAACTCAATATGTTATGCACCTCATGTCCTTGCATCTTTGGAAATCATTCTCAAAAGAGTTAAATGAGGACTGCACCTCTTCTGAAGGTTAATGCTGAAGCTGCATTGCACAATTTGCCATTAGAAACTGAAATCTGACAAACTGTCAGAAAGACCTTGTTTTCCTGTGATAAGATGATGACTTACAAAGAAAATACCCTTAACAAGCAAATTTTCAGGAGTCCAAGTCCCTTTAGGAATACAAGTCAAAGTCTTTAGATGGGTTCAGCACCCTGAAGCTCTGTGGATTCTTCCCTAACCAAGAGCTGTGAAAATTCAGCCATGTCATTTAGATGCCTAAAAGGAAGAAGTAGCAAATTCTTTAAACACTTCTTATGTCCTTTAAATCTGAAAGCCTGTGAAGTAACTATGGTATATATTGAGAAAATCAGTACTGAGAAAAAAAAAAATCAACATAACATGCCCTCTATACTCTAAATCACTTCATGTAGGCAATTAAATGTTAATGTGCAATTAGTTCTTTTTCGGCATTGCATTCATAAAGCACTGTCCCTCCCCAACTCCACCTGACCTAATTTGACAAGCAAAGCAAGTAGAGAACTTTCCCATGTCAGCAAGAACTGAAATGTTTTCTATTACCAATACAGTTTTTTCCAGATAGAAGGGCTATTGGCCATGTCTAGGAGTTATGGATATAAACTTATAAACTCTTCCAAACTTTATTTGCCAGTCACATGGTGAAGAAAGGACAGCCAGTTCCTGCTGTTTGCTCTTTGTTATACATGAAATATTTTCTGTTCCATTTCTGGATGAATCACTTTTAGGAAAGTCAGCAGGGAACCAATTTCAACATAGTGTATGATGTCTTTGAAGTCTGCCTTCTGCTCTGTATCACAGCAGTGAACCAAACATTTACATGCCTCCTTGGCTTGCACTTCATGATGCCGAGTGCATGCATCTATGCCTGTCTATGAATCCATACTGGCAACTGAATTTGGAATTTCTCTTTGTTATTGTATTGCAAAACTGTAGTTCATTATAACTAATTTTGTAGTAAACTATGTTAGTGTGAAGACAGATTTTACTTGTGGCACTTCTCACTTTCCTATATCCACTAAATAGTATTTCTTGATATAAACAACAGACTTTCCTACAGTTTGGATTATGCCAGAAAATTCTTTACAAACTACAGTGATGTTTGTAGAGATTGGATACTGCAATTCATATACAAAAGCATCTTGGAATGAAACAGAATGGAGAAAGAAAAGAAGCAGCAAAGCCCAGCTGATGTTCTAGCCAAGGCATCCTGTCCTAATGTGACAGTCTGAAAAGGAAGAAACAAAAGAAAGAACACAGACACTTGGGGTCTATGTTACACACAACATATGTACCAGATTTATATCTGATGCAAGCATACAAATAGATAATATAAGCTGGAGCCTCCCCATTTCCCTACCAGCTTAATATCATCAGCTCATTAATGCAAGTTATGGGTCTCAAGGAGGAAACTCAAAAGGAACACAAACAGCATTCTGTGAACGCTGCTTGTGGTACCACAGAAGGTGCTGCAAGAATTAAATGGAGAAAATACCTTTTTTTTTTGCACAGATTCCTTCCTGTACAACTGAAGAAGCTGTCTAGCAATTTAGTTTAAAAAAAAAAAAAACAAACAAACCAATAAAACCAAGGAGGCTCAAAAAGTAGTTGTGCTTGTTTCCGCAGGCGCAATCACAAGATCTAACACAAATACTATGTCTCCCTCGGAAATTTGTCCTTTAAAACCTGAGACTATGAGAGCTGCTTACACCAACATTATTCTAAAACAAAGTACAGCAGAGGCAGAGTTTGAGAACTGTGGAAGCCACAAATCAGGTGAAAAGGCACAGTCCAGGTAGCTGCTGGCTGGAAGGCAGTTTGTGACATGGATAGAAATGAGAGTGTTATCTTATAAAAGCAGATTTTGATACTGAAGTTCTCACTATGATAATTGATATTTGAGATATATATATATCACTATATATTAATATGCAAACACTAGTTGATATAAACTAGAACTGTCAGTAAAACTTCAAATTTCTATTACAAGTTTTTTCTTACAGTTATCATTTTATAGCAATTATTGCAGCCTTTGTGATGAAAAAGGCCTTGCATTTTATGAAATACTTAATACAATTCTGATGTTAGTTAACTGAATCAGGTGAATTTTGCCGAGTGTCCAAATAGTAAATTCTGATCATACAAACATTGACTTATGTCCACAACCTTAAGTGCCTGTAGTCTGTTTACACTGGGGTAAAGTCAACCAAAGCTTTTTCCAGCAGCAAACAGCAACTTAGACACGGAACTGGTTTATGCCCTTCCATTTTGACCAGCCTGAGATTCTACATTTCTCCAATGTACCCCTCAGTTCCTAATTGCCCAGGCCAAACCAGTACTCGCTTCTCTAGAAGGAAAAGGGTGATTAACAAATTTGTTTAAATTTTGTTTCTAAAACCACTAGTAAAACCTAAACTTCAGCAGTTTTTAAGTAAACTATGTTCACCTTACAAACTTGGGACTCACAAATATATGCTTCACTGCTCCTACGAGCTTTTCACATGATTTTTATTTTTACTGAAAACAGCGATCAAATATTTGAGGCAAATCTTATAGGCTCAGATGTAACTTGATAATCTTCCTCATCCTTCTGTACACCAGTAAAACAAATTTCTGTATTGACCCATCAGCCTGAAAATAATGACATAATCTAAGATGGTGGAGTTGTTGTGCAAACTCTCCATACCCCAGATAGATGAAACTCTAGCCATAAGCTATGGAATAAAACCCAACAGACTTCGGCACTGTAATTGTCTTGATGTGAAAATGTAGGGTCTCAATGACTTCGAGACAATGGAGTTGGCAGAAGCCACCCAGTAACTCAGACCAAGTTAAGACTATTCCTTTTCATAGAATAAGAGGTTTTTGAATTATCTTTGGGTTTAATATTACCTATATTTAAAAAAAAAAAAAAATCCCTCACACAGCACATTTGATTTTTTCATCATAAAGAAAGATATGTTAGTTACAGTTGGGTCTTGCATGCTATTATGTGAAGCTAAATGTTGAAATTCCTCTTTACATGCCTCCCTGGCGCCTGAATCACTTCCAAATTTTTAGTTGATTAGAGCCCACTAAGTGTTCCTGCCAGCTTTACTGCATGTTCATCCCTCACACTCATTAGATTCAATGCAGTAGCAGAGATTTGTTTTCTACTTGATTTTGTTAAAGTGATGGCCTCCTCTGAAATTTTATCAGTTACAGTTTACTGTCTGTGAGAATGTCATTTTTATGGTCTTTAACTGGGCTCTGTTATATAAGCCAGTGTTGAGAGAGTTCTCTTTTCTAGTGACATGTTGAGAGTTGTGCAGCATAATAAATGAGATGCAGGATGATTCTAGTCTGTAATCCCTTCCCTTACATATGCCTTTTAGATGTCTAAATTCCAATTCTTAGCCTGTACACAGATTCACCTTTTTCTAGTAAGTTATTCAATAGAGCCACAGCCCTGATACCTATATCCCTGCCTTGTATTAAGGATGATAATCCACAAGAAATGTAACACCCACAGAACACTGCACTCCCTTATGGATGGATTGTAGCCACACACAGTTCATTATATCTGTAACTATTACAACTATATATATATGAAAGGTCTTTGCTTTTTTTTAGTAAGACTCCTTTAGGGGATCAAATACCCCTTCTGCAGGGCTTTGAAGTGGGTGAGGTGAGTGTTGGCCCATATCCTCCATGCCTGCTTCACTGTGCAGGTGCCACAGCCTGGATGAGGAACTAGGCTGCACCTTTCCTCCAAGGTCACTGAGGTTGCTGTTCTGGAGGGCACAGCCTTAGCAGATACCATCTGATTCATCCTAAACTGCTCCGCAGGGGCTTTGAGCATTAGCATCTTTTCCACACCCCTTGCAAAGTTTCTGTTGGCTTTACTAAGGGTGCATTTCCCACACTAGCCAGTATGTGCATGCTTATGGCATTCTGAATTGGAAGTGAGAGTTGGTCACTTGTTAAAGGAGAAAAGCTGACAATTAAACAACAGTGTTCCTATTCTAATAACCATTTTAATGCAGAAGGGAGAGCAGTTCAAAGAGATAACAAACATGCATATACAGCTAGCACCGTATCAGATAAATTCATGTGTTGCTTTTTAATAAGCAAATTTACCATAGAGTAACAGTCATGAAAAATGTAAATACAGTAAGAAAAATCGCAGAACCATAGACTGGTTTGGGTTGGAAATAGCCTTCAAGGTCATCTAGCTATAACCCCCTGCCACAGGCAAGGGCACCTTGCATTAGACCAGGTTGCTCAAAGCCCTTTCAACCTGGCCTCGAACACTTGAACACAAAGAAGAGGAAAGGGAGACAAAGCCAGAGTAAATGAAATAACATGTTTAGAGCTTACAGGAAAAACCAACAGCTAACATTCGCCAAGACAAAAAATCAAGCACATAAGATAAATTGATCTATAATAGCATACCCTTAATACTAAAGTACATGCTTAACTACACTTAGATACACTGGTAAATTGGCTGAAAATGTTTTGCATTTTATAGGCTTACACCTTTAATACAGAGTGATGAACACAAATAAATATACTCCTATTTCAGGGTCTTGTCAGCCTGAGTGGCAGTTATACCAGTGTTTTAATCTCCTGTTTCTCCCACAGCCTCTCCATGTCTATTGGCATCCAGGAGCATCAGCTCACTTCAACTTCTGGCTTGCAAAATCTCTACTTTTCATTCAAGCATCTCCGAGCACTCCCTTCTTAAACTAATGTGCAACAATAAACACTTCACCAATCTGAAACTGAGTCACCGTGTCTCTCAATGCCAAAACCAAATCATTGCCTGAACATATTGCTGCAAGCCTTGTTCTCTTCAACTTCCCCATCTCTGCACAGTTTATTATCCTTTCATTGTGTCATATATAAAATTAGAAGCTCTTTAAGGTATGGGTAATTTATTTCCTCCATTCCATAACGGGCCTAAAACAGTTCTGAGAAGTATAAAAAATTGAATTAACACAACAAATGCTATAAAGTAGTGAACAATATACAAACCTGGTAACTCTTTTCCTAATTCACTTCTGTGATAATCCTTTCCACTAAATCCCGTGAAGCTTTTAAAGTAAAAAAATCCCACTGTCTGTGTATAAATTAAAGTTTTTGAGTTTAGTTTGTTCATGTTATTGCTACCACCCCACGCTCCCCAGAGCTAGTTTCTTCCATTTGTTTGTCTTACACACATAGAAGATACTGCTTTATTTTTTATTATCAGGATAAGAAACTGTTGGTACTAAAATACGCTTAATATACGTGATTCCTACTTCAGCACTCCACCAAGCAGAACAGAGGTTCAATGATCATAGAATCACACACTTGTGAAGAATACACTATGCACACAAATCAAATAAATACCAACTTTCAGACCATTTTTTGAGCCTGAGTAAGATTTCAAATACTCCAGCCTTCCTTACCACTGCTTTAAAATTAATACATAAAGTCATAATAAATGAAAATGTAATTTATGGGAGCAACTTTAGAATGGAATAATTTAGCTAAAAATCAAGGCAACCACTTCATCCTGAAACATTCTGCTGTGTTAGGGACATATTTTCAAACTACATCACCCATAGTATATTAATTACTGTAATCTAGTTAAGAGTAGGAGTTACTGGAATGCTATTAGTACATCAAAGGTAACGCAATAAAGTCAGGTGAGCTGGGACTAATCAGCATAACTCACATTCTAGGATACCACAAGAACACATTTATTTTGAATACTTCGATATCTTCACACAGATTTTCTCATGCAACACTGTTTTTGCATCTGAGCCCAAACATTTCACACCAATCAGTTAAGGAATCTTTTCAGTTTCTGAAAGATTATTGTTTTGTTGAATTAATATTTCTTTTCGTTGCTGCAACTGGAATTTACCTACAGCCTATAAAAAAAAAGTCCTTAGGATGTGACCACATAGTTTCTGAATAAGGGAGTAGAAACCCCAGAAAATAATGGTTTATATTGGAAACACTGACTCAACCTTTAACTATAGAGGCGTGAACTGTTACCTCTGTAATTACCGGTCAACCTCAATCTTTCCTAATTAAAGTTTTCCTCTGGTGGCATGTACTTATGGCTAACCCTTACTGTTTATTCTACAATATATGATTACAATGAACCCAGTGTGAGTTAAATGATGTAGTTGTGTCTAGCTACATACAGCAAATTGACAGAACTTGGTAAATAATCAAACCAACCTCTCCCCAAAACCTATGATGCATAGCAGCTTCATACTTCCTCATTGCCAACACCACAGCATAACATAAGAATGCACTGAACATTCATCAAAGTATGAATTCATCAAAGTAACAAAGGAAAACTGTAGCTTACCTGAACAAAGGTCTCCTGTATTCCAGGCCAATTCCAAAATACTTTTCTTTCTCCTACAAGAAATTTCAGAATTATATGTCAAAATCAGTTAAAAAGATAGTATAAACAAAAATATATATATTTCCCATTTAATGATGAAATTCTTTACTTCTGAGAATTGTTTAAATAAAATTCCTCAAATTAACATTGCAATAAAGCCTGATATTTTCAGGTAGTTAGAAGTAGCAACATCTATTACGATTACTTCTAAATTTCCATCATTAATTACTGGTTCTTTTTTTCAGTTATTTATAACTATGCCAAATATCTATCACCTTGGCTGAAATTTCCCTGCCTCAGGATGAACTTTTCAACTAGACTGGTTCAGTTATTTCTGAGAACAAAGGCTTACACAGTGTAATTTGCCCTTGGATGTGCACATGCAGGAAGAGACAATCATTACTTGTATGATAACATACAATTTACCATTAAGGATCCTTGACTCATTCAGGGTATAAGGCTAGCCAGTATTTCTTGGGTGAGAAGCTATTTCTTTCTATCCTCTTTCTTATCCAGGACATCTCCAGACATTATTTACTGAACACTGGAACTGGAAGAGAATATTTGAATCTAACAGAACTCCTCTTAGAAATTTTATACAGTGCCTTGTTGTAACAGCTGAGTACTTTTCCAGCATTAATCTTCTGAACTTCTGCAGTGAAAGAGAGCACTATTACTCTCATTTTACACATGCACAAAGATTGAGATATACATGTATATAATCCAGTAATTGTATTCCCAAATGAAGATGTCTGCAGTACACTGCTTCAAAGCAATATATACTACTGCATGTTTGGAATTCAGCTCCCACTGGCTTTTCTTGCTGCTTGCTTTTCATTACCATTTGCGTCCACTTATCTTGCTGGCACTTGGATGCAGAATAAAATACATGCAGAAGCCACATTTGTAATGCATAAGTGAAAATTAGGACAAACCAGCTAACTCTCTGAACCCAGACTTACATCATGAAGCTCATGGAATAACTTTCTACAGAACAATTACCACCATGAAATACATGCAAGGTATGTATATTTCCATTGCATTGGAGCTATGAATATAAGTATCGGTCATAGAAATGCTCATTACACAAAAATGTGTTCACTGTTGTATCTTTAGGTAAAGGTTTATTGATTCCGGTTTAAGGAAGTTTTACTGCCCATCCAGCTGCTTAACAAGGTCAGCAATTATTTTAACTGCTATGATCAGGGTGCATCAAGCACAACATAACTAGCTGGTTGAGGGCCCACTCTACACTGCACTGGTGCAACCCCACCTCAACCATGTTCAGCTTTGGGCACCTCAGTATAAGAAAGATATCGAACTATTAGAGCAGGTCCACAGGAGGGTGGCCAAGATGGTGAAGGGTCTCAAGGGCAAGAAGCAGGTGAGTTAACTGGGTTTGTTCAGTTTAGAGAAGGCTGAGGGGTAACTCTGATGGAGTCTATAACTTGCTCATGGGGGTTGCAGAGAGGGAGGTGTATGGTCTCTGTCTAGTGACCAGGGACGGGACATGAGCAAATGGAATGAAGCTGCATCAAGAGAAGTTCTAACTGGACATTAGGAAAAGGTTTTTCACCGAGAGGGTGGTTGGTCCCTGGAATGGGCTCCCCAGAGAAGGGTAATGGAACCAAGACTATCAGAGTTCAAGAAGCCCTTAGTCATATTGGTTTAGTTTTAGGTAGTCCTGTGAGGAGCAGGGAATTGGAGTTGATGATCCTTACAAGTTCCTTTCAACTTGAGATATTTGATGTTTCATAGACAAAATTCTACATAGGGAGAGGAAGTGGCACAATTTGCACATTTTATGTTCTTTTTTTTTCTTGCAGTGTGGCATAGAATACTTTGTATTGCTTTGCTTGAGGGAATGACACAGATCTCATATCAATTACTCACCCATCTTCCTCTCTCCCCTCAGGAAGAAGAATATTATTTACTGAACATTCACATGTAAAATTGCATGTCACTAGAAAACCAGAGATCATGCCTAATAGAAAACTGAAAGGCAAGCTGCTGAGAGAAATTCTTTCTAAGAGGAGAGGAAAACTGTTGGCAGTTTGCTTTGAGGGGTTAAAATGAGGTAATACACTTTTAAAACTGATATATCTAAGCTTTGTTGCAACAAGTTACTTGAGCCTCAAGATGGGACTAGGGGAAAAAATGAACAAAGCCAGACAGAGCATAAGTGTGAAAACTGAATCTTTAATTTTGTTAAACTTCCCCCTCTGAGAGTTTATACTGCTTTTCTGCCTGATAAAATATACCATGCTCTGTATTGGAGTGGAACAATACTGTCACCTGGTGGTTAAATTTACTAGTAGTATTCAATCAAATTCAGGCAGAAAAATACCTCTGTTAAGCACTTTGCAGAATCTATGATCCAAACAGCTGAACAAGTTGTTGAGATTCATGAAAAAATTTAACACCACTGTGATTAATTCTAGTGACAGGCACTAGTGTCACGACAGTGGGTCAGGAAACCAGTAACTAAATACTTTGTTACAGAAAGAGCAAGAAGTTGGTCCTACATGGCAGATTCAGTCTGCTTCCTCAGACTTCTACCAACTCTCAAAGACACATTCACATGTTGCAGAGAGGTAGCCTTGAGCTCTTTGAGGCAATGTTTTACCATTTTAGTGCTGTCCTGCTGTCCCGTAACACAGCTTCAGAACAGACTAGGAGCTTGTTACAATTAATCTTGGATCTGCAGCCAGAAAAGAACTTACGTATTTAGAGTGAATCCAATGAACTGTGCAGAAACGCCTACAGGTTAGCCATAAACTGTAGCCAAGAGGAATTTTAAGTTATATGTTACTCATTCATGTATGTTCTCACAACACGTGCAATTGACTGACAACAAGTTCTCTTAATGGAAATATGTCCTCTGCAGGCTGTGATTTTTTTCCCAAGTTCAAGGCCAACCAAATAGCTTTATTCTATTAGAGCTCCTCAGAGCATCACAACACAGGTGGTAAAGCTTTTATTAATGAAAAATAAAAACCAAACCCAACGGTCATTTCCTACATCCCCATCACTTTGATTCCTTTTCCTTACCACCTATGGGACTACAATGTGGGTTCTGCCTCTGGCTCCCCATTTGTCCCTCTGTTCTTTTTGTGCCTTGTTTTCTCTTTGATCTTAGCCATGCAGGAGAAGAGAAAACAGCAGAAAAGAACATTCAGCATCTCAGCAGCTTTCAGACACTGAAATGAGACAAGGTTTGGAGACACAAGGGTCAGGAAGCAACATGGATGCTTTTTTAGAACAGAAGTTTAAACACCATTTTGAAGGTAGACTATGAAAAGTACTTACACCACTTGTAAAAACAGACAAGCAAAAAACAGATCAAGGAAATACCTTTTAAAGAACAGTGTGAAAGTTAAAGTAAGCATAAGGCCTGTTTTACTTTATTTGGTTGTTCAGCTACCCTAACAGGGAATACTCTCAGCTTAGAGGGATTTGCCTGTGGAACAGAACAAGAGACCACAAAAGAAAATCCCTCTACTTGTTTTGGCTTAGCTGAAGTCAGGACTTCGAGATCCACAACCCAGAACAGATCATTGAGCTCTCTTCTTCCTATTGTGTGGAAGCATCAGGGCTTCATCTAGTGTTCACAAAGAAAATTACAGTTAAGAAGAATAAAACCTAAGCCAAACCATGATATATAGCAATATTAGCCCAGACAATTTCCTTCAAACTGTTATCAGGAACAATGTTCCATATTTTGTGTGAAGTTCAGAATGGCGGTTACATACATGATTCACAGTAATATCCATCCTCCAAAATATACTAACAGTGCCTTAGTCTACAGATTATACTCATCTGGTCCGAACTGTCCTAAGTGTTGTTAAAGTTTCCTTGATTTTTTTATTATTTTAAATTCAGTGTTTATAATGTATAAGACTATTAAAAACCTTAGGGCAGTTTCATTTGGTTATAATTCTCTAGTTCAACACAGCTATGGCTACCAATTCAAGTGACTTGTCACTTGGCCAATGATCTCCAGATAAATTATATCCCCTACATAAAGACAAGCAGAAAAATTGTGTGTAGTCTGATTGTTTCAAAAGAGCTGAGACAGTTTAAGAATAGGGTCCTAATCTGTTCCTGATTATTATAAAAACATCAAACTCAAGGTCAATGAAGAAACCAAGGAGAACTTTATGAATGGGGTTATGCTACTCCTAACAAACCTAAAAAAATTTATTCAGTGCTATTTAGAAGGGCAAAATCTAAACTGTGGCAAAGAAACTTGTTTAGGAATGGCTAACAATGTACAGCAAACAGTGTAAGATTCTTGTATCTTCCTACAAGATGCTGATTGTAGAAAGCTCTGAAGATGCATAGGTGGCTAAACTCGCATTGATGTCATGATATGGATCAGATGCCTCAATGTCTAAAATGAGTACAGATTGAAAGTGTGAAGCCATGTTTAAGGATAGGGATGTTAAAGGAATTACATTTTCAACATGCTCTATCCTATTAGTACTCAGAATATTTTGATTTTCTACCCTTGTTTTACTACCAGCGATTTTTTCTTCAGAATTTGTCAGACAAACCTTAAAACCTTAAAAACATTAGCAGTTCAACTTAGTAATCAGAATTTGTTTCAACCCACTGTCTACAAACCTACAGCAAAGCAATATAAAAATAAACTCTTGGATGACGTAGAATTAACAGATTTTTTCCTCTCTTGCCACATGCTCCCTACCATATGCCAAACAAGGTGCAATGGCACTGAAAAAATAACAAATGTGAAAGATTCTGGGACTCAATAAAGAACTTTTAGTTTTCATGGAAATTTTGGCCTGCGTCGCCTGTTATTTGAAACAGGACATTCATCTTTGGTCATACTTCTACAACATTCTGTGCATGTCATAATAGCAGTTGGATATCTCTGTCATCTAGATAGGTATTTCAAATAGAACTACATACTACTTTTTTCTAAGGTCAATAGGATATTTCTGATATAAATATTTATTTGCTCTGATAATTCCATTGATACAAAAAGTACAGCCATAGCTTGAGGGTAAATTTGTTAAATTATCTATTTATTCTCCAACTTCAAAAGAGTTTATTTAATGTAAACAATTGTCTTTAACTATGCAAATATTAAGTTATCAGCTTTTCTTTGAAGTCTTAACATCACCATAGCCAAAGACTGCAGACTAGTTACAAATGGATGTAACAGTATTAATCTCGCAAGCTGAACCCTCTCACCAGCTTGCTATCCATCAGCACAATGGCTGCTGCCTCTTACACTATAAAGAGGTCTGAAACCAAGTGAAAAGGCATTGAGTTGCTGCTGCTTGATAACCTTAACATAGAAAGCAAGATTAGAAATTGTTTTTTCAACAGGTTCTAAGTTTCTTTAAGATGTATCTTGTAATACGCTGTGGATGGTTTGTCCTACTGGTGGTAGACAATCCTGCATCAGTTAAACATTTCAGCCTTTATTAGCAAAACTCCTAAGTATTTTGCTTTTTAAGCAAAGACATCTGGGCAGTTTAGTATATCTGTTAACTCAGATTTCTTCCAGTCCTTTCACAACCTGTACTGGCAGGGCTTACCAAAGTTCAAACTCAAACTATACACTTTCTTTTCCTTTGACAATGCTGAAGAGATTATCTGTTATTTTCTCACACAAGTAGTCTGAAAAATACTTCCAGTAATTACATATGGTGCAACCTCAGCTTTAGTTAGATCAGGTACAAAATGAATATAAGTAGCAAAATACAATTACTTAGTGGAAATCCCCTTCAGGTAATCATTGAATCATTAGCATTGGAAGGGACTCTAAAGACATGCAGTTCCAACCCCCTGGCACAGGCAGGGACACCTTCCACTAAACCAGGTTGCTCCAAGCCCTGTCCAACCTGGCCTTGAACACTGCCAGGGATGGGGCAGCCACAGCTTCTCTGGGCAACCTGTGCCCATACCACGACCCTCACAGTAAAGAATCTCTTCCTTATACCTAATTGATATCTCCCCCGTTTCAGTTTAAACCCATTCCCCCTTGTCCTATCACTACATGCCCTTGTAAAAAGTCTCTCTCCAGATTTCATGTAGGTCCCCTTTAGGTATTGGAAGAATACATGTATGGAAGTTTATGCATGTACTTCACATGAGGAAAACAGAGACTGCTGCAAGATTATTTTTTTCAAAATAAAAGGAACATAAAATCCTGAAATACACATTGGTATTTCAGAATGTCCAAATTAATTAAATTAAAAAATAATTATGTAATTAAAATAAATTACCCAGTAATTAGAAAAGCAAGATAGATACTTCTATTTCTCTATAAATAAGAATCCCCTATAAAAAAAATATGAGACAAGAGAAAATCTGCTCATCTCTTCTGTTGACAAAATTAGCTGCATTTGGAAAGATATCTTAAGAAATGGTTTGTTGGGGTATTTTTTTCTTTAGGAGTAGAGTTTTGTAGGTTTTAAAAAGTAACAAAACAAAATTAGAAAATATTTAACAATGGAGCTAGAATTTATGATTATGGTGAATATAATATGGAGACTATCCTCTCAAGTGAGTAGTTTAGTTTTGCTATTTATGAATTATTTGGTGTCTACAGAAAGTAGAAAGACATTCTCAGATGGTATAAATATGCAGCATTTTACTCAATTCAATGCTAATTTACATCAGTTAGGGATCTGACTCTCACAGTGACTAAATAGGTGTAGTTCTTTGAGGATGCTAACTGCAATCTTTTCATTTAAAAAGCAAAAATCACTGTTAAATCATTGCCATATATTCCTTTCCAATGGAAATGGAAAAGAACTAAATAACCTTTAAACATATCGCTACTTCAAACACTGCAGCTGAAATCTCTGTCCTGGTACAGGAAAAAAATGTCACAATATTTTATTGGAAAGCTCATAATAAAGCACCTAGAATTTTAAATGCTTATTTTTGATCAACAAAATGGTCAGCAAACACATTTTTGTGGGTTTGCCCAGGAACTGCTCAAGTCAGCTAATAATTCAACATAAAAGCTAAAACAGATATTCACAAACCTGGATAATTTGTATGGCTATAGTATGTTTTTCCTTTCCCCATTAATAATTCCTTTGAGTTGGTGAGACCACCCACAGTGAGATCATTCTGTTAAGTCACATATGGGGAGGGAAAGGCAGACAAATGAAAAGTAGAAAGATCTCTGGGAATATCTGGTTTTAAGGCTAGGATAAACGGAAGACACACCCAGTATAGAAGACAGCTTTTCCTAGTAGACTTTAGTCCTGGAGTAAAATTCACATTTATCTCAGCTGGACTTTTTTTGGGGTCTGCTTCTTAGACACACTGTGCAACCATAGTGGTATTTTTCTTTCCTAAACTTGATCTACAACAATGATTTAATATTTCTTAGAAAAAACACACAGCCAAGAATTCTTTCCCCCAGTCTCTTCCACATCAATCAAGTTTAACACCAGGCATTTCAAATCACCTTTGTGGTCTAATCTCAAGTCACAGATCCTTTAACTATCATACTTGAACTGTCAAGTAGACTCTTCTCACAAAACTTCCACAGTCATAAACTAATGAAGTTTAAACAGAGCTAGTCCAAAGCAAAAGATTTTAAAACTGATTGCCAGAGTAAACACACATTTGCATTGGGCAGCAGGTTAGCGAAATTCATTGATGTTACTAGAAGATCTAGGAACACCTTTCCTGACCTACGAAGTTTTGAGATTAAAAACTATCCCCTTACATTCTGGAGTGAGAAAACAGTGAAGAGAGATCCTCATTTTCCGGAGAAACTACTCTACTGTTTCTGAAAGCAGCCACCATAAATTTATGCATTACAACTATAAATTATGCTTGAAGATTTCACTCGCAGGAATCCAAATTTTATAATTCATAAAGACTTAAAAAGAATTGTGGCCACTTCTGAAATTGAGATTTCAACTCCTAAGTAACAGGACTACTCTGGAAAACATTTTAATGGCTAACGTACATTTGCACTTCTAAGCATTAACTACTTAAACCTGTTTGTGCAACTCATGCTTTTGTCTCCGAAGGGTATGTGAATCTAACTCAGCTTGTGAGTTTATTAACCACAGGTCTTCATGTTTTAAAATCTATAGGGCCAAGAATTTCACCAATTACTAAAGGGATACAGAGGCATAAACGATACAATGGTAAATTTTACATATTGAGTTTTTTTCTCTTGGGGGAAGAGTATTTTCCTACCCACAGGATTCTTGCCACATTTCCTTTTTATTTCTTAATTACATAACCAATATACAACATTTTTATCTCTGCATCTTACACGTCTTAAAGGTTTAACTAATACTTTGCGCTGTTTCTCCTATCACCTGTCATGAATTGTTGCAAGGATGATTTACCTCAAACAAAATCCTATAATTTGATGGTTAGGGTTGGAAAGGGCCTTAAGATCAATGACTTCACTTTGGTTTTCTATCAGAAAAGATATGTCTGAAACATATGTGCAACTTTAGTTAATAAAGTTTCCATGTCTGAGAATAATATTAATGAAAGTTTACTTGAATTTAGCATCTGTAGAAGCCTTATTCAGGAAGACCAACAGGTAAGACAACTTATTTTACTTCTGCGGTATCTGTTATTTGACCAGGCTTTACTCATCTTGCATAAAGGCACACTTGTTTGGGTTTTTTGACATTACTTATGGCATTGAAGGTACTACAAGTACTTCATTAAAACTACAGGTGCTGAGGAATACAGAATCTCTCCAGGAGTTACACTTTAGCTACTAAATCTTCTATACTAACTACTGCATTTTCTAAATAACATCCAAGACCATCTGCAGATTAGGATTAATTCAAAACTGACTGAAATCAACAAGATTCAGAATGAATCCTCAGAATGTTTATGAATGATACCAAATTTGAAGAGGTGCTTCGTACCCTGGAGTGCAAAGCTGCCATCCAGGAGACAGGCTTCTAGTAGTGAGCCAAAAGGAAATTACTGAAGTTGAACAGATAGATGCAAAGACTCAAAACATCCCGTGTAACAGTATCAGCAGATGACTGACTGGCTACAAAGCAACTTTGCAGAAAAGAACTTGATTGTCCTGATGGGCACTCCCAATGGACATACACAAGCAATGTGCCATTGTTGCAATGAAGATTATGCATATTAACAAGAGTGTAACCATTGGATGAAGGGAACTGATTAAGCCCCTTTATTCATCACCAAGTCTCATCTGAATGCAATGTATAGTTTGCAACCCTCAAGCACAAGAAAGTCCCTGAACAACTACAGCAAGTTCAACAAGACAGTCAGGACCTGTAGTACGTGACACAAGGAGAGACAGTGACTAAGCTCAAAGATACGGAATGTTGACCCTTGCATATTTTCGAAACTCAACCAGACAAGACTCTGAGCAAGATGAAACAGTTTACATGGGCCTTTCTTTGAGCAGGAGGTTGGACTAGGTGGCCTCCAGCAGTCTCTTCCAACCAAAAGCAAAATATGAAGATCTTGATAAGTTTCAACCTGCAAGCAGCCATATTTTACCTGGATCAGAGCTTTTATGACTTACTGTGTGCTAAATCATTATCATATTGACTTTCCCCATTTTAGCATGCATTTAATATTGATGAAGCAATCTTATGCTTCAAACAGAAGGATCAGATCATGAACTGCTTTAACCTTAATACCTACAATGTTTCATGTTGTGACTTGCAGGGCTATAAGCAACCTTTTTCTTTTTATAACTTATTTCAACATATTTTCAACCATAAATATGTAGAGGAAGACTATATTATGAGTCATTCACTAGATGAATCATTTCTCTTCATAGTTTGTTTCTATTCTTACAATAAATGCTATTTATGATCAAGTTGCTACTACAGTCAAAATACATGTCATACCCTTCACTGGTGTGCTTACTGGAAAAGAAGAACATCTCTAAATGACAAGCAATATCATGCAATGTCTCCCCACATGCCCCAGTCTTGCAAAGGGCACTGCACAGAGCCTTCCAAGATACTTAGAATCATAGAATCCTAAAATAGTTAGGGTTGGAAAGGACCTTAAGATCATGCAGTTCCAACCCCCCTGCCATGGGCAGGGACACCTCACACTAAACCATCTCACCCAAGGCTCTGTCCAACCTGGCCTTGAAAACATCCAGGGATGGAGCATTCACAACTTCCTTGGGCAACCCATTCCAGTGCCTCACCACCCTTACAGTAAAGAACTTTTTCCTTAAATCCAATCTAAACTTCCCCTGTTTAAGTTTTAACCCATTACCTCACTATAGTCCCTAACGAAGAGTCCCTCCCCAGCATCCTTACAAGCCCCCTGCAGATACTGGAAGGCTGCTATGTAGTTCTCCACGCAGCCTTCTCTTCTCCAGGCTGAACAGCCCCAACTTCCTCAGCCTGTCTTCATACGGGAGGTGCTCCAGTCCCCTGATCATCCTCGTGGCTCTTCTCTGGACTTGTTCCAACAGTTCCATGTCCTTTTTATGTTGAGGACACCAGAACTGCACACAATACTCCAAGTGAGGTCTCATGAGAGCAGAGTAGAGGGGCAGGACATTCAACTTGCTGGTCACACTTTTTTCGATGCAGCCCAGGACACGGCTGGCTTTCTGGGCCGCGAGTGCACACTGCCAGCTCATGTTAAGTTTCTCGTCGACCAACACCCCAAAGCCCTTCTCCACAGGGCTGCTCTGAATCTCTTCTCTGCCCAACCTGTAGCTGTGCCTGGGATTGCTCCAACCCAGATGTAGGACCTTGCACTTAGCATGTTTTAAGCATTTAAGCACACCAAGTCCTGTTCCAGAACTGGGACATTAATTTGTCACACCTTGATTCTGTTCCTAACTTCAAACATAGCAGAGCTGCAATGCCACAACCAAAATCCTGGTAAAGCACATAACTGCTTCATACTGTTTTAAGTCTTTGGCAGAGACATTACACTGAAAAGTAATACACTCTATACCACACACAGCTCTTTTACCCAAATTTATAAGAACTTTGATTCCCTGAATTTGTTACACTCGCAAGTGGATCAGGAATGTTTTTCTGAAGCTAGTCTTATCAGTCCCATCTTGGGGCACTTTGTTTACACCATGGAGCAGTCTGACAGCTTTACAGGTGTGTCAATCTCACAGACCACTCTTTCTTTCCAACCCCCATCATAACAGCAGACAGCAGTTGCCTCACCCCAGTGAGGAGATATATTTTTTGTTTTCCTCAGAACCGTGTCAGCACAAGAATGAACAGGGCAAGGGAATATTTTCATCACATCATCACATTTGTATTTTTTAACTAAAAATACCCCAAACCCCTTTGATTTAAAACCATACATTTCTACCACAGCACTGCATTTTTTCACACTGTATTAGTAGTTTATATGCCAGGTGACCCCCCCTTTGTGCTACAGACACAAGCTGGAACACACTGTCTCTCATGAGGCACCAGACGTTCTTCTTTCACTGCTGGGAAAGATGATGCACTGTGGGTTGCTTTACTCTTTTTTTGTGCACAAAACAACATGGAACAGCCAGGTTTTCATAATTATAGCCCGCAGTGAAAGTGATCAAATAGCCCTAACAGAAGATCTCCAACAGAAGCAGCAGAGGCAGACAGCTCCTGAAAGAGACCCCAGAGAAAGACAATTCTGGATAGAGAAAACAAATTTTCCTAATGGAAAACCATCGAATAATTTTTTCCATTAGTCCTAAAGTCAACTAAATATATACTCAAAATTACACGTCCGTGTTTAAATAGTGCATATTCTGTACCATTAGAGACTAAAAAATATTCACATATATTTCCGTATTTAAAACTGATAAAACGCCAGAAGCAAAAAAAAACAACTGGAAAAATTGCATAAGGTCTGAAACTGCATTAAATCAACGCCATTAACTTGCTTTATTTAGAAAAAGCATGTGTGACAAAGTACACAACCTCACAGCACTCCATAGAAGATAACAGTAACAATCTTCTAGAAGCCTCCAGGCACAAGCTTTATTTTCAAAAATAATTCCTCCTCCCTGTCAAAAGTCTGGCTCACACTGACTGCACACTCCTACAATGAGATCAAGATTAACCATCATGAGCCAGCACTTTCAGTGCTGTGAGTCACTGATCACATTACAGACAAGGACAACTGTAACCACAGTACTGAAACCAGTATATCAAATCTGGTGCACAGGTCACACTCCTAAAGAAATGTATACCAAATATTACTGCATGTAGACAAAGCTTCAAGGTATGAAGAAGAGATTAGAATATGAGAAAATCATTAAAAGCAAAAAAAACCCAAAACAAAAAAACCAGAACAACCCTAAACCAAAACTTAGTGTGATTTCTCACTGGTGAAAACATTAAATACAAATTCAGTAAGAACAGCACTCCCACCAGCATTCCTGCAACAGCCAGGCAATACAGCTAGACAGAACTGTTGTAAATATAAGGCTATCTGAGCCAATTTCAGAAATAGGCTTAGCTGATATAGCGGTGCTATGTTACTGTGTTTCTTAAGTGAAAGCCATTAAGAAACACAGCATAGATAGGCTAGTCTTTTCCAGTACGTTAGTGGATCTGTTTAAAGCTACCAGAAGCACCTACACTCTGCAATGTTAATTTCTGCCACATGTAAAGAGTGCTTTTCAACAGTAGTGTGCCCATGATGAAAATCAGACTGCTCGTGTTTTGTGGTATATGTCTCTTCACAACAAGATCTACTGCTAGAGCACATACTGGCAAACAGTTTATTTTAATGAGGCAAGAAATCTGGCAGAAAAATGTACAAACCTTCTCACTGCATTCCTGCTCTGTAAAAAATGCCTCAACAGTTTTGCTTAGATGCTGGGTGTTTCTCGGTTACTTCTTTCACAAACACTTATTTGTTCCCTGTCTGGCTCAGGGTCTTGGTAACCCTGAGTTTTCAGGGTGAAACTAAGATTTTCACCATTTAGTCTTGGTGACAAAGCCTTATGATGAATTCTGTTATGTTTCTATTTCGTTACTTTTCAGCAACGTCCCAGCACTTACATAGTGAAGACACACTGATGCAATTAGATTCACATTATGTTAGGAGATAACATGAAATGACACGAGGCTATATTAGGTTGAGTAATACTGGGATGGTGGATTAGATTAAAATATGACTAATAAAAAAATAAAATCCAAACACAACAAAACATTCTCATTGCTTTTACTAGTATTCCTTCTTGGAATTCAAAGATGCTTACAAATCTGGATGGTCACAGCTTGAATCTAAATTTTAAAATCCTACTATTGTTCAAGACATTTAGAACACCTTAATTATCAGCTACCATTTATGCACACTCTACAAAGTAGCAAGGTTTAAGACAGACAGCATCAGAGATGGAGGATCATTCACAAGTATTCACCTCCAAAAAGCATCTGTGATAGCTGAAATGAGCAAACTGCTTTATGATCTCTGATACAAACCAGAAGAATTTTCTATTCCTGCTGTACCCAGTTTATGACAGGAGCTTCAAAAACACTGACAAACCATTTGTGGATCTTTAATCCCTCTATGGATTTACCACTTGATCTAGCAGGTGGTGTCTGAGAAAAACCTTTACTAAGTTGCAGTGACCTCCAGAGCCACCAAGCAGCCTACAGACAAGACAAAAATAGTACTTGCTGTGGTCTTTGAAAGTTGATAATCAAATATTACACTACAGTAGGCAGATATGAAATGGGTCATTATCATAACTAGAGGAAAAGAGAAAAGCAATGTGTTAAATATACATTTTGATTAGTGAATAAACACTTTTGAGTCTGCAGCTCCCTATGAAACCTTGTATTTTGTTATTTTTTAAATAGAAGTTACAAGTATTTTGTGCTGGATGCCAGAGGTTTAATAAAACTACTGTCATACAAAATGATGTCTGTTTCCAAAGACTTCTAAGGAAAAAATAATCCTCATCCAAGTCCAATAAACTGTGTGCACACAAAATACTCTACCATACGTTTACTGCAGTGGCTTTCAAAATATTTCAAATTAAGCCTTGAGTTAAATTCATATGCTGTCAATACAGCTTACTCAGAATGAACATATGTAAGTCCACTATTTTTATCTTGTTTACTGCATTTGTAATACATTTATACACCCCTATATGTGTGATGATTACAAGGACAACATATGGGACTTAAAATCGTCACTTCACAGGACAATGGATGCAACAAGTAAAATTATATCATCAGTATCTATGATCTTCTGCTTACATTTAACTTTTCTGTAAATATTGGTGGTCATTATCTAAATGTTCTTACAATATGTTCTAACAATAATTCTACCATCTGCTTTCTTTACATTTTGTATTAACAAAGTCATAGATATTCTAGTACCTAAAATAGGTTAGCAATACATTTTATAAAATGGGTTTCAGACATATAAAATGCATGTATCAATATAATGGCTGTGCTGTAATCTTGCAAAGTTACTATTAAGGGGTATTTTCAAATACTTCTACAACTTTCATTAGAGTATGCTCATGTTAACTCCTAGCATAGCTTGGCATGAAAGCCCTTAAGGATTAGAAAATGCTAAATTGTAAATAACTATAAAGTTCAAGGTGATTACAATACCAACATAGAAATATGAGGAAGTGCAAATATTACTGATTTACATTAAGTTGCACTTGTAATAGTTGAAAATACTGGTTTCTGTGATCTGGGATTAAATTAGTAAAGTAGAAATTATTTTCAGCATTGTGACGCCTAACTTGTAATTGATCTGTTATAATGGAAAATAAAATTCCAAGTCAGATGTCCAGATTCTCTACAAAACATGTAAGAACATGTGAGAATGGGATTCACAAAGCCCAGTACACAAAGTGCAAAGTCACCTGAACTAACCCACAACCTCAATCACTTCAGATTCATATGTCCAGAACACACAATCTCAAACATCTACTTGAGATGTGTTAAAACTATACCTAGCCTAGCTGAAGAAACCAAACAGCCTGAAAAGAGCAACTCGGGTGCCTGCTGTTTTACACCTAGTGTCCCAGTGCTTAACATACCTGAATGAAACACAATACATATTATCTAAAATCCTTCTGTCATCTTGACTCTTCACTGGTCACAAATATGTGACAGCTACAGGACTTCCATAAACTCTTGTTACTGAAGCAATTCAATTTTATATCAAATAATCATGTACTTCTTAATCTATAAAGCAAATTAAAATGAATGTATAACACAGCTGCTAGGCTATTCCCATGACAGTCTCATGATTCTGACTTTCTTACAGAAAGAATAGTACAGGGATGTCAAACCAAGAATGTTGAAGATTTTTTATGTACAGCAATTTAGTACCATCACTGACTAATTTGGTGGTTTTCAGTTCGCTCACAAATGGAACACGGGTACTTAAGTGACTCAACTAGTTACAAATTAGGCATTTCCATTGCTAAATTGCAGCTGAGCAGGTGAGGAATCATACTTCAAAGGAACCTAGCCCCTTTGAAGACTGAGGCCCTTGAGTTTGTTTGATGTATATTCATCTTACTACCTTTCTAAAGCTCACTAATTCAAACATCATTTAAACTTACTAAATCTCCACAAATAAAACATCAAGACAGGCTGCTAATTATTAATTACTTATTGTTAGAAAAATCATTTGCATGATTTTATGCCAACTAGCACTCTCTCAAACAAATCCAATCTACAGAAGTATTCCCAATGGATAGTTTGTATACAGACAGCCTGTTTTGGAAGCTAAGATTCTTGTAATACGGGCATGAGCCTTAACCTCAGAAAACAGTCCACAGATCTTTAATTTGCTAGTATAAATGTAGCCAACAAATGCAAATGAGTTACATGGATTAACTGCAGATTGAGTTACAGGATTAGTTTCATGGCATTGTGGCCATGCCTTCAATATATGCAGAACACAATGCTGCAGTGAACCTTTGTTGTATAGCAGCTGTTTTAACTTCTGGCAATCCTCCCAGATCTTTGGTCCACGTTCCCTTCCCCTCTTTGCAACATGCCTTTTGCTCTTAATTCTTCTTGCAGTACATACTATCTGCAAAGATTTAGCCTACAAGGAGTGGCTAGAAATTGAATTTTCTACACCAGAATTAGGTTTACAAGGATTTTTGTATCTCAGTGGCACAGGTGGAATTGGTAAAAAGTAACATGAGTAAGCTGATTAACTAGTCTAAAGTGCCCAGAGAAATCATTAACCACAATAAGGCACAAAAATATGATCTTCCCAACATGAAGCAGCTGGGAGCTTATGTGTACTCCCATTTCTAAAAATTACTGTTTTATATAACACTAATTCTTGGCCCCTTCAAAGTGTACAATGGTCTTGTGACCCCAGTTTTATCATGGTTAGTTATAAAAAATGTGATTAATTTTCCAGTTTTGTTGAGGTTACTAAACATTCCTGGTAGGCCAGTGTGACACTGTACATAAAAACCGATTCATATAACACAAAACCACCCTACTTTGGAAGATCCTTTGTTTTATTTTTTCCTGCCAGTTTCAGTATTTGATTCATAATGTTGCACTAGAATGCAGTGATTTGCTTTCTATCATAATCCTTAACATCTAGACATCTGTTCGCCATAGGCATTGCAGTAGTACTGCAAAGAGTTGTACATCTGTTCTCTGAGGAGAGCAATGGTCAAGGTCTGCATCTGTATTTATAAACAGAATTCTAGACAGAAGTCTTGTACCCGAATCTGTGCTAAAATCTACTTTAAGTGATGCTCACACATATAAACATTAATATGAGAAAGGTATTTCCTCTAAGAAATTGTTATTTTTAGAGTTAACTCCATGACCATCTCTGTTGAGGCGTATGTATATTAAGAAGATTTTCTCTACAGCTTGTAGATCTTTATTGCAAAATTGATTTTTTTCAGATTTTTAATATTATAATATTCTAGAATTATATAAAGACTATTTACGTCACATTTTCTTCATGAGAGGTAACTTGGCACCGATAAAAACTAGCACTAAAACTATGTAATTAGTAACCATGTACAATAATTATGCATTTAAATCAGCAGGTATAAGTTACAGTTCTACTTTTATCTAGTGATTCAACTAGCTGCCTAATATTAGGTATCTAACCAAACACAGTGGGAAAAGGAATGCTTACAAACTGGAAATTCTGTCAGGTTCTGATAGGAATTCCATCAGTTATAATGCCTGAGTAAAACACTGGGGGGCAAATTGCCATTTTCATATTGTACGCCTGTGAGGTAACTAAATTCACCTACCACGTATGCTGGTGTGAGTACAAGCAATCCACAGACCAAAGCTGTGGCTCTGAGGAACTGTTCAGATAGAACATAGGTGTTAGGCTACAAGCAGGGCCAATCTGCTGGTGCTGCACATAGTGTACAGAAGCCAACTCAGAAAAAAAGCCTTGTGGATCTCAAGAGTTGGAGTACTCCATACTACACAGATTATGAACGTTCACGGCAAAGGGCTACATGTTGGCATTTATTAAATCAAATGAGCCAGTTTTCTTCTACTATGAACCTTGCACAAGGTCAGAAGGGTTGACTTCTAAGCCATATGATTTGCAATGTGGTCAGTACACCCAAGACTTTTGTGAACCTGGAGCTGCTGTCCTGACTTACCCTAAAGACTGATGGTGGAAGGTAGAGCAAAGTGAAACTCTGAATTTCTCCTCTAAAATTTTTTCTTTTAGTCAAAATCAAAAGTAAAAAGATCTCACAAATCATAAACCATTACTTCAGGAAGGTAAAAGTAACATTACTACAAGACAGGATTTCAAGTTCATTCTAATGTTATCAAAAGCATTTCTGTAACATTTACTGTGAAAAATGTGTCAGACATTTTCTGATTAAAAACTGCTAAGAAATGTTTCACCAGCCCTACCAGAAATTAAACACACAGCTTAGCTCGTTTACTTTTAATCTCCAGTGAAGGCTCCTGGAATTTAACATTCATGGAAGCTTCACAAACGTTTAGATTAGGCCTACAAACAGAACAAAAGCTAAGGTACACGACACTTAACAGTTGTCATTTTAACACGTCTTTATCATTCTTAATTATTATACCATCAGGTACCTGTTTTTGTTGTACCCGAAGCCGCTGCTCAGGTGCCGTCCTCAGGGTCCGTGAGCCCTATCCCCCTAAGGCGAGGCAGGTCGAATCCTGTCTGCCCCAGTCCGGTCCCAGCTGGCTCCAGCCGGTTCTAACGGCTCCAACGGCTCCGCAGCGGGGCACCGCCTAGCCCCTCAGCCAAGGGCGCCGCGCGCGAGGCGTTCGCCCGCGGCTGAAGACGGGTAGGCGCTGAGGGGACAAGGGTGAGGAACGGCCCGGCCAGCCCTGAGGGCAGAGCGGCAGGACGGGCTCTGCGGAGATTCCCTGCCGGAGGGAACGGGTGGAGAGCTCCCGAGGGAGCTGCGGCCTGCGCGGAGCCCGCGATGGAGCGGCGGGAGAGGACAGGAGCCATCGGGGAGCACCGCAGCCGCCATGTTCTGCCACCCCTCGGAAAGGAGGGGAACAGGTAAAGGAATCGGGAATTGAAGAGGTGGGGTGGGTGCGAAAAAGGTGTTTTAGGTTTTGTTTCCCCATCTATTTATTAATAGGAGATAAATTGAATTAATAATCCACACGTGTAGTCTGTTTTGCCAGTGATGGTGGTTGGTAAGTGATATCCCTGGTTTCACCTAGACCCACAGGTTGCTTAACTTTACTTTCTCCCCCTGGCCTCCTGAGGAGGAGTGAGAGCAGCTGGGTGCATGTTTGGCAGCTGTGTGGAGTCAACCACCACACTTGGAAGCAAATCTTTGACAGAAATGTTGTGGCAAGCAGAAGAGTAGCTCAGAAACTGATCAGCACATGAATTCCTTTCTTGTTCAAACCTCTTCCCTTAATTTTTCTATCATTATGTCTCTTTCTGTCTTGTAACTTGCATTACAGATGGTATTGTTTGTTGGTTTAATGCACCTGTTTGTTTTGTGGAGGTTTATGGGGAACATGTGTGTGCAATAATGTCATTGTGGGTGCGTGTTTGGGTGGAACCACCAGTGAGTTGGTGGTAAGCATGTGGCTGGCTATGTAACATGGCTGACTTCATGATAGCTCTGTATGCACATGGGTCTTGCTTTACCACTGGAGGAATTAATTTGATGCTCTTATAAAGTAAAAGTAGACCTCTTCTGTTATAAGAACTTGAGCTTTCACATTCACATTCTTTAATACATCCACAATAAAAATACAGCACATTCTTCATTATGTTTT
Organism: Pezoporus occidentalis; assembly: GCF_034315485.1. NCBI lineage: Eukaryota > Metazoa > Chordata > Aves > Psittaciformes > Psittacidae > Pezoporus > Pezoporus occidentalis. The sequence continues at coordinate 805,530 of NW_026914718.1, read as the reverse complement.
GGCAAGGTAAGTCTCATATAAAAGTCCTGTTGCAATTGCTCCTATGAACAAATGTAATCCATAACCAGTTCAAATTTGAATTGCACTGATCCATTTACACGGCCTTTAGAACAAAACAGTAATGGTTTCAACTGACCTGGCTTCAAGGGCTCCATCATATCTGCTATTACACAGTTTAAAGAAAGCAAAGAAAAGATGATGACCTCAGAGCAATTAGTTCAGATCATCTATAAATGCTCTGAGAGATAAAAAAAGAAGTCTTGCTAAATTAATATAACTAAGGTTGTGAGAAAAAACTATTTTTCAATATTTGTGTGGGGCTTGTATTACCTGAAATACATGCTATGCCTACCCCGATTAGTCCTTACGTATTTATGGAATTAAATTTTCTTGTTACCATGTGAGACAGAACAAATTACATAAAAAGCATGTGGAAATCTGAGTAACCATTGTAGGTGAAAGACTACAGACAAACTACTATTAAATATACACAAAAACCAAGCCGGGTGATAAAGGTGAAGTGTTTTTACTTAACAATGCAGCAACAGAAAAGAGGAAATTTAAGAGCAAAGGTTTATGAAAAATAATTTAAAAATCCGTGAAGGATACTCTGTAAGAAACTTGTTCATCAATCGGTAATTTTATGCATCCTTACGTGTATGTAGTAAAACAACAACACAAGAGAATAAGGATAACTGCAGAACCTAAAGAGCCTGAAATGCAAGCAAACCTTACTTTGCTTATATCACTTGGAGAGTCATGTAATGTGAAGGACGTGCTACCTACCCCAGTTATTTTTGGAAGACTCCTATAGTTCGTACATTAAAGTTGCCTTGAAGGAGCAGGAAAATAGGGCACTAACATAAGAATAGATTCTTCAAGTCTGACAGATCCCAGTACTATGGGCAAGATTTCTGTGTGCTTGTCAGTTCACGTCTGCCAGGGCTGTGAGTTTGGGCATTCCTAGACTGTGTTAGGACATTTCCAGCAAGCTGAGACAATTCAGCGCACACCTTGATCTAGGCTTAACACTGATGAGTAAGGGTATTTATTCTTTCTTTGTGGTACACAAGATGAGTTTTCAGTCCAGGCAAGACATAAGGGAAGTTACCTTTACAATCTTATTTAGATTAGTTACGGGATTGAGCCAGCAAAAGACATTAGAAGAAAAGTCTGAAGCATAACTCATCAGCAAGCTGACATTGTAGCTGACTAGAAACATACTGCATCAAATAAGAAAGACTGTTAACTTCCCACAGGGGCAAAACCACGATTGTTTTACTGTCCTTGTACTGATAAAACTATGCCATTGTGTAAATATTGGAGTACATACAGAAATGTTAACAAATTTTTACTCTGTCCAGGCCTTCCATTCATTTAATGTACAAAATACCATGTAAATAGAGGTTATCAAGTGTGACAATTATAATTCCCAGGTCCCACACTCAACTAAAACCGCAAGCATAAGGAAAGAGGGAAGAAGATGCTCACAAACATTAGCCATAATGCTCACTTATTTCTTCAAGAACTTCAAAAATGGACAGAGGAAAAATGATGCAATACTGATGCATAAGCTTATGGAATTTACTGCTGTTCACATTACTAAGTTCCACTATACATTTTGGGAAAGTGATCATCAAACTTTCTATCCCCAGAAAACATCTCTTTTTCTTCCTGCTTCCAGCTGGGAAAAAAAAGTTATCTGGGTTTTAGAAGACATTCCAGCTCCAGCCTGGTTATTTGCTATTCCCAGTTCTATCACTGCCTCTTCCATATCAGAAGAAACAAAGATGCATCCTTCATCAAATATTACCCTCCTTTGAAAAACATTTCGATTGACAAATTGGAATTTTTGGGTGGGAAGGAAATTTTGGTAAAAATATATCAGCTTTAAATAAAGGAAGGCATTCAGACAAGCTGAACTCATAGTTTGTTAAATATACAAAACATTCAAATAATATTTCCAGGATTTCAGAAATTCTTCATAAGTTCAAATAAGTATTTTCAAAATAGCACAAATTCTTCACTATAAAAATATTTGGAATAGAGAAGCTTTATAATTTCTATGCAGACAATGGAAAGAGAAATTACAGTTTGAAAAGCTTTGCCAGAAATTGGTGGATTTCCTCATCGTATTCCTACCTCTTTTAGAAACAAAATAAGTTAGAACATACGTAATATGTTCTGCTGTCCATCAAGTTATATAATCAGAATTCCAAACAGTTTTCTTTTGGGGTGAAATATAACAGGAACAATTAGCTATATTTGTTCTACTAACAGAGTAATATCCCTGTAAGGTTGAAGGAAGAGGGAAACCACTGAAACACTGTAACTACTGGGCTTGTGTGACTTAATGTGAAAAGAGAAACGGATCAACAGAAGTGATGAAAGGCTAAGTTCAGCTTGGCAAGTGCCGTTTTTTAAACACATAATTAGGTATTAGCTTTACAGCCTAAGTGATCTGCTCTGCAGTTTTGTCCTTACGTGCACTTTCCCATCAGTCCTTTTTGTCACCTCCTGTTCTGCCAGGATCAGTGTATCGATTACTTGGTTTTCAGAGAAAGAAGAAAACAACATGTACATCTAGGAGATTAGCTTTCTTTGTTAAGAAACAACTTGGTATATAGGTTTAATATAAACACAATTATTCAGGGAGGGCTTTTTCATACCTTTTAAGGAAGTATAATTCAAGAGCGGGTTACATGAAGAACTGTTTCATTTTATTATAAACCAGCTTCTAGGGAGTCATTTTATAATAGTTTACCCATATGCTGCTGTAATCAGTGGCCCAAAGTAGCTGATTTCACACCTGTTTTGGAAAGTGCCAATACATTTCCCAGGGTAATCATCATTATAGTACATATCAGAAGTCAATGTGATGTTTTAACACAGATGTGCAAGTCCAAGAAAAATAAATGTTAGCTTTGGACATTATTACTTCATTAATATTAGCATGACAACAGCAATTTTGAAAGGCAAAACACCCCTATTTTTGCTTTATGGCTCTTGGAATAGTGGGAAAAAATAAACCCTTTAAAAAGACATTTTTGGTTTATGCCAAGTAAAGTATCAACATAGTGGAAAAGTTCCAATAATGACCTTGGTGTATAGACAAAGAGTTTGTTCTCACAGTGTACATCATCTCCTTCTGTATTTAGCAAGATGCTGAAAAGCAAGGAGATAAATATGTTTACTTATGAACAAGTTCATGTTTCTGGTCAGCAGATTAGGAAAAACTGCTGTAACATAGAATGTTACATAGAATGTAATATAGAATGTTCATCCTTAGACCTTGGGTTTTATGTGGCAACTTGGAGATTTAAAAAGTGTGAATGATAATTAAAGGCTTTGTTTGTTCCTCAGTACTGATCACCAAATACCTCATTTCAGTTTTGTCACTTTTTTGCACATAGTGTCTCTCCTGAGCGCTTCTTGCCTGTCAAACATGAACAGCATCTCACCTAAGGAAGCCATATAAAAAAGGCAATGTAACAAACAGCCAACTGCCAAGATTTAGGCTTGGGATTTGTTTCTAGAATCACTACCTAGCTGTGAAAGTTCTCTGATCCCTGTGTGCTGTCTCTAAGCGTTCGCTGCTATTAGGAATAGGATCCTAAGCTAAATATAGCTTCAGTCCAGTGTGGAACAGTTGTTATGATACATATGTATTTATAAACACACGTCTACATGCATGTACAAGAAAAACATTTAAGAAAATACAGATAATATAACAATCTATGGGTTATCTTAGGCAAACATGTTATGTTGGACATTAAAATGTAACAATCTCCCCCAGTGTGATTGTGAGCTCAAAATAAGCAAAAAAGATGCAGGTGGCTTCTTGGGGAGTAAAACAGACCAAATCTTAAGTTCAAAAATAAACCTTTAAAAATCCCAAACAGACAGAAACACAAGCAGCTGATTGCCTCAGAATTTCACCTATTTCATGCTTAACGTATTATGGACTAGTGCAGCCCACTGAAATCCTTTAACAAAGAGGGAGTTTCCCTCATATTCATAAAAATCATTCCTGGAAGTCATTTCACTTCCACAAAACCTGAAGTAAACCTAGGCAGAGCCCCATCAGAATGTCTGCCAGGCATGACTTCGTATTTTCTTGACAACTCACCTATACATTGGGTATGTTGATCTAGGACCCCTTGAGTCTGAGAACCAATGTTGCCAAGCTTTCCTGAAATGCACATTCCATTCATCAAAAATGTTTTAAACTCTTCAAATTTGATTTGATCTCAATCTGCTCCATATCCATTGTGCCCTGGGGCATTCTGGTCTCAGTTATTAAGTACAACAACTGTCACTAACTTCCAAACTGAGCAGTCTCCACGAGCGTGCAACTTGCTCTGTCATTCAGAGCCTTGCTGCCTGACACTCCTTTGTCCTTATACTGGAATTCCTCTTCCCCTCTCCACTCTTGCTGTTTTTTTCTCTCTCAGCATACCCATCCTGCCCTCCCATTTCCCCAGCACAGTCCACTGACCCATGGCAAAGGGTACAATTTCCCTAGTCTTCTTTTTGTGCAGAGAGCTCTATCTGATCTAGAGTGTAGCAGTCAGTATGATCATAACCTCGCCCTGTATAAGGTATTAAGTGAATACTGGATTTTTTGTTTCTATTTATTAAGATTATTTTTGTTTTAAAAATAAATAGGGATAAAGCTTTGCTCTCTGCTTTACAGCATAAATTTTTAACAAATTATGCTACTGGTGAAAAATGAAGTTTGCTAACTGGGGTATTATTTTCAAATATCCTTCATTATCTTTGCCTCTACTAACCCAACAAAACTGACAGCCCACGTAAGAAAGTGCATATTCACATACTTCAGCAATGGATAAAACAATGGAAGCTATGTCAAAGTGAGTCCAATAGTCTGGCAATGCAATACCAGGATGACATTGCATTAAGAAGGAAGGTTAAAGCCCGTGTTGTGATGACTGCCCTGATGGAGCTCTATACTGTGCTCAAGATTAAGAGCTTTGTACGGCACTTGCACAATAGAGAGTCATCTACTCAAGACTGAACTGGCTTAAGTTTGGTCCATGGTTCATAACATGATAAAGTATAGAGTACCCATTTTCTCCCCTGCCCCCTTTCTACAAGACCAAGTCAGTTATTTAAGCTAACATCTGTCTGTCATGCCACATTTACATGCTTCCTCTGTTACATGGCAGCTAAACTTTGTGGGGCTTTTCTCTCTCCCCCTTTGCATTTTTCTCCATTATTTCCTGACCCTGAAACTTCAGTAGGAGTACAGCCACTCCCCAGAATGGCAGACTTGCATCCAAATTTTGCACTGCCAATGATCTATTTCTCAGTCAAATAAATGTTTGCAACAGCTTTCCTTACTCTAAACAACTCAAGCCTTTTTTAGACTTTATTGGAAACAGTTCTCATCTGGCCATTAGTCCCACTGCTTCAGATGGAAAAGAGCTGAGGATTAGTTACATCTGGATATGTCTCCATCTCTATTAAAGTCAGTCACCTGCCAACTCTTTTAACAAGTGGTGAAACAGCTTAAAAAGTTCATTGGATCAAGTTGTTTCTCAGCAGTGAATGGGGAGGAAGAAACAAGGGAAACCAGTCCCTGTGCTTATTTTTCAAAGTTAAAAGAATTTCCAAGGGTTACAGGCTGAAGAGAGCATATGTTTGGAGAGTTACATTGAGCAGAAACATGTTTAAGTTGGTCATCAGCTCGTATTCCTGTGGACTAGAAGAACTCATTATTCTAGGAATTAAAAGCATTTAAGTAATCCCTTACTGTTAAAAGTTACGTGCTTTTTTACACTACCCTATCAAGCCATTCTAAAATGAGATGTCTTAAATTAGCAGATTTTTTTGCAATCTTATCCCATAAATAAACACACTCAGTACCCCTATGTGTAAACGTGTATATATATATGCTCAACAGTATTATGTTGGAACTAGATGATCTTAAGGTATTTTCCAGCCCTAACCATTCTGTGATTCTGTGATGCCCTAGCACATCTATGATTTCATTTATGCAAATATTTTTTTGTATGTAGCTTGAGGACTTCAGGCTTTTTTTCTAGAATGGATTTTGCATAAATACAAAGAAGATAAAGGTGTCCACCAGTTTTTATTCCTTTTGTGCACAGAAGTGGCTGAGACACTTTAGAAAATTGCCTAATAAAATATTATTATTTTCTGTATAGTACTTTGGTAAAGATATTTTATTTTATTTTATTTTATTATAACTTACCCGATTGAACACAATTCTGGTCCTAATGAATACCATAGTCAAGCAGTGTTTCTTTCTTGGGTTTTCTAACTGTCAAGGGGAAAAAAAAATAGGTTTTTTTGGTAGAGCATTTTAAAATTCAAATTCTTATCAGGAAATTAACTGTCTTGTGTACTTTAAATCTATGACTGGCATAATTCATGAACTCCAATTAAAACTTTAATATACGTAGTGGAGATCTAGGTAATTGTGCATGCATACACAGAAAAACCAAAGTTTCTGTGAACAATCTCCTAGTTACAACTGTCAACTGGATTCTTACTGGAAAGAAATGTGGTGAATCCGTTTACTCATCTTTCTCAATCAGGATGATACGTCAATGAAATGTATGCATTCCATAATATAGGAAAACTATGCTTGCCAATAAATTAGGCCTTTCAAGAATTTGTTAGGCATGTTGAATGCATTTATTTTTGAAAGACTTTTTTTTTCATAAAATTATTTCTAAAGTTATCAATTTCACATTATGAATAAAGATCTGAAAAATATACTGCTATTTTGTGATTTGAATGATTGATGGAGGGTAATGAGTAAGTAGCTGAAATTTTAAAAGAAACTAACTTTCAGCCTTCCATAATATATTTGAAAAATAGACCTGCAGCAGAGATTTTAAAAAAATAAGAAATGTTGCCATGAGTCAAAAAATTCAGATAATGTTATCTCCAGTAACATTAATTCTTATTTGCTTTAAGGAAAGGAATATCTTTTTATGTATTCAAATACTATTTGCAACTTAAAGACGGAATATTCAGAGTTAAACATGATCTTGCTGTTATTCATCTAACAGTGATCAATAGAAGTACATTTCTGAAGCAAATGCCCAGTGAGTTGTTTAGCATAGCCAAGATAAGCATAGTAACATTCAATTTATAGAAATTTTAACTTTAGTTCCTAGATTTTCTTGTAAGAATCCCAAATATATAATAGATTATTGCCTTCCACAATGGAATCAAATTTAGGATAAAGAATATAGATGTCAAGAGTGTAAATAAAGGATTCCAGGGATTTTTATCTGTCATCCTTTAAAATGTAATGTCAGAAAGACCAGAAAATGGCTCTCTTCCACTTGTGGCCAAGTCCCAAAGGCTTTTTGTCGTTCCAGGAGTCTGCATCAGGCAGAAGTGAAGCATTGTTGGAATTTTGCCAGATTTCCTTGCATCATAATGTGGATGTAGTTGCAGCATCTGCACAAAAGATGATGTTCAGTTTTTAAAATTAAAACATACAAGCTTCAAAAATCTGTCAGCATTCAAACCCACTTAATTTAAAAAAGATCCATGTCGTTGACCTTCAGATATTGATATGAGCATGTCTGTGTCTATGTGTGAGAATATCTGGATTGATTTAAGCTTCCTATTACCTTGTTTATGCAACAAAACTTCCACTGCCATAGCCACGCTGGTATAGCTTTGTCAGTGAAGATCCAGTGTATCACATGCCATGAGAAGGACACACAGGACATGCTGTGAAAAGTAAAATGCCAATGTAGTTACATTGCTTTGTGAATAGCAATCACCAGCTTCTGTCAACAAAGATGCAGGAATGGGTTTTGCTGGTGGAGCTGTGACATGGTGGTCCATATGGCACAGCCGGCTATTGTGATATGCTTCTTCACTGAGTTTTCTCCTTGCTTTTAGTATAAGTTAGTGGTGAAAACTGTTCTGTGTTGTAATTCTCATTAAAAGTCACATTCTGGCCTAAGGATCTCCAGTGGTAACAACATTGTTTCACTACAAACAACGGCTTTTTCAGTCACCAAAAAATCTTAGTCATTCCAATGACTTGGATTTAAGCAATTTCAGCACCAAGCAAATGAGTGGAAAATAAGCTTTGCTCTTCTTTTTGGAAGAAAACATTCAAAAACAAACTAAGTAAATTTCAATTTCTTTTCTCAGTTCTAATATAAATTTGATGAAAACTGCTAATTGTGAGAAACTTCTATAATATCTTGACTCAAGTTTTCCTAACAAACTTTGCCACTGTCATTTCAACCACTTGTTCTAATAAATACTTAAAGGTCATTCAAAGTTTGTGATGTACTGCATTGTAGAACATCAAAATGTCACAATAACACCAGCTTTTTGGAGTTGCATGATGATATATTGGCACAGCTCCACAGAAAGTCAGTGGAACTATTCTAATTCATACCAGTTGAAGACCTAGCTCGCAGGGCTTAAATTGAAATCAGATTTTAATTACAACTCTAATTAAACAAAAAGAGTCATAAATCCCATTACAATTACAGTGAATTATTTTTCAGGACAAAAATGGCACTGCCAGTTTGGCACATAAGTAATCTATTTCAATGGCTAAATGCAGAGGCCAGTGATTCCAACACTCTGGAAGGAGGTGTTTTTTTTTCTAACCATAATTTTAATTCTTTTATGAATACTTCAGTTTTCAGGTCCCAGTAGAACAGAATTAAAAAATTAGAACCATCTACACTTATTCTTTTTTTTCCATAAAGTTTTACACTTCTCTTTGCTTTAGATTCCCACGGCTCAGTGGAGTCAGCACAGATGCAGTTTCGTGAGTTTGAATTGAACAAATCGACATATACCATAAGATATTCCATAAACCAATAGCCTGTGAAACTGGAAGTACAGTATAAAGATTTGTTTGTATCATGAGCTCTCATTGCTCAAATTCCCCAAGTTCAATATCAATGTTTTGATTACCTTTTTTTCCAGAATAACCTATAAGCAAAGCATTTCTTTTTTTAGTCTGGAGAAGAGAAGGCTCGGGGGGGACCTTATAACTCTCTACAACTACCTGAGAAGAGGTTGTACTGAGGTGGAGTCGGTCTCTTTTCCTGGGTAACAAGTGATAGAACAAGAAGAAGCGGCCTCAAGCTGCACCAGGGGAGGTTTAGACTGAATATTAGGAACAATTTCTTCCCCAGAAGGTGGTCAGGCATTGGAACAGGCTGCCCAGGGCAGCGGTGGAATCACTCTCCCTGGAAGCCTTCACAAACCGTATAGACAAGGCCCTTAGTGGCATGGTTTAGTGGTGGCCTTTGCAGTGAAGGGGAACGGTTGGACTTCATGATCTTAAAGTCTTTTCCAACCTGTATGATTCTGTGATTTCTTCGGGTTAGTAAAATATCTCCCTAATTTGATTTTTGAAATGTTTTGTATAATGTTGCATTTACATTTACACATAACATTTATAAACTAAAGTTAGGGAAAGCTTGGCTAGTTTACCCATGCAGGTGGGCATCCACTGAGAATCAATGCACATTGTCAAGTAAATGATAGCTAAGGTAAGAATAAATAAAGTAGGAGACCATGAGATGGTGGAATTCAGGATCTTGGTAGGATCTACTGGTAGGACCAGTAGAATAGCAAGTAGAATTGCAACCCTGGACTTTAGCAGGGCAAACTTTGGCCTTTTCAAGCAATTGCTAGGGGAAATTCCATGGGCAAGGCTGCTTGAAAGTAAAGAGGCCCAAGATAGTTGGTTGGCGGTCAAGGATTGCTTTTTCCGAGCTCAAGATCAGAGCATCCCGACACGTAGGAAGTCAAGGAAGAGGGCCAGGAGACCTGCGTGGATAAATAGGGAATTGCTGGGTATGCTCAAGTGGAAGAGGAGAGTTTACAGGTCATGGAAGGAGGGGCTGGCCACTTGGGAGGAATATAAGGCTGCTGCTAGAGGATGTAGGGAGGCAGCTAGGATGACTAAGGCCTCCTTAGAATTAAATCTGGCGAGAGGGGTCAAGGACAGCAGAAAGAGCTTTTTCAAATACATGGCAGATAAAACTAACACCAGAGGCAATGTAGGCCCACTGATGAACGGGATGGGTGCCCTGGTGACAGAAGATACAGAGATGGCAGAGTTACTGAATGCCTTCTTTGTCTCTGTCTACTCTGCCGGAGGCAGTCCTTAAGAGTCCTTTACCCCTGAGACCCCAGATGAAGTCAGGTCAACGGAGCAGTTTGCCTTGGTCGACGAGGAATGGGTTAGAGATCAGTTGAGCAATCTGGACATCCATAAATCCATGGGTCCAGATGGGATGCACCCGCGGGTGCTGAGGGAACTGGCGGAAGTCATTGCTAGACCACTCTTCATCATCTTTACCAAGTCTTGGCAAACGGGAGAGGTGCCTGAGGACTGGAGGAAGGCAAATGTCACTCCAGTCTTCAAAAAGGGCAAGAAGGAGGACCCGGGTAACTATAGACCGGTCAGCCTCACCTCCATCCCTGGGAAAGTGATGGAACACCTTATCCTTGGTGCCATCTTAAGGCATATCAAGGATAAGAGGGTTATGAGGGGCAGTCAGCATGGCTTCACCAAGGGGAAGTCATGCTTGACCAATCTCATAGCCTTTTATGAGGAAATAACACGGTGGATGGATGATGGCAGAGCGGTGGATGTGGTCTACCTTGACTTCAGCAAAGCATTTGACACAGTCTCCCACAGCATCCTCACAGCTAAATTGAGGAAGTGTGGTCTGGATGATCAGGTAGTGAGGTGGACTGTGAACTGGCTGAGGGAGAGAAGCCAGAGAGTTGTAGTCTATGGGGTGGAGTCTAGTTGGAGGCCTGTATCTAGTGGAGTGCCTCAAGGGTCAATACTGGGACCAGTATTATTTAATATATTCATCAACGATTTAGATGAGGGAATTGAGTGTACTATCAGCAAGTTTGCTGATGACACTAAGCTGGGAGGAGTGGCTGGCACGCCAGAAGGCTGTGCTGCCATCCAGCGAGACCTGGACAGGCTGGAGAGTTGGGCAGGGAATAACTTGATGAAATATAACAAGGGAAAGTGTAGAGTCCTGCATCTGGGCAGGAACAACCCCAGGTTCCAGTATAGGTTGGGGAACGACCTGTTAAGAGAGCAGTGTAGGGGAGAGGGACCTGGGGGTCCTAGTGGACGACAGGATGACCATGAGCTAACACTGTGCCCTTGTGGCCAAGAAGGCCAATGGCATCCTGGGGTGTATTAGAAGGGGGGTGGTTAGTAGGTCGAGAGAGGTCCTCCTTCCCCTCTACTCTGCCCTGGTGAAACCCCATCTGGAATATTGTGTCCAGTTCTGGGCCCCTCAGTTCAAGAAGGACAGGGACCTGCTGGAGAGAGTGCAGCACAGGGCAACTAAGATGATTAAGGGAGTGGAGCATCTCCCTTATGAGGAAAGACTGAGGGAGCTGGGTCTCTATAGTTTGGAGAAGAGGAGATTGAGGGGTGACCTTATTAGTGTATATAAGTATATAAAGGGGGAGTGTCACGAGGATGGAGCCAGGCTCTACTCAGTGGCAAACAATGATAGGACAAGGGGTAATGGTTACAAACTGGAACACAAGAGGTTCCACTTAAACTTGAGAAGAAACTTCTTCTCAGTGAGGGTGACGGAACACTGGAACAGGCTGCTCAGGGAGGTTGTGGAGTCTCCTTCTCTGGAGACATTCAAAACCCACCTGTACACATTCCTGTGTAACATTATCTAGGTGTTCCTGCTCCGGCAGGGGGATTGGACTAGATGATCTTTTGAGGTCCCTTCCAATCTCTAGCATGCTGTGATACTGTGAAAAGTTTGGCCACCTTGCCTGGAGAGTATATACACTTTCAGCGTTAGTACTGCTTCATATGCTTAGGGATTTTTCTCACAAAGTTCTTCATTTTAGCCAGGATACTTGGGTAGATTATTACCCAAACTTTAGGAAGGATAGGATCAGAAGTAAATTTTATATGCAAATTTGAGAGGTTTGCCAAGTATTCTTGATAATGACTGAAGTGATTTTATAATCAGTACATTTCACATAAACTGTGCTTTACCTCTGAATATATGTTTATGCATTTGTTATACTCCCAACAAATACCATAACCACTGTCATTATCTTGAAACACACAGTTATTCATGTGACTCATATGTTTTTGAATTGCAAGACAAACTTGTTTAGCCATGCTGAGGGTTCAGTAGCATGTTAACAAACTGACTGATGGTATTCTGTTAATATATACTTTGCAACAGTTATCTCTCAAATGAGAATATAAAAATTTTACATTAAATAACCAAAAAGTGAATGTAAAAAGGAGGTCTATAAAAATTGCTTAGATTACAAGTATTTCAACATATTTTTAGTTGCCTCTGATTCTTCAAATAATACAAACCTCTACCATCCAAACAGAAAATACAAACCAGTTTTAAAACCCTCACGTGGATTACAAGGAGCCAGGAACAAATAAAGTAATAAATAAATAGGTAAACATGCTGGGGTTTATTTTTTTGTTTGAGGAGCTTTTCATTTTTTCAAAGAGTTCAATTGCTAAAACCAGTAAACTGGTAAATAAAAAACAGTAAATGTGTTAGCCTGATTCTCCACACAGTTCTGTGAATCACATTTTTAAGAACTACTCATTGCTCATTTTACTAAGAACACTTCTACTACTATGAAAAACCTCATTAAAGTTACGAGTCTGTTAAGAGTCATTTGATGGTAGAGAATGCAGTCCTTAAATTCAGCAGAAAATAGTGTGGGAAACTGAAGGTCAGTAAACTTAAATATGGGTGTGCTAATCTATTCAAATGAATGAAATGTCCAATTCTTCCTTACATGTAATTCTGTTTTCATTCTAACATTTGTAGTCCTTTTTTATTGGGACTGTATATTCGATTTCCTGTCCCCATTGTGATGGAGTGACTGAAGGATGAAAGCTAAATGATAGAATAATATTGGAGTGAGAAAACTTTTCTTAATTCTATATAAGAGGTTATGGGAAAAGACACAGTCTTCAGAGTCTTTGGGAAGTTCCGTTCTTCCTGCCTTTGAAACTACATATTCTGTTGTTCAGCATATAAACTTTTAAAATATTTTTTCCTAGTAAACGGCCTTGTCTTTAGTTTTTCCTCTGAATATTTTATGGCAATACTGGCTAGCTTGCAGATTGCATGGCATGTGCAAATCTTTCACCTAATTTTGGAGAAATAGTAATTGTTTACTTCCAGCTAAGGCTGTAGTCCTTTTCTAAATTTCAGTTTAATTTCAAGTAATGCAAACAGATACAAAATACTTGCACACTTCTCTTTCAGCTCCTGCGACACATATTAAGATGTCTGCAAATATCTCCTGCCATTTCTTGGAGCACGATTCTGCTGATTCTCTTTGTGACACTTGTTATCACTCATGTAGCAATATAACAGGCCGTGTGGCTTGCCCAGGAACAGAAGGTCAGTTATTTTTACTTCTGAAGATCACTAAAATTAAGATATTTATTTAAATAATTTAATAAATATTTAGGATTCGACTTAACCCAAATAAGACTGGTAACTGTAGAAATATTTCATTGTCAGAGATAAAGGATTCAGCTCAAGACTCTGCGTTTTCATATTGGCTGTATTGCAGTGGATAAAATCTGGTTCCAGCAATGATATCAGGAGGCCATGTATCATAGGGTTTGGTCTTGTTTTGTTTTACATTTTCTGCTTCATTCTTTTATCAAAATAAGTGATTAAATTCTCATTTACCCTGCCAAAACTTGTGTGTCCATACTCTTTGTTTTCATATGTTTTGTGAGAATGTATTATTTTCATTTAAAATTCAATTTTGCATGAATTAACTAAAATTTAAAATACATATATATATCTTGAGCAGATTTCTATAGATAGAGCTGACTTTTCATGAGTGTTACACATGTATGAATCTGTAAGGTGAAGAAAGTGTAATGCTGATTTGCAGTGAGTTTTACAGGGTATCATATCAATGTTAAAACCGAATAAGTTTACAGTTTCTTACCTGTGTGTTCTAAACCTTTCTCTGAAATGGCTGGAGTTTATTTGGCTACATTCCATTTTATCCAGGCCTTCATCACTATTTTAGCATTCTTAGAAGCCTGTAGTTTGTGAAACTTTTCAATCACATTCTAATTGACACAATTCTGCAAGACATTGGTTCATTTTCCCTCCTACTTAGTTCCCCAAAATAGAATCATACGTGTTTGTAACATTTACTTTCGCAAGTTTTTAGCAGAGTTTCAAAAATATACATGTAGCGAATATTTTAAAGAAGTAACAGTTTAGGATTAGGAAGGAACAGCAGTTGGACTACAGATCTAACATATCCATAAAGCTATGTGAAAGTATTGCCAAAAATATGAAAACCAGTAAGAACAAAAAACTGATGCTGCCTCAGTGACATTTTTCAGTACTTTTTCAGTACTTTCAGACTTTCAGTACTTTCAGTACAACTATCTTTGGCATGTTTTCCCAAATATTCAGTTTGGGAATCAAGGTGGAATTACAACCACCATTAACGTTTGCATTCAGAAATGAAAGCGACCTCCTTCATGAGCCTTCCTGGTCATATAAGATACAAGTACTGATGTTGGACCACTGAATTGAAAATCAGAAAGGCTGTAGAAAGGCTGATAAACATGCACCTATCCATTTATACCATGAGTCATAGAACACTATCAGACAGTATCAGTGAGATGCAAGTCTTTAATCAGTCTGTGTGGTATCAACAAAGGATTTTACCCAACTAATAAACTTAGTAGCTAAAATAAGAATGTTGCCTTGAGCTTTGCAAAAAGTATCATGATGGCAAATAAGTAAAAAATTAAGTGATTTTTATTTTTCAGGCAATCCAAGGAACATTTTGTTTTGATTCCAGTTCCTTTTTGTCCCTTTTACTCTTGTCAGGAATACAATCGTGGACATGTGTTTTCAGATGTTCTCAGACTTTATTTGCTAGTAGGAGTGGCATGTGGTTTATAGAAAAAGGAAGATCAGATGCTTTTCAGATGTGGTTCTTACAATGCTAAAAGAAAAAATAGTTTATTTTCTTCTGGTCCCCATGTCCTCTGTTTGTAAAACATCAGCATATACACTGAAGGCAGCTATTTGTCCCCAGTATTATGTTTTTCTCCAGTTTGCCCAAAGATAAAGAAGTGAAACAGGTAATAACTTCTGTAGAATGAACTTGAGCTAAAATAAAAGGGTTTATCTTGGGTTTTCCATATATATGAAATCAAAACTAATTCTCTAAGTATCTTCAGAAATTATTAAAGGAAAGGTCTTGGAACTAATCATAGAACCATAGAATTGATTTGAGTTGAAAAGGACATTTGAGTTGAAAAGGATATTTGAGTTGAAACGGACATTAAGATCATCTAGTTCCAGTCCCCGGCCACGAGCAGTGTTGCCTCACACTGATGTTGCTTCACACTAGACCATGTCGTCCAAGGCTGTGTCCAACCTGGCCTTGAACCCTGCCAGGGATGGAGCATTTACCACTTCTTTGGGCAACCTGTGCCAGCACCTCACCACCCTCACAGTAAAGAAATTAATGTACATAAATTCTCCTTTATCTATGCATTAAAAGGTAACAGAAGTCTGTTTCAAAACATTTCTGGTATTTTTGCCACATCAATGAGTATGATATGCAGCAGAGCAGAAGTATACCACAGTTAATTCACTGATTTTTGTCTGTGTTTATAGCCACACAAGCAGCATTTACATTTAAGCTATGAAAATAATGATAGAGTTTATATTATCTACAGTTAACTAAATGGCTCTATGACCAAAGAAAACCCTCAAACCCACTAAAAACTAATGGTCTACAGGTTTATTCTCTACTAGATGCTCTGTATAGTACTCCCTTAAATCGTTTGGCCTCGCTAAAAAGAAAAGGAAAAAAGGAATAGATGAAAAAGGAGAGAAAAACAGGAAAAAGAAAAAAGTGGTCAGAAAATAACACACATAAATCTAAAAAGAAAAAAAAAGACGAAGAAAAAAAGAGCAAGGAAAGAAAAAGGAATTAAAAATAAGGAAAAAAAGTAAGAAAAAGTCATGTACAGTTCAACAAACCTGATTTGTAGGAGTGGTGGAAATGCATGCAAAGGAAAATTCCTAACTGCAAATTCTGCAGTTCACAAAGATTAGGTCTTTGGTGCAAGATTGAAAGTGGCTTTCTTATTAACAGCTACATGAAGTATTCCAGTAGCATTGCATTCTGAAATACTTACCATGGTCAATTTTCTTGTAGCTAATTCTAAATTTCGTTAATTCTAGCTAGAACAGTATCAGCTAATATGACAAAAATGTTTCTTTTAATCTCTGAAATGTTAATTTTTTTTCTGTATCATCTGATAACAATGATAAATCTACAATAGTATTTTAAAAATAGAGACTTGGCACTACATTTCTTTGCAAACATCTCATTAAGTAGCTACATAAGGTTACAAAGCAGTGTTCACATTGTTTTCAATGCCTTGCAAGGGACATTTGTATTCTATCAGCAGTGTCTGGAAAAGATAAAGCCCAAAATGTAATAAATACTTTCTCATGTTTATAGATTTCCCAGCTATAATTACAATAATGACTCTCGACTGATCAAAGTATCAACAAAGAGACAACCAGATGAAGCTCAGCTGTAGTGTCAGCTGGGAAGTTTTTCTGGCTTATACTGAAGTCTATGGAAGCTTTCGTACAATCTGCATGACACTAACACATTAAAATTAAAAATCATTGAAAGTCTAGAATTAGGTTCTGTAACAGAACTGCAAACCCATAGGGTGATAAAGCGTAACAGTGAATTAAGCTTGTTCTATACGTTATCCGTCCTTATCCTTTATCTATCTTTACTTGCAAGAAAGGCCATATAAAGGAAATGTCAGATGAGGTTGCAGAGCAAGAAAATTGACATGATGCTTAAAAAGGACCCATCTGGTCCGTAAAGTTCAGGATGCTAATGTTCTTTCTGCTGGCCTTCTGCAGTCCTATGATTACATCAGCTGTCATATAAGGAAAAAAGACAGAATGCTTATGCTTTATAGTTAGAAGAGAAAAAAATTAGCTTAAAGCAATATTGACCAACATATCAAAAAAGTTTGGAATGACTAAGACAGAAAATACTGCAAATATGATGGGAAAATTTAAACTAAATTCTTGCTCAGATCATAAAGAAAACCAGTTTCTCGGAGAATACTAGGTTGGGCTGAATGGAGGAGGAATTGACATATATAAAATCACTTGTTGATTTCATTTTTTCATTACTCATTTAACCTTAATCTTTCTAATAAGATTACTACTGCTTCCAAGAAATTCATAACATAGGGTCTTCGAGCCTTTTGCCCAGCTATGACAACTGTATCTGCTTCATCAGATGTCCTGGTTTTGGCTGGGATATTTAATTTTCTTCACAGTAGCTAGTATGGGGCAATGTTTTGTATTTGTGCTGGAGACAGTGTTGATAATGCAGAGATGTTTTTGCTATTGCTGAGCAGTGCTTACACAGTCAGTGCCTTTTCTGCTTGTCATACCACCACACCAGTGAGTGGGCTGTGAGTGCACACAGGGTTTGGAGAGGACACAGGCAGGATGTGTATCACCTGCCCATCATGTACAAACTCACCCTGTTGTCTGTCCTCTGATAATGCCTTACATCTCATGTTCTTCCCGGTTCTCTCCTTTTTGTTCTTTTCTATCTCTCTCCACATTGTGAGTCCAGAGTCCAGAATGGATTCTCTCTTTTTATTTCCCAAATACCTGATTTGCCTCGACATTCTGAGGACATGTTTCTTACCATAATTCCACTCAAAACCTTTTCTGCCATGTCTGCCAAGCCACAGTTCATAAACAAAAATGAGATGTGGTATGCAGTAAAGAAATTGGATAAGCATCTTTCTTTAGTATGTTTGCTTACATTATGCTGCATAGCACCAATTATTAAAATAAACTGTACACTCCTTTAGCCCATCTGTTTCTTAGCATTTTATTTCATTCCTGCAACAGCCAAATCATAATCTAATGGCCATGCTAAGAAAAACCCACAGGCACTGCTGGTTGCCTCTGATCTGTGTTTGTTATAGTTGAAGGTACATGACATAAACTGAGCAAAAGCTAAGCAAATGCACTATTTAATATGCAGATGTTTGTTTCTTTTGTCTTTGATGGCCAACTTTTTTAAAAGTTATATTTTGCAGTTCACAGTTTTATTTTTTTTATACCCCACATAAAGTCACAGACAGTGCTGTTTTAATGTAGGTAAGGTCTTCAGAACACCTGAAGAGGAATTTGGTGCCAAATTCTTAAATCACTTTGAAGTGATAACTTTTTTTTCCCATTTGAATTCATTACTTTTTTTTTATCTTATAAACACGCAAATTGAACAAAGTAATTTATAAGAACTACTGGTGTCCAGGTAGAAGAGTGCATTAGTTTAGTGCAAAGAGTTAAGTTTACCAGAATTAATAGATCTATTTGATCACTTAGTAATAGGGCTTGTGTTCATAGTCCTGAAAAGTATCTTAAAAGGTAATTCAATACAGTGTTTTAAAACTGCAGAGTAGTAAGGAATTTCCAGTGTTGATATGGAGTGGGCTTAAATGTAGTGAACTATCGATTGAGTGAACTTAAACCTGCTGGCATGCGCAGTTCTTCCTGTGGAAGAAGCCCCACAAATGAAAACCCTAATCTAGTGCAGCTCCTGCCCCTTTCTAATTCAAAAGGTACAACAGTGATGTTTGGTGCAAACAGTCATTTTATATACCGCACGGAAACTTCACACCTCCCACTACTTCTAACACAATATGTTATAGCAGCTTCTTTTTTAACATAGTTTAACACAACATCTGAAACTCTGTAACAAATCTTAGGATTCCTGCTTTATACAGAGATTGTCTTCAAACCTGCTTTTCACCTGTGATTGGAAATGGGTAATAAGGGTACTGTGCAAGGAACACAGCCTTGGAAACAGAATTTCCCCTGCTTTTCCAGCAGCTGCAGTTTTTCCAGAGAATTAAAGCTGTCTTTGTTAACAACATTCACACTTTTAACATGAAACAATGCACAAAATTTCTGCTGTTAAATTTATGGTTGAAGCATGCAGCACTAGAAAATGTGCAAGTGTTATGTACAAAATACAGTGCACTCTGCTAACATGGTTTTTCTTTTAAGCACAAAGAATAAAGTTCAAAGTGGGAACATCTTTCAAAATGTGACATGCCATGAACTCGGTTAAACCAATTACTTGTCCACTTTACAATTTGTGCAATGTGTTAGACTGCAAGTGGAAAAGATTACCCAGAAAAACATAGTCAAATAATAAAATGCATTAACCCAATTCTTGTAGAAGGGATATAGTGTTTAAATGATGGAATCAGGGACACCTCACACTACTAGATGTCGTCCAAGGCTCTGTCCAGCCTGGCCTCCAGGAATGGAGCATTCACCACTTCTCTGGGCAGCCTGTTCCGGCTCCTCACCACCCTCACAATAAAGGGCTTCTTTCCTACATCTAACCTGAACTTTCCCTATTTCAGCTTGAACCCACCACCATTTCTTCTATAGCTGCAGTCCCTGATGAAGATTCCCTCTTCAGCATCCTTGCAGGCCGCCTTCAGGTATTGGAAGGCTGCTGTTAACTTGAGTCTCGGGAAAGGGGAGACTTGCAAAGTTCTGGAAAGAGCTAAGCAATAGATATCAACAAATCCTATGGTCCACCTGCTTCTCCTCTTTAGGCTTTAAAAAAATAGATTGCATGGATATGAAAGGATAATTAAAACTCCAGCTGGCATCAGGTTTGGGCACATCAAGACAAGGAATCATCATGACCTCCCCATCTGGCAAAAGACAGAACGTGGACTGAGGTCCCCCACTTCTTGAGATTGCACCATTGCCCTCTGAGACATTACATGTGAATATTTCACTGACTGGAAGGGAATCTTTAAAAGGCATGTATGTTCACATCGGCATAGATTGTTACAGCAACTCCAGTGAATTCTAAGGACTCACTTTGTAAGATCCACCTTAAAACTGCAAACTGCTGCTAAATAACACTTGGAACCCTTTAGATGAATACCGTTGACCAAGTCTGAGACTAGAACTAGATTCAGCTGCACCTAAGCTTTGCCAGAAGTTTAGAAAGAAAGGGGATCTATTCTGAGCCTTGTGACTTAATGGGAGAATTTTCTTATTCCCCGTATTCCTTCCATTAGACATACACTGTTGTCCATGTCTGAGACGAGGATTGGTTTCTGACACACCTAGGCTCCATCAGGAGTTTAGAAAGCAAGAGGGTTCAATCTGAACCTTGTGACTCAAGAGGAGGGTCTCCCTTACCCTTTTCACTTTCAATCTCTATACAAATAGTTTTAGCTTGATTCCACCTCAGTTTTCCTTTATACCTTCCATTAGACACAAACCTTTGGCAAAGTCTAAGACTATGTCCAGCCCCACCTATGCTCTGTCAGGTGTTTAGAAAGCAAGAGGGTCCAATCTGAACCTCATGACTCAACAGGCGGGTCTTTCTTACCCTTTGTGCCTTTGGTCTCTGTATCATCATCTTGAGCTTGACTTTACCTCTTTACCTTCATCCATATATGGTGCTAATCACAAACCTGAACTACTGTGTCTGGCAGTCTAATTTCTTTTTGATTAGTAAGTGTTAGTCACCTTAGCAAATTCAGCTATAAGAATACATCTGTATGAAACTTTTATTTTACTCTATTCATTATGACTGAAGACATACTCAATTTTGCATCTTAGAAAATGAATCACTATTATAATAATCCAGTGCATTCTGCTTTCCTTCCATTCATGTCCTTTTCCTCACAAATGATCTTTAATTTGCTGGTATCAAAGTTATGCACACTTACTTCCAGGTCAGTGTCATAAATAAATGCAGTTGTAAACATTTGGTTGGGATAGTTATTTGAAGGGGGTTCTACATTGGAATAGGGACAGTAGCACTAGGACAAGGGGTGATGGGCTTAAACTCAAAAAGGGGAAGCTCAGTTCAGATATAAGGAAGTTCTTCCCTGTGAGGGTGCTGAAGCACTGGCACAGGGTGCCCAGAGAACCTGTGGCTGCTTCATACCTGGCAGTGTTCAAGGCCAGGTTGGACAGAGGCTTGGGCGACATGGTTTAGTGTGAGGTGTCCCTGCCAATGGCAGGGGGGGTGGAACTGGATGATCTTAAGGTCCTTTCCAACCCAACCCATCCTGTGATTCTGTGATCCAAAGGCTGTGGGTTAGAATTCTGTCTAAAGCTACTGCAAAGACTGTCTAAAAGAGAAGGGGGGGAAGCAGAAAGTGAAGGAGGGAATGAAAGAGAGGAGGTAGTAAAACTTGGGGAAAACCTCCTGTGTCCACAGAATCTTATCAGTGTGCTTTCAGATGTGGTATTTTCAGTTCTTTTGCTCAGAATAAGGCTTTTTTCTACCTGATAGGTATTGGATGATCAGACACACAGGTCACAACAATCCTCATTGATCAGAATAAAGATGAAATTTGTCTCCCAAGTCTTTGCCTACAATCCTCTTTGTAATCTTGTCTGTACCCATGACTCAGATCCTACAAATGGATCCAAAAAATCTTTAAGAAAATAGTGTAGAACTGTAGCATCTCCATGATGTAGTTAAAACTTAGCAAAACATGAGGGTTATGGACTACATAAGCCTGAAAGACACTGCAACTTTGGAACGTTAGTTACTTCTTACCTGAAAGGAACGCCTTCCGCTCTTCTCTTCCACATACAGAAAAGCTATTGAATGACAGCAGCATAAATAAATAAGAAACATTAAAACAATTCTCCAGAGCCATTCAAGCAGAGAATACCTATCATGCAATTCCTACTTTTTTTTTTTTTTTGGGTGGGGGGGGGGGGAAGGGGAATGTTAGTATTACTTTCTAATGTGAGTAAAGTACAATCCCAGTAGAGTTGCAGTTATATTTACTTGCCCTGTAAGGTCACTGCTTTCTATTTTGTACATATTTCCTCCAAAATATCTTCCAGTTAATTCATCCTTGTCCTTCTTAAATGGACCTTGCTACGCACACTGGCAAAGAAAAAGCCTTTAATAATGACCTAAACAAACTATTAAAAAAACAACCAAACAAACCATAATGTGTTTAGGAAAAAAAATCTTAAGAGACAAAATGCTTTTGTTTTCCAAGTTGTCTCTTAGGAATAGGTTTAATTAATCCCATATTAGTGTTTACCTGTAAACTGCCTTAATTGCTCTCACAAAGTAACTGTGAACCTGCCTTTCCATTATCTTGAAGAGTGTGATTGGAATGGTGCTGATGTTATTAATCTTCTAAACTCTAATGCTATTTTTCTGTACCTTTAAAATGCACTTTCATTTATGAGATGCCATTAA
Organism: Pezoporus occidentalis; assembly: GCF_034315485.1. NCBI lineage: Eukaryota > Metazoa > Chordata > Aves > Psittaciformes > Psittacidae > Pezoporus > Pezoporus occidentalis. The sequence continues at coordinate 783,153 of NW_026914718.1, read as the reverse complement.
TTCAGCTAACTGCAGCTGATGTTAGACTTTAAGACTGTTTGCCTCAAAACCAGCAAAATGCAATTGAGTTATAAACAACTTGTTCTAAAAAAAAAATGTTTTTCTAGTATCTTAAATTTTCTGACTGTTATTCAACTGCACATCCCACCTCTGTATGCCAGCAGGCAGAAATTCAGTCTTATAGCTCTCATCCTGCACATAGCCCATTTGATGGTGCACAAAAGGTACTGTCCTCTGTCCAGTTCCAGCAATGATCTGCTTACACTTCTGATTCACTGGATAGAATCATAGAATGGTTTGGGTTGGAAGGGACCTCAGGATCATTTAGTTCCAACCCCCCTGCCATGTGTAAGAGCAAAACCAGAAACCTGCACAAACATTGTATTTTGACTGTTCAGCCATTTCCATAGCAAAAAGCATTGTGGTTAGAGACAAATAGCTAAAATTGCACAATAATCACAAAATAATGTCATCTATATTTTCAGCAAGAAATGTAACTTAGTACTATATGACACAAAAACCTCAAATTTGGAAAGTTATTGCTCAACTTTGCATGTTCTTCATCCATTATATCATCTCTGTCCTTAGCCACTTCATAGAGCCTGCAGGATATTTTGTGAGAAAAAATGTATTTATATATTGTGAAATACTATTTTTGTTATCAAATAAGCAGATAAAACCCAGTAAAAAAAAGACACAAGGACTGTCTGTGCAGTCTGTCCCTATGCTGACTAATACACAAAGTACGTGACCAAAACACAACCCACTCATATTACTTCCCTCTTCTGCCTTTATTCGCAAAGTCCTCTGTCTGTAACCTGCTGGTACACTGGCACAACACCAAGAATTTTGCATGCCATTTTGTCCATCATGCTCACATATCACAATATCAGAACCCAATGTTCTTCAGGGTTTGCTGAATTTTTTCATTTACCATGGCCCTTTTCTTTACCACTAGATATTAATCTTGCCTGTTCACTAGCTCTTACATTTCTGGCTGTTAATGCAAGTCTATTTGAATCTCATTCAACTTGTATGCAAAGATGTGTTAGGTCCTTTCCAGCAGAGCTGCTACAGAGCCAGTCAATTATTAGCACCCCAGTCCGATGGTTTCCATTTTGACACTTGGATGCACACATAGACATACATAGTGTCTGCCAGAAAACTACCCCAACAGCCTCTTGGTCAGAAAAGAAACCCAAACAAATTATATTTTATGGCCCTGACTTAGGATAGTTTTAAATTAATTACTTAAGAGGATTTTTTTTCTATTATTTATTACTACACCAGAATTTAATGACTGTATAAAAAATTATATCTGGTGTTCCTTGTCAAATCAGGATTATAAAACCAAGACGAAAAAAGCATTTTTATAGGAAAGAACACTTGTAGGAAGAGACCATACCAACATTATATCCAAGGATGAGAACTACTGGAGAAGGCTGATACGGATTTTAACTGAAAATAAAATGGACCAGACACAGATACAGTGGACACAATGAAGGGCCAAGTCCTATTGGCATCAGTCTGATTAGACTATACCTGTTAATATTTACAGAACTTTTAAGTCACTACTGAGCTGAAAGAAATAGACCCAAGTATGTGTCTACTATATGAGCACGTTAAAATGAAAATCTGATAAAATAAGTAATAACGTAACTAATAAAATACTGACAATTTTGAAAATCAAGCAACTGAATCAGTATAAAACCTACCATGCTGGTACTTCTGATCACGTCTTGCATATTTACACTCCTGTAGCACAGCTTAATGTAATTCAAGTTCAAAGAAATAAATGGGCAAATACTTATAGTTTAAGGAGGAGAAAATTGTCTCTATCACACAATTCACCATGCTGTCATATGCTGTTCATATTGGCTGCGTGTATGTCAGTGTGTCATGAGGGAGGATGCCTTCACTTTCTATACTGTTGCAAGTAAATTACTAATAGGATTTGCAATGTTTCCAGAGGAGGTAGAATGCAGAAAATCTGCATAAAAATAGAACAAGAAACTACAGTAATATTAGGAAAAGATTAACTGAATTATTATTTTAGGTCTGTTTCTATCATACTAGTTACCCAGGGAAACTAAAAATCATGTAACAGTGATTTCAGCTCTCTGCTTTTGGCAAGCTCTATAATCTCTAAAGAGCAGAAAATTTGGCAGTGACTTAGAAAGTTTCTCATGAACACCTTAGTTTAGGACATATGCAAGTAACATTTACTGTCATTTTAATTACAATTTATCACTGACTTTCTGCAATAGGTAGAAAACCATCATAACATACATCTTTCTAAATGGATACAAGTAGGATTTTGCAACTCTGTTATAAAACTATCAGCCTTGTTTTGACTTGAAGTCAGACACAGTAAAAACTTTGCAGCTGATTTACTAATAATATTACATGTTTGGTGCAAATTTAGGTGAGAATGAATGGTATTTTCTGTCAGTACAAAAACATCATAGTCAATGGTGTATTATAGAACCATATGTATATAACTAACTCTTCCACCTTCCAAGAAATATAAATTGTATTGCATGGCCCTTCTTTAGTTTATTTTGTTTGTTTTCTTTTGTCATAGTATCACAGAATGGTTTAGGTTGGAAACAACCTTAAGATCATGCAGTCTGCCATGGGCAGGGATGCCTCACACTGGACTATGTCGCCCAAGGCTCTGTCCAGCCTGGCCTTGAACACAGCCAGGGATGGAGCATTCACCACTTGTTTGGGCAGCCTGTGCCAGGTCCTCAGCACCCTCGCAGGGAAGAACTTCTGCCTTATATCTAACCTGAACTTCCCCTGTTTAAGTTTGAGCCCATCACTCCTCGTCCTATCACTACAGTCCTTGATGAAGAGTCCCTCTCCCTTGTAGCCCCCTTCAGACACTGGAAGTTGCTCTGAGGTCTCCACATAGCTTCTCTTCTCCAGGCTGAACAGCCCCAGTGTTCTCAGCCTGTCTTCATATGGGAGGTGCTCCAGCCCCTGATCATCCTTGTGGCCTCCTCTGAACTTGCTCCAGCAGCTCCATGTCCTTCTTATGTTAAGGACATAAGAACTGCACACCCCAACTTATCAGTGAGAGCAAATAAAGTTTATTGGTGTACAATTCAAAGACTAAATAATCAGAACTACCAATTGCAGCCATAGCCTGATTAAAAACCCCATACAATATTTGACCTAAACCTCATTTAGGCAGATTGAATAGCTATAGCAAACAAACAACAGACTTCTCTTTAAAACTGGCAGTGCTCTAAATCATTAAAAAGTCTTAGCAAAAGTCATGTTATTTTACTTTTTGCACATTCTTCAACAGGATGAGATTGGTAAAACTATGCTTTTATTATAAAATGCAAGTCCTAAGAGCCTGAAAGTTTGATTCCATGCCATTAACTATATATCATCAAAAAAATCATTCAAAAAAAATTAATTCTCTCAGAAAATAGAGTCTCAAAACCAGTTAGTTTTTTGCATCCCTGCAATGAAGGAAGCATGGTGGTAAAGCTAGTTTGCTAAGCTTTTCTGGCTTAAAGAGAGTGTGAAAATGTAGTCTCACTGAAAGCCCTAGGGCAGTAATAACAAAAAAGAAAAAAGCGATCACTCAGGCAAAAGCGGAGCCTCCAACACAACCTTCCTTTGACATGTCTCCCAACCTTGGAGCTGTCACAGGACTTCCTGACAGATCTAAATTTCAGTCCCTAATTCAAAGAAACAAGATGATCTAGATCATGATCATCTAGACAAGATGATCTTTTTTATATGTAAAGACTATCTGATTAAGACCAGTTATACGCGAAACAGGTAGTTACCTAGACAAACTGGGTGGCAGACTAATGGGGCAACTTTTCTAGCACAGCTTTCTAACACAGCTTCTGTTTTCTGTGGTGTATGGCTGCATGAATCTACAAAAGGCAAAGAACAACCCCTCCCAGTGTGTCGTTCAAGTCTCACAGGGAAGATGGAAGTGTTTTGTTACACACATCTTAGCAAACTGAACATGTAAAATGTTAGTGACAAGATGAAAACTGACATATTTGAAGAATCAGTTTTCAGAGCACAACTGTATTCAAAGGAGAAGGAGTTAATAAGTTTTGTTTATGGGCTGCTCCATGTACTCATTTATACCACAGGCAGGAGTTATTGCTGTTGGTGTGGCCATACCGTCCTTTGCTATTCATTCTGGTGAAATTTATTCCAGCACACAGACTCCCCACAAGGACATATACACCATTTGAAGCACTATGTAGGACTTCAGTCTGTGGTTTAGAAGGACAAGAGAGAGCCTTCTTTGTGGGCCCCATGTGAGATGATGAATTTCATACTGGACTGTAAACACATTTTTGAACAGAAAGCATCTGCACATTATATTGAGCTAGTGACAGGGTTTCTGCTAACTGCTTGGAAATACATAACTAGTGTTGGCAGGCAAAACATGGAAGCCATAATGAAAACTAGGTATGCTTGCAAAAGATAGAAATAATTTCAGATGCAATAATAGCTGTTCCACATTATCAACATCTAGCATCAATTGTTATTTACAGACTCCCTCCAAACTTACTGATATTTAAATTAGCCTCAAGCTAACAGAAAACTTATCTGTATGAACAGTATATCCATCAAGAAGGAAAAAGGTCCACAGTAAGTGTGCACAGATGAGAGGATTTATTTACTAAATACAGTTTTGACAGATGGAAGATACCAAGTAAACGAGCTAGAACATTTGTCATTCTTAGACTTTATATTGGTTCTTTTTGTGCATTCACAGAAATTAAGACAGAAAATACGCTACGAGGTATTTTATTCTGCAAGATACCGTGACTGCAGGAAATGACAAATGATACTGTAAGGTACAGACCCAGGGTAGACTGCTGTTAGAATCTTTTCCCCAAATAATTTGCTGATGCCACCAAGACAATATTATAACTATGATGAAGAGAAGGGTAGTTTAGAAATCAGAGTCATCATGATGATCTTTCAGTTCTTGTATGTCTTCATGTTAGCAAATTAAAAAGCATAGTAGGACACGGAGCTTGTAGGAAGGCACAAATAGCCCTTTTGTAACACCATAGTCTCAGTAGCTGGTTTGTGTCCCTCATATTTATAACCAAGTTGTAAAAGTCAATGCTGGCTCTGAATTTTTTGTCTTAAACCATAGAAATTTCCCCGAGTTTTTTGGCTTTCACCAGCTGTCATTTGCACAGTGTGAACTCAGGAACAATGTACCACCAGCTTCCTAGGACAAGCAGTTCTCATAGTGAAGCACATCATATTCCCATTCTCATGTGAAACAATGTATTAGATTTTCTTGAGAATTTCCCATTTTGTGGGAAGTGGGGATATTTTACGGCTATTAAACAAAACAAATAGAGAAAATACCTGAAATAGCTTTCATTTCAGTGGATGTCTCAAAAAGAACTTAGTTCTGCAGAACATATCTGATGCAAAAAATTTAAGAGTAAAAATGGAATTGGGTGTTTATATGGAAGTCAGAATGTACAAAATTGTCTTAAAAACAAAGACTTTGCAGAAGATATTAAACTGTGAGGTTTAATTAAGCTTTAGCTATTGGAAACAAAATGATACCCTACTGAGGGCAAAAGTATCTTACGTCTTCCTGATGAATGATTTTTGCGTCTCCTGGATCTGTTTACTGAGAGATACTTGTTCTAGACAGATTCTGGTGTTAATCTGAGTAGCAGTTCATAGATTTCTAAGAAAACAGTTTGCAGAACAGTTTCCATGAAACTGAATTCTTCAGTGATTTCAGTGGGAGCAAACCTAAACCCCAGGGTTTTTCCATGTAAGCTTTCAAAATAATTTGGTTTAAAATTTCAATGAAATGTCTGTTGTTGAATAAATTTCAAGGCATGTAAGAAAAACATACAGAATGTGTTCTGATATTGTGATTCTGGAGATAAAATAATTGTATCTTTCAGCAATGTGTTTTGGAAGACCAAGTTAGATTAAATTTCAGTTCTTAAAAATGAATGAGTTTATCTCATACTGTTCTTGCAGACATTTGATTTAAATCTGAGAACTCAGGAGAGCAAGTTTGTGTTTAAAATACAGCAGAAGACAAATCCTGGTTTGTAAAACCCGTCTCTTTTCACTTCTGTAACCCTTCACAGCAAAGCTAGCCATAAGCTTTCATGAGTTCTGTGGCAATGTACTGACTTCAGGGGAGAGAATCTCGGTTCCAACCTTTTTGCTGAAGTGGCTCAGATGTTTAATGGCCATAAACTACTAGCTTGTACAATGTATACTTGCTCACATTTATGTATTATTCTTGTGCAAGTGTTCCAAAGCAAATGTTGCATTAGATGCATCACTGAGCAGTGTTTCCAGGAGCAGGTTACATAATGTATCTGCAGAATAAAATCTGCCAACTCAGCACCTAGGCATGTCACAGAATCCCAGAATCATTTGCGTTGGAAGGGACCTCCGGAGATCATCTAGTCTAACACCCTGCCAAGACAGAGCCACCCAGAGCCGGTTACACAGGAACATGTCCAGACAGGTTTGGAATGTCTCCAGAGAGGGAGACTCCACAACCCCCTGGGCAGCCTGTTGAGTGCTCTGACACCCTCAATGTAAAGAAGTTCTTCCTCATATTGAGGTGAAACTTGTGTTTTAGTTTATGGCCATTGCTCCTTGCGCTGTCGTTGGGCACCACTGAAGAGTCTGGCTTCATACTCCTAGCACCCACCTTTGAGATACTTACATGCATTGAGATCCCCATGGTAAGCACCTAGGTAAGGAGAGCTGTTTGATAGCAGCTCCTCTCACTGACAGGGTACAAGTGTATATACTGAAGTCTGAGACAAACATTCCATGAATATCATGTGGAGTACTGTAAATTGGTCTCTGTGCAGCAGAGGCTTTGTCTGAGCACTTTATTCCTCTTGACACAGGTGATAAGTCTTAGTCTTTTGTCTCCCACATGCAGGTGCGTGGATAGTTCTGTTAAAATGGTAATAAAATAGCTGATGCATGACACTTGCAACTGCTGTGTAAGGCTCTGGAGTAAGCTTCTACTTAAAATGTTGTAGAGAAATTCTTTTTGAAAACATAAACTGGTTAAGAAAGCGAAGGATCACAAAGAAGCTGAGACATTGCCACAAAGGACAGATAGCACTCTCTATCACTGCCATTGATTGTAGTTAGTGAACTTTAAAAGGGATGCTGCATAACTGATGTCTTAAAACAATCAGTGTTTTTCTTTGCATAGATAAGAAAGAGCCAGTTCCAATAACTGCCAAAATGGGAACCTTCAGGGGAAAGCAGCAGAAGAGAGATTTCCTGGAGCATTTGCTGAAGGACAATCACGATGATATTTTCACTGTGACACCCTTTCAGAAGAGTAGAAGAGTAAAGGTAAATCTGGGAAAACTGTATATACATGTGTTCTTTTCTGGTTGGTATTTCAAGGGTGTGTTACAAGTCTGCAGGTTCAGCTTCACCAATAACATCTTGTGGATTTGGGGGAAGAAGCTTATTTCCCTGTTTTGTTACTGCAATTGTCTTAGTTTGCTAATTATTATAGACAAATAGTCATGAATGTCCAGTGGCTGAGTCTAGGTGTGCATCAACTCTCCACAGCAGCTGAAAACTTGACCTCAAAAACTATCTTGCTTATCTTTTGACAATTTCACTCTCTCTTTAATATATAAACTGTGTACATGTATCTGTTTAGTGAGTAAAGTGATATAAAGAAGTTGTGGAATTGTCAGATTCAATGTTTGTTTCACATGAGCTAATGCTAGTGGAGACTCAGTGAGATATGTGTGGGGTCCATTTCTCATCTAAGGAACAAAACCATACTAATAGGTTGTACGTGACCGCTTTGCTCATTTTTGTGTGACAAGGAAGACTGTCGTTATCATCAGTGAGATCTTTCACTGTACCTACCTAAAGTCACAAGGACTGTGGTTCTCTCAGTTCTGTATGCAACAGGGTGCCCGTTTTTAAAGAAGAAATCACAAAGCACTTCTTACTAGTTCCAATAGTAATCACTTTAAAATATGTTCTGTATTTCTGTTAGCACCAGACTATTTCAGATAAATGATGACTCTGGGAATTATGGAAAAATAATGTTTGCCAATATTTCACAATAACTTGCACGTATATAGAGAGACAGAAAGTGGTAGGTTGAGACAATCACTTTTGAAAATACAAAACTACTAATTTTGATACATCCATTGTCAGTTGTTTTGCTTGAGATGCCTAAATAAGGTCTCCTTATTATATAGTAAAATAAATTGTGCCAAAACAGACTTTTAGTAAAGCCAGTTAAAATGAGCGCTGTGGTTTATGCATATAAAGGCATGAATTTCTATGAGAACATTAATAACTTTGAGCAGTGACTAGGGCTCAACAATCACATTGTTAGAAGTACAGCAAGTGATACATGGAAAGAAATTACTGTCAGGGCCAATACTTTTGTTTACTGTTTTTTAAGTAACTGTTCTAGTTACAAGTGTGCAATAATTTGCCCATCTGTCTTGAAATTAGAGCTATAAGTATTATTAAAAAGAAAGGGGAAGAAAAAAGATAAAAAGCAGTTCTGTCTTGCTTTTGGAAACTTCTGCTAGTAAATAGCAGTATTGTAATTTACGCTAAAAACACCGAACCTAGACATTATGAGCTACTGATTCTGAGGCTTACCTTGAACAGTAGTGTTCCACACAACAGATCACTGAACATGTCATCAGCATGCTGCCACCTGTAGAAAATTATGATGAATATTGAAGCCTTGGGCTCGTCTTGTCACCCTTAGACTTACACATGCATACACACATACAATTCCTCCTCTACTGAGCCCCATATGAAACCAAGGGGATCTCACCTACAAATCAATTTCTACATGATATTCCATGACCTTCAGCAATGCACAGACCAATGCTTCTATTTGAAGTCTGTTCAACTCAGAAAATTCTTGTTAAAAATGCTATAAAAAGTACAACCCAATAGAAGGCCATTTTATCAAGTGTATAGGTTCTAGTGAGCTACAGTAATTGACTAAATGAATCCAAATCCAACTGCTGACTTCATAGATTTCTATTCCCAGACTTTGGCTTTGTTAATTTCAGAGTGAATGCTGATTTAGAACAGATGTGTTTGTAGATGTGTTTGTGGATGCAGTTCATGAAAAATGGCAGAGAGGTAAAAAGTGAAGCTGTGGCACCTTATGACATTCTAAACATTCTGGTAAAGAATTCTACAACTTAAATATGCATTTTGGTTGTTTAGAGGATGGCAACCGCTACTTTGATTGGAGAGTCTCTAGTTCTTGTACAACAAAAGACAATGAACAGCTGTCCCTCTTACCTTCTCTATGTTTCTCTTGGGTTTATAGACCTCTAGGATAGCCCCACTCAGCTATTTTTGAAAAACTTGAGGCAATCCCCCCCCTTTTTTTTAATAATTATCAATAGATGACATACTAAGATAAACTTTAGCATCCTTTAGAAGAGTTTCTAACATTGCCTGGATGTCAGACTTACGGATTTGCAGTTTCCAACACTTTCCTTCACCACCCTCTAAAAACTGTCGTTGCGTTTTGCTGCATTCTAGTCCTTTGGCACTGAGGATATTTTTGTTTCAGCTCTTTTTGCTTCATTTCTCTTTGAAGTCTTGGGTCTCCTGCTCATTTGTTATTTCATTCTATAAACTTCTCTGCTACACTTTTGTTTGAAAGTGATCTCTAGTGTATCCCTTATTGACATTAGATACAGTGGTGGAATCATCCATGCTTCTTCATAATGTACGTAGATACAAAATAGTTACTTCTTTCTGTCTCCAGTGGTTTCTTGTTTTTCTGTAGGTGCTGTCAGTTTTTCTCCTCCTAAAATACTTGAATCATAGAATCATAGAATTGTTGCATTGTTTGTTTTTCCTGCCTGTTGCAAGGATTTACATTCAACAAAGCAGAGTTTAGGATATATTTCCTTTTTAAATTACTTACATTTAGCACATACAGAATTATTAGCTGTCTTACAGGAAATTTTTCAGTTTTGTAAGCAGAACCTTCATTCATTACACAAGAGAAACTATGTTTCTACTCTCACCTAGGCGTGATTTATGTAATATATATAACTCTTACGTTTTTTATGGTTTTGCCATAATTGTAATCTGAACCTCTTTCAAAAAGGGGAACAAAGATACTATCAGGCCCAGAAACAGCTATTATGATCAGCTAGATTCTGGATTCTAAGGTGTGCCTTTCAAACAATACAGTGTATGATTTTAGAAGTGTTTTAAAGGCAAACCAAAATGCTTTTGTGTTAGTTTGACAGCCAGATACAGCCACTTCAGGTAACTGCCCAAACTTGTTAACTTGTCTTCTACATCTGGCAAAAGGGAAAAATTGGCATTTCACAAGGCAACAGTAGACCCAACACTATAAAAACAGTCACATCATGCACAATCATGAATCATTATGTACTCGATCAACAAGGTGTGACCTAAAAATGTCTCTCTGTGGACTTTATGCTCCGTTTGCTGTTTTCTTGAGTACACACTTGAGTACATCTTCTTGTGACTACTATTCATCTGACAGGAATGGGCAGAAAGGAGAAATTACACCATCAGAACTGGCATTCTTCAACAGAGATTCTGCCAGCTGACAGGCTTGAAGTAAAAACCTTTTAGTGGGTTGTGACCAACAGGTCACAAATGTTTTGAAGAATATGAAGGAGTAAGATTTGTTTTCTTCCAGAAACTTACCTTTCTTCTTTCCTGATTTATTTTTTTTTAATTTTAATTAAAAATACTTTTTGAATCTTTCCTTGTATGTGGATCGTTGTAATGCATCAGGTAGAATAGCTCTAACGCTGTGATGTGTTCTTGAATGAAATACATTTATTAAGACATCTAAAACTTAAATTGCTGTTCATAACTGTGATCTAAGTACTTCAGACTCTGTTTAAGTATTCCCATTTCTTCTTAGTCCCTCTCTTTTTCATTTCAGATAGGCTACACAAAGACACTGTTTGAATAATTTCAAAACATGGCCCTTGCAGGGAGCCTGAATCAATAAAACACTGGTCACAAAGATCAAATTGTACACTCAAGGGGTGGAGATAATTTTAACAAAAAATGCATGTTTTAAACTTACCGTAACGGAGTGAGGACTTACCTGGAAGGCTTTTGTCACCCTGGATACTACTCTGTGAAAATGAAACAATTCTATTTTTGTTTTCAGTTACAATGAGAAAATGGCTGATACTCAGAATATGGCCACAGAACTAAACCTTCATTCCTTTCAGCTTTGCCATTGTGCTAGTTGAGGAGTATGTAATCTCAGTTATTTTAAGCAAATAAAATGATGTCACATCCATTGACAGAAGATTTTCACGGGCCTATTGCAGCAAGACCGTGTGTTTTTTTCTGGGCCATCTGCCCAGTGAATGCTTGAAAGTGCTAAGAAAACCAGTTTGCTGTCCCGTGATTAATACCTGACACTGACAGCATAAGATCATGTCTTGTGTATTTTATCAGTCTTAATTTTAGTGTGATGAAGACAACAGAATAGATACTCAAAGTTTAAAAAGTAGTCTGTATCAACTCTCTTCCTATTCGGGTTGTTGTGCTGCTAAGAATATTTCATTTGAGGTATAACATTTACAGTGTAAGCAAAATGCTTTTCATACAGCATGCAATAGATACCAGAGTGGTCTGAGTGGTCTGGAGAGAGAGAGGTTTTTAAAGTGCTTTGAAATCCTTCTGGATGAAAACAGCTCTATTTCATTTGAGATGTTTATTGTTGTTGGTATTATTACTTTTTGTGCTGTTTTATCAACAGAATCATGACAGTTAAATGCTTGTTAAACCACATATTGAAATGATGAAAGTCCAGTTACCGGAGACAGTATCACTCTGCACTTGAAAACCTCTCATTTACTCCTTGAAGAGCAATCATTTATTAGAGAACACTGGAGCCAGAAATACATGTGAAATTTCTCAGGAATCAAGTAACTGAATTTTACTTGAATATCCTAACAAATGACACATTCCGGTATTTGATACATGACCTCTCAGTGATGCTTTAGGGATTCTTAAACTTGGCAATAGAGCCTACAGTTAGTTAGTGAAAAAATAAAAAGATTAATACCTCAAATACTCCTGTAGCAGTGGAAAAGTCCTTAAACTATTTTATGTAATTGTAGATCAGCAATATTGCAAGACATATTGTTTCCTTCAGTTACCTTTTGTTGCTAACCTTTTCATCATCTTGATAGAAGTTGATCGGTGTGCTGAATTATCTGGTAAGCTTGGAGTTTTATTAACACCTTCATGAAAACTGCAGAAATTGTAAAGAACTTCCTGCCGTGAGTTCCCAGATATCATCATTTCATCATACATGTCACAGCTTTCTTCTGAAATATGGCAACTTTCAAGCTGGTTAATGCTGCTTTCACTTTATTTTCTTCAGGGTAGCCAGCCCTGTCATCCAGTCTTCCTCTCCTCGCGCTTTACAAACGTATGCTCTATCTGGATCTCTGACTGCGTGTGTCTTCATTGGAAAGATCATCATCAAAGCGTACAATACTGTCTCAAAATGTGTTTTAATAGTGTGCCTGCAATGGAAGAATTTGACCAGAAGCATAATTCTGCACTGCTGAAGTAGCCTAACTTGTAACTCTGCAGATACCATTTTCCACAAGTCCCAGGAGCATTCCCCTCTGTATTTTGTGATAAGATTGTCCTTCAAAATCGTACTGCAAGGAACTACCAATTCTTTTGTCCCCCTTGGCAAACAGTAACCAGCAGGTTTCTTTCTACCTTTGGGCTTTATTTTTTTTTTTTCTGGTGTTTTTCAGAACTCATTCATTGAAATCTTAGAGCATTCAAACCATATTAGATATGCTTCATAAGCAGTGACTGGCAAACACAGATATGCTCCAAAGCACTGCCTGTATTTATCATAGCTCATTTTCACAGTGCCTTGATTATTGCAAGGTTGCAGCTTCATGTAACAAGTCTCTCTGTGAAACGCTTAGCTATGGTGTATCTTGTACAAGGAATGAGCTTCGTGATCCCCTGTAAGGTTTTATCACTCTCATTACTGTGGGAGTTTCACATAGCCTATAATTACCACTTTGTAGTCTTTCACTGTTACCCTTACGAAGGCAGGACCCTTATTTGATAATAATACACACACATTCCATATGAGATAGGGATCATACTTAAAAAAAAAAAAAAGAGACAACAAATGAGTTAAGGAAAGACAATGTGGCCTATAGAGTGGGACAGATATGTGCAATTTCTTTTACTGGTACCATTAAAAGAAGCCCTTCACATCACTTGCTGAATTCATCTGCAGCTGTGCTTTAGCTTTTCCTACATGTCCAGGCAGTTTCCTGCATTTACTCCAGCATGCATGTCCATGGTTTCACTGCCTGTGCATTTCCTTCTTACACTTTCATTTGACCAGCAAGTCCTTACTCAGCCATGCTGGCCTCCTTCCTTTCCTACTTGATTTCTTTCACATAGGAATTGATTGCTCTTAAGTGCAAAATAAATAGCCCTTTAAAGAGCTGCTAGTTCTGTCCACTCCTTTATTCCTGTGAACAGTTTCCCTGAGGGTCCCATCCATTAATTTCTGAAAGAGCTGAAAATTTCCAAGTCTGCTCTTCCAATGAATATTATTTGTTATTAGTAAATGGGTCGCTATTTCACACTCATATCATACATGTGAAATTTCTTTTGAAGTGCTTAAGCATAAAAAACATTTTATAAACAGCTTTTCCCTGTTTTGCTTTCAAAAAAAGTGTATATATTAACAGCATCTAGTAAAGTTCTACTACCATAATAGAATAATATTTTAACTTCTGTTTTGGCAGCCAGGTCATCAATGACATATCACTTAAGTTTTAATTCAGTTGATAATACCCAACAACTTAAGCATTGCCCTATCAGTATCAGTCAAGAACTGTTAATCTTACATCATGAAGCAGCTAAGGAGCAGATGTCCTCTCTTTCCTCTGTTTACCCTGTTTCAAAGCTGCTCAGTGAGGTCATAGGTTGGTTGTAGGACTTCATCCATCACTGAAAGTTTCCTTTCTATGTCCCAGACATTCCATTTCCTGCTTCTTGGGACCGTTTCTAGCACTATATAAATTGTCAGTTCTTTCACTGTTGTCAGAATATCTTTCTTTAAGCTCTCTGTAATTCAGCACAGATTAGTCATAGACAGATTAGTCACTACTAATCATTCCCCAAATTTATATATAGGTGGTTATTTTACTGCCAATAGTTCTTCAGCATGGTTGCCTAACCATTGGAGAATATATTTAAGAGGCAGTAAACTGAAACATTGCAATGGGAGACTCAGCCTGCTTATAATAGGACAATTAAATGTATTACTTGTCTGATTAAAAAATGAAGCTAGAAGAATAAGCACAGTATCAAAAAGTTACTCTTCTGTTCCTATGCAACTTACTAGTTATGAACAGAAGTTTACAGAGTCATGTTGAAAATGCTTGCAATCTAGTCACTATAAATGTAATACATTTAGAAACCAGGTGTCGCACTTAAAAATATTTTATACACAGAAAATTATTTGTGTTTTTTCCAAGTTAAAGTCATAAAGAATTAAGAGATGTCAAGAAAGGATGAGAAAATAATGCAAGGAACAGTGCAGTGCCATGACTTTTTTTTGTAGTATGTGAACACCATATTATTTCCTGCTTACACTGCCTCATAAAATAATATAACATCACAAAAATGGAATTCCTATTATGTTTTTAATAACTATGACAAGAACACCATATGGGCAAAGAAAAATAATTTTTACTAAGCAAACACATATTACCTGAAGTAACAAATACCACCAACAATGTAATTGATTCTGTGTATTTATTCTTGTCATACTAAAAACAAACATAAGAAGAAATGTAGCCCGTTTGCCCTGTGTAACTCATGAGCTCAAGTCATCAAAGATGCCACAAGTGGAGCAGGCAAAGAGAGTTATGAAACTAATGAAGATGACCTCAGTGACATCCAGTGAACATAAAGGGATGCTTTTTCTATCACAGTGTCCAGCTTTGCTACCTTCATGAGGAAAGGCAGTTCCTTGCCATTGGTATTAGATAAGCAGCTTCAGTAGCATTGAATAAAAAGCTATCAGAAATAGCTACCGACCTAACTTTCATGTCAGCTGCAGTTAGAAACAGTATTTCAATTGCCAGTTTAATTTCAGGTCTCTTTTATTGGCTTTTAGAAGTTAAAACAGGGAGAGATGCAGATTTCCTTACTAGAAGAGATTGGAAATTTGTGGTTTCTGGGTTTAAGTATGTATGAAATTTGCAAAATATTAGTGCCTGATGCACTGCTATAAAATTATGCAATGTAAATTATGCAACTTAGACCTTACAAAGGGATTACATCCAACAGGAGGTAATTCCCTCTGCAGCCTTTTTCTCCCAACATCCTCTACATTTTTTTCTTAAGCAGCTTGAAAGACTCCACATTATGCAACTTTATTTTGGTAGGTGTCCTTCCAAAACAGGCCGTTATTTCCAGATAACTTCAAGCTGCAAAATCCTAATGTAGGACTGAATTCTTTATTGCAATCATGTAAGGACAGGAAATTGAAAATGAATCAGTAGCTGAGCGTGCACTTGATTTGTGTTTATATTTTGAACATGAGCCTCATTCCATTCCAGTATCGCTGGATCACCAGGCTTCCTGTAGTTTTAAACAGATACCACAAACAGTAAAGTTTGTGATAATAATGCAGGTTTAACCTGGGTAAGCGTATTAATGAGTTTACTTGTAATTGCATCAAGGTGCATGTTGATCAAGGAGAGTTCTCAAGGGCACAGGATGATGGTATGTTTCATTTCAGTATGAAATGGTGGGTTGCATTATATTTCAAGCTCTTTTTCTTTTTAAACACATAAATTATTCCAAATCAAAGTAAAAGGCAGACTAAAAGGCCTGGGTATAAGGTGGTACAATAGTTGTGCATGATTCCTGACTTCTTAAAATAAACTTATTATTCTATAATATGTCATGTCAGAGAAAGTCACCAAACATTTTCAAAGACAAAAAGGAGAAAACACCTTACTACAGACAGTAGTTACAGGAGTTGAGTTGAGGAACCAGCACTTTGAATAATGTTTCTCAGATTTTGGGTTGTGGGTATTTAATCTCACGTGAAAATACTGCTGCCAGCAATCACCAGCTGATCCTGTTAGGCTTGGTTTCACATATTGCTATTAACTCATGAAATGGAGAAAAGTTTTGGGTTTATAATGTAGTTTCTTTTTTAGAGATGCTGCAGCAGACAGACTAGAATTTGTTGCTTACCTTTGTCATCTTCATGTGAAACGAGGTTCTGAAGCCTCAGATCAAGGCAGGTATTTCTAAAGAAAGAAAGAAACCATTCTCTGCCTGCTGTCTGTCAACACTAATGTTCAAAGTTTAGTGGGTATAACACAAAATAAATATAGAAAGATGGAAAAAAACTTGCTTCCCCAATCTCTCTTTCTTATTAGGGAAACAATCCTCATGACTCAGTAAGCTGCCATCATTCCAAAAAAGGTGACAGTTCTGAGCCCATGAGATGTGATGCCCATTCTTTAAACATCCACAGAGACACTAAAAGAAGCACTGCAGCATATGTAAACTACATATTTTATGTGATTGTTATTTATACAACCAACTCCTTCTCTGAGAACACAGATCCATAACGAAAATGGCCCGTACTTGCAAGCAAGTGCCCTTAAGTTAAACAGCCCTAAATGTCAGATGCCAGAATGCCGATCCCTTTGCTTTGTGAAGAAGAGATGTTGAGAAATCAATGTAGAGGTTTTTTTTGCAACTCAGAGCTTTGGCATGCATAATAAAGACTAAGGGCCATACTTCATTATACAATCAGAGATTGTATTTGTACTTACTAGCAGATTTGAACATATACCAGGAGTGGTTTGGGGATGAAGTGCTTTGTTGGTGACTCATAACAAGTCTAAATTTCATCTTTATTATGCAGGCATGTAGGGTAGTCTGGTGCACTGTTCTGGATCATTCCTGAAGGTATCAGTCACGCTTCTTGTACATGTGGGTCTGCTTCAGTCCAGGCAGAGTAAGCAGGGTTTGTTTCTGTGTTCGGTTCAATGCAAAACTGTACCCTTCCTCTGGTATAATGCAGTATATGTTAATTATACCCTAGCAGCTTATAGATTCCTCTTGCACCTTCTTACACTCAAGGTAACTTGAAAAACAAAATATTTTGGCAATACTTCTTGAATTTCCACTGCCACAAAAAAAAACCCACAGTGAACAAGAGAGCTGTAATTTGAGATTTATGAAAACACTCAGGAAAAAAAAACTATGTCATCTTCTGCTATGCGTGCCCAAAGTGCAGTTTCTTTTTATATGGCATTACACCTCCCAGACAGTCGAGAAGTTCGGGATGATAAAAAATACTCTAATACTTACACATGCTTGATCAGGTTTTCCATATACGATGTGACAGTGTCTGCACAAAATTTTTGTTCCTTTTGCAACCAAAACAAGGCTTTCCACTTGTGCTTTCTGAGGTGGAAAGCTTCACTGTAGGGCATGTTTTAAAGCAAATGGTCTATAAATGGACCATGACAGTGCATAAATTATCACTACACTGTATAAGGATATAAACGTCTGGTAGTGACTTTTCAAGTGTCACAAATGGGTGATTTAGATCACATAAAGAACCACTGTCAAAGGTATTAGCAAAATCGGCTTTAATATGATGTTGTTAAAGTGTGCCATAAAATTAAGTTCAGTGACAAGTGTCACCCTATAGTTCACTCTTCACTGCATAGCACAGTCATTTGAACAGTGATTCAGAACTACCAAGGCACAAATGGAAGTTACCAAGATAAAATAAATTTGCCATACTACAAGATTATGCACGATATAGAATCACAGAATCAGAATGGTTTGGTTTGTTTCCTCACATCCAGCCTGAATCTCCCCTCTTGTAGTTTAAAACCATCAGCCCTCATCATGTCACAACAGGCCCTGCTAAAAAGTCTCACCCCATCTTTCTTACAGGCCCCTTTTAAGAACTGAAAGGACTCAATAAGGTCTCCCTGGAGTCCTCTCCAGGCTGAATAACCCCAACTCTCTCAGCCTTTCCTCACAGGAGATGTCTTCCATCCCTCTGATCATTTCTGTGGCCCTTCTCTGGACCTTTTCCAACAGGTCCATATCTTTCCTGTATTGAGAACTCCAGAGCTGGATGCAGTACTCCGGGTGAGGTCTCACCAGCGCAGATTAGAGGGGCAGAATCACCTCTCTCAACCTGCTGGCTATGCCCCTTTGGATACAACCTGATACAATTGGCTGCCTTCTCATATCCAATTTCCTATCCACTAGTACCCCCAAAGTGCATCTGTCACACTCCACCCCATGATTACTGTCAATCCATTTTATTGAATCATAGAATGTTAGTACTGTCATCTCCTGCTTCTATGTCATAAATATGCGGCGTGTTGCTGATCAGTGGTAAGAGTCCAATTACATGATAAGCTAATTTAAGTGTTATAACTAATGCTAGTTATATACCATTTCACACAGAGAATCAGTTGACTGTGTATGTTTTACATGTTGGATTAATGTAATTTGTTTCATCTTTTGCCAAACTTTGATACAGAGAATGATTATATGCAGTAAACATAATTAAACTAAGAACCTAACAAAACCTAACAAAACTATAATTGGGTGCAGCATCAAATTCAAAATTCCAGTGTCTGTTGGTGACCATCCCAAAAGAACTTCCTACCAGGGTTGTTCTCCATTTTCTTCACTCTTTCTAGGTCATGGTGTACTTTTCTCTATCATTATGGATGTAATCAGGGTTCATTGTCCATTGTTCTAAATTCAGTTTAGCAATCATGTCAGATCATGTTGCAATGTGAGATTCATTCTAATAGGCAATAAATCTTGATATAATGGTTGTACCAACTGGTGAACTGCGACAAGGGCAGAATAGTTAAAGTCACATCCCATAATTTTGGTAAAGTTACAAATATAGATATTTGTCTCTACAGTGGGGTTGTCTATAAATACAGTGTCACAAAGGGTTCTTATACAAACATATCCCTTTCCAACATGTAAACAAACCCATTCCCAACATATACAAGTACAGGTTCAGGGGTTTCATCAGGATGTATTTATAAATGACAAATGACAAAAATGACAAAACAGCTGGCGAATGAAGCTGCTAAGCCACTGTCCATCATATTTGAGAAATCATGGCAGTCAGGTGAAGTTCTCGATGACTGGAAAAAGGGAAATATAACCCCCATTTTCAAGAAGGGGAAAACAGATGACCCAGAGAATTACAGAGCAGTCAGTCTCACCTCTGTGCCTGGCAAAATCTTGGAGCAGATTCTCCTGGAAGGCATGCTAAGGCACATGAAAATCAACAAGGTGCTTGGTGACAGCCAGCATGGCTTCACTAAGGGGAAATCCTGCCTGACCAATTTGGTGGCCTTCTATGATGGGGCTACGAAACTTGACGGACAGGGGTAGAGCAGTTGATGTCATCTACCTGGACTTGTGTAAAGCGTTCGACACTGTCCCACATGACATCCTTGTCTCTAAATTGGAGAGACATCAATTTGATGGATGGACCACTCACTGGATAAAGAACTGTCTGGATGGCTGCACACAGAGAGTTGTGGTCAATGGCTCAATGTCCGGTTGGAGACCAGTAATGAGTGGCGTCCCTCAGGGATCAGTGTTGGGACCGGTCTTCTTCAACATCTTCGTCGCTGACATGGACAGTGGGATTGAGTGCGCCCTCACCAAGTTTGCCGATGACACCAAGCTGTGTGGTTCGGTTGATAGGCTGGAGGGAAGGAATGCCATCCAGAGGGACCTTGATACGCTTGAGAGTTGGGCTGATGCCAACCTCATGAAGTTTAATCATACCAAGTGCAAGGTCCTACACCTGGGTCGGAGCAATCCCAGGCACAGCTACAAGTTGGGCAGAGAAGAGATTCAGAGCAGCCCTGCGGAGAAGGGCTTGAGGGGTTGGTTGATGAGAAGATGAACATGAGCCGGCAGCGTGTGCTTGCAGCCCAGAAAAGCCAACCGTATCCTGGGCTGCATCAAAAGGAGCGTGACCAGCAGGTCAAAGGAGGTGATCCTGCCCCTCTACTCTGCTCTTGTGAGACCTCACCTGGAGTACTGTGTGCAGTTCTTGTGTCCTCAACATAAAAAGGACATGGAACTGTTGGAACAAGTCCAGAGGAGGGCCATGAGGATGATCAGGGGACTGGAGCACCTCCCGTATGAAGACAGGCTGAGCAAGTTGGGGCTGTTCAGCCTGGAGAAGAGAAGGCTGCGTGGAGACCTCATAGCAGCCTTCCAGTATCTGAAGGGGGCCTATAGGGATGCTGGAGAGGGACTCTTCATTAGAGACTGTAGTGATAGGACAAGGGGTAACGAGTTCAAGCTTAAACAGGGGAAGTTTAGATTGGATATAAGGAGGAAATTCTTTCCTGTTAGGGTGATGAGGCACTGGAATGGGTTGCCCAGGGAGGTTGTGAATGCTCCACCCCTGGCAGTGTTCAAGGCCAGGTTGGACAAAGCCTTGGGTGACATGGTTTAGTGTGAGGTGTCCTTGCTCATGGCAGGGGGGTTGGAACTGGATGATCTTAAGGTCCTTTCCAACCCTAACTATTCTCTGATTCTACGATTAAATATTTTTGTCAGTGTCAAGACAAATGTCTTGGGCCTTATTAGTATTACTTTCACAACTAAATCCCTGTTTTTCCCATGCAACATATGCATCTACATTAATAGTTTGGCATTTGTTCCCATTTTGGTGGGACCATACTCTTATAGTCTAAGTGATAGAGGACAGTTCCATTATGATTTAATCCCAGCACAATGATTTGTTATAGGGTGTATACCAAAGCGTTGCATATTGTCAAAACAAAATCTGTGGCTATACAGTTGGTGGAGGTCATAAGCAAAACTAACTCCAAGATACCTTCAAGATCAGAAATCCTTTTTGAATTGAGTCACATTATCAATATTACCTTTTGAACCTTAGTGGGAAAGGTGCCTTTATGGCCTTCCCTTATAATAGCTGTTAGTGTAGATCACACCCACAGGTAAGAAACATGTATGGCCCAGAGTGTACTATAGGTACCATACTGATTAGCAAAAGTAGAAGTGAGGATCTCCATCCCTGGGGGTCACTTGTCGAATTGTGAACTGGATTTGATTCATACTGGCGATAGAATAAGTAATCTTCCAATGGTTAGCCTGATCTCCAGGGAAGGTGTGCTGGGATCATTCCTGGAAAGAGAAAACAATAGTAGTCTTGGGGCTAGGAGGTGTGAGGCCTGTCTGGATGAGTCACCCTTTCCTGGCCTAACTTGTTTAACTGCTTGGACTAAAGAAAAGTCCCTTCTCCCACTCAGAGTATCTGTGTTCTGTTTCTGTAAGTGCAGTTGAGCTAAACATTAAAGGCCTTTTGGACTGCTTGATTTGGTCTGGAAGAGATTTCAATAAGTACCATGTTCTGCAGAACCCCATTCTGCTGTAATAGAGTCAAGGGCATCTCCTGGCCCCGGTGACTGATACATCTTAATTCCTGTATTAGTTTTGACTGCTACTTCATGTTCTGGCTTCCATTTCCATGGTTTTCCCTTTTGTAAAAGTGAATACTGTGAGTGAGCAATGATAGAAAATTGAGATACACATTTCCTCCAGTATCTTAAGGTACTTGTAAGTTGTTGTGTTTCTTTCCTAGATAATTCTTTCCCAGACATCCATCTGCAATCGGTCCATTTTACGTAGGGTGGCTGGTGGAATTGCTGCACTATCAGCAATCCACCACGTACCTGAAAGTTTTACTTCTGTACATGGTTCCTACCATTTTTCAGGTGGAATCTCAACTTTTGCTTTATAGAGTAATTGCCACATAGCTGCAAGTGATTTAAAACCTACGATTCATAAGTTATAGGAAGGAAGAAAGCTATAACTTATGCTTATAACAAAGGGTCTATCATTCTGATCATCTCTTTAGTTCCCTTCAGGCTGCCATCATGTCATCCGAATCCCACTGCTCTGCAGCTGCAGATCTTCTTTGCATGTAGCACCAACACTTGCTAAATTGGCACTATGACATTTGCCTTCAGCTTGGTATTTTCATTAGGTGGACAGCCACCACCAGTGTGTCTTATCCCCATGTTTGGGAAAGCTCAGCTTCTCCATACTTGAATCAGTCCTATCTAAAGTTTGTTAATAGAACCACAAATACTAGTTTTCACACAGAATTTGATTTGCTTTAATGACATTTTTGTGCAGGGGAGTTTCTTTGCAAACAGGTCAGCACCAAAAACTTTTCCATTCCCTGGGATTTGTCTTTAAAATAAAGGGGGGAAGAGGGTCTGGACCACCATCATCTTTCCTAAGATTGGCTTCTTATAAGGTTCCTTCCCCAGGATTTTAATAATCACACCCTAATTCTCCAGAGAACCTTCCTCCACTCTGTTTTCTTTGATTGCAACTAGACATTGTGGTATATTAAAGCACACAAGTGATGTTTGCAGGATCAAACATATAGTTTATATCTCTTTTCCATCAGTTCAGGATTTGATGATGGAAGTAGACCATTAGATCTGTAATAAGCCAACAGCAAAGTTGTGAGAAGATAAAAGTATTAATCCTCTGTTGTTGAGAAAGGTATGAAGTATACTTCTAAACCATTAGGAAATATTCTGCCCTTCATTGCTGCTAGCTTCTTTTGTATCAATTTCCTCACAGTGCCTGTGGTTTCATACTCTATGAAAATGATGGTCTACCACCAGATGAATAATAAAACCAGAAAGAGGTAAACATTATCTTATGCTGGATAATTTTGGTCTTCAAACAGAGCAAAACCAAGATGAAAGATGTTCACCAAATGACTTCTTTAAATACAATCTGATCAAGAGAAACCCAGAGAAGAAATACAGGCTTACCCTAAGGCAGCAGACTAGGATTAGTCTTTTGTTTCATAATTTCCAATTTCCCAACAACCTTTTGTTTTTATTGCAGTTTTCAGCCTGGAAAATACAAACAATGATTATTCTCTTAACTGTCCTTTGATTACCTTGTCAAATCTCTTACTGTTGTACTTGTAGGCCCAGCTACAGGGAAGGCATATACTCATTTGGGTTCCAGGCACTAACAAGATATAACTCATATTTTATCTGTTTTGCAATATGCTGCGTATTGTAGGCAGCACTTAACTAAATAAGAAATAGATGTTCAGAACTAACCACCAGATTATTCAAGTAGTGTTCTTATTATTGAAGTAACAAAACCATATAAATCAATATATAAAGGTTTTGGTGGTAATTTGCATCATATCCAATGAAGATATTCCAGCTGGGGGAATAATGAGCATTCAGAATTCTTTGCTTTATCTTTATTGGGTAAAGGGATTGCAAGTCACTGTTAGAGCTCTGCATTGCTTTTGGAACACAAATTTGCCTTTCACTGCAAAAACACACAAGCACCCCACTAAAATCTTTCTCAAATCCAGTGGTAATTTATCCCACCAGGAGACAATTGGCTGTTGGAAAATTGTAGTGTAATCACTAGTTTTAGGTATTTTTATCCTGTAGTCACAAATGTTAATGATCAAATTTTAATTTGTCTCTATGTACTAAACCAGGCTCATGAAATACAGCTCCTGGTCCCCTTTCAATGATAGGATGACAAATGAAAAACATCTTAAAATCTGTGAAATAAATCTCTTGTCCTAATCCTGGGGAGGGGTGGAGGTGGAATATTCCCTGTTGTTAATAACCCAGGCAGAGTGTCACATGAAGTATAGTTTCCTATGAAAATACTAATGTGATTAAAACTACCAGAATGTCGCCCTCAAAGCCCGATCTTTTTGCTGTCTCTGCCCCATCCACAGCCTCATTTGTTCCATGGTGCACATAAGCTAAACAAACAGAAATTCAGTCAGAAGAAGGAAAATGCAAACCACTTGATGAGACAAGATCTTTAACAAAGCTGAAATGCTTTTTGCATATACAGTCTCTGAAACAAGCCTACATTGTTAAAATGTTCAATTTCCCATCCTTCTCAAGGGTCCTGCACATGGTCTTGTTTTCAGACTTCTAGTTTATACATCAAACAAGCAACTGCTTAAAATGTAGTACGCTTGAGGGGAAAACAAGCCCTCTCATGTGACAACCTGACAGCTTAGGCACCCAATACAAAATAAGGCACAGAGAGTCAGATGACGAGGTTTTAGAGGGAAGAAAGAAGAGAACTGGTTTTAAAAGAAAGAGGCTAATTTCAGGAGAGTACACAAGTAAGTTTCCTGTCTGTGGGTCAGCACCACAAGTAAATCTGAAACTAACAAATAAATAAATGGTGAAAACCACATGAGAGAGATGTGCAAATATGGGAAATTCCTGGATGTCTGGAAAGTTACTAAGATCATCATCTGCCTTGCTAGTTCTTCCTGATAGCCTGTACAGGAAGCTGAGGCAAGGAAGAAACACACAAAGGAAAAAAACATAGCCTCTTAAAAACACTACCAAAACATCTTAAAAGTTAACGAAGCCTTCAGAGCTGGTGTAAAACAAAACGGGTTGATGCTGTTCAGGAGGCTGAGAATCTTTGGGCCAATGGTCTTCATAGACAGAGCCTGTCTGTGGCTACAGTGACCACTGACTATCAATCTGAATCCCTTGTAGAACTTCATAGTATTTCAGAAATATCTCTGAAGAGCAGGTAGCTCATTTTTTAATCCTAGTATTATCTGGATAAGGAAATTTTAATGGCCTCTTGTTAGCACTGTCTAGAAAGAATATAGGAAGCTATTCCCAAGTGTGGTAAGTCAAGATAGAGACTCTTTTAACGGTACAGAGTTAAATCCAGTACAATCTGTCAGAACATTAATCTGTCATCAGTGTGCTGCATCACTGAGTAATTTTGCTTGGATAAAATTTATAAATAAAATCCAGAAAAATTAAAAAGCAATGTGGATGGAGCCAGGAGGTGGGGTCGGTCTCTTCTGCCAAGTACCAAGTGAAAGGACAAGAGGAAATGGCCTCAGGCTGCACCAGGGGAGGTTTAGATGAAGAAAAGGAACAGTTCCTTCCCCAGAGAGTGCTCAGGCATCGGAACAGGCTGCCCAGGGCAGGGCTGGAGTCACCGTCCCTGCAAGTGTTCACACAGCGTGGAGACGAGGCCTCAGTGCCATGGGTTAGTGGTGGCCTTG
Organism: Pezoporus occidentalis; assembly: GCF_034315485.1. Lineage (NCBI taxonomy): Eukaryota > Metazoa > Chordata > Aves > Psittaciformes > Psittacidae > Pezoporus > Pezoporus occidentalis. The sequence goes on along the minus strand of NW_026914718.1, from coordinate 757,916 downwards.
GCAGTGGTGGGGAACGGTTGGACTGGATGAGCTTAAAGGGCTTTTCCAACCTGGTTGATTCTGTGAAAATGACTGTGTCACAGTTTGCTTCCAGAAACACGTGTATCACCATGGAAATGGCATCAGAGTGTGCTGGGTAGCTCCTGTAGGTTTTACAGTGAGCTACAACCAAATCTAAAAATCGGCATGTCTGAATTAGAAAGAAGGTTTAAGTGCTCTAAATAACTATTTGTTGTCTCTAAATCCTGGCATTAGTTGAGGCATAATGTACTTAGCTGGGTGAGTTTAGTTTTATTGTTCTAGGAAGTTAGGATATAAAGTGAACTGATGAGCCCATGTGTGAAAAGCCCTTTTTGGAGTTCTTAGTTTACTGCTTCTACACAGGATTAGGACAAGAAGCAAGCTAATCAATATTCAAGAAGGTTTATGTGTAAAATTGGAAAAGTTTGATTTAGACTATCATATATCAGCAAAGTGAAAGTAGTCTCCATAAATCATACTGACTTAATAAAGGGATTTTAATGTTGATATTTTTACTGTGATTTTAACATGGTTTGAGGAGAAGACTTAAATAGTAATGCACACCTCCAGTTGTCCCATCTCTATCAGTTAACCTCAAAACTAAAGAACCCTGTTGGGAAGAAAAATGTTATGTTTATGGATACTAAAAAGAAGGGTAACCTTTTGGCTTCTAAGATCAGCTGCATTGGAATAATCTTTGCTGGAAGGAAGCTCATGAGATTACCTAGTTCAACCTCCTTCTCTAAACAGGTTTCCTGAAGTCAGATTGCTCAGTTTAGTGTCCAATCAAGACATGAACTGCTCCAGGGATGGAGATCCCATATGATCTCTAGACAATCTGTGGCAGTATTTAACTACTCTCACTAATTTTTTATTTCCTCATATCTAATCAGAATTTTCTACTTTTCAACTTGTGTCCATTGCTCCTTGCCCAAATTTAACATGCTAAAATGCTTACAGACTTTTCCCAATTAGCCTGTAAGATGATTTTTATGGCTTCTGCTTACTTACCATAGAGGGATCCACATGGCATTTCCAGCCACAAATTCTTAAATGAATTAAAACTTCTTGATTGATTTTCAGTTTCCTGTAGATGCAGAAAAAGGTAATAAAAAACGTAAAGAAAGAAAAATATAAATAAAAATTCCTAGTATACTCTAATATGATTGTATAAATCGTATAGAATCACAGAATGGTTTGGGTTGGAAAGGACCTTGAGAATATCCAGTTCCAACCCCCTGCCATGGGCAGGGACACCTCACACTAGACCATGTCGCTCAAGGCTCTGTCCAGCCTGGCCCTGAACACTGCCAGGGACTGAGCATACCACTGAAAGATGCAATCCAATCTCATCCTTTCCAAACCAAGCAAGATGTCATCACAAAATCAGAAGTGCTGTTGTTTCCACAACAGGATTACTGATCCTGAACAACACCTGTTTGTAGTAGGGTAACAAGAGTTAAATTGCCATTTCCTCTGCCACTACTATTAGTCATCTAAAAAATTCTGGGAAATGGCCTAGACCCAAAGTGGAGAAACAGCTGGCCATCTTAATCGAGACCATGTGACAAGCAGAAAGTGTGGTCAAATAAGGTAAAGGCTAGCTTTCCCTTTTTACAATCGGTATTCCAGTAGAGAAATAACTTGCAGACACATTTCTACTCATTTGCACTATGTTACTAATCCAAATCGCTATATAAAAATAAATATTATACCTTAATTTAGACTGGGGGTAAGGTGGAAAAATGAGGGTAGCATCTTCGAAGTTAGCTTCAAAAAGTTCATATGCTCACGTAAGTACTGTGTTTAAAAAAACCAAGCCAAACCAAAAGCCACCCAAAAACCAAAACACCAAAGTGCAATAAACTGCACTTAACAGTTCTTAACTGTGGTGAGTTTAAATGCTTTCACCACTGTTGGAAAATGGAATTTAAAGCAATATTCAGAGGGATTATTTGAGGCAAAACCTTGCTGCTTAGTCAAGTTCACTGTGCAGAGTGTGTTTTACAACTGGAAGGAGGCTGCAATTTCAGACCAAATTCTGGCCTTCATGTAGGAAAGAAACACACCCACAGGGGCCCTAAAGAGGTGTTAGAAAAGCTGGAGGAATAAATTCAAGAGATGATAGGTGAAAATGACTATTGACAGTGATTTGTATGTGAAAAACACACAGGGAAATTTTTTAAACACATGTAATTTAGTGAAAGCGAAGGCAAGATGTCAACTTCTTTCACTCTGGATAAACTTACCTATGGAACCAAGCGCCACGAGTAGCACAGTAATACGAGCGTCAGATGAAAGACATACAAAGTAGAGCTCACTGTGTGAATGGTGTACCTGTAGGTATTCCCAGAGGCAGTCACAGATGTTATACACTTGCAGCTGTAATTTTTCCCTTCCCCTTCCATGCAAGTTATGATTTATTTTTCTAAGTTTTTGTAACGTTGGTGGCCTTTCAAGTTTTTCCCACTTATTCCTGTTACTTTCGCCAACTCCAGGCTCATAAAAAAACAGTAATTGGAAAACTGATAATACATATGCAATAAACTTAGTATTCATTTTTTATATATTTATGGAATCTTTATTCTGGCTCTGAAAAGGAGTGAAGTGTCAGAGGACTGAAATTGGTAGAACATCCTGCTCCCCAAGAACTTTAGCCTGTGATTCATTTCCTGACGTACTAATCGGTTTTCAATCTATTACTGTGTGGTTCCCAGGAAAACAACACAGGAAAATATGGCATCAGGGGGTCTCATTAATTGCCTGAAAAAGATATATATATAACCAATATGTTTAACTTACAAACAAAATCATGTTTGTTCCAAAAGATGATGTGCACACTCAAGCACTGAGTTTAATGTCAAATTACAGTGAGAGGTTGGATATGTTGGTGTTTAGCATATACTCCATCATCAGAAATTCAGATGCTGAAGCAAAAAGTGTAGACCACAGACTCCTACTTGATATAGTAGACTCCAGGAGACCTGCTGACCAGGCAAAGGCAAATTTGAGGTGTTCTGATCTGATCATTGAATGGTATCAGTTGGGTTGGAAGGGATCTTTAAAGGTCATCTAGTCCATGCCCCCTGCAATGGGTAGGGACATCTTAAGTCTATCAGATTTTCTGCTCAGAGCCCCTTCAATCCTGACCTTGAATGTTTCCAGGGGTTGGGCATCTACCACCTCTGGGCAACCTCCTCCAGTATTTCAGCACCCTCACTGTAAAGAATTTCTTTCTTATATCTAGTTTGAATCTCCCCTCTTTTAGTTTAAAACCATTACCCCGTGTCCTATCGCAGCAGGCCCTGAGTTAATTTAGATGACATGTTATCACTAGAGTTAATCCATGGAATGCTTAAAGCCCTGGGTTTTTGCCATACATACCAGTGTGACACCACCACTTAGTCATGATGTGGCAACCATGCCATAGAGAGTGATTGCAGTGGTACCTCTGACCTTACACTTTGAAATATTAAAAGCCAGTTTACTTGCTCTAGGAAAGCTGTAGAAAAATGATCACAAACACCTGCATAAGAGAGAACATACTCTAACTGTATGAAGACAAGATGCAAATAGAAGCTTCTTTATCCATTTAGACATGGATCTGACAGTGCTCTCAGATTTACTTTCAGTTACTTCTGTGTATTCAAAGCTAAAGTTATTAGTGAGGTCATTCAGACCCTATCAACTTTGGGTAATACATTCAAAGCAAACAAGTTTAATAGTAAGGGAAAGTTGTTTTGTTTGTGGTATTTGTTCCTTACCCTACCCTGAAAAGAAATATTTTTCATATCCTATCATCACCTAGGCTGTATTTGCATAAAAATGGATATTCACCCAGCAGTGAATAAGAAAGAGAGACTTTAAACCCCAGCCTTGCTTAGAGGTAATGCTTCTTTTGAAGAGAATAAAGGAAGGCATAAATACTTGCATGGTTGCTGTACAGACAGGACTAAACCCCACCTAGTGTGCTGCCTTCGGCTGGGATAGAGTTAATTTTCTACATAATAGCTGGTATGGGGCAATGATTTTTATTTGTGCTGGAGACAGTGTTGACAACCCAGGGATGTTTCAGTTATTGCTGAGCAGTGCTTACACACTCAAGGGCCCTTCTGCTTCTCCACTACCCCACCAGTGAGTGGGCTGAGGGTGCACAAGTAGTTGGGTGGTGCCTAGTTGCCAGCTGGGGTTAAACTAGAACCCCTGGGTAACTAGCAAACTTGTTTGCATGGAGATGGCAGTCATGTATAGCTCAGGAAGGAAGCTGATATTCTTGGGTTTATTATTATCGTAGTCTTTGTTATCATAGCTTATTAGTACAGTATGTTCTTATTCTTACAATAGTCTACTATTACTGTATGATTCTTGTTCAAGGTTCATTCATCCTTCTTAAATACTGATAAGCAGAACTTTACACAGTATTTCACAGAAGTGAACTCCTTTCTGACCAACAGTGTCTGGCCTGATGTCTCCTCAGATCAAATTTGTCTTGGTTTTCACTGTCACATCACACTGTTGGCATTTATCATTCTATAAACAAGTACATTTCTTCTAACCTGTGATTCTCAACTGATGAAGTTGGTATCAGAAGACCTAGGCAATCCCTAATCTGAAATGTCATCCTATTATGATGAATTCCTTTCCATTATTCCAGTTGTTACTGCCTCCAGTTCTTCCTTAAAGGCATATGTCTGCCTGGTAATCCCTCCTGGCTTTGTCATTAACAATTTTGGTAGGGTACTCATCATCCTACTGTGACAGCTTAGTCATTAATAAAGATGACTCAAGAATCATTAAAAACCTAAACTGATCTGTTTCTCCAATATTCTCCAGTTTGTGCATCTCACAGCAAGAGAAAAATGTAAGTTCTAGCCCTATATAAATGAATATATTCTCATATGATAAAAATACTTGTGAACTTTGTTCAGAGTATTAAGTATTGGAAAAGAAAGTTAGTGTAAACAGCCATCTCCTCAAAAAATCCCAAGTCTCATAAGTGTACATCCTGCCTGCACCACAGATATCAAAATCCAGGCTTAAATTTGCTCACAGATGGTTAGCTCTCAGATACATACTAAATTTCCAGTCAATAGCTAGATTCTTAGGCTTTGAAGACAACAAGAATTTGTTAACTCATAAGTAAATTGCCCTATGAACTGTTTTGACTTACCCCTGTAGAAGTCCATTGACTTTTCTAACAGAACATGTCAGTTCTTGAGCAGTGATGCTTGCAGACTTTGTTTCTCGGATTTCGTTGACAATAAAAGCTATCCTGAAAGACATGATAACCTCATTTCACACTAATAAAACCCACACAGAATGTCTCGCTGTGGTGTTTCACACCCTAAACAAACAAGAAAGCACAGGGAGTACAGACAGAACCCTGCTATGAACTTAAATAACTGGCAGTTTTTACAGGAATGCCATCACAGTGATCATAAACAGGAGCACAAAAATGTTTTAAACATACTTCTCTATGTTTCACAGGGAAAAGCAAGCCAGAAGCTAGTTCCAGACCCCACAGACCTCTGGTGATCTGTTTGTAGCAACAGAGCAGAAAATGCAGACAACAAAGAGTACTGGTTAAAAAACAAACAAAACCAAACACAAAACTAAGATGTCCAGAGTATAAAAACAGTAGGATGAAATTTCAGAATGCCAACCTTGTAATACTACACCATACAAATAGGGGCCTTTGGGTTAGTACTGAGTAACTGAGCCACTTTTATTTGTGTATGTGTCAACAGCTGCATACTCAACATTTTACTATAAAATACCCAGACAAACAAAAAAAAACCCGACAAACAAAAAAAAAACCCAACAAACAAATATGGGGTTCAAAATCGTTGCTGATTTTGGGCCCATTTATTTAAACACCTCTGCCCTATTTTCAGAGAGCAGGTGTCTTCTGTAGGAAAAGGGAGAAAAGGGGAAGAAAATACAAGAAATCCTAATAATGTCTACTTGAATTCTCAAATCTTATATCTTAAATTTAAATCCTAAATTCTTAGTCATTAGAATCATTAGAATTCTTAGTCATTTTCCAAGCTGAGGATGACTTCCTTGTATTTTATTCCTTTTATGGTTTTTTTGAATGAAACTTACTGAAATTTTATATTGGAATAGCCACAAATTGGGTTTGGGCTGATAAAGTAACTTCTAACTAGAAGTTTCCAGGAGATAAATGTTCAGATTCTGTGAATCCATACTCATTCAAGATTTTTTTATAAGACTACACCTAAATGGTAATGAATAACAACTAATAACTGAACAGTATAGCTGCCCAGCTACAAAAATAAGGGACCTGCTTTCACAACATGAGTGAATTGCAGTCATTTGAGGCATCTCTTACCAGCAAAACAACTTCAGGCTGTAGGAATGAAATCGTTTTAAGATGAGGACTTAAGGACATTATCTAGTTTGATCAAGTTATCTAAGCTTTATTGTCATGTTATATTGCAATCCAAACGGATAAGAACATGATTTTATACCAGTTATCAAAGTATTCTCAATTAACAAAGTTTAGAGAGTCAGAAGAATGTCTGTAAAGCAATGCATGTACATACATGACCACTACTTTAGTTTACAAAGCTGTGCTCTGCATAGGTGAGGAGGAAAATCTGCTTTTAATTTTTTGTCTCAGATTCATATACAACAGCTGAAGTCAGGAAAAAGGTTGGTTTGAAAAGTATGTCAGTAGAAAGGAATGTGAGTGTACAAGTCATCTGAATACACCTAATTTTAACAGCTGAGCATGTCAAAATGATATCTTTATGAGACACGGCAGTCCCACAGGTGGTATCACAGGATCAATTGCTGCATTTCAGTTGAAATAGTGATGCAGTTGTACATCAAATGGTAGCTAGTTGGGAGTGCTGGAAGGATTCCCTCAGCTAATGATAATTCAATAAAAGGGGAAATGAAATTTAAGTCGGCCAATGATTGCAGCGTCAGAATTATTTTCAGAATCAGACAAAGTGACAGCTTTTAGTCCATGGCTACAGTGAAATGTTTGGATGTGGGGTAACTGCAGTTGAATCAAAGAGCAGCAAAAGTCCCTAGAAAAATGATGATTAAAAAAGAGAAACCAGCTTAGACTTGTACCAGAAATAATCTTTTTCTTACTAATGTAATCGTGGATTCTCAAAAAAGGCTTCTAAGAGTTATAGGCTCAAGTACCTACTAAATAGGAACTCGGTGAGTGCCTGCTTGACTTCTGCCATGGAAGTGCCTTAAAAAGCAAAGAAAAAAAGATGTGGAAAATCTAATTACTGGTTGCTTTTGGTTTTTTTTTTTTCCCCAGTGACTCAGGAATTAGTCTCCTGAATCCCAGACATTTGAACATGTATGTCTCCTCTTCCAACTTCCTCCCCCCATGCCATCCCCGTAGGGACCACAAGTGAAGTTTGTCTAGGTTTCCTCTGAATGTCTGCACAGTGTTTCTCCTCCAACGGCAGACACTACTGTTCTTATTTTTAGTACCACAGACTAATCAGAATGACTCGGGGAATTCTTGCTCATGCACAGTGGGAAGAGTTCAAACTCGGTGCCAGATTGCTGCATTTTCATTCAGCATTGCTGAATTTTACAAGTGGTCCATAGAAACATTTGTTCCTGTTGTTCGTATTACAAACCCAACAACATGTATGTGGGGTGTACTTTGTTTTTGGTAACCTATCTTGACCAAAACCCAGAGATAACTTCCACTAGAAACATAGTGGAAATGGTCACTTTGTAGCCTTAAGGAACAGCAAAGATTATTTTGTTAAGTCTTCATAGCCTGAAATTCTTTCTAATGAAAACTCTCAGCTTTTAACCTCTGAACGCTTGAAATTGAATGCAGTTCATCTTGGGCTACACTTCTTCAGGTGAAGTGTGAAACTCAGTTGCCCGGACAAGAAAATACTCTTCTTCTAATAAAATCAATCTTTATCTTTCCAGTGCTAGGAAGTGAAGGTACACATTTAGGAGCAGAACTCTAACCCTAGTGAAAACCATGGAAGAAAAGCCTTACAGTCTAATTAATAGCATTTTTAAGAATATTACAACACCAATCTTCCATGTAGTTTTCCAATTGAAGGACACAACACTTAAACACATAAAACATATTTTCTGTAAGAGACTATTCTGTCTTTGACCCCATGTTCGCGTTATTCATTTAGAATATAAATGCAGGGAATAAGTAACTGTTCAGTGGGCAAAAAAAGAAAGTCTTTAAAATTGACAAGGTTAGTATAGATCACTGTTTTTGTTGTTTTAAGGCATTTTGTAATAGAACAGCCTGCTCACACTTCCAATGCTATTTATTTCACAGAGCGTATTTTTAGAGCATATTTCTGTTGCTGTTGCACAATAGTAGCAGCTCCAAGCTCTACTTTGCTATACACTTTGTTGCTTCTCTGTTTCAAGAAACTGTCCACATGGCAATGCCAACTCTCTCAAATCACATGGAGAATATACCATAAAGAGTCATCAAGGGAAGATCTTGGAACTGAAAGAAGAAATGCACCAATGATAAATGATAAAATGGTGAAACTAAAGAAAGATTTATTTGACACAAAGTGAAAATAAATCTTTTCTTGGATGAGCTTAAAAACAACTTCAGATTCACATCTAGCTCTTCCTTTTGCTACATATACTACATACAAGCAAGTAGACTAAAGATCTAAGAATGGATGGCTACATGCAGATAGGGAAGGTGATTTTTCTATTCCAAAACTGTTTCTTAAGAAAGAGAATGATCTTGCTGGTTCTTTTCCCAGTGCTTTTGAAATACCTTTGTCTAAGTCTTGTCTTCACCATTGTGATGTTGAAATTATGTTGCTGGCTATGAACTTTACATTTTTTAATTTATTTTTCTGGAAGGAGTAATACAAACTATATTTTATAGACAGTTTTCAAGTTCTACCATCACCCAAAATACTTATGCACAGATAAAATGTCAGACTAGTTTATTATTATTTCTGTTATTATGAAGCCTGAAAGTATGAAAATCCATCGATCTTGATGTAGTACACAACAGTTTATATTGTGAAGGAAAAGTGAAATATATTGGTATTTTAGAGATGTGGATCAGTGATGGAGATTCTCAGAGGGTGGTTCCACTTTGGTCCCTTGCCATTCCTGCTTTTCTTCTTGAGCAGAGAAAGAAGTTTTCATGTTGTGCCATGTTACATTATCAGTGGGCAGAGATAATCTGCAAAACCAAACCAAACCAAAATCAGAACAAATGTGGAAGGGTGAATAGAGATCTTAATTTACAAAAACCAGCAAGGAAATCTGTCACCAGGAATTAAGGAGTTAGATGTAGATTTCCATTATTTCATTACAGTCTTTTAAACTTTAAATACAGTTTTCCTTTTGACAACTTCAACCATAAAACAAGCACTATTTCTGTGCAAAGGGTTAGCTAAAATAAGAATTATATCTACTGGAGAAAATGCATTGTTTTGCTGAGCTTAATCTGAAATAAATCTTCATGCTATTTGTTGATGTTCTGCATGGAGACCACACTTAAAAGGAAGTTAATCTGTAAAGAAGACCAACTGTAACCACATCAGAGTGAAGTGGGTTTTTTTTGTTGTACTTTATTATTTTTCCATAGGGGACCACAACAGAAAACATGACTGGAAGGAACCACAAAATTGAAGAAAGACACAGCTGACATTCTCACAGTCTTGGCTCTGCAGCTAGTGCAAAAGAAGGGAGACAGAATGCTCAGCTTCCCTGTAATATGCATTTCCATTAACAAAAAATTAAGTTGCAAATGAAAGCTGCTAAGGCTTTCTCCCAGCAAAGCTTTTGTATTATTTCAAACTGTATGAGGCAAAACCCATTCTCTCTGGAAAGTACTGGGATTTCTCTTGACAAATGGGTTTTGGATCCAAGATGAAGTTTCAGGGTTAAAAATAAGAAAGACAGGCAGAAGGCATTGAAAATGCTAGGATAGCAAGTGAATGCTGAAAAGCCTTGGGGTCTCATCACATGCTCATGTGGGATAGTGAAGAAAGCAGACTTGCATCCAGCAGTCTCACATCCCTGAGGCTTAGCTTGCCCACTGTCCTCAGGTGGAAACTTTCTCTCTTGCATGCTGAATATGTAGCTGTCCAAAGTGAAACAACTAAAAGTAAATGGTAAAGGTTTATCCAGACACAATCAATACCCTACACTTGTGCTGAATATGGAAAAAAGAAGAAGTTTCAAGTCTCTGTTCCCAGTCAGTGTTTGGTGCTTTTCCCTTTCGCTTTTCCCTTTCTAACTTCAAGGTGAATTTTATAGACTAGATCAAGGTACCCCAAAATTATGAAAAAGAGAATGGAGATCATTAAGGATTATAATAAAACGTACATATAATCCTGAAGGGTTATAATAAAGTAACTTTTATAGTTCAAGGTTTTTAGGTCTGGTTACTTCAAAGGCATCTCTTATATACCTCCCTACAAATCTCCCATCTGAAGCATAACATCTTTAAGTGAACACTTGAGACTATCTTTTACCATGCTGATACCCATCAAGATGTCAGCTTTCACAGAAAACCAACAGAAAACGCTGTTTTAAATAAAAACACATTCAGACTGATAGCTTAGAATTATCAAAGAGAAAAATCTGCAAGAAAGAGAAGAGAAACAGGAACTGGCTTAACCATGATATCAAAGGCTTTTAAAAAATAATTGCAAACAGATTTGCTATCTATTTTTGTTTTCTTACAAGAGAAGAACAGAGGGACTGGCAACCAAATTCCAAACAAAAGATATATAAATAAAATAGCTTCCTCCCTACAAAAAGAATATTTCAATTATGAATGGTGAATTTTGTAAAAGAAAGATTTTGCTTTGGTTTTCAACAACGTTCTATGTTTCTCTGTTCAAAGTTGTTGGAAATTCACTAAGTACTTCCAATAGCAGAAACGAGAAGAGGCTCAATTTATAGAATCCCAGACTGGTTTGGGAAAGGACCTTAAAATCATCCAGTTCCAACCCCCTGCTACAGACAGGGACACCTTCCACTAGACCAGGTTGCTCCAAGCCCTGTCCAGCCTGGCCTTGAACACTGCCAGGGATGGGGCAGCCACAGCTTCGCTGGCTACCCTGTGCCAGTGCCTCAGCACCCTCACAGGGAAGAGCTTCTTCCTTAGATCTAACCTGAACTTCCCCTGTTTCAGTTTGAACCCATCACCCCTTGTCCTATCACTATAGTCCCTGATGAAGAGTCCCTCTCCAGCATCCTTGTAGCCCCCTTCAGACACTGGAAGCTGCTCTGAGGTCTCCACACAGCTTCTTTTCTCCAGGCTCAACAGCCCCTACTTTTTCAGCCTGTCCTCATACGGGAGGTGCTCCAGCCCCTGATCGTCCTCCTGGCCTCCTCTAGACTTGCTCCAACAGCTCCATGTCCTTCTTAAGTCATCTAAAATAAACAGGTCACAGCTGACCCTTTTAAACTTTGAGTGAATTATTCTTTACATTTGCACTAAGAACATACTCCTCTGCAAACTATTTACACCTTTTATTGTGGTGTGACTGATAGACTTGTCAGGTAGATGCATTCTAGTGTCATCACTCATCACCAAGTGCTGTAAAGGGCAAGTTTTAGCTTTCTTGGATTAGATCTCTTTTTTTAACCTGCTTTTCTCCACCCTCTATCAAGGAGCTAAAGTGATATTTGCTTGCTATTTATTTGTTTAAAGTATGAATAATAAGTCTTACATCACTTTCAGGACTGAGATAATCTCAAAGAAGAAAGACCTCATAGGGAATTAACTGCCTAAATATTTTACAAATCTTGGTCTAAGTCTAAGGGGCCAAATATATTTCTCCCTCCCATCTGAACGTGAAGTGTCATCATTGTGCTCTTAACAGGGAACAGAAAATAGATCCTGGTTTTCCACATTTCATCATGTCAGGCATGATCTTCTGTCCCTGGTGACATCTCCTGGAGCAGCTACAGCTGCAAGTGCTAGTGAAAAAGCTTTTCTTAGAACCATCATTCATAGAGCTGTTCTGCCTCTTAGGCATTTAGTGTGAAGCATTAGATGTTGAAGCTTGCACTTTACTGGAAGTTGGCTGATGTCAGTGGACACAAATGTGTTCATTAAGAGCACTGAGGTTACTCTTGGTATTGTCATTTTGTTCTTCGCAAAATTTGAATTCAAAATACTGAGAAAGACAAATATAAAATTACATCCACTGAGGTTTTGTTTCCTCTAATCATGAATACGACAATTACTGATCTGTAGATACACACGCACAGTGGATATTTAATTCGAAAAGTCCTTAGACTAGCAAGGATTAGTAGTAAAACATCAACAAAAGGTATTTTGAGTCACTTTACCAAGAGCTGTCCAGCATCACAGTACTAACTGTGTACTACATGGAAAGGGCTATCAGCTTTGTTCTGTCCTTGAGCCAGACTGTTCAGCCTAACCTCAATATCTATAGATTTAGATCAACATTTAGAATTTCACAAAAAAAAAATCTCTTTTTCTTACACCCATTCAGGCTGAAAATAAAAGGATCACTAGAAGACCACTACTTGGTTCTTTTCCAGTACTCAATAAAATACAGAAATACGGGACTACAGAAATCTCCCTTGTGCAAAAATATTTCTGAAAGTTCCTCTTCAGTGTCCCATCGTTAGTCTTCTAATCCAACTTTAACTTTAAAATGTATTGACCCAAATGCTAATTTAGGTCATGCTTTTCATTAAGCCATATAAACAGACTTTTTTTTACTAATACCCCTAACAAACATAAGTCAGTCTAACATTCAGCGCTATTTTGCACTCATTGGTAAATGAGAGTAGATAAATTGAGTCAAAATATTGATGGGCACTTAATAGGAGTCCTGGAACAAGCATGGAGGGTGATAAAATGAACACAGTCACTGTCTGCAGAAGTAAGTCAGGAGTTCTCAAACTTTCTAAGCTTCCTCACAGGTTTGCCTGCATGACTCAAAGACAAAAGATTTGTGGTGCCTGCAACTGCCAACACTGTGCGATGTTGTTATGTGTGGTGTTTGAAACATTTTCTTTGCTGAGGAACACCGACTATCCTTTTAATGAGATGACAAGCATTAAAGTGCCTCCAAGTAGAGAAATGAGTTAAGAGTAATAGGAAATCACTGAGCCTGAATTAAACATCTTCAAGTATGATCTGAAAATGGAAGAGCAAAGGTCTCCTTTCTGTCCCTTCTGATTGTTAGACATTTTCCATCTTGAATTCCTTCCAGTGTAGCAAACAGCTTTGATTGAAGCATGCTGGAGTTGTAAAAATACCATAAATATTGTGTATGCAACATACAACAGCTTCCAAATTAGACTGAATGGAAAAATGCATTATTCTGGGGGGGGAAGAGAGGGGGTAGGGAAGCCCACCACTAAGTCTTACAAAACCAAGAAGAAACATAGACAATTACTAGCTTTTAACAGGCAAAATCTCCACTATGAGTACATCTGGCATAGTTCCTGAAGGACATTACTGAAGAATGCATGCCTTGGTATTGAAGCTGTCTTGAAGCTAATGAAGAAAGATCAGCATCTACTCTGCGTGAAAATCAGTCAGCTTACTCAGTTGGCTACTGTGATGTGAGCTTGCCACAAAGAAAACTTTTAAATGGGAGATTATGGAATGGGAACATGTAAGAGACAGGGAGAGACTACCTGACAAAGTTCCAAAAAGTGTGTACAATCATATAGCATAAGGCTGGCTGTTAACCAGCCTTTCTAAAGTAACAATTTTCTTGCTTTTCAGTGTAATCACTATAAAAAACCCCCAACAGAACAAACCACTAGACATTTCCTGGTAAAGTTTTTATTACTGCTGGTGGTATTACTTCTGCCCAACTTTCCATTGCTTGCTTTTAATTCTCATGTTCTGTTACATGCTGATACATGCTAAGAATTGACATCATACCTCCCAACAACTCCTTCCAGTAGTTAACATGGAAAATAGACCTCTCTACACCTTTAATGGAAGCAAACTGCACTTTTAAATTGATGCTACACTGTGCTGCCTGGCAGGCTAGCATCCACTATGGTGTGACATCCACCGGTGGGGTAAGGCTGGGAGCAGCAGGAAATAAAATAATCCATTATAGCAAGAAGCTGTGTATCTTAGGCACCTACAGTAGCAATAATTAAGATGTCTACTGCATCAGGTAGATTTTTATCACAATAATTTCTGGTTGTACACTTTACCGAGAAGTAAAGCATTAGGGACTTGGGAGGGAAGGGGAGAAGCTGTGAACACATTATTTCTGTGCTATCCAAATTACTTCATTGTTGGGTTTGTGATTTTATTTAAGCAAGGAAGGAGGAAATATTCAATAAGCTCTTTCTGATGAAGCATATTCCAAGACTCAACAAGATTTATATTTAATTCAAAAGTCTGGAGTAACAGGTTGATGCCTCATGCCTCTTCCTCTCCTGGTGTTCTGTTTTTGCAAGCTGTGTTTCCCTGCTAGGCTGCATGAAAAAGATACCTAAAACATCTGTATGAAGTTACAGCTACTGAGCAAGAGACCTGAACAAAACCACTGTAAAACAAAAGAGCAAAATTCTGAGAAGATGGAGCATAGAAAGGGAATTGTTGCTAGGTGAACAACACTACTGCAGTCCTACAAGCACTCATTTCACATGGGCCATTCCACATTATCTCAAAGATTGCTAAGGTATCAGCAAAGAGGAACAGCTAAGTTGTTTTCAATGACTTCTCAGAAAAACTAAAATACATTCTTTCTTCCTTGGTTTCTCTTTTATGTCCCCTCAAATATATTCCTTAGCCAAACTAATTTAATTGGGAGATGCTTTTTTTGGCCTCAGCACTAGGCTAAGATTTATTCCTTCTTTTATGCCATTGGAATGGTTTTGTTGACCTCAGTGAATACTGTCTTCATGATTGAAACTGCTAACATGAGTGAGCTAACATAAGATTAATGAATGGATACATCCACAGTCATCAGACTAGCAAGACCTTACACCTTATAGGATGCTCATTTCAGAAGATGAGAATGGTTCTGGCTATGCAAGAAACTCTAATATGAGGATGGTTCAGGCTTCAAGCTAATGCTAATAAAATGTTTCCTAGGCTAGTTGTGTTGTCACTCTGCTCTTTCTCTGCCAAGCCTGTATTTATTGCCCTACAATGAATTCCCTCTCTGGTATTTCTGAGGACATACTTTCAGCTCCTTCACCCATTAAGAACTTTTTCAGTTGTCCTACATTTTTACTAAGGTGCTGGTATAAACTCATCTTTGAAAACAATTTATTATTCCCTTACTTCACAAGAAGAAATAGGCATAGCACAGCCACAGAGAGACTGAAGAAATACTGGAAACAGCTATCAAAAGAAATAACCCCAGAGACCTACCACTATCTTAGAGATGTTACAATCAACCCAGATCACTCTCTCTTCTATAGCAGGAACTACTGTCCTATCTAGGGAACAAGAGTCCCTGTCTGCCAGGCAACCGTTAAGGATTACAAAACTCACCCGGGTCTGATTAAGGGTGTGTCTGCATGATTGGGACACAAGAAGAGAAAACAAAACAAACCTTCAAACCTCCTCTGGGAAGACTGCCAGGAGAGGGAATTCAGTGTATGGCATATTTCCAAGGGAGAAGACTGAAGAACCCTAATTCTAAAAGAGGATGGGAGCAGGGATGGAAGGCTCTGATGAATATGAACAGTTTAGACTGCACAAGAAGGGGAATGTTGGGTTTTACATTTTCTCAATGCTTAAAAAAAGAAGACATTAGAAAGGTGCCATGTCTTTTAAATTTGCCTAAGTAAGTCATTTATTCTGCCCGTAGAAGTAAGAGCTGATGTTAAACCTAGCTGAGAGCTAATGAATCAGCAAACACAAATTTGATACCATCTTAAGATATCTTTTTCTTATAAAAAGAACCACAAGTAAGCTTGTTCAGAAAACACTAGGCTTAGCCACACTAGTATGTCAATTGTCTTGTATTAGTATTGCTGTTGAGTCAGTTCTGTAGTTCTTGGAAAAACAGAGTGAAAAGACAATCTATGGTTATGAAGACAAACTTGCCTACAGCTGTACTGCAAGTTTTGCCTAACAGTAAGGCAATAATTCATTTTCTATTCTCTATGCTTTTAAGTTCCTGAAATTTGTTGGGGTTTGTTTTCATTTTCATTTTGCCTCTGGTCGGTTATTTTACAGTTTTGCATTCATTTTCTTTAAATTATTAGGTTAAAAAAAAAAGTTGGAGCTGTTGTCAGTTGTCATTCCCTGGTTTATTCCAGTCATATTCATGTCAGTTCATACATTAGGAAAATATTCTACTCGGAAGAGCAACTTTCACATGTCTTTGGAAGACACGTCAATTTAACGGTTGATATATTATTTCCTTTGCGTTTCATATTGCTGAGTGAACTTAATACATCTAGAACCTACTAAATCGACCAATAATTACTATGGTGAAAGAATAAGAGCCAGGGCTTTAGAAAACATGGGTCTGCTTTGTAAGCAAATGGTCTAAGTATGAAAAAAACCCATGTGACATCTTTTACTTCTTATGATGGGGGAAAGAGGGAGGGAAAGCTAATTAGCCTAATTGTCTTGACCAAGAACTAGATTCAAGTGTTGCCAAGGTGAGTCTCCCAAGGCTTTATTAAATATACAGGGAAGAACAGAGCGTTCCTAGAATAAGATTTGTTACAGCCAGAATACTGAGTACTCAGTATAAAATGTGGAAGTACCATACAGAACTTATGTCCTAATTTGCTTCTCTCTCAGGTTTATGTTAAATCCTCCCTGTATCTCTTCATTTGCTTAAAACTATGAGCTAGCCATCTACATCCAGTCTTCCAAAGGAGTGGCAGAGTATAACTGAAGATATCCAATTCGCTCTCACTCACACACTCATGCATTCACTCAGTCTCTCTCTTTTCTCCGATTACCACAAAATACAAATTGCATAAACAACCTTGGAAACAGGGACCAGAATCTATTTCCCACATATAAAGACCAAAATCTATTTCCCAGGATATAAAGGAGGCTTGTAAGAAAGGGAAAGACTCATACCAAAGCTTGTAGTGACAGAACACAGCAAGCCAGTTTTAAACTGAGAGTAGTTTTAGATTGGACATAAAGAAGAAATCTTTTATTATAAGTGTGCTGAGGCGCTGGCACAGGGTGCCCAGAGAAGCTGTGGCTGCCCCATCCCTGGCAGTGTTCAAGACCAGGCTGGACAGGGCTTGGAGCAACCTGCTCTAGTGGAAGGCATCCCTGCCCATGGCAGGGAATTGGAACTGGATGAGCTTTAAGGTCTTTTCCAACCCAAACCGTTCTATGGTTCTATACCAGCTGAATGACCTAAGTATGGGTCTCCAAGATGTCATCTTGGACCTGACAACTCTTAGTAGACTAAGAAAATGTAAACTCTTATCTTTATGGTATTACTGTCAAAGGAGTGGAAAATTTAACTGCTGCTTGGGACAGGTGTTCTGGAACAGAATTACCTTCTTTTCCCTATATGTTTACTCTAATCAAACATACGTTATAAAAAACACATGCAGCACCTACCTCCTGCAACTGTGGTTTTAAATCACAGTAAATAACGCTATCGTATTTTGTGCTGATCCCAGAGTTAATATGACTTAAGAGACTGAGAGTACAGTTTCCAGACCTTTACTGAACCTAGGTGGAAAATTCTGTCTTCTCTGAGGTCTTAAACACAATGTGTGTGCTGAGTACTGCCCAGGTGGCAGTCCTGCATACATCCAGACATAGGACTGTAGGCCAACTAGGCACTTCAACAGGAAAAGCTTACGTGTCTATGCACCTCAAAGTGCCTGAGTTCAGCAGGTGGTTTAAATAGAACATAAAACAACTAACATTAAATTATGTCTCAGATCCACATTATGGACAAATTCCTTTACAGACTTGAACCCTGAGAGTCAAACTCTTCTTGCCCAGTTACTATTTTATTTCCATGTCTGAGGTTCATGGATCATGGAACACCTCCTTTTCGTTCTGAGCAGACTGTTCATTTCATTCTGTGTGTTTCTCTTATTTCCTGATTGCACACCTCCTCTCCTCTCTCTAGGAAAAACTAAAAGCTACTGATTTCCTAAGTAGCTCATCTGAAAATCCTGTTAAGCAAAATTCTAACCTCTGAACTGGTTATGAAATGCCAAGAACTCTTCACAAAAATTGTATTAACTAACATCTCATCAGCTGTCAACGTTTTAAACTTGCTGATCAAAACTGTGTCCTGACTGGTGGAATAGAAAAGAAACAGGAAAACCCATACATTTACAGAAACTATTTTGAAGGTCTGTTACTTTATCATATATTGTGCTGAGTTTACAGCAGAAATATAATACTAATAAGGTGTGCAAACAGCATAAGCAGTGTAGATTTAACTTTTCATCATCTTGAAGACCAAAACTTTAATTAAAGCAGAATGCAATTAACAGATTAACACTGTATTCAACAAAAAGTATGCTAACATACCTTAAGTCTGTCCCTCTTACTTAGATCATCTTGTCAACTAGATCCTTCCTTCTCCCCACCCTTAATTCCTCCCCTAAACATCCCATAGTAAGTCTTGTGCAATCCAGCAATGTTCTTCCCCTTCATCCCATAATGTGCCCCACACCTCTAGGCAGTGAACCCCCTAGCCCAGGAGGTGCTTCTGCACTGACTCATCGTGATGGGTGTCACACCTGGACCTGGGACAGCCCTGGGAGGGCCTGCACAAGGTGTCAGTTCCTTCCTCTGAGTTTGAGATTGGGTTTCTACCTGCTTTTGTGCCCCTGTGCTCATCTGGGTGTGTGGTGATGGTCCTGTTATGGGCTGATGGCTCCTGTAATGGGCCTGGCAGCAGCAGGGGCAGGGTATTATTTAGGCGTCCCCCCACGCTTGACACTGTCTGTGCTCCTTTTAGGGTGTGCAGACGAGCTTCTGTCACTTAATATGACATTTGCCTTTTATGATGAGATTCTGCATCTGGACTCATAACCAAAGATAAGTCTGACCTTTAGTTTTGTTGATTCCACAGTTTCCAAGTTAATTGCTTTGAGAATAACGAAGTAAGTCATTTTGCTACCCTCAGTGACTGAAATTCATCCCAATCAAAACCAAGTCTACCAGGGACTCAGAAACCATCCAGTACCACCCTGGAAAAGAATTAGTCACTTCTTAATTTACACATATGAACTGCATTATCATTTTATTCATGCATTTCTCTCCCAGTTCTTTCTGTTATGGAATTATTTCCAGATGTCACAGCCATCAGCATTTGGTTTGAAATACTACCTGCAGAAACATGTGACTTGCAAGCAATAATATTTTATCAGTCTCTCATCACCACTAACCCCGTTCCATTCATTTCTCCCAAACATTCATGTTAATTTTTCTCCTCTCTCAGAGAACATTGTGACAAGCTAAGCTTTGTTGTGATTTTTTTGCCCTTGCCAGAACTCCAGCTTCCACTACAGGGATCCTCCAGCCTTATCCTGCTTCTTCCTTTGGCACAGCCAACTGCAGTTGACTGCACATTATGTCAACAGAGTCTAGGAGTCATTTATCCTGCCCCAAATCATATTCAAGTGTTTCATTTTTTACCAGGTAGCAAAGAAAGCAATCTTCTTTTCAGTCAGCACACAACCAGGAACAATGTAGTTATTTGAAATGAAAATCCCTAGTCCTGGAAACCATAGTTTTCCATTACAAACAAAATCAGCCTCTATTTACAGCTATTGCAGCCCACCTGTTTAGAAGAACTCTGGCAGAGAAATTTAAATGCCACTTTCTCTTCATGATCCTCCTGACCACATGCCAGCCCAGGCATTCTGCAAGTCATTCTTCCCTGCTTTCTTATTTTTTGATGGCTACAGCCTAGAGAGAAACACACAATTTATATTGGGGGAAATCATGATGGGAATTATGCTATGGGTAGGAAGAGAGGAAACAGTTGTCAGATTAGGGGAGAAAAAAAAGGCTGTCAGAGTAAATATTGCCCTATTTTTCTTTTGAAGTGGAAAAGCAGGAGTTTTAATCTCCCTGCCCTATACATATAACTTGTTTCAGCAATTACCTGAAATTCAGGCCTTTTAAAATAAAATCTCTTAGAAACTGTGATACCCAAGAGCAAATTTAAAAAAAAATATACTTCAATCTATGTCCATACTTCAGTTCTTGAAGTACTGTGTTCAGACCATATGAGGCATGGCTGTACATGTCCATTCATACAAAAATTCAACACTAGCAACCTCTACTGGGTTTCCTGGGCGATACAGTTTTCATGTGTAAGCTTGCTAAGGCTAAACGTAAGCCGGGCTCAATACAGGATGGCAAGGCAGCTAGTCCTTATATTATTTCCACCTCACATACTTGCATCTGCAGTTAATAATAGCTTAATTCTTCCTGTGTGTATATGCATGAGTAGGCAAGACTAGCTTCATTTGTTGTATAGACAGGAGGTTGCTGAAAAACAAAAATGCTTGCACAGTAGAAGAGAAGATTTTGTTTCCCCTCCTGAGCCTAAAACTATATTAAATGAACTAACCATTTGTCAGTGTGTAAATCTCAAACCTTCTTTAACCTTTGTTGTTCAGTTGTTGTTATTGTTTCTACCATTGCCCCTAGCCAGTGTTTTAAAAGTTGGTTAATAGGAACCTCTCTTCAGAAAGCCTGTTGAAACAACATGAACAATTAAGTCTTTTTCATGCATTGCAAATCAAACATTGCAAGCGCTGCTGGCCCTCACCATGTGTACGGTAACAATGCCATTTAACAAAGCCAAGAGCTTAGGTAAAGCAGAATGACAGCACCAGACAGAAAACAGCAAGGGATAAGTAAGAGAGATATGTTCCTAAAGGCTGATTAGCCATTAAAACAGCTTGAGAAAATACAGCTAGGAAGACGTGCTGAGCAGTCAGGTTTATGCAGTCAGCTTCTTTTCATCAGCCTTTCCACAGAAGAGAAAAACACAGAAGCTACTGAAGGAGGAGGGGCTGCATTCAGTGTCAGACTAATTAAAAGTCATGAGTGACTGTTGACTAAGGCTTAACCATGGAAGAAGGCACAGGGAACAGACTGAGGCATTGCCTTCAGCAATTAGAAACTGTGGCTTTGGAGCAGCAGGTTCAGTTTAGTTTCATTTCAGGAGGAAAGAGCTATGGAAACATTCTGTGAAGCTTATATATATATATGTTTAACAGTTCTCTATCCTCCATTCAGTAAGGGCCAAGAAGATACTTTAAAGGTGCTTTTGCTTTGTAGAAACTGGCAGAAAACGGAGATCTGGGACTTCTTTTGTAAAAAGAAAAGAAGCTATAAGGAGTCTGTAGCAATTTAAACCCAGAAAATGCCACTGCTTTCAAATAGCTCTAGATGGTTTATAGCTTAAGCTGCTTTTATCTTTGCTTGCTTCTCTCCTTCCACTGTGGCCTATACCCTTAATGTGATCTGTAGCAGGAGCTTGAAAAGTTTGAATGAAAGCTGCAAACCCCTAAACTCTGCTATCATGCATGCATCCTATTTAAGGTCATGATCAAATTTATTTTAAAATACATGGGTATTTTATAGTCAATTTTGTCATTTGCTACTCCAGACAAAGGCCCTGAAACCCTTAAAGTTGAAGTTTATACATACCTGCAAGAAGTTGTGAAAAATGAAAACCACAGGCCAAGGCAGATAAAGTGATGCTGGAATGAACAATGAAAAAGACACTACAAAGGACAGAGTTGAGAAACAAGCTATTTAGCCCTCTGCAGCAAATCACAATGGTGCATCAAAAATTGGACCAAATTATCCTAAACTGAAAGGAAGAGCCTTCTGAAAATGCTAAATTAAATTTCATCTCAGGAGTGAGAACTTTAGTTTTAAATCTCTAATAAGGAATTAAACTTACGGTTCGGTTTCAATTATGTATTAAATTTCTTGATTAGTCAGCCATTAAGGGAATGGTTCCAATCATAAGAAACCAGAAAAAACCTAATAGACACCCAAGGCACTGATAAGCTGCAGTTTACTCTCAGCATGTTGCTGCACATTGCAGTACATGCCATTATCTTGGTAACAAATCCACATGCCTACCTGTGGTCATCTTCCTGCTAGTCTTAGATTAGTTAGTTTTGGTGTTTTCACATCTCAGATTAATGTGTCATGTCCACATGCCTGCAGACTCAGCCATCAGATGTATTTCAGTCTCAGTCCTGCAGAGCTGTAATCAGGGTAACTTTAGTGGTGGCTGCACCAAGGGACATGACAGCATCTGTGTTCACTGCCATGCAGCTCTGGCTTTGGTCTCCCCTTTCGCTTCTGAAATGATGAATTGCCTAAGCCACCATGAGCTTCAGTGCACATATAAAAAAAGAAATCTAAATTTTGGTGTATTTGAGTCAGTGAAAATAATAAACTTCCTGGATATATCACTCATAAGGAAACAGAGAAGCTTTTTCATGGTTTGATTTCTTCAGCTTTCGAAACGTCTTGTTTTAATCAAGCAAACTGCTCTAACCAGGTTTAATTAATACTCTTATGTATGAGACAGGAATTCATATTACTTCTTCATCCTTTAAAAAACATCTGTGATATGAGCAGCAGAGGTACCAAGCAAAGACAAAAAGAGCTTTGTAGTATGAATCCAAGGTAACAAATTGTTGAAGAGCTGATATATGTAATCCTCAAATGGGAACAAAGAAAAAATCTTGGAAGAGGAGCATATAGTAGGAGTTAATCTTGTGAAATTCAAAACTGTTAGTGGTGGTTGATCTGTAATTAGTCTGTCATTATTGGGAAACTGAACATGAAATGAATTATTGCTGTGATTTAGAATAAAACTTACTGCACTTCAATTCAGTGCTGAATTTATTCCAGGAAGAAGTGCATATAAAGCAACTGCCATCTAAAGATCCACAGAAGGGGGTCAACACGTGCAGACAAGAAAACTGGGAAGACACTAAATGCTTTAAGATTTATGGGATGGTGTATATCATAGAGAGGTTATAGCTATCACTACAAGATACATCACCTTTATTGATTTTGAAACGTGGCAGGGAAAACAGACTTTTTAGATTAAAATTCTACAAAATAAAACATAACAAGAGGGGACAAGGGGTGATGGATTTAAACCTCAACAGGGGAAGTTCAGGTTAGGCATAAGGAAGGAGTTCTTTGCTGTGAGGGTGGTGAGGCACTGGCACAGGTTACCCAGAGAAGTTGTAAATGCTCCATCCCTGGCAGTGTTCAGGGCCAGGCTGGAAAGAGCCTTGGGCAACATGGTTTATTATGAAGTGTCCCTCTGTTAGAGTTAATGTCCTGGCTATGGACAAGTACTCTTTGAAAAGTTTATTGTTAACTAGCTATGAAGTTAACATGTACATAATAGAATTTCTAAATCAGAATAAATGCATGTATATGTGTGGGTGTATATATGGACACCCCCCCCCAACCACATGCCCTGGGGTGCACCGGATCCAAATCAAAGTTTTCAGCACTCACTAGTATTCCTAACTGTCATATTAAATTCCTGCATGAAGAGTTAGAAATGGGAGAACAGTCTGAAGATCAGACTGAGGTTCTTGTTCCCGTATAGTCTTCCTCTCTAGCTATACTTTTCTGTTACTCTCTTATCCTCTCCACATTCAGTGTTGAGCATTCTAAGACCAGAATGGGTAGCCCTGTGCACAGTTCTCACTTTTAGCCCAGTTGGCTGCCAAAGAACCACTACGTCTGACTGCAGAAATGACTAAGAGCCCTGTCTCAGCCAGGGCCAGAGCATTCCCTCCAGTACAGAGGAAATTTTGGGAGGATTTATCCAAACTATTCCATTAATGCTCCAAGGATGGGCAAAGTGAGATGTTTTCAAAGTCTATTGCTCAGCCATTGCTAAGTGATTTCCAAGAGATAGATGAAATATCTAAAGACTTACATCTAAACAAATTCACCCTCTAGGTAATTTAATGCAGACATAGTATGTTCTTACACTGTGGTTTTAAACCTGTAGATAGCTTGAGTTAAGGCATTGAATAAAAATAATTTGCAGTGCCCTAGGGCATTACTGCAGCTGAAAGGAAGAAGATTTCCCAGGGAATGGAATTTTGTACTAAACAGTGGAAAAAATAATTTCATTGAGATGCCCTGGCAAGGCCTCAAAGCAATCCTGAATCTGTACCTGGATGTTCTTACCAACTTTGCTGCAAACAGTTGGCTTCAGCCTGAAGTGCTGTAAATCCTTTACCCTTACTACCACTAAAAAAGACTACCATTTCCTAGAGCTGGTCTCCATACAGTCCTAGTTATAAAAACATAACATTTGTATCTATCTAAAGCACAGAAAAGCATCCTGATACAGCTTTTCTATTACAGAAGAAGGTTAACCTTGATGTTTGATTCAGATGGGTGGATGACTGTTTGGTTGGGGCTTTTTTGGTAAAACTATCATTTAAATTCAAGAGACAATTTTTGAAAAAGGAAATATAAAAGCAAAACAGGGAATATCAAATCATTACTTCACAAGCTGGATTTCCTTTATGAGTGATTCACTGAGCAGCCAAAGCCAATATGGCAAAAAGCCATGAGTTCTTCTGGGAAAAAGTATAACTACAAGCCATAACTGGTTTATGAAATTTGCACTGTAACAAAATAGGCATTTTCCCAGCCATTTTCTCATTTATTTAATGAGAAGCATCTAGATAGCACCAAGGATGATGATAATGATGATAGAATAACATTTGTTTAGAGCGACAATAAAACTTTGGACCAAAGTTGATATTAAGAAAAGCAGGTTTCAGAGACAGATGATTCAAATTGTGAGGATTAGGAAACCTCAGAGACATGGTTTTTAAAGGTTTTCTTCGATTCTGCTGTTTCTAAAGTAACACTGCACCTAGTAAAAAGAAGTCTACAAAGAACAACATAGGAAAATCTTCATCGAGTTGGCCATTTGATAGGCGGCTATACAAAGGCCACTATTCAGAGCTCCTGTCTGTGGAACTTCCTTAGCTAAAAGGGTTCTTTCTGAGGTAAAATATTATGAACAATATTTTTGTGTCTGTTACTAAAATTTTTGAACTCACTCAGTTCAGAAAGCACATGAAACTGTACAGAATATGCTGAGCACCTGCCACTGACTTAACAGTTACCATTAGTTCCTCTACCTGCCCAAAACTTCCTCAGAGGTTTTCCAAAGAGGATCCAGCATCAATTGCAACCTCCTTCCACTCCTACCCAGCTATGGTCAAAATTGCACATAGACCTCAGTAGACTACTCTCTGCTACTCTCTGCCTTATACACTTCCTGAGACCCAGGGGTTAGCTTTGCACCATAATCTCCAGTCCTTTTTATCTCTTTCAGTACTTGAATTAAAATAGACAACTTTTGTAGTACTTGCCTACGAAACAGACATTTGGTTTATATCACAGGATACTGCTGACAAAGGATGAGCATATGTCTTGGTACTGAAGAACTACAATCTAGTAGACATGCTAAGAGACAAATACTTCCTATATAAAAACTCAAAATTGAATCACATACGTACATATATATACATGATCACATATACGCAAATTCATTGCTAATGCACAAAAAAACCTTGGCTGCTCATTTATGCTGTCAGTTCTCTACAAAGATACTCTATTAAAATGCTTCCATTCATGCAGCTCTTGCATTACACCTTTATCTCTACTAGCAACGATTATTACAGCTGCTAAACAGATGTCAAAACATTAGTACTGCTTAAGCCAAGAGAATTCTTACTTTTTAAGACCACTGATTACTATCTGTACTAACTGCTACCCCCAGCTCAATGGAAAGGTTTGAAAAAATACAGTTAGGTACAAAAACTGTCTAAGAGTGTGAACCAAAGGCCAGGCAACATTCTGGAAAGGTGAGTGCCTGTGCAGTATGAATGTGTTTACAGAAGTTAAATTCTCATTTTTTGGCCTGTCCTTCATGTCATGCAAATGCTGTGGTTTGCATTTATCTGTGTAGAGTGCTTGCTGTGATTTATAAGAATTTCACTATTTAGGACAAGCTAAATAAGATGCAAAATCCATTTGATTCTGTCTGACTTGTTCTGATCAATATTTGGATGCAGAAGTTCTCAAGCAATGACTATGTCACACGTGTTGAGGTCTCGTGGATCCGGAATGAACTGTACTGAAAGACTAGTTGTAAAGCATGAATGTGGTGGACTTAGTTGTGATAAAATAAGGGTGGCTGCACAAGTAGGTGTATGTGTCCGTGAAAACATGTTTGTGTGAGAGGAAGAAAATCTGGCTGGATTGGTTATATTTTTTTCTGTGTTGACTGTTCACATGGCTGACTCCACACATAGATTAATCCCTTTCATCATAGTTTTTCTATAGTAAAACATGTTGTACCAGTAAATACAAGAGTCCTATCATCCACAAAGGCTTTTGACTTCTCTAACTTCTAAATTTATTTTATGGGGGCATATAACTCTTTTAACACTTTTAAAGAAAATATTTGAAAGAAGCTCTTGGGAAAAATAAATAGCTATAATGTGCTTATCACATGGTTCAAGACTAAAGAGTTAGACAGAAAAAAGAGGGGAACTAATAATATTGTACCCCCTGTAGTGCTTATAGCACATTCAACTTGAGATTCTCTTTCAAAGGCCTACTGTTGGAAATTCAGTCCTATTTTCATTGAAGTCCTTGACTAATCTTTAATTGACTTCAGATGCAAACAAGGCTGAGCCTACAGTAAAAACATTAATTGAAGAGGAAATCAAGTGATATGAAAAATCTGTTTCCACGGAGCATCTCCCACCAAAGAAGGCCTTTCCTCTTAGCGGATACAGGCGTTGTTTTTAAAAGAGACATATGGTCGTATCAAACAAACATTCTAAATATAGTCTTAAAGGGCAAAAGAAACAGGAATGTATGACCATTACGTACTTGCGATATTTTGTTTTGTTGTAGTCTTTTCCTCTTTGTGGAGGAGATTCTAAGAAAAAGAGCAATGTTTCCTGTAATTTCTTTGCAAGTGGTATGTGCTGTCTTCAGTTGCACATAACTTTGCCATCTGCAGCTGCAGTGCTGAGGAAAAGGCAAGTTACCCAGGCAAACACACATAGCCTTGGAAGCAACATCTCCTTAGAACAGCTGCTTTATAAACAACCAAGCTAACTTCAGAAATGTAGTTGCTCACTTTCAGAAAAGATACACCTCATCATAGTGCAGCCTTTGCTGCTTCATAAAGACTTCAGTGCTACATGCCATAGTACTCCTAGCCCTGTGTATTCTGTAAATCATCAGCCTCCTGACATGAGCTTTGCTCTTCTCCATTCCTGTAAAGAAGGCCTCATGTGACTTACACATTTATAATTGGTGGAAATGTAAATAGTCTGGAAGGGTTTAATTACACACTAGCCTCAGTCATGTCATCTGGATATGAATTTTCTCTTTACTCAAAGAACGGGATAAAGTGGATCCAAGGCTTTGGTTTTGGCTTGTGCTGAAGTTAATGACAGCATTCAGATCAAGGGCAAGTTTCCTCATAGCTCAGGTGCGATAACATTCAGGAGTTTGGTTTATTTAGGAACTGCAAAGTAGGACGGACCAGAACGTAAGAGCTACAGCCTGTCAAGTCCCAGTTCCTAACCCAAGTCTGCCCTAGCAAACAATTTACAAATTATCAGAGATTACATTTGAGAGAGCCTACGAGCGGCAAAGCAAGCTTGATGCTTCCCTGTTCCAGGTGGGCTGTGTAGCAGCCAGGCCACTATGGGAAACTCCAGAGTTTTGGACTGAAACATGCTACTTCATTTGCATCAAGTCTGGCCATGGGTGTAAGGATGGACGACCACCACACCGAGACTCTCTAAGCAGACTGACAAAGCAGTGAGGTCTGAATGTGTGTAAGTATGAGGTAGACACAGTGTTGGTCAGTGGTCAGCAACATTTCTAGCCCAGTCTTGCGTGCCTGAGGAGCTCTGAGGTAAGCACCAGTTGTATGAACATCAGAACAAACAAACGCTGACTTTCAGTAAAGCTGGGGAATGACTTTTTAACAGCACTGTACTGTGACACACCCCTCATTAGACATCAAAGAAGCCATGTGGGGAAGAAACGTCGCAAAGTCCCACCCGCATGAAAAGCTGTTCCATGTGAATTCTCCCATGTCTAATAAGGGGAGAGCTTCTAATGGAGCCTTTCCTTCAGAAGAGGAATTGCCTCCTACTTTCACAAACATCCTGAATTTGTTCGTGCAGGGAGGAGAGTGCAGGAAGAAAAGACTAGGAAAGAACAGATCCTGTAAACTTTGTTTCCAAAGGAAGACAAACAAAAACCTGAGGCCCTGATGGACGTGAGACTCCTCCAGAGTTAGGTGGTACCAGAGCAGGCCGATGCCATGAAACTTCGCTCTAGATACAGTTTCAAGTACAGAAGAAACTTTCCTCAGAATTTCAGCAGTGAAGAATGATGTTGCAGCTAATACAAGTGATGCTGCTACAGCATCTGTTTCCTAACAGATCTGAGGATCCCTTGATTATTACTAAAAATTAATAATTTTGTTGTATTATAAACAGAAATACAACAAAAATCACCATAGAAAAGTAGAGCTGTCAAGAAGCTTCCATTTAAACTCCCTGAAGCAAAACACACTGGAACCCACTAGGTGCTGCCAAAAACCTCATTACAAAAAAGAACAAAATGGACACTGGATTTCATCTCCGTATTTTTGACAAGAATGACACAAATTATTTCCGTTTTCTCTAGGATCTCTATAATAAAATGACATGCTGCTTGTGTTCAAAGCAGTTCCACAACACTGACTTCATGTACATAGCTACGTTCTCATTGTATACCCACCAGAGTTAGGCGATTATAAGGCCTGGGATCGTCTTCCCAGCTGAGTCAACAGAAATTTTCCTAACCCTCAAAATAAAAGCAGTACCATTTGATCTCCCCCTTTGCAAGTGATACAGCAGAGGCTCCATGTATCTATTCAGCGTTACTACCTAACAAACTGCAGCTCTTATCTGAAAAAGATTAGTTACGGTAGCAAATTTAACACACATACAATTTCCTCAGATGATAATTCTTTGCAGATACCCAGTTGTGTCAGATTTGATACATGTGCCACTCCTTTCAAGTACAAAACCTAAACCATTGACCAGATTAATTCATTTTTATCCCAAATGACTATGTGAATTCCCTCAGACCAAATCCCAACTGTGACCTAGACAAAGGCATTCTTAAAATACTAAACAGCATCACATACACTCTTCTAAACCAAGATTACTTTATTACATTTATAGGTTAATGTGCTATCTGCTCATGTAGATGAATTAATAAAAGAAACCTTGTTCTCTTTAAAAATAAACCCTTTCTTGGCTTGCTCTTTCAGTCAGGGTTCTCTCGTCATTTTGCACCTGTGGTATATTGTATCTTTCACTTGCTAGGAAATTGTTACTGTTATATCAATACACTGGGACTAAGAAGACCTATATTCCAACACAGATCTGTCATAGGCTTCCTATGTGATGTTGAGCTTTAAGCTAACATTTCTTAAAATTGTATCTATTGCCTATCTTGGATGTCAACCACTAGAGCCCAACATAGTCCAAATACGTTGTAGCTACCACTGCACAGCAGAACATCGTAGTTCAATCAATGAGCAGAATGGCTGGGATCTTCTTTCAACAGTTTGTCTTCTTTGATACAATTGGTTTTCACCAGATCTGAGAGAAGCAACAAACTGAATGAGAGACAGACTCACTTGGGCTTTAATGAAAAGATGATTATCAAAAAGTCTAAGCTGGACATAGTTGATCCCACGCTGAGGCTCAGGAAATCTCCATCTTAGCTCACATGTTGTATTTTAGTATTGTTATACTGTGATATATTTTATAACTCTCTAATTCAGTAAACTATATCAGAGAAGTAAAGAGGCTAAGCAATAAACTGTAGTCTTGACCACAAATTGCAACCCTGAGCCCCCAGTTTTAATTTGATTTCCTTGTACTCTTTCCCTTTCTCCATTGCACAAGTGAAGCTGTCTTTTGCTGCGGAACTGCACGAAACAAAAACCTAATGAGAGCATGTAGAGCTGCTTAGTTTGGCCTCTGCTGATAATGGAAAGCACAAGCTGCTTGATTCTATCCACAGGCATAGGTATACCACTTCCATCCATCTGGTAAAGCATTTGATAGGATCTGCATGTCTGCAATAAATTGGCTCTAGGGACAGCAGTTGATCAGATAGTTGCTCCGTGGGAAATAAACAGGGCTCCCATGACACAGTAGAAACGTCAAGAGGCTATTTTACAGTATCTGAATGTGGGGGAAGAAACCAAACAAAACATTTCTTCCTGCATGCACAGCACAAAAGTTTGGTGAAAACTGAAACAGTCTATTCCCCCACAACTTTCACAATCATCTCATGAAATTTCACAATTCAGTAACAGTAAACTGTCTGTTCTGCCTACAAATTACAATCAAATACTGTCCCATGTACCCAGCTGAATATACTGTCTTGAACTGAACAGACCCACACTTCCCATTCAGCACTATTTAACATGTGAAGGTATATCCATGCTATCTGATCACAGTGACAAAAAATCAGTTTCTCGCATCCCAAACCATAATCCTAGACCTGAAGTAAAACCACTCTGGACAACTAAATAAAGCCAAAAGTAGCTCTGTAATTCAAATTTACAAAGCAGAAAAAAGCAACTTTTTACTTGTAAACTTAAGTTGTATGTTGATCTAAGCAGCTCTCTATTGCCAGCCAACGACACTCACAACTAGTGTCATTAAATGTCTTCCTGCCTGACAAAGGAAAGCCCTAATTCTCTTAATACTTTGTTCTTGAATCCTGTGTTCAGCTCTGGGCCCCTCACTACAAGAGAGACGTTGAGGTGCTGGAGGGGGGCCAGAGAAGGGCAACAGAGCTGGTGCAGGGCCTGGAGCACAAGTGTGATGGGGAACGGCTGAGGGACCTGGGGGGTTCAGTCTGGAGAAGAGAAGGCTCGGGGGACCTGATCACTCCCTACAACTGCCTGAGAGGAGGTTGTAGTGAGGTGGGGTCGGTCTCTGCTCCCAAGGAACAAGGGACAGGACAAGAGGAAACGGCCTCAAGCTGCACTAGGGGAGGTTTAGATGGAGATGAGGAACAATTCCTCCCCCAAAGGGTGCTCAGGCATTGGAACAGGCTGCCCAGGGCAGGGCTGGACTCACCATCCCTGGAGGTATTTAAAAGACCTGTATATGAGACACCTAGGGACATGGTTTAGTGACTTGGCAGTGTTACATTAATGGTTGGACTTGATGATCTTAAAGGTCTTTTCCAACCTAAATGATACTATGATTTTATAAACCAGTGTAATTCCAACTAGGCACCTCAGGACCTTGTGGCTGTGTCTAGCAGTTCAAAAACCGAGTGGTGCCATAGTTCTACGAATAGTTTTGGACCAAAGAGCCTCGATGCTCTTTAAAGGACCATAAACTCATCCATGGCATATTTTTATTTCCTGGTATCAATTTCCCAAGACACTAAAAATGATAAAAACCCAAGCAAACACCACCTCTCTGTGAGACTTAAACCATAAGAGATGAAGTCTTATAAAAGAAATGGCTGTAGAGATCAGTGTAACACTTAAGCAGTTAGTTCATATGCAGACAGTCTGCTCTAGAAATTCTATTTATGGGACCAGTCCTGGCTTCACTGAGTTGTCTGAAGTGGTTTTACCTCAGACCAAGGATGATAGATTGGGATGTGAAAAACGAAATTTCTAAGAGAGGTTCGCTTCCTGGCTTACTTCATCAACTATTATGAGTAAACATAAACAAGGGCTGGGATGTTTCAACTTCCAAAGCGCAGCCAAGCCAAGAACTGTATTACCTATTCAACACAGTTGAACAAACAAAATAATTTTCATCTCCCTGCAATAGAAAAAATGTATTCAGTTGTTCCCAAAAGACAAGATACTCATGTTAGTCTCATTCCTGTTTGATACAGTATCACTAGGTCATCATGCTCACCTCACTTTTCTCTCTCGGCATTATCTACTCTTATCCCTTACTTTTTTTACAGAACAGTTCATGAAGCAGTTAAACGCTGTCCTATTGCTTTTCACAATACAACACTGGATTAAAATGGCATACAGGCAAGGCATGGATAGCAACTGCTGTCCTTGCCCACGCTGATTCACTGTGCTGGTCACTACATTGCCACAGATGAAAAGCCCTTCCCATGCAGCGACTGTATGGGAGACCCTAAGAAAGAGATTGAGAATAGGTGTTGCACCATACATCTCTATAGCAACACTCTGTGGCAGGATGCAAAGACACCCTTGATGCCTATGGTGTGAAGAGAAATGAAGCTATCACAGGTTCTACAAAAGCTGAACAGAGCATAACAAGTAATTTGTTTATGGTACTTTTCTTCTTTCTCTGTGGGTTTTGCAGCTTAACCTCTATGCAGACCTCAGAGTAGCTCTTAGAGCAGTTGTTTAGTGCCAGTAAGTTCTCCACAATTTGTCAGAAATATTTCACTCTCCCTGTCTTGAAACACTGTCATTTGAATATGCCAAGCAAGAAGTAAACTTGTCTGAACACACTTCACAAGCCCCTCATACTGTCTGTTGTTAACTAAGGACCAGGCTCTAAGGATTCAGTGGGTAATATTTACTGATTAGTATTTAAGACAACAAGAACAAAAATAATTTGTGAACTATTCGTTCTGAATAACCATGATCCACCGGTCCTATGAGAACAGCTCCGTTCCATACCTCCCTTGATTCCCAAATCTGTAATTCCCAACACTGTACTTGCATGTCAGCAGGTAACCTAAGCTTTCAAATTATTTGGGTTATTTTTATCTAATACATATCAAAATGTTAAGTTGCATTCCTGCATGATTACCATGTTAGGAATACGTTGCAACAATTTACTGTTCTGTCAAGGAACAGCCAAGCAGCACCGGGACTGAACGATAGAGTGTCCTACTGTAGATCTCAGAGTCCTTGAGTCCCTGTGCCTTTACTGGTGGTATTTCCAGGTGTCATTCCAGACTCTTCAAGGAACATTTCTTTGGGATGTGTGGTGGCCTGGTGGTCTGTTCTGTGGATCACTCCAATGAATTTATGTTTCACTAACATTGAACTACATAGGAGAAATCAAGTCACTTATTTTGTTTTAAAATTATCTACATTCAGAATATAAGACACAGCTTATCTTTTTCATTTACAGTTTCAGACATAAAAAGAAAAACCCTCAAATGAAATCAGTTTCATTAAGTCTTGTGTTGCAAAGCAAACAATAGGTTCTGCCTTAGAGAAAACACCCAGAAAGCAGGGTGTATTCTTTATGCCTATCAGATGGCATTAGAACTGTGTCATATAAAGAGATGTCAAAACAGAATACATAACAGTGTAGATGCATTTGAAATCTACACCCAAATCTCTCTTCAGTTAGTAATCTGAACGTAAGGCTCAGCTGGAAATGGTGCTGCCACTGCCCCTCTCAAAACTGCTCAAAGGTGGATAAAGAAAAGATTCATTCCTCTCTTTCCAAGACAGCAGCAGCAGCTGAGGAATGGCTTCAGGCCACTCAACCTCACTTGCATCCCAGTTAACAGCTGTGCAAACCACAGAAACTCTACTTCCCAGAGGTTTATGACTTTTTTTTTCTCTTTTGATGTGTTGTTTATATAAACTCAAATGACTTCTGCTTTGAACCAATCTCTGTACTCGAGAATCTTCTGCTCATTGTACCTGTATGTTTTGAACAATGAATGAACAATACACTTTGTACAAATTTCATCTCCAAAGAAATAAAAAGGATTATCCCTAAGAAACTATTTTAAGAGATAATATAGTTGATTGTTTTGTAATTCGGAATGCATTAGAATTCACCAGAAACAACCATGCTATTGCTCAGTGCTGATGTGCATGGCTTAGAAGCACAAGACTACTCCCTGCAAAACCAGACTGATTTCTTGAACCAAAGTCCTAAAGACAGGCAATTTTAGAAATAACTACAGCCAATCACTACACATTTGACTTAGAAACAACCTTAGGCATGATGGTATTACTTTCTGAGATCTGAATACTTAGCAAATAATGAAGAAACAATAAAGTCTCTTCAGGTTTCGCATACATCACCAGAGTTTATACTGTATTTTTTGAGTTAGAAAGGCATAAACCAGTGAACTAATAAAGACTTACCTGCTGAAAGAATTCACATGCTTTAGCAATGTTTTCTGCATAAGCTCACAAAATGAACTGAAACAGCACTCTTCCAATTTAATCTTCAGTGCATTAATCAGGAACAAGAACCATATTTTCATGCATGCTTATGCAGCATCTAGCACAGTTAACTACAGTTCAGTCCAAGTTACTAATATGCAGACAGACCTCTAAGTAAGAGTGAGTGCAGTTCCAACTTCCACAGTCAAGGATCTTGCATTTGAACATCCTCAGAGATAAAAATGAGTACACCTTTCAAACCCATTTGAACTGGCTGGCTGTTACTGCACTCTGTTCCGAATACCACAGTAAGTTCTTAGTTCAGGGTCTGGTCCAGAAAACCTACTGACCCTCTGCTTTTACCTCTGAAGTAATACTTATGCTAAAGCTCTCTCTGCTATTTGGCAGCCGAAACAGAAAACCGCCATTGGATGCTATTCCTCCTTGGAGACCAGGCTGCTCCAGGCCACTAGCTCAGGATGTCAGGGAGGTAGTTGCTTTGCAACTCTGTCTGTGGAGCCTTGTTCACAGTTGAAATCAGCTGCACATGAAAGACGGCCAGTGCAACTCTTGTCCAGCCCTATGCTCCCAACTAGGGGTGTTGTGGTTTGAACAGAAGATAAATTCCCAATCAAGTCTGGACTCTGATCCAGGCTTAAATTATAAACCACAATGTTCTTCTCAGCCTTCTTGCTTTACAGTTTATTGCCAGCAGGTGGTGGACATTAACAGAGTGATTTAAATCATAATAAATGGAAAAAGGAAGGAGACCACAGATGACTAGATATGAAGGCAAAAGGACATACAGGATAAAATTAAGAGCACTTAGCTCACATGAGAATAAATGCAGAAGAGTCAGTGAACACTGAGTGAACATGTAAAATTAAGGCATTCAAAGAAACATGATTCTGGGCAGACAAGCTGGGAACAAAATGAAGATTGCAAATGACAAGTAGATACATGGCGCACAGTGACGCAAGAAGGGAGGCTCTGCATGCCATGCTGACTGTCAGAAGCACGGAAAAAGATGGAAGAGAAAAAAAAAGAGACAACTAAGCAGTTATGCCAAGGATGAAGACATATAATGTAACATGCTGAAAAGCTCAGGCGACGTGCACTGAACCGGGACAATAGAAGCCTGGTGATCTACTTTGTTTCAGACAAACAGCTTTTCAGAGTAAAAGAAGTAGAACTGAATATGCTTTTTGCATGCTTTTTTTTTTCCAAAATTGGAAATTTAACTATTGCCAAACATACAGCAAAGCCCATTTGTACTGGTTTTTATCTACTTATTTACAGAACCTTCAATTTTCATAAAAGTAATTCTAACAATGCAAAGACTTGGGGATTTAAGACAGGTGATATAAAAACCTCGTGTTATTGGCTGTACATATAAAGATGCTGTCTTTTTCTCTATCCTACCAAGGAAAAATAATAACATTAAAAGGTATTATAATAAACCACCCTAAAGTATCTCTATGCACCACAAGCACCTGTAATCCTACCTGTATTCCTTATGGTCTTGCATATCTAGACTTCAAACTTCTTTGCAAAGCAATAAATTCACTCTTAACCTTTCTAACCCATGATCAACATAAATGCCAAGGAGCATCTTATTTTTCACCTATTTCCATCATGGAAAAAAAAAGGTGGTTCGTGTTAAAAAATCCAGAGATCATCTCCGTCACTATGTCTATCATCTGTCACATTCAGAATACAAAATAGAAAAATAAATACTACCTGGATTTTCTATCAGAAAAGCATTATAAAATAAATAAAGAAAAATGCAAATTTCACTTTATTTAACTTTTCAGTTATTTTAACTTTTCAGGAATTTTGTTTTTGAAGGAACTTAGTCAAAGAGGAATTTTCAGTCTATAAATTAGATGTGTTAAATATGACTGCAAGTAAGAAGTCAGAATGAATACTATAGTAGCATTGTGACAGGAAGTAGTTTGTTGACCAATACTAGACTGCAGGAAGGCAAAAGTACACTTCTTTGTTTAACATTATACTTAAATAAATGTCTCTGAAGTGAAAACACTACATGAACAAAATGTTAGCCCAGTTGTCCAGCATCTAATTACATTGTCAGTGCCCCCATTACAGCACTTATACCAGGTTTATAATTCTGGCCTTCACAATGATTTTTCTTTCCTCCAGTTTCAAGTCTATGAGCACACCATAGTGCTTTGTTGTATTTGCTTACACCACTGAAACCAGAGTGTCACCTCTGGAGTCAAGGCCTTGCCTTGCTGCTGAGCAGCGCTGCTCTCTGCTGAATGCTGCTTGCACACACTGTAGTTCTTGTGTTTTGGCATCAGGCTGGAATTACTAAGGGCTTCCATTGTCCTGAGATCAACAGGTGCAGAACGTCTTTGGGGTTTGAATGCTGTAGTTATCAGACCACCAATCAATGGTCTTATGTTATAGCAGTCAGACTAAAATGCTAATTGCCATTAATGCTTTTCCACTATGGCATTCAACTCAATTGTGTTCTTTTAGTCCCAGAATTGTTGATATGTGAGACTGTCCAATTAATTTCAACAGAGCACAGACATACACCATCCATAGGAGCACTGAAGCGGTTAAACAAAATCTTATAATCAGATTAGATTTTGATTGAACTCGTATCTGCCTTCATCTATGAAATTGCACTGAATTGCACTACAGGATATATTGATAGCTAATTTAC
This sequence comes from Pezoporus occidentalis, assembly GCF_034315485.1. NCBI lineage: Eukaryota > Metazoa > Chordata > Aves > Psittaciformes > Psittacidae > Pezoporus > Pezoporus occidentalis. The sequence goes on along the minus strand of NW_026914718.1, from coordinate 721,013 downwards.
ATGGAGACATTCACTGCATTTTAACCTTACAGTAAATCACAGTGAATCATAACAGTCACGCCTATTCACATCAGCCCTAAAACTATATGACAGCAAGGATCCATGGAGCACTAGAAACTCTTCTGTTAACTAGCAAAGGGCCCTGTTGTAACAGATTATTGGACCACAGGCTTGGGGTTTATTGGAAGGGAAGGGAATTATTCAAAACAGAAGCCACATTCCAGCTTTCAGATGTAGCTTGAAGAGTTTTAAAAGCTTGGATGTGAAGCTTTACTTCAGTCATCTCCAGTAAAAATCTTTAGTTGTGTATCCACCAGACTTTTTGAATTTGAGATAATTAAGATAGTATTTCTGTTTCTGACACCTGTTTAAGGTCTTAAACTGCCACTGAAACAGGAGTTAAGAGGTGAAATGCATAATTGCTCGTGTCATTTAACGCTTCCAATTTACTTCAGATACCCTGCTCACCTCTGGGCTCTCTGGCTAGTGTTGCATACTAAACCCAGCCCGGACTGGGTCATGCATTGCATGCCCTCTGTGTTGCTTTTTGGCAACTGGCTCTTCAAGGCCCCACCAACAGGCATAGCACTTCTCCTCCACATCCCAAATTTCTATTAGCTCTTCAGCTCCAGCAAGTCTCCAGAAAGATGTGATGTATAATTTGGGCAGCTGCTTGCCTCACATCTACTACACTTTCAGGGCTTCCCATGACCTCCAGCTGCAGACAGAAGCAAAGGCTCATGGCAAGCTTTTGACCCTGGGAAACCCCTCTTGTGGGAAAGATTTAGAAGCAGCTGCCCATCCAGCACAGCCCTGCTGTAATCCCAAACTATGACTTCTGAGGGATCAGCATGGAAGGCAAGCTAAAGCATCTTGGGAGTCAAATGCGTATCATGTAGGATGAAAGTTAAGAAATTCAGTTTCAGCTGATGAGCACCTAACAGATGTAGATGGACCATATCCCACAAGTCTGCTCACAACAAGTTCTTCTCTTATTTTTATCACTGTTCCTTTTTCTGATAATTTCTGATAAAATAATATTCACATTGGTGCCCTGTTCTAAGGATTGTATGCTTCATTCCTACTGAAACTCCTGTGCCTTGCTTTTGGAAGTTGTAGTCTTAACTGCATCCAAACTATACATCTAAATCTTTACCTCTGAATCCTGACTTTAAAGAAAACTCATTTATTTGTAGAAGACATGGAACTAGACTCCAGGAAGGGACCCAGCTAAGCAGTCCTAAAATCAGCTTTATGGTGGAGCTAGACCAATGTCAGCATGGTCTAGCCTAACACATGAGAACCTCTATTTGTTCAGGATTAGCATTTTCTGTTTGCACAGAAGCCTCAGAAAACATTGATACTCAAGATTTTGTGGCTCTTTTATTTGTCTGTGCCATTTCCTATAATCAGATAATAGAAGTTTCACAGAGAACTCATAAGCTTTTCAATGGAATATGGAAAATGTGATTTCATAACTCTGAATGCAATCATTTGTGCTCAACAGGTGATCTAACTTCAACGCTTAAGCTCAGAGTAACTGAATTTGGGAGCTCAACTTCAGGCAAATTTTTGGTACACAGCCATGTGTAGAAGAAAGATCTCTGACTCTGCTGTTTTTCAGTACAGTCAAGCAAAGCCACGATGCTCAGACTTTAAATGCTTCAGTATGGAAACTGGCATCCGACTTTGACAGCCACTGTGGAAGCAGAATGGAAGCAAGCAGGAGAAAGCACTCTTCAAAAAATAGTTGATCAAAGAGAATTTTCTATTTCAGAGGGTTTTGTTATCTTTTCCGAACTATGTATGTGATTGTTTCTGATAGCATCCACAACAGGGTATACTTACTAAGGATGCTGAATGCAGTGTAACTGAGAAAGAAACATATTTTCCATGAACAAAGCATAGCTCAGTATAAAATGCTCAGAACTCTTCAGAGGCAGGGAGGTAAGAGAAATTCTGCCGGAAATATTCACTGTGTAGCCTGGTCATAAACTTTGCCTGTCTTCTTTTTAATTCAGGTTTCTCTATCATTTGGGGGTTTGCTAGGAAAGAAAATGTTTTAATGGAGAGGGGTAGGGAGGGGAGCAACCCATGGATTTTGGATACCAGTCCTGAAAGCAAGGATTGCTTCTGCACCCATTATTAGGATGTTGTATACGTTATTGCATGCCTGGGTGTTACAGGAAGTTCCAGGAGTGACAGTTACAGGAAGCCCAGCAAGTGAATAAGTGTAGTCCCCTTAGCCATTTCCAATCACAGTCTGTGTGATGCAACAAGAAGGGGTTTGCACGATGTGTTAAAACAAATATCTGCGGTGAAGACAATCAATATACACAGCATCTCTTGGTCCCAGAAGCACATAAAAGTTTAGAGAGTTTTTCCCTCACTTCTAATTCTGGAAATCTTTGAACTATATTACAAAAACTGGACATTGCTGTCACACACAGAGTGTGCACACAAATGAGTGTGCACAAATCGCATAAGGCACTGTATGAAACCAGACTCTTCTTCCTGCTCGCTAATGACTAATTCACATTAAACAAAATGAAAATAAATTCCCACTGACTCCCTCAAGAACTGAGGCCAAAGAAGAATCCACCTCTCATAAGAACATCCCCAATAAAAGCACACAGTGGTTTTGATCTGACAGATTATTGCTCTTTTATAGAGATTTGTTTAAAATATTTGATTACTCTACTTAATAATGCTTTGTTGTACAGGACAAAAGTATGGTTTGAATTCTGTTACAGGCACTGACAATATTCCCTTGCCCCCACACCAGTGAAAACCTGAGCTGGAAGCCATGTCCTTCTATTAGGAAAGGGACTGATTGATTGTTTGGAATTTTTCTCCTGGCACAGTTCACTATTCCTGTTAAACCCATCTGCTGCTTTCATTTACTTACCATGTAATTAAGCAGGCTGCTGTTCCCCATGTGATCCAAGTTTTTTGTTTTATGGAAATGAATTCTTCATGATGATAAAAGGTCATAATGACAACTCTCATAACTGCTATTCTCACACACACACAGAGACAAAAACACCATGAAGAAGAAATGCCTGAATTAAGAAAGTACATTTTCTACTCTGTTGAAAGTTGTAGTTTAGACAAGAGGTAATGGGGTTTCCCCACCCCCACTTCACTCTTCAACTTCTCCTTCTTCCTTCTCACACAGTCTTCTTCCTATTTTGCAGAGTTTCAATGGCAACAATGAACAAAGATGTCTTGAGAGCCAAGAATAATACGCTGTTGTTGATCTGTACTCATAAGTCTCGCTTAATGATCTTTTTTTCTCTTGCTTACTCAAAAAGTTGAAAACTCATGCTTCCCTAGGGCCATCTGTGGAGTTCTTTGTTTGGGGATTTGAGAAGAAGCCAAAGCTTTGCAGACCCTGTCTTTGAGACTCAAATCCCAGAGGTATTGCTGAAGTTCAGCTAGGGCTCAGACTAGCATGAAGTCACTTTTCACGAGAAACACATCTCTGTTTGAAGAATAAATGGCTAACAATACTTAGGCAGTGTTCCTGAAGGAGCTATATAACCTACTGTATACCTGCAAACTGAACCTGGAAAGTTAATCAGCACAATCAGCTAGAGATGTTCAGATATTCCTCTGAAAGGCTGGCTCCAGAGCCTGAAGTTAAAATGTCTGTGGTAGCAATGATGTCAGCCTTGTGACAGGCTTTAACTGGAGCAGTGAAAGGAGCTGTTATGTTTCTCCTAGCTCAGCAGGTGTGAAGGCAACACAAAAGACATTCACAGAGGAATTCCCTTACATGAAACTTAATCAGACTCATTCTGAATGTTGCGCACCACTGATTCCACTGCCTGGGGACTGAATGGTGAACAAATGCTGGTCCATCATGTTTTGCAAATGCTTCTGAAGAAAAATACGTAATTTTGAAGTTACCAATTCTTCCTGTCACTTTTATTTCATCTCAATTTCATTGTTACTTTTCTTTCTCCTTCTGCTTGTTTTCTGATTCATTTGCTGACCCTTCCCTTCAGCAAAGTCCTAAAGTCCCATTCATTTAAATACATTTAAGTCTGAATGACAAGTGAGCATTTTTTTGCTCTCCTTCTAGTTTAGCGTAGCTAACTTTATGGAAAGAAAATTCAGAAGAGGTGGCAACGCGGACCCAAAGCGGTAAGTTCAGATTCAGATCACATCCTTCAGTGCTGATGAGTATTTTGATGCAGTTGAACAGTAATCATCTCTAGTTAAATACTGCCACTGCAGCTGGCATGAACTGCTGTTTCTGCTCCCTTTTGCTTGCCAAAGCTAAATTTGTTAATTATGGCACGCAATGTAAAAATTAATTCATTAAGAAACATGACTTCTTTTACAATTTTTAATGTAGAACTATAATATTAATTTGAGGAAATACTTGAACAGGTTCCCAAATGAAAACAAATGCTACAGCATCTCTCCTTATTGACAAAACAGAAAGCACTTGTGCTGTTCTAACGTAAGAGCAGCTGCACTTTCCAGTTTGTGATTGCTGCGATGACTGTTACATGCTGTTCAACATCATTTGGTATTCCACTGACTCGGTTTCATAGGCCTAGCCAGCGTATTTCAAAGTGCATCACTTTGTGAATAACACAGTTACTCTCTGAAAACATCACAACATCCACAGCATGAAGCTCTCATCAGAATGTATTTTCACAACGGGTTTATGTGCAATTCTCCTAATTCAGTTCAAGCCCTAGTCTGCAAGTATGAATTCTGACATGCGAATAACAGACTTCCTTTAAAAAAATGGATCTGAAACAAAATTCTTGTCTATGCTGAAAGACTTTTTTATGATCCTTACTTAAGTTATACTAAAAAAAAACCTCACAAAATAGCACAGAAGAAATCAAGAATCTGTCATACAGGGGAATCAAAAAAAAACCTAAAAAGCAACTTGCCTCCACCTTTTTATTTCTAAAACCAAATTTTGATGCACCTTTTTCTATATGCACTGTTCTTAAAAGGAATCTTCAGTTCCTGGTACTTCCAAGATTGCTATTTCTTTGACTATCAACCAGTAAAAAGGAAAAGAAGCATGTATTTCAGCTTTTCAGATACATCACTGCCTGCCAAATTGGACGCTAGAGCACTGAACTAAACATGTTTTATGTTTAGTAAACTGTACCTGTAAATGTAGACTGTGTTTTACATTCAACACCAGAAAGGCAGTGAGTAGAAACACACAGTACTACTACATTTGGTGACATGGCCAACGCATGGGTGATCTTGAGAAGGGGACTGGATAAGACCCCTTCTCAGCATAGCAGCCTTTCTTTGACAACACAGACTTTGTCCCAGAACATAAAAACTCCATATAAATTTCTTTCTATTAGATGACATTTCCAGACAAGGTCATGTTTGCTAGCACTGCAGTGATTTTAGAAATGCACAGTCTCACGAGATTAAACTTTGATTTCAGCTTCTAGGAGTTATTATTCTGCCTTCACACTCAAAGATGTGATCACATCATGAGTTTAGCTACATTTCCAGGATGTTCTTTGCAACCATGAGCATTAGTTTTCTAATTCAGTGCTGATAGTTTCAGAGAATCATGTATAACTGTGATGATACTAAGAAAGGTAAACAGTGAATGGTTTTGCTCGTCTCTTTCTTGGGAAACAGCAAATGCAACTCAGACAGCTGATGTAATATAATGTTAGTGACTTCACAGTAAGATCCCAAACAAGAATAGGAAAGAAAATATTTACATTTTCCAAGTCAGCTGCATATTCCCTAATTTACCACAAAAAAATGTGTAAACTGGAATAAAGCAACCTCAGGCTCATTAGCAGTTCTTTTCTAAAGCCCATCAAAGAGGAAAGGAAGTAATTATGCAGCATGACTCTTTGAACTGGGACAGAAGAAGGCAATTTCAACCCTCAGGAAGAACACCGAGGCAAAGAAACAGATCCTTTGTAAGACCTAGAAAAAACTCCAAGGAGACATGCAAAGAGCCAACTGTATTTTGGGAAGAACAGGGAATGTGAAATCCATCTACTATCCCAGTTAACACATGCTGTCAAGCTGTATGAATAGAGAAGAGGCGACTACAGTTAGAAACCTTCATTTTTATGAGATTTGTTATTTTCATTACATGCTTACGAAGACGTTGAGAAAAACACAGTCCAGATTAATCTACTGTAAATGGTTAATGGCTGCATTCAGAATAAGAACTAAGTATTACTTCCTAACAAAAGGGCTTCTTCAAGTTTAAGTGCTGTACTAGTCTCATTAATGAACTAAATATAAAATGCTGAGTGGGTGCTTAATATGAGTACCCTGGGGGTTGGAGGAAGTGCAGGGAAGCTGAAGAACAGAATAGAATTCAAAATTACTTGGCCTAAATTAAGGCATGGTCTGAAAAATAATAGAAAATAATTCAGAGGAGACAGATAAAAGGCCCAGAAATCATAAATTTTGGGGTATAAGGAAACATTGTAAGGTAGAAAGGGCTGGTTTTACAAGGCTCACAAGCAGAAAGAAAGCATGAGAAACGTTATCTCTGATACCTGGACGGATAGAAAGGCCTTGCTTTGGTGGAAATGCCACCTTTTTAGTTTTGTTGTAGAAAGTGTAAGCAGAAATGGGTTAAGTTGCAGAAAGACCGATTTAAGTTAAACTTTAGGAGAGAAAAAGCCTTAAGAAAGGTGAAGCACTGGAACATACTGGCTTAAGTAGCTGTGCCGTTCAACACTTGGGGCCTTTAGGAATACATTAAGATATACTTTATATATTTGGACTGTGTCACTCTGCAAAATAATTGTTTTTACAGTACATGATAAATAACAAATGTCAGCTCTATACAGGCTCCGTGTGTAAAGTAGAAATTTTCCCTCATCTTTATATAGTACATGTGATAGTTCTGAGTTCCAGAGCTGCATTTCCCCAAGCTTATTCTGATAAAAAGGAGCAGGATGTACACACAAAATCGTCACATTATTTACAGTCACAAAAGTTTCACACTGTGCAAAACAGTTTAGTTTTCAGCAGTCAGCATCACACTTAAAAAAGCACCATGACATCTTCACCTATCCCTTGTAACTAAAGCACACACATAAAATTACACACACAGATTTGATCACATCACTGCAGTTCAAATCTGCTGATGGTTTGCTGATAATATATAAGAGATCCTGGATTTATAGTTTGCATATTGGTACAGAAAATTCATCTACAACAGATTATAGAGAGAAGAAAGGCTGAAGACAAGAATGTGGCTCCAGATAGTAAGTCACTGAACCATGACAGCTCCATCTCTGCCTCTCTTTCTCTTCAGAGAGGTAAATTAGAACAATGAAAGTGAAATTATACACATGAGCTTAATCAAAGCCGCTTCCTCCAAGATGTTTTTCAGAAGCCGTCAGAAAAACCTTATTGTATCCCTATGCTAGGAATCAGACTTCAGATCAAATCAGAATTGCCACAAAGTTAAAATAAGTCATTTTATTCTATAGATATTTTTTCCCTAATATAGTCAGGAAGAAAATCCGACATAAGTCAAAATAGCTTTAAGCATAGCTTATACTGTCCAACTGTACTGCTGTGTTTATTGTATAAACTGAAGCCTGCTGTGGGTATTAAAGAAGGTATTTTAAACTGCATAAGGTGGAAAGAATGTTTGCTCCTGTATAGTTACAAGAGAGTAGAGTAGGTTGAAAGATTTTAATGACTAAAGAAGGGCTCTCCTTATGCACTTGCGTCCTGCAAAATCTTCCTCTCTGAATTAACTGTCTCCTTTCCTATACATTTCCTGTAGCAAACAAAAAGACCTGCCAAATTTCATTCACTGCTCTTTGACACGATACTCAGCTGCCAACTTGAATAATCGCAAGAGCTCTGACATTTCCACGCTCTGACATTTGAGATAGCGAGCTTGAGAAATCTGAAGTGGTCAGATCTGATGAAATGAAAACATTAGGGTTGGTTTTTGTTTTACTAGCAAATGAAGGGATAGGTTAAAATGATTAAAAGGGTAAAACTTTCCCAGATGTGGAGTTTACATGTAAGCAGAAAGAAGCATAAAGGAAAACATACATAACACTGTATCACTTTAAGTGGCCTTTCTGAAAAAGACAATACCATCTGTTTGTTTTATTCCAGTTTCTGACAAGTTCATTAGACCCTGACAAATACTATCAGGCTGTGTGTGAAAGGCAATTGCATGTGGGGAGAACCCAAATAATACCGGGACAGGAGTCATCAGCCCATCACAGACCCAACTGCACAAGGCTAGAGGAGTGCAGGGCACAAAAGTAGGCAGAAACCTGAACTGTTAACTCAGTGGAAAGGATACCCTGTTCAGTCCTTCCCAGGGCTGTCCCAGGAAAGACTGGGATCCAGGGACAGCTACTGGGCAGACTGTCTGAGCTCTGCTGCTGGGCAAATCCACCTTACACATGTGTATATATGTTCTCACCAGTGGACATCCATCCTGCTCAGCCAAGGAGGGAAGCAGGATCAGGCTATTAGTGCCGTCTTTCTTTGTGTGGATGCTTCTCTGTGTCTGTCTGTGTTGCTCTGTGTAGCCAGCTGTGTGTATCTGTGTGGTATGCACATGTGTCTGTGTGTGTGCCTACCAGGAATGCATGCTTAGACTCACTACTGGAAAGTGAAGCAGCAGCAGCTTTGCCTCTCTTGCGCTGTTGGGTCCAACCCAAATTTCCCCTAACAGGTATTGGTTTATTTTCCACGTCTGACAAAGGAAAGAAAATAGAATTTTGAAAATAAGCAAGTATGTATGTTTTACAAAAGCTGCTCTGTGTAATGAATGAATGCCTCAAAGGGAAGAAAACCAAACCAAAACGAAACATCAAAACCCACAAGTGGCTCTGAGAGAAATAATGGCTCAAGCTTTGTGTTTCTGGTTCTCCTCCACTGTTCCCTCCCTCTGAAGCAGACAAAGTTTGTAGATCTGGGTTTTCAGGGTGATTTCAATTTCATTTGTTTTCAAAAAACTTTTGTCTCAGTTTCAGTATCTTGTCACTAAGTAGACATGGGAGACTCCAAATCAAAAGGTTGAATGGGAGGTATTCATGATTTTCCCCTTGCTCAAGCAGGAAGCATCCTGGATATGGTAAGCATCCGACTTTGGATGTGGTTCAGGGTATTTAACATTGGAACAGAAAAGCCTAATTCCATGACATACCCTATTAGGCAGCAAAGCTAGCTGAAGTGGTTATGTCTCTACGTGCTCCCTTCCCTCTCCCAGGCTTTCAACAGGAGTATTGACATGTCAGGGTTAAAAGCAGGTAAAAACAGTAAAACAGATCAAGTTGTTCTTCATGCAACAGGCAACAGAGTTATGGAATTTTTTTCTCTGAATACTGTGGTTTTGAAAGACCTTACATGGGTTGCAGAAGAGATCAGACAAGTACTTAAGAGAGGAATTCCAGTGAGAGCTACCAAACCAAAGCAGGATCAGGAAATCCCAAGCAGTGAAAATAGAGGCTAGAAGAGTACTTGGAGGAATTGTCTTCTGTACTGGTCTGGTTGTTGCTGTTCCTTGACACAGAGGAGTGGCCCTAAGCAGACAGTTTATTTAGGAGATGACACAGGGCTGAAGGGCTTAATTTCTGAGGCCTCACCTAAGTCAAAAAGTTGTGTCAAAATGTGTTCTGCCATGGAAGTCTTCAGAAAACAGGAAACATGAACTAGTATAATCTTCAATGAGAAATGCACCCCAAAATTCCAAGAAGAGAAATTTAGTTGCTGAGTTACCAAAAGGGATGTGCTCATATCAGGTGGTTCATCCCATAGTTACAGAAAGCCCACTTCATTTCTACAAGTATATCCAGCTGAAACTCCTGTATCTTCTTGCTCTGGGTGGAAAATACCCCACAAACCAATTCTTCGTGTAGCATTTTAAATACTGTATACAGTAAAGTAGACATTTACGTAACTCATACCAAGTCAAGACATTTTGATGGCTGTAGACAGTAGATGACCAGAAATTAACAAAACGTCCGTATATTTGCATCTAAAGTGATATTTCAATGTGAGAGGTCACTTGCAAATTTCTACCGAAACGGTTGAAACATAACTTTCTATCAAAGTAAATATTAATTTGTGTACTTTCCCAATGCATTCAAGATAATCCTGAACTGGTTTACACATGGCTGTGTAATACTTTATACTGTGTGTGTATGCATATATATATATACACACAAACACAACTATATGCAAACGTGTTTGTTTAATCAAGTCAGACCTGTCTCATATCAAGTCACAAAGTGGATGTGAATGCAAAGTCACAAAAATGGAGAGCAAATCCTGGATCAGATATTCCTGTCTGCAAATGAGAATCCTCATTCTCATCAGTCTGCCTGCTCCCCCCTCAAAATAAAGTCATTACCAGAGGTGATGTGTTCCCCAGAGTTTACTTTCCGAGAATCAACATTTTCCCAGTGAAAACTAACTAAATACATCTCAACGATAGGTTTTTACCTACATCTACACAGGTGCATGCACACAACATACCTCTTAATTTCTACTGGTAGAACACTGAGGGGAAAGCCATGAAATACTGTTAAAGAAAAGGTGCTTATATTCATGCAGTTCAACTAACAGAAAAAAAAAGTGACATTTCAAATATAATCACAGACTTGAATTTGGCTTGTGCTGTACCATTTCACAACATATTAAACCATAGCTAACAATTGAAAACAGTGACATCAATCATTTAGTGAAAAGAGTCCTTGTGCAGGTTTCCCTTCTCTCGCTCCTTCACAAAAAGAAACCACTACCAGCATCACAGCGTGCGTCAGCACTATCTGCTTCTCTCCACACAACGTTGATTCTTGCTGGTGTTTGCTCGTCTGATCCCTATCCTGGAATCACCCCCCTTGGCTGTGAGACATTTCACAGTCACATTTCACACTGCATGGATGATGAGGATGATTCATAATTCAGTACTCCCCCAGTGTGCTCCTACCCAAACTAAATCAGTCCCTATAGCTGTTTCCTATTCTCAGCAGGGCAAGATATTCAGGATACGTTTCCTGTAAGCGCTCATTGAGAAGGAAGGGCTCTTCCTTTCCCTGCAAGTATAAGTATAAAGCACGTTTCAGCTCCCAAATCTTAAAACAAAGGCTGGAAATTAGTCATCATGCAAATAGGCTCTAGCTGTGCTGTTTTTCAAGTCCTATGTCACTAGAATAATTGAATCCTCTCAATTCCCAGAAATGTGGTAATAATTAGGCTGGAAGGAGGAGAGAGATGAATGAGGAGTGAAAAAAAAAAAAAAAGAAAGAAGTCAAAACAAAGCCTAAGTAGCCGTGACTAACAAAACTGAGCAAAAGGAGAAATAATGGACACATTTTCCTTCAGTACCTAATGAAACTGGCAGCAGTAGTAGAACAAAGATAGCGTTGTTAATTCTGCGCTCCTAAAATGTGATGATAAATTCATGAAACAACAGTTCTGGATTGGGTTCAAAGTGTCACCAGTAACCTTGAAACTGAGGCGAGGCAGGGAGGACATGAGTGCATTATGCCAAAACTCCAAAAATCCTTGCTTGACACACACAAAATTATCCAAACTACATAGAAAGAGTTAAGTGGTGCATTATGTGACCTTGTAATGTTTACAACGGTATCAGTACTGCAAATATACCATGGTGTAAACACAGCCACACAACCAAGACAGTATGGATTTGGAGGGCATGCTGGGGGAGGAATGAGTCTGAGGTGGAACCACAGGCCATAAACTGCAGGCACAGATACGTGAAGCATAGCCGAAGTATTTACTATTTCTGATGATGACAGGAAGGGTTTAAGTTTACATTGTTTGGATACTGTGATCTCTATCTCTGTGAAGCTTAGTTGCCTACTTCTGATAAAATTAAACTGTGCTGGAGTCTGTACAGTTACCAACCCTGCTTTAAGAAAATGCCGTAAAATAAACAGCTAGGAAAAAAGATTTCCAAGGACATATGATCTATGAACAGAGAAGCTTGGTTCGTACAGGGAAGAAGATATGCCCAGTCCAGATGCACAAGAATCTATCCTTCCAGATTAATGGGGACACAGAATGATGAGCCTGAAGTTGATTAATTTTGTTCCTAAAAGCATCTTTTATATGAGGTGTTTCCTGCATTACTGCTTAAGTTTTACATGCTGGATTGTCATCAGGGCAAGTCTTTTTCCACAAAGGGCAGTTCCACTTGTGGGATAAGGAAGGTAGCGGTAGTGTAAAATGCTATTTTTTTAAGACATGTTCAGCAGCTGAAAGTGTCACAAAACAGAAGGCAAAGCAGCAGAAGACTTGACAGAAGAAACTCAATAGGGTCTACTTCTCTTCCTTCCTGCTTTTTCTTCATGGCCATAATCCAAAAATCCTGATTTAGGTTTAAACATTCCATCACGGCAAAACCAACACACAAGAAAATCTATTGGCATATACAGGTTATAGCTGTCAGACATACACATAGTACCAGGCTGAAAAGCACACCACAGGATATGCACTGTTCAGCTTACCTGCTTTCTCCTTATTTCAGTTTTGATTTTCCAGTGGAACAAGTGTGACAAAGCAGCAGATAAGGCATTTGCCCAGACTGCTCTTCTGGGCTCACATCAGTCCTGAGGCCTATCATGGAAATATCTGCAACCACTCTAGCAGTGACTCACCGAGTTAAGGTTAAAATCCTTCCAACACAACAACAACAACAACAACAACAACAACAAACTGCATATGCCACTGGTTAAAGGGATACATTGTTCTCGCCAGACTGTTCTCAATACATTAGTGATCTTTCCTCAAAGAGAACATGTGGGGCACCGTCTCCAATGAACAAAGTTAGAGGCTGGAACTGAGCAGGAAATGGCTTTACCAGCCTGCAAAAACCAGAACATTTCAACATTATTCCACTCAGCAGCAGAATGGGACCAAGAGAAGTCCCAGAAGGCCAAAGAAAGGAGAGCTGATGTTCTTTCCTACTACTCTGAAAACATAACTTAAAAGCCCTGTTCTGCCTGGACAATGGGTTTCTCAGTTTTAGTATGACAGATAACACACAGTGGTGGGCTGTACTTTCCCTCTGATTTTTAAAGATGTATAGAGATGAAAACCTATTCATTGTTGCCCTGAAAAACTTCACAGACAAGAGCATGAATAAAACAGGCATTTTCCTTACTATAAATAAAAAAAAATACATCAGAGAACCTATCAAACATACTGAGGTCCCCTACAGAAATCATACCCAGTTCAATGCCTAATGGCTTTGTGGGAGATGTATATTCACAGTAGCTCTACTCACAATATCACAAAATTACAAAGAAAACCCTCCCAATTACAACTTAGTCCATGCAATAACTCAGTCTGGTTTCAATCAAAAATATTTTCAAGTATATTTGTTCCTTGTGGTAGTTATTGTTCCTTATAGCTTTTCTGGGTGGAAAAATGAGGACTTAAAAAAATCAGCACCATAAAATGCTAACATAAACTCATTTTTGGTTTCCACCACAGCAGCTGGAGTATGTAATGTTACCTAAACTTATCTGTGTGTTTCAGTTTAAAACAGCTACTAAACCTGCATTTAACTCCTATGAAATTAAGCATTCATGCCTAATTGTACAGGCCTCGTGCCTGATCAGGGGTGAAATGTCCCAAAGCTTAGCCGTAAAAAGGTCAGGTTCTTGGGTCAGACTCTGAAACATGATTCCCTTTCAAATATTCAGTTTACAGTACACCTGCCACTATCCATTTTGTGGTACTGTTGTCACGTATTCCCCAGCTTGGTTTTAAGTACAAATCTACTGCAAAAAAGTCAGTGGGAGGAAATAAACATCATGAGAAATGTTTCCAACTTTAAATAGGAGGGGGGTTGGAACTAGATGATCTTAAGGTCCTTTCCAACCCTAATTATTCTATGATTCTATGAATATTTAAGATGCCAGTTACTACATCTCATGTATTTTCAGCTGAGGTGATAACTAAATCCATTATCATCAGCTGCCCTGATCTTTGGCATATTTCTTTCTTCTCAAAATTATTGCTAATACTCTTAGCAAACAATTAAAAAGGAAAATACCTGATGAACAGAATAGGAAGCAAGGGCAACAAGGACTTAATAGCCACGACTGGGACACATGTCTAAGGTTGGTTCAAAGAAGAAACTGCACTCTGACCCAAAAGCAGATTATTACTATGATCTGGCAATAGTGATACCAACAAAGAACCCATGGGTGAAGGAGTATTTAAACAGAGAAGTGGAGCACTCCTAAGGGAGGAGTTTTGAGAACATTCTCATCTGTGCTGTACCTTGTAAAACAGCACTAGACCATTTTCTAGGATGAGAAATGTATGCTGGCAGTTCAACATGTTGGAAAATTATTTGCATTGTAGTCTCATGGCTGGGATAAACGGGATAGCCCTGACCACTGGACTGACTGACTGAAGACATCCTGATATTGGTGTGTCACTGATGTCGTCTGACCATTTTGTGAATTTTTTATTAGCCTTTCCTTGCCTTTTATGGAAAAAGAGTTGAAGTAAAAATATAACAGCAACACTGAAGCAGAAAGTGGTCTTTCTTTATGAAGAAAGGGCGTTCCCTGCTCAAAAAATCTAAATCAAGCTGGTTTTTGGAATCCTAGCGTTACTCAGCTGTGTATGTGTGACTGTGCCACTAAAAAACCCTTAGTGTATTCTCTTTCCCCTTTGTCTGCCAAAGAGAGTTGTCAATAATGACAGTTCAAGCTCAGCATAAAGTTTATTTCTGAATTAAACATATACTTTGTTGTGTGGAGCTTTTAGTTTTAGTTTCAAAGTCAGACAGTTCAGTTCCTTGATTCGTGAAAGAACCGACAGTAAAAGCCTACATAAATACATTTTAGTAGATAACAGATTCAGCCACAAAGACCCACCATTAACCACAAGGTCTCTGTTAGGCTTATTAGCTCTGAGTCTTGTTTGAAACTCTCTCTGAGACAGCTTTGCCACAAAGCAAGCAGACTTTTCTTTGCAGATGTCTTTTAAGGCAAAGATTACTTGAGCTAAAGATATTCTGTTGTACAACATGGGTTAAGCCTGGAATTTTACTAAGCCAGGTAAGAACAGGATGACTCCAAAGTGTTTGAAAATGGATTTGTGTTGTGTGTGTGTATCTACACACGTAAACAGTTATCAACTGCAGTGACATATATGCTGAAAGTTAAAAAATGCAATAAAAATGTAGACGTCAGCTAATGCCTATCTTTTTTATTGAGAAATTATTTCATACTGATTTTTAATTTCTGGATTTTCAAATATTAGGGTGTTTTCAGTCACAAAACCATAACATTGATTGAAAGGAAAAGTCAAGATATTCATGATCCTGATCTCTGACAACATTAAAAACAGAAAGCAACCAGACTCCCCCTCAAGTTACCTCAGCTTTGTTGTGAACGAGTTGAATTCAGTGGTTGACAAACCCCTTGTGTGCATTCATATAGTCACTGAATAGGTTTTGTTTGGTTGTTCTTTTGGGTTTTGTTTGCTCTGGACATTCTTTTAGAAGCATTTTGTTAGCATTGAAAGAAGACAAAGTCATTCAACACTCTTAACCCTTAAAAACCCTCTGTTGATACTGGAGTTTCACAGGTAAGTAGTCCAGCATAAGGAACTGTAAGAGTTAAGGCTCACATGCATTCTTACCTGCTGCAGATCCCGCTGGAAAAAAATAAAACGTATCTATTTACAAATGGAAACTTCTAACATCAAAATGAAATACAAGTTGAGAACAATTTGTCTACGATACGCTGTTTGACTGTATGATTTGAAAGGAACGTTGAGATCTGCCAGCGGGAGACTATCAGAAATGAGAAACATGACAAGCTGCTTATCTCTTCTGTGATGAGTTATTTGCTGCTGGAGGAACATAGTGAGGCATGTGTGGGGGCAGATTTGTGGTTCTCTCAGCAGGGAGACAGGCTACATCAGTATCTATTAAAAAGATCATCTCACTTTGCTATACCACAAAATCTTACGGAGTCCTGTAGATTTAAATCTGCATTACTAAATATAGTATTTCTCATCCTGGTCTAAACTTTGTACTAAATTCATTACATGCAGTGAGCAATTGCATAATCAAGAGAAATAAAAGTTCAGGCAGCAGAGATTATCTGAATTTGCAAGCTACATCTGTGGATCTCATGGAGAAAGCTGCAGATCCTCAGATGCACAGGAAGAAGTGAAGGCACCTAGAGTAACTGTATCCAATACAGCACCACTTTCATTATCAGCAGTAGATCTCTATTCATGTAGTTGGGAAGAACCAAAACACGGATGCCACTCACAAGTTAACCTATGTGGGCATGATCAACACCCACCAACATCAACTTTACTGAAGTCTTCTTCAGGCTTACAGCCTATGTGTGGTCTACCTTAGAGGGTCCTGTCCTGCTTCTTTTCGAAGAGCTATTCTAATGCTCTTACAGAAATCCAGTTCCCTAAAGATCATAACTGATAATGACACCATGGCAGCATTGTAGGCCTTTGACTTCACTTCCAAGAGTCTTAACAGACCCTTTCACAAGGCGTTAATATCCATAGTGTGACACCTACTGCTTCAAAATGTACATTCATACCAATAGTGTTCTGAACAGTTATCTGGTTATACTGTGGAGTTAGTGCACATGGTTTCACTTTGTATCTTCCTTCCCTGTGCTTCCTGCGTGGCTTTTGGCAGGCTCATAAAAGAGATGACTCAGCCACTTGTCAGCACAATTTTTATGAGCTAAGGATAACTGAATAGGAAGCAGGCTTGTCTCTAAAGTAAAATCTTCATTGATTACTGATTTTTGAAGCACTTGTGTTTGAAGTGGGGTTAGCAGGAGAGACAGTACAGTAAGTTTCCCAGTAATAAGAAAGCATGTCTGCAAATCCCTGAGGGGTTTGTGAGATCGTCTATACATGTAAAAGATTAAAATGTTTCCCTTGCTTCACTGGTGACTAAATTTTTCTATCTCCCACTACAAAAATGACATTTTCTTTTTCTTACTTAATTTAGGATCACTACAGATTTACAATAAAATCTGAAACTCAAAAGCTAGCAACAAGTGACATTCCTCTGGATTTAGTGCTCCATAAACACAACAGAAAGCTAACATTACCTTTGGGCTCCCTTCCTTCATGAATACTTATCCTGAAGTCACTGAGTAACTCAGATGTACTTACGATTGAGTACGTGTGTTAAGAGATGTTTAGAATATAAGCCATTTTCAGCATTTGAAAGCAAAAGACACATTTACCATGGAGCGGTACAGTCAGACACTTGCATATGTCTGCAGTGCGGTACAGCACTTCCACTCTCACACACTCCCAAATTATCATTACCTAGGTGACTTATTTGAGAAAACACTTTTAGATGGGTGTAAGAGCTTTACCTTAATCAGACTGCATATAATTTGTTGTGCTGCATGGAGATCTCTGTCTTGTTTCCTGGAACAATCTGTTTTTACTCTGTATTCTCTGTGCTTCGCCCACCTTAAGGCTGCCCATCTTCAATGTTAACGTTACCTGCAAAACGACCACAATTAAATTACACAGTAATAATCAGCAGAATAATTCTTTCCTAATAGTAAAATTCTGATACTGATGTCCTACAGCTTCAAGTATTAGAGTTGGATGAATTTCAGAATACTGTTTGTGTAACTTGCACTAAGCAGATCACCCTATGCTTTGTCTATAGCTCAATAAGAGATTCCACTCTATTCAAGATTTTTATTATTATTACTATTATTAATTTCTACATAAAAAAGTTCACAAAGTCTCTGCCTATTCTTGGCTCACTATTACCTCTTCCAATAGCTTCCTTGGCACAAACATCTTTTGGATACTTAAAGAAACCTGACTATTTTCTCAAGCTATATTCTTTGTTCCATTAAAGTTCTTTGTGATTCTATGTGAACCACTGTCTGATAGCTAAAAATTCCTCTTTCCACAGCGCATTCCCCTTCAACCAGAATATCACAAAATATGGTTTGCATTACTTGTGTCTCAGTCCAGCTTCAGTATAAATGAATCACCTATGTTTACTGCTCCTTCTGTTGCCTCATTTTGCCATTTGCTCAAAGTCAGGATCTAACCCAAAATGCAGCAGTGCTCCACTCTGCAGTCATGTATTAGAAATGGTTTTCTTATCCAAAACTGGCAATATTAGTTCTACCAAAGACTAATGATTGAAGGCTCAAGTGTCAAGTGTACCACAGTCATTACAAGAATAGCTTTATCAGTCATTACAAGAATAGCTTTATCAGCTGAATAACATGCATTATATGAAGATTTATACATTTTTCTGATGTACCACTGCCTACAGGTATGGCTCTAAATCTGATGTATTCATTATCTTGCAGATAATTTTAAGACACATTTTTATTATGCTTCTATATGTGGCAGAGATCTCAGAATATGCCATGGGTATGAATTTGCTGTAAGGAAGAAAAATGCTAGAGGTGATATTCATCAGAAAACAAATGTTGCCGTGTTTCTTGTTACATGCAATTCAAGTTAATGAAAGTACAATGGTTTCACTAGGTAGAGGTCTTTTGGGTTCTTGGGGTTTTTTAAACTTACATTGAAATTTTATTTAAATAGGCTTCTCTCTTTTTTGGTCTTTCTGTTGTGGTTCGTTGGGTTTTTTTTCTCAACAAACTCTCTTACCCACATCTTTTGTAGTTTCTAGGACTGTATGTTTCTAGCTGGGCTAAACAAAGCCATTTAAATATGTAAAAATTAAGGAATGTTGCATGAGGAAAACAACCCACTCAGCACTAGTCTAAACAAGTCAAGTCCTGCACTTCATAAACAAACATTTCTACCCACCTCTCTTTTGCTATTTTTCTTTCTAATATGGAACACATGTAACTAGCTTTGAGACAACTGGAAGTAAAAGTATGTTTAGGATCATATTATCCACTATCTTTCAGGCACACAAAAAAACAAAGCTATTAGTACAACTCAGATAGATCTTGCATGATAAAATGTCTATTTAAGTGATGAAATTTATTTCTGCTGGCAAAGTCATTTCGGAATCACGTGATGGTGAATCTATTCATTCTTTTGTCTCTGCTTGCTCTGGTTTAATATGAAGCCTATAAGCTGTCTGTCACTACCTATTTTGATTCATTAACCTCATTATTGCAAATCAGTCAATTTTATCATGCTACTTAAATATATCAAAACGCAATGCAAGACTAAATTCATTAAATACTTTAGAAAACATGTAACTATTCCTGATGCATGAATTTACACAGTGCAGAAATGTTATTCTGGTGATAACTGGAAAGTTACTTTGCAGTAAGAAAATACTTTTACCCTCTTCACTTCTCCTCTCCCATCAGCTTTACTGAAGGGACCTAAAACCCAAGGTGGTGACTTTTATATTTCTTACAGTTATAACTGACATTGGTAAATTTCAAATTAATTGAACATGTGATTTGAAAAGAAAGAATTTCACCATTTCCTAAATCTTGGAGTTATGACACATTATTTGGATCAGAAACTTTGCATTTGATTTATATTACTAAGGACTGGGGGAGGTTTGTGCCAGTTTTTGGCAAGCTACAAAGGGAACTGATGAATCGATGCAGCCATACTTACTGCCTTGAGAAATACCTCAGCGTAACCAGATAGGAAGTGAACCAGTCCAAACGTCAGGTATCCCTCTCTTTTTCCTCCTGTTGGCTACTTCCGCTGCTTCCTCATCCCATAGGCCTGCAAGTCCTTTTCTGGCCGACAGCACTAGAGAGGTAGAAATGAGAATATCTGTCCCAGCGTTGCACTGCACTGGACTCTTGTTCCAGGCTTCTATTCTTGTACCTGTTAAATCAATAAAATAATAATAATAATAATAATTAAAAAACCACACAGGGCAAATATCAAAAAATAAATAGGAAACTGCTGGAGAATTAAAAAAAGAGGTTAAAGTGTTGGCTATCATTGATGAGTGGAAAATTTTCTCTTCCTTTTCTCCCTAGCAGCATACTGGTGGGGTTTTTAAGCAGAAGTAGGAAAAACATAAGGGAATAATAACTTTATCCAAAGCCAACTCAAAGTAGTTTGAAAAGTAGACAGTGTTTCTCGAGAGTCGTTTCTGATCACGCTGTTCATGCATCCTATGTAGTGAGGAAGCACATAAACCAGGGATTTAAATACAAACATACCAGAAAATTTAGTAATACCGTGCTAAGCATTATAATGTCCAATGTTTTTCCTGTTGAAAGGCAGTATAATGATTCCAAAACTTAAAGGGATCGTAGGGATAGAAACAACGGAAGTTTGGAAGGTGCTTTAATTCTGTGATAACATGATCCAGCCGGAATCTAAAAACTGAAGCTAATGACTATCACTCATTTCAATTTACCTGTTTCAGACTGATTGTTTTTCTTTTGCCCTTCCTTATGCTTCAGTATTTAGCATCGTTCAAGGGCACTCTACTTTTTAATGTCATAGCTTTCATATTATGAATTATTTTACTGTTTTTTTTTTAAAGCAAAATATTTCTGTAACAAACAATATACAAGAAGTACAAAGAATACTAGAACTGGCATCAGTAACCTATGATAGTACACAAGTGCAAGACTTTTCTATCATTGCGACACAACCACCCACAGTAAAGGACTTACCTTTGATTTTAGTGATTGATAAATGAGAAGGAAAATCCAGAGTTCATTCACTCACATACGATAGTGCTGCATGGGTTTTATTTAACATAAAGGAGCAATTCCTAATTATTGCATCATTACAGAAAAGAGAGATGATTCTAGATAAACCTGAAAAAAGCAGCCCACTAAATAGAGATGCAAGTGATATCTGCTCCTGCAGGGGTTTAGTATTTAGCACGGGAACTAACTGAAGGGTTATGTTAAATTTGATGGCTTGGATTTTGCGAGGATCTACAGATGTGAAATCAAGGCAATAAACCTATTCTTGTTATTCTGAAACATCTAAATTACACATTTAACGAAGGCTACAATAAAAGGAAGTTAAAGCATTTCTACTGCATTAAGATTTGTGTATGTAAGTACAGTATTTCACTTGCAAGTTGGCGGCCTTCTCCAAATCTGATACAGAAATTTGGTAACTGTCAATGGCTAACTAGATGATTTTGCAACACCAAAAAGTATGCTGCTCACATATAGAATGTTCTGCCATTTCCACCAGCTGCTGAGTAAAAAAGAATGTAAGAAAGAAATTAAGAGTCCATGAAGATTTGAATGTTAAAGGAAACACGGCAGCCTTAGGCCATTACATTTTTTTAACACGTATATATGTGGATAAAAATCCACTGAACCATTCTGTGATTCTCTGACTGACATCCATAACATTTATTGAGGCTGTTCATAATTGCTTTCTTACAGGTAACTATTTAACAACACTGGCAGGCTGTGGATAGACTGTCTTGGCAAGAAATCATTAGTTGCTGTATAATGAATATTTTACACATATTACATGACTGACTCAGGCTTAATCCCACCATGAATTATAGTCTTCGCATGTGCCAACTTGCTGCAGCTAACAGCTCTACATCTCTATTAGTGTGAACTCACCAAAGGTGACTTTTCATAAAGCTTGATTCCACTGTAGGTATCAATGTAAATCAGAGAAATTTGAAGAGAATTTCAAGGAGCTCTTCCTTAACACTGATCCACCTTCTTTTTCCCTTTTCCACTGACCCTTCCCTCTCCCTTTCCTTATACAGCACACATGCTCTGCCACCCAGGGCAAGCACTTTTTCCACACAAAAGGACTGCAGTGGGTCATGAAAGATGCAGGATGCACAATTCACTGCTAGTGGAACAAGGCAGAGATGTAGGTAAGGAAAATGCAGTGATTAATGACAACCCAGTCAAAGAGAAATACAAAACTTCTAATTTCAGATTTCCTAAATGTCAATCCTACGAAGTATTAGTTTCTGCTTTCTGAACTAACTTGTCTTCCAGACACTGCACAGAAGGAAAGATCTTTTAACTGGTCTTTAACAGAAGTATAGTTTAGCTTTCCTTTCTGCCATAAATCACATTAAAAAAGAGGTTTTGAAGGTTCTGCCAATCAGCCAAGCTTATGTTGTAGCCACTTCATGAACATCTAATCTGTCCATGTGCTTGGCCACATGGCTAACCAATTATTCAGAAGGTGGTTTTCGAAGTTCAGAGCCTTGCTTCGATTTATTTTATTTGCAAAAGTGGGCTTGTTGCCTTTCTGGAAAACCAAAACCAAAGAACTATCATGTGTTCAGCTGTCCACAGGACATTACATTAGGACATTCCTATGTTTATCAACACAAAATGGAAGGCATCTTACATGAAGCACTTTTTTATGAAGTGCTTCAGAATCCAACAATGAAAAGCCTATTACATAGAGCTAGGTACCTACAGATTGTCACACCATTCATTTTAATATAACCCCACAAACATTCCAATATTTGATAATAAAATAATGTTACATTTCATTTGATGAAGCAAGTTTAATTTACAGCTCCTTGTAATTAAAATCCCACCTAAATGCATGACTTTCCTTTTCCCTGTAACTCAGCTGCCGCAATACCTGTCAATACCTAATATAGTCCTTAATCCTTACTTCCCTTTTCACCACTGAAGTATTTGCAGCTCTCCATCTTTTTGGCAGGACAAGGGGTAGCACACATATGGTCCGATTTGTGAGCTGAGACACGTGAGCCAACAATGCTTCCTGAAATGACGAAGCCAGAGGAATACTCACTGCAATCTCACCTGCATTTCAGTGAGGGAACTTGGAGAGTGTCCCTCCTTTACCAGCTGCTGTGCCTATAAGATCACTCTCCTCTACAACTGACACAAGCTAGGCAGTGGTTTCAAAAGCTACTGAGGAGATGAAGAATAACTACCAAAGAACAATATCCTGCATCTTTTTTCTACCATATTCTAAGCAACTAGAGAGAAATGGGCATTGCAAGAGTGAAATGATAACAATGTCACATCAAATGGCAGTTCCTTAAGGTAGGATAAAGTACGCAAAGCTAGCGTATTAGAAATCTAACATCAGTACATAAAGGCATCCCCCAGTCAGCATCTTTAAATGCAGTATACAGCTGTCTGGAAGCTGGTATGTCTGGCAACATTTGGCTCCAAATAACAGCCCAGAATGCATATTCTGCCAGGACAGGTAAGCAGAATTAATGCAGAGAACATACTGAAGCATTCAGAAGTACTTCATTTACTCTATACAAGCTGGCTTTTGAGCTTGTGCATAAAATAGCCTCCTGAGGCTTAGAAATAAAATACTATTTAACATTCTGCGCATGGAGCTGTACTTTGAATGAATCAGTGGTGTTGTCAATATGGGGAACCCTTTCAGTTTAGCACGTATGAACTGAGTAATTCTGAACTACTTTCACTATTCCCATTCCAGTAAAAGCACAGGATCCAAAGACATTACAGGAAGGGGTTTATAGTTGTTCTCTGGGAGTCATTTCAATTCTGTCAGATCACTGACTGTGTCAGCAGATGTTTGCATCATCCAAGGTTAATCAGAGGGAATAAGGAATCAGCATCATCATAGGTCAGTGGAATTGCAGAGTCTATAAATAAAGGGATTAATGTGAAATGCTGTAAGCATTAAAAAAGCTTTTGGTGTAAAATATGGACTCTGTCATTTCCCTCAAAGGCTGGTGTGTCACTGCTTCTGATTTCAGCATGTACCCCACAAGCCAACAGAGACCCACCCAATGAATTAGTTTGAAGTGAAATTTTTTTTTTTAATTGAAAGATTAGAAGCAAGGAACAGGGAAGAGAACCTGCAAAAGGGGAGGAAAATTATTCAGCACTGCACACCTTGTGAACTATAAAGAGATGGCATGTTAGGAAAGACACTGTATATATAGTTTCATGTGCAAACTGCTGGCCAAATGTCAAGGAAGTGCAGGAGAGAGACTTAGAGTTATATTGAAAATGTAATTCTAAAGACAGACCACTTGAGCCAAGGATTCAATAACTAATGGAGAGGAGGTTTGATACACAGGTCAAACAATTAAGCCTTCAACAGGAAATATTTACGGGCTGAGATTACAGAGCTGATAAATGAAAGGCATCTGGGATGAAAAAGAATTACTTCAAAACAGTTTAGCACTGCTATCTTTTCCATTTATGATGGCTGCTGACTGAGGTGGCATGCTACCAAGCAAGGATGTTTTGAACATTATGGTTTGTCTGAATTAGGATTTATCAAGAACCAAAGTAACTCAATCTACAATTTTCTTTTGACACAACTCTACATGCAAATAGTTTATAGGGCAACAAAAATACACTTTTTCTCCTAAAGACAGCAAAAATGGTCAACTTGAAGTGAAAATAAGGTGGCTTACATCAAGATGGATTACGGTGCAATCAGAAAAAGCATACATCCAGATGAATTAAGTAAAAAAGTAAAAACTTAAAGCACACAAAAAATTCCATAACACTTGCTTAGGGCATGCATCCTGATCAGTCATTTATCTTCCACATTATGCTGGAACTTGAAATTCTATTAGATAATACACTGACAATAGCACTTATTTTGTTGCACACATATAAGCATAATATTAGGGATTCTCTAATTCTTCTAGCACAATCCCATATTTTGCAGTTATTGCTCTGTAGAATTCCCTTGATAATCTGAGTTGCAATATGAAAGTAATCACTCCAAGTAGGATTGCTTTACAATGAGGTTACAATTTCTTTGCATTTAATTTTTTCTTTAATTTTTGAGATAAATGCATTAGTAGCCTCTTTGCTTATTTCTTCTTGTGTTAATACAGTTCTTTAGCGTAAATATCTTTCTTTTATGTTGTACGCCCCATTCAGTTTTTGTCTAATCCACACAAATATATCCCCCCTTCTTTGCTGAGCTTTGCCAGACCAACCAAGCCAATGTCTTCTGCTCCATTCTTTTACAATCATCTCTCCATTCCCTTTATAGTTCCAGTAAGTACATCCATATCGTTTTCTCACACGGCATGCCTTTTCCACAGGAGTTATTCAAGTTGCACACAGCTTTTGCCCGGCCCTGAACTTCCAATGGCAGTATCTTATCCAGTAAACTCTAAATCACATTTTCATGGTTTACTCACATTCAGGTTGTGCTGAACACACACATTTTTTTCATATTAGTTGCTTCTGACACTAAGCCTACAGCAGATATTCTTACTGCCAGTCTCTAAGAAAACAGCTTTATCTTATCCAATCTTAACCCATTCCTTTTATGTCAGTCCTCAGTCGTTTGAATTCGCTCCTTGTACTGACCGCTGGTTTAATCAGGATGTGTCTATTTTTAAATGCCAAGGTCATTAACAGAACTATGAAACAAGAATGTTTGCAAAACTCTTCCTTCAGGTTCACCATTTATAAACCCAAGCCAGACTGAGTACAAGCCAGCGTCCCACGCTGTTAACCTCTGCCAGCATAAGATATTTCTTACCATTCCACTATTCCCCATCCTACGTGGTAGTTTCACGTGGTGCTGAAAGCCAGATACATCACAAATACACCAGAGAAGGCTAATTTTGGCTCTTTTCCCCCCAGATTTCTGTCTACAGACAATCAGATGTTTTAAATGAAATAAATTTGCTCACCACATACGTACTGATTTGCAGTTGGCAAAGTTGTACCACTTTTTGGTTTTCCTGGTTTCCATGTTTCCTTCACAATTGCGGTGAAGTTTGCCTCCTGCTGAGGCTAGACAATTTTGGTATAGTTCCTGGGTCACATTATTACCCTTTCTTTCCCCATCTTTAGTGGAAGAACCACAATTGAAGTAATCAGTTTAAATGAAATTACTGACCTGCATCCAGTCATTATTCACAACATAGTATTTTTACACATTGTACATCAATATTCTTTTTTTGCATATAACAGTTAGTGAGCCTTCCTAGGGGACTGCTCGTTAGAAGGAATAGGCCAAATTTCCATTTTGACAGGACTTACATTTCTTAGAGCTCAAGGTACTTTACTATTTAGAAAAACATGCTCTACCTGAAGGACCAAAGGTTAATTTTAAGCTACTGAAAACTTGTTAGCAACACTATGTTTCTGTGCAGTCCTTCAAGTAGATAATATGTAAAGTGAGTGACCACCATTCTGAGTCTAAATCAGCTACACCCTCTGAGCCATTTCAAAAACATGAAGCCAAAGAAGTTATAAAAGGAAGATCTGCACAGTTTTCCTCACAGCCAGTTTGCTGATGGTTTGTCTCACATGTGTTAATCTGCTCAAGGAAAATTCACAACCATTACAATTTTGTCTATTGAGCCACATCTATTAAAATAAAGAAATGAATAAAAGAATAAACATCTAAGCCCTCCTACTTCCTGCAGGTACACTACATCTTGCTACGAAAAACCTGAAATGAAGAGAGTTCCTGCTGAGACTGAATAGCTGCTTCCACAGCAGTAAAAGAAGGTGATTGGTTTTATTCCTTTCTAGAAGTGTCATGCTCCTTCTCTGGCAGTCTTTGGAACTCCCTCACTATTGTAGCATATTTAGTGATTATATCCATAAACAATATTACAGTCACCAAGCTATCAGACTGCTGCTGATTTTTTAATTTAACAGTTCCTCTGAGCAATAACCAAGAAACACAACTCAGAATTAGTCAGAGGTAGCATTGGTTTAATCTTTGAGAATGATGAAGCCGGTATGTATAAACTACTGTAATTCACAGCAAATTAAAACAGAACTCTCACACAAGCAAGTATGTTTAAAAATCCTTTAGAGATAATTTGAAATGTCTTGAAATTAATTAATTAAAGTTAATTGCTTTTCCTGGCCCACCTTAAAAAGGGAAATGTGAAGGGTCATATTTAAAAATAGATTAGAATTAGAATCAATAAGAATTTTTTCTCTGATGTTCTCCAAGAGAATGTGAAGAGAAGGGTTTGCAAAGGTTTTTTTATAAGAAACAGCTTTATAGTTGTGAACAGAAACACACATTCAAAATTCCCCCTGCACAAACAACATTAACATTTTAATCATAGAATCACAGACTGGTTTGGGCTGAAAAGGACCTTAAGGTCATCATCCAGTTCCAATCCCCTGCCACAGCCAGGGACACCTTCCACTAGACCAGGTTGTTCCATGCCCTGTCCAACCTGGCCTTTAATACAACTGCATTTAGAAATTCCTGAAAAATGTTTCTTCCAATTCCCATTTTCCAAAAAGTTTTCCAAAACATAAGATACCCAAAATAAAAGTTTGGAAATTAGACAGGTCTAAAATTATATGGCATTAACTTTGGGACATCCTTTTCAGATTTGGATTGTTACAGACAGCTAAGTGTGTGAATTACACATATGTTTGAATATTAAGAAATGTTACAAAGACATTGAAACCAAAAACTCCTATTATTAAAATCTGCAGATTGCCCATATAAGCACATAGAAACATAAGCATATTGCCCAAAGTACATGTAATAGCATCACAGTATATTTGGTTTGAGACATAAGAAATAAACAGGACTTTTGATAACACCAATTGTTTACTCCAATAAACAGCTATTTCCTTTTCCTCAAATTTCCATACACACAACACAGACAAATTAAAGTCAGCTCATTGTTCTGAGAGGTAACTACCAAATTCTATTGGAAAGCTACTGATTTCAGTTTAGCACAGGCTTCCCTACAGTCAACATGGGCGCAATTGAGGACTACAAAACCAGTAAAAAACAGAAAAAGATATTTTTGATTCAGACATACCAATGAAAAATGTTTCTATAACCACACCCAAAATGGTGAAATTTAAATCTGATTTTAAATCCAAGAAAAACAATATATATGTCCTGAGTTACCACAAGATAATGTGGGAAGGTGTCACTTGGTGGCTACAAAACTCAAAGCACATCCACGGTAACAGCTCTGGCACTTGATTCAACTTGGATTAGTTCATGTGGATTGCCATCATCTTACCTTACAGGGTTTCCACAAAACATGGAGTTGTGGTTCCCATCAGTGCTGACTGTGAGCACTTGAGAAGCATGTACAACAGACTACATGATCCTCCCCTGGGTAAGGAAAACAGCAAAAAAAAACCAAACCAACCCCACAACACCCTACCTTAATCTTTCTTTGTATTGAAAATATTCTTGCTAATTAAAAATACTATGAAAGGAACAAAGCAAAGTAAGTTATAAAAGTTCATGGTTTTGTTACCTGGGGGCTCAGTCCAACAACTTGCTAAAAGACTGTAGAGTACATTTGGTGAAAGGCTTCTGACCCCCAGCAGTACCTTTGTAATTGAGGCTTTATGGAGGAGGTGGACTCATTAAGCCTAACATTATGAGCTTAGAAGACAACTAAACCTGGGTCTGTTAAGGATGTATTCAATAAAACTAAATTAGGAAATACATATGTTTAAGGGGAAGGATGCGATTAACTCTGAACTGTTCTCCATCATGATGATTTTTTTTCATTTTGAAAGATAATGTTTAGAACTGATCATGTGTATGCTCAGTGTAACTCAAAACAGCAAAATGGTCACCGGCATTAATTCCATTACCCTTTGGCCTTTTAACTGCTTTTATAGGCAGCTTTTGCCACCCTTTCCCTGGATATTCTAACAGCAAAGATTCTTAAGAGGCCAATGGAAGGAATAAGAAAGTGTGAGGATATTTTATACTTTATGATAATAAACATTTTAAAGCTGACAAACTGAAAACTTACACTATACAGTGTATGTGTATAATTCTTACAACTCTGTATGACCCAGCTATGTTTAGAAAAAAAAAGGCTATCTAATTTTAGTCACTCTTAACAGACCAGCTGCTATAATTTTTATTTACTGAAAATACTAATTCTTTATTTAACCTCTAAGTAGTTCAGAAAAAGCAGAATGTAAAGACTAGTCTGTAAAAGCTAAAGATGTTTTGTAGTAAGAAACATATGATAAACAAGGCAAGCAGCAATTCCTTTGAGGCTTTGGCCTCTGTTAGCCTGTGCTAGCAGGTCTGTTTGACCTACTTTTTAGCTAATACAGATAGACAATTGCTGAATCGGAACAGGCTTCTGTGCAAACTCTACACATCTAAAATAATAACCTAAAAAGTGCTATGTCATACTCCAAGCAATCATTTTTAATAACTGAAGCTGATTAGGGATCTGCAAAGATGAAGTTACAAGTTTTAACATGCCCTAAGGGGATATTAATTTATCATCAATACACAAAAAGTACTGGCATGGAAAAACATTTTTAAGGAAGATAGTTATGTAAATTAATAACTCCGGTATTTAAATTAAATATCTAGATATTGAGATTGCCTCTGTGTGTGTGTTTGTTATCTGTTACATTGGGATGAAAACAGGGGTGGTTCCTGCACGTTCTTCAAAGGGGTTAAAAGCAATTTGTATTCAATACATCGATGTTCCACTTTAATCTGTCTACGATTAAGAAAAATGTCACACCTAGTTGGAGGCATAATGAATGAACAGCTGCGTAATAAAGCACGTGTATTATGGGAAATGAGCTACATGGGTCATGGAAAAAGCTTTTTTGTCCACAAGGAGTCACGTCTGCAATGGCAGTATTTATTCCCTGAAGTAAAGCTGTTCAGACACGTATCTCAGGCAGTCAGCAGCCTGGCTTGGTCCTACTTGAAGTATCAATTTCTACAAGCTTCTTCATGAAGTGCAAAATAGTGGGAATACAGCACACTGTATGATGTTTTAATATCTGTAATAGCTAAAATGTACGGATACAGAAAAAAATTAAACTCTTGGTGAAAATGCACTGCTGCAATACATTGTTGGGTAAATGCAATGTGACTAAATAAACAATTATTTTCTCACATTTCATTGGTCACAAATATGCTATTTGGCTAAAGACGATTTTTACAATGTCACTACAAAATGGGATTTTTGCCATTTTACTCAGATAATGTTATTAATGACAGAGGCTGTTAATAAGTGAGCTGAGTCAGAATTACAGTCAGAAATCACCAGTTGTGCATTTTCCATTTGTGACATTGGAGCTGTTTGATTCAACTCAAATATTATTCATGGAATGGAATCAAAAATTTCATAACACTTCAGAGCAAAAGTGTAGGTCGGAAACAATTCACTTATCACTTTGGTGACCCCTGCTTATGGCATATAGATGTATAAATACAAGCGTACATACATACGCATACGTATACGCATATTTTTAAGTATATAGCTTTTGACTAGAAAAAGAAGACAGTTATGGAAAAATATACTAAGTCTTCAGCTAAATTCCTCTATTATTCCCTTTATTTTGTGCCAAGACCTTTCTTCTCTCCAGCTATGGTCTTTCACTTATGTCTGCTTATGCCTTTTTATTTTTGCATATTATAGCTACAGTATCTAAAACTTCCTAAAGCACATAGGCCTAATGATGGCAGTAAGGTATTTCTATTCCGTATTTTTAGTCAATTTTTAAGCCTGGAGATCACAATTTGATATACTCTGGGTTTTATCAAGATTAATATAGCTGTACTGAATTCCATTCTCATTTGAGAGTGGTGATTACATAAATTACAACAAAACAAGTGTTTATAAAGTAAACTGATTAATTTCTTTTTCTGCATTGAGCTGTTATTTCTAAGCTAAGCTGACATGCAATTCACAAGTATGTGCTTTTTAGATAAGAAGGCAGCAAGGCAGTATTCACAGATGCACATCTGTTGGGTTTAGTCCTTGGGCATAATTATTTGTACTTAGGTTGGATGCAGTTTGTCTGTGGCTCTCACGAGGCTACAATCTTGAAGGGGCAGTTATTGTGCTATGGAATGGTGAAGGAGGCAAGTGGGGTTCCTTAATGCTTTGCTGCCATCATGTGGCCGGTGAGATCAATAAAATGATGGGGAGGAAGATCAGCCATCAAAATAACAGGTCTGGACAGCCTATCTGGAAGCCAGAGACTGGATCCCAAATGATTTTAACAACTTACTAAGAAGCTGACTGACTGGACATCAAAACTCAGCTGCTTTTCAGAACTGTGACATTTAGTCACTGCCATTTGCTGAAAATACCCACAACAAATGCTACGGCTCACTTCTCTCTTCCAGGTTCTCTAAGACACCAGTGTTTAAATTGTGCCTGCTCCAGGAAGTATCTATTATCCCTTCAACTAGCAAAAGCATCAGACTTGCATTCAGTACCTTGCCGAGTAAAACCCTGCACAAAAAGTTCTAAGTAGCAGAACAGTAGCCTGGAGTAGTAATTACTATGATCAAAACCAGCTGTTCTCAGCAATACCAGGTTTAGGAGTTATAGCAGCATTTATCCCGAGGAACCTAGGGTCAATGAAAAATTTATAAAGGAAAAGAAACTATAGCCCTGAGCCTTACTCAGTGTTACTAACACGAACCGTGGTCCGCTACGTAATATAAAAGTGAATGAACCCCACCTAATTTTCAGTGTCGGTAACTACTCTGGGTCAGAACTTCTTCTGTACCCTATGACTTATCTTAAAAAAAAAAAAAAAGGCAAAAAATAAAAAGGAAAACAATATCTTTCATGCTTTAACTGAAATTCATTTCCTTGGCAACACCTGATGACAAATGAGTCCATAGAAAGTTTGAAGGAGATGTCCAAAACCCGGAGGATACTTCACGTACTTTGATGTTGATAGAAGGAAAACTATCTGGAGAAGGTATGAGAAAACTAGACTGTATGGGAAGAGTTTGGCTGTTAACTGCAGCTACAATACTAGTCATTTTCTGAAGAAAGATCTAGTCTTGGAATCATTTTCTAAATCTGTTATGTAGCTTGTGGTATGTGACACAGCGTGCTCAGTACTCGCTTCACAATCCACAAGGCCATTAGCAAGGGATGATTGCGTTTTACCCTTCTGCATCCTTGGATGTTCATCCATGAGGATACAGATATGGGTGAGGAATTCATATGCCAAACTCTGGAAAATATTACTTGGCTTCCCTGACAGATTATTTTGGCAGTCCTAATGGCAGGTTTTTGGTTACTACTGGGTCTGCTCTTTGCTGGGGCTTGTGTTAGAGATAACTTTGTTCTTGAACGGCATTTTGGTCTTAACATAGAAGCATTTCACTAGATTCATCTGGTTTAAGCATTCAGTCATTGCGTGCCTTTTCATTAGATACAAATAAGAGATATACCATCAAATTGAATATTTTGCAAGGTCTCGGTTTCATAAAAATAGCGAACTTTACAATCTTCAGTATTTCCTCCCTCTTTACCACAGATGGAAACTAAGTTGGAAACATTTAATCCGGTACACAAACATGTTTTTATTAGGAACAAAACCACTGCAATTTGTTCACAGCTTCTTTTTAAAAAACATTCTGATGTAAACCTATTCCATGTTATACATCCGTATGTTGGCTTACTTATAAAGGCAACAGCTATTAATGTCTTTATTTAAAAAAAAAAAAAGCTTTCCAAGGTATCCAAACTTCTGCTACCCCCCTCAAAAGGTTTTAAAAGGCCAAAACCTTGCAAAATAACTGTGTGATCTTTAAGGTTCCTTCCAACCCAAGCCATTCTGTGGTTCGGACTCTATGTGCTAACCATATTAAGGGTAATCCAGACAACCTAGTGAAGAGAACATGGATTTTCCAGGAGTGCACATGGAACAAATCTGTGTTTCTAGATATATATGTGAATATATATATATATATATATATAGTGTATATGTGTGCTCTGTGTGTGTGCACACCTTCTGAGAACATTGCTTCAGCCTTACTTCAGAACCTAAGCACACGAGGTGCTTTGCCTCTCTTGGGCTGTTGGATATGACAGGATGTATTTTTCACTAACAAAAATAATTTGTGGTATATAGTTAGGGGTGAGAAATGTGTATTGGTGCTCCAGTGATACCCTCTCAAAAACAAATGTGAGGCTGCACCTATCTGTCTATAGAGGGCCTCCTGCACCTGGTCATCCTGGTCAGGTGGCCTGTAGCAGATGCCTTTAATCTGACCCTTAAGCTCCTCATCCATCCCCAGGCAGAGCTCTGCACGCTCCAGCTGGTCACTGAGGGTGACAACCCCTCATCATTATCTCCAGTTTGTTTTTCCACCCACAACTGTAATTACATGATTAATTCTCAACCTTTTGAGAATAATCCAACCAACCTTTTTTGTCTTCAAATGAGAAAATGCTTTAAAATACATATAATTTCAAACACATGAGTTAGCCCACCAACCACAATCTTTTGCATGTTCACACCATAACCAGTGACAACAAAGAAACGTGCAGAACATTGACAGGGCTACCAAATATAAGTAGGAGGGCAAGCCAACTTTGGTCAAGGCAAAATAAACTTTTTCAGAAGTGGTCAGCCTAAAGCTGACAGCAAAAAGGGACCAAGATTGGCTGGTAGAATATTAAACCTGGGGACTTAACAGGGAGTGTGAAGGGAATGGCTACAGGTATGGGGGTAAAGAGGGAAATGTATGCAGAGCCAATGCGGAAAGCACATGATAGACAGTCAACCTGTAACATGGCAAGAGACAGAAGAAATAATATCTTCAGGGAAGGTACTTACATTTATAGCTTGCAGAGACAGTCATGAAAACAGTGTCTGGTCATCATTGCTATCTGAACATAGTAAAAATGAGGCCCTGTTTGAAATGAGAGAAATAAATGTTATGATTATCATTGCAAAAAAAACAAACAAAAAATAGATTTACACAACCAGTTACAGGCTAATAATCTGTATGTATGCATATACTTAAGCATGTAAGATTTTGTTGCTTTTTTTAGAGATGAATTAGGATTCAGATGTGGTATTTTCTGAAGCTTTGTAGAAGCACTTATCCAGCTGAATATGAAGTAAAAACCAGTAAATACACTGGTCTCATCACAGCATCCACTGGTGGACATTGTAGAGGTATAAGAAATGTTTGAGACTTAAAACACCTTTGCTTATAAATGAAGAAGACATGCTTCTTCTTTAAAATAGTATTAATTGGTATTTTAGCATTTTAACAATAAAATTCAGTAGCAAATTAGTAAATATTGGTGCTGCCATGATACCCATCCAAAAATGAACATACCATTAAATTCAAAGCCTACAAAATAATTTATTGTAAAATGATTTATTAATCATAAAGCAAAAAGTGCTAAAGTGGAAACACCGCAAAAAACTTGGTTGAAGACAACAACCCATTACTATTTGAAAAAAACAGCACTTTGCAAAATGCTCACTTGCCTGTAAAACATTCAAAATATGAAAACCAAAATAAGATTCTATGATTTCAGGTCCAAATTCAAATTTAAGAAATAATAAATTGCCTTGGACCATAAACAAGTATCTGTCTGACTTCCCTTTGCCTGGTTTCAATCACCAAAGAATCATCATTCCTATCAAAGTGTTGACCAGTTTGTAGCAAGTAACTCACACAAAAAGGCAAAGTACTAAATAGTCTGAAAAATGTAAGTAAGCATAATGACAGGCTTTTAAACTTGTTTAAGGATACAGGGCCACAACTGTAGCTTCAAGTAGCTGGGAAACTTGTTATGTTTCCAAAACTCAAATCAAATTCACTACTGGCATCTGCTAGATGTGACCAGTTGAAGTTCTTGATGTATAAAACTAAGTACAATGTAAGATTTTTGGTATAGCTTGAAACTTCAGAAAAATACAAACTTGTTTGTATCGATATTCATATATGGAAAATAGATTTTCTTGAGAAAAGTAAAACCAATCTATTGGGAGAATACTATTTTCTATCATTAAACCTCTAAATGATAAAGTAGACATAAGAATCACAGAAGGTGAAAAACTACAAGCCCAGTAAAGATACAATTTCATTTCACCACAATTTCATTTGAGTTTTGTAATGGCACCACAAATTTGTGACAATGATCACTGGCACTTATCTGGGATCCTTTTTGGAATATCGAAAAAACTGAAAGAACTGCAGTGACAGAACCTTTGCCCTTACCATGTTGAACACAGAAGTATGCCTCAATACAGAAAAAAGAGGAAGGTTTGCTCATGCTACAGCATGCTACACATGAACATGAAAAAACAGAACAAGAAGCCCAAACCCCACAAACACAACTTATTCTTAACCTTTCTTCTACTTTCTGTGTCCCTCTCCATCAATTGGTTTTCATAGCAACAGTTCTTGAACCAAATTATTTTGTAAAAGCCAGAAACTCCTTAGAGAACACGCATTCTTCAAAATGCAGCCGAGCTGCCACAGAGCAACAGGCCTCTGTTATGTTCAATTGCCACATGCTGCTTTTCAGTCTTCCTGCCTCTTTCATCATCGCGTGGGTCACATCACAAGCTTGTATGAGATGAAACCCTTGTGAGTGATCCTCCTCTCATGCCAATAGCAAAGACTGAAATTACGCACTACTCTGTTGGCTGCACTGGTTTGTCTCTCAAGGACACAAATTGAATGCCAATGAGATAACAGCTCCATGCAAGCTCAGGCGCACACACCTACTGTTGGCCTTTGCTTGTCAAGAAAACTGTTATAACAGGGTTATTATTTCTACAGCATTGAAAAGTACAAATAGCGCAGTTTAGTTAACAAATCTTGATTTTGACAAAATGTTTCCTAGTGCTGAACTGAAAACTGTGTATAGTTACAAGACTGAGCTAAAGATATTCCAGTTACAGAGTCTGGAACTGTGTCATAGTCAATGTACACAAATACAACTATAATATTTCATTTATACCTTATATTACTGTTATTAACTGAACTGCTGAGCTATAAAGAATATAGTTTGACTACTTTCGGTCCGCATCTGAGATTTCAAACCTGTTTTTTTAATAATATAAAATACAATAGTTCTGATGAAGAAACTTTCATAGTATTTGTTTTAACTATTGTTATTATAGTAACTTTCCAGAACACACATAACTAACTCATATGTTTATAATAAATAACAACAAAGGTTGTCCATATATCACCTTTATGGTTTTGGGTGGACATAGCTTCAGATAATAAACCTAACATTTAAGCTACCCTGTTCCCACTGATAAA
The DNA here is from genome assembly GCF_034315485.1 of Pezoporus occidentalis. Taxonomy (NCBI): domain Eukaryota; kingdom Metazoa; phylum Chordata; class Aves; order Psittaciformes; family Psittacidae; genus Pezoporus; species Pezoporus occidentalis. Next base: position 685,076 of record NW_026914718.1, on the reverse strand, counting down.
TTACATGATTTATATGATAGCTATCCTGAGGAAAAAAAATAAATTATAATATTAAAGAAATATTCTGGTTTCAGATTTATCTCCTTCCATTAGTTTCTATCGTGAGAAAATGTCATCACTTGGTATGAACTAGTTTGTTTTGAAAGTATGTAATATTAGATTTTAATTGCTAAAATGGTTCTGAATTTCCTGTATTAATCACTAATCTAATTCTTTTGTCATAATAATCTCAAAATGTGATCTGAGAAATTAAAATCATATTCAATTTGAGGAATCTGTTTATGGCTATAAAAGCTAGTTGTTCTTTCAGCCCTTCCCTAGTTGGATAAAACTTTTCCTAAAACGAAATAGAAAAATCAGGAGTGTTATCCATTAGATGTTAATATTCTGAAAATCCAGAGAGTGAACATTATTCTGAGTAACAAAAAGAAAAAAAATCAATTTAGACATAGAAACTGATTCATACTTCTGAATGCCAACACAATCATTTTCATGCGGACTCCTCTCAAGGTGTTATTACTATACCAACAGAAGTTATTACCATAACTTAAACCTTCTGATTGAGTTGGGTTATATCTTTTTAGAAGCACATTAACTTTGGGGGGTTTTATCCAGTAATAGAACAAATTCACTGCTTCCTCAGTCAAGTTATTTCAGCTGCTGGTTACCTGATTGAGAGAAGCAGCACACTGTTTCTCATCTCTTCCATCAATTTTCAGGTTCCAACCAAGCTATCAGTATGCTTTCATTCACTGACACAGTTTTTGTTTAATGGAGATGCTTTTAGTCTGTGACAAGGGCAACTCTTAAAATTCTTTTTTTCCTTAGTCTAACACCACAAAGCTTATATTTTTAGACCTTGAATATTTGTTGTAAATCTTCAACTCTTTTGAATTTGTCATCCAGGTTTTATATTGGACAATTAAACCAAATACCAATACAGCAAAATTTAATTAGGCTTACCTGTTGATTTAAGACTGTATCAAATATGATGGCAGACACTAAGAGTAAATATGAAAATAATGCTTCCAGTCAGGAAAAACTGACTAAGTAGTCTTCTTTAATCTTTCCAAGGGTCTTCAAGATCCTTGCCATCATCCCAGTCTATTCCTTCTGTATTGCACTTAGACCAACAGGCACCATAGCCGTTCTTTCAAAGTAATGGGCAGTACAACCAGTTGCATTGGTAGCCCTGAAAAAGACGAAGCAAAAAGCTATTACTCAGAGTACTCATGCCATACGCAGTTTATTTTTAGTCTTAATACAGTGCTCTCAGAGCTAAACAATAGAGGTAGCAAGACAACTGCATGTTTCAGATTTCTCATTATCCATCTCATAGGATGGATAAAGAGACAGCACCAGCAACTCCAAAGAACAGAAGCACAAGAAATATGTAACAAAGGGAAACTCCAGTTCAATCTAAGAGAAACAGGGAAGAAAATGTGAAAAAAAAAACCCAAACTATTATTTACTGGCTGGTAAACAGCCCAAAATCATTTTATTTGAAAATTATATGTAATTCATTTTATTTTGTACCTATTATATACAATAAATAGGTATAACTTGTGTCTTATAACTGGTTGTCTTATGAATGGTCCCTACTCCCTTAGTAAGAGTTAGGCCAAATACTTGAGTAGAGCATAAGCTAGAAATACACAAGTCCAGGTCTCCAGCTCACTTAAACATGCAGGTCTTCCTTCTAACAAGCTAGAAAATACAACTTAGAAAATAGAAGACGGCTCAGTATAAATAATGTTATCAGATAACTAGCAAAAAAAGAAAATGAAACTACCCCTTTTCTATTACAGAAAGGCCACTGAATATCAGACTGAGCTGTGACCCTAACTTACCACTTGAAGAATCCCTACAGAACTGTATCTTAATAGACCAGAAATGCACCTGTGCAACCCCAGCACTTCTAGCACAGGTCTGTGCCTTCTTTGCTGTCTGCCTCTTTATGGCTTGCAGATGCACTACCCAACGAAACAAATAAAAACCCCAAACCCCCAAACCAAGCCAAACTAAACCAAAAAATACAAAAGAAGAAAACCTCACCAAACCCCTTTCCTTTAGCAAGAAAAACGTGCACTATCATTTTTGAAAATACTACCCTAGAGAATGGAAGCGACCAAACGTGTGTTTGGACTTCTGGTGCAAAGAAATGTTTTCCTCTTCTAGCTTGTTTTACAGCCTTCAATCTTTCAACACTGTAGTTAATGCCTTTTCACAATGTACAAGGAAAATAGCATGTTAAGTACTAGCCTGCCTCATAGCTTTTATTTTGAGACCTGAAATATTACTTTCTACACAATACTCAGAACCTATTTCAACTTACTTTTAATTCAGTTTTTGTAATTCAGGTAAATTATTTCGGATTAAAGTACTTAAAGCACTGAATTCAAACAGCAGTAAAAGTACTTTTCCCAGTACTGGCTGTTTAGTTGGGCTTCAGCATTTGATGATGTTTCTTTTGTAGAAAGCAATTTAGGGCTTGTTATCCATAAAGAAACATCTCAAAGATCCAGGATTTCTTTGATGCTGCTGGCCCACAACTTTTAAATTAAAACCTGTGGGTTTCCTGGGTATTGCTGGCTTCCATTTTGATGCCCCAGTATTTCGTTAAAATACAGCATGCAACCAGAAAACCTACACCAGCTTTGCTGATTTCATCTCTGTGTTTATGGAAGCAATTAAAAATAAAAATTAATTGCATATGGTCTGCCTTCAGAATTTCTGTTCAGCTCAACTTCCCACCATCATTTTCTGATAGGGCAGAACTAATTTAATGCTGTTCTACTAAGTTGTTATAATGAAAAACAGACCACAAAAAAAAGATCAAATTGAGAATTACATGAGTTCTACATGAAAATAAAGCTCACTTTACCTTTGCAGATCTCTGTGTAAGTAAGGTCTACTTGAAATCCTGCAGATGGTGTGGAAAAATTGAGTTTGTACTTTGGGCCATATAGCTAAGACTTAAACACCTTAAGCAGAACCTCATCTGCCCACCTACATTCCTGGCCATGAAAGCTATACCCCACTATCTAAAAACATACGTATTAAAAATGGCTTATGTATTCTTTTGTGCGTTAACTTGACATCTTCAAGCTTCCATGGAAACACAATGTATCATAGAGCAACCAAAGAAGGAAAGATCTGAATAAAGAAAACCTTGTCTGGAATGACTTTAAGTATTTTAGACAGTCACAGTGAAGCCAAAATTTATGCTTTGGTCAGAAACTCATTCTGTAGATGAGCAATTAAGATATTAAAGTTTTCCTAAAGAAGGGGGGAGCAGGTGGATTGGTTTGCTTTGTATTTATTTGGGTTGGGGGTGGGTTTGGTTATTTGGGGGGGGGGGGTATTTTAAGTAGAATGGATGAGTTTTGGAAGAGTTGATTGCAAAGCATTTAGGAGAGTGAAATACATTTGTTGTGCTTAGGCTGCTTTATTCTGGAGATGGCAATTTGAGGAACGTACGTGTCCAAACTTTCAGCTTTTCTCCAATCAAGTAGATCCATTTACTTTGAAGATGTATTTGTGTGAATAAAGGCCATAGCTCTGACAGGTCCAGCTCTGACATCTTCAACATACAAGTGTATTTTCACTGGAAAATCAAATCCTATGAAATTTGGAAAACATGCTTATATGTTACTGACACTAAGTTATTGTTCTTTCTATACCTCAAAACTTCTACTCTTTCCTCAGGTCCTGCAACGTGATGTAAGATATCCACCAATGGGAAAGCTGCCCCTATATGAATTTTCACGATACCTGAAATTCTTAGAGATTGTTCCTAATTCACAAAGTCCAAATACTGACAGATATGATTTTTAAAGCATTTAGAAGGTCAAGTGTGCAAATAAACTACCTTAGCTTGAAATGTGTTTTTTTTTAACTACCATTCTTTAGTGCATTAGACAGTAACTACAGTTTGCCTACGTCACTATCCTCAAATGCATTCAAAAGCTTTTCTGAAATCTTAGGGTACACAAGTTTTGCAGTACTATATATAGAAAAACATAAGCATGGGATACATGTCAGCTTTCTGTTAAAGAATGGCATAAAGTGCACATACAGGATGTTATAGTGAAGGGTTGATAATAAAGATGCCCTGTTAATTGACTTGGCAGTTCATTGACAATGCTCAGCTTATGTGAATTACTAGCACACCCCCACAATCTTAAAAGAAATATTCATGTAAGTTATTCCCTTAAATCTTTCACAGAAAGAAACATTTACAATATCAAAGCCCAAGCTAGTGTCACATCACTTTGCTTACACTAACTCTCAAGTTCATCTGTGTTTCACATTCAAGAATCAAGGCTGCCTGTAACATAGACCGTAAAAGTCAGATCTAAGAACTCAGATGTAATGATTCACATCAACCTATACGACTGGCTATTCCATTTTTTTCACATATATATTTCATTCTCTCTTTTACTTCCAACTACAGAGGCATGGATAATTCCTGAATTTAAAGGCTGGGGCTGCCCAATTTGCATAATTTTGTTTTCCCCCTCATGTTCTTTGAGTATAATTTCAAGGTATAAAAGGGATACCATGCCTGAAGTTCCACTCCCTTTTTTCTTTTTTAATGCACATTGTTGAAATACTACTTTTGTTTTTCTAACTATAAATATGCACAAGTGAAATAGATCACTTAAGCAACCAGGTGACATTGAGGGCTGAGATTCCCAAAGCTCTTACTGCAAATATTCTGGGATAGCTGATACAATTCCATAAAAACAACCATGGGCCATCACGCTGTTTGCATGCAAGTATTACATTCTTTACATTACATTACTCTGTAAGCAATGTAGTATTCTATGCAATTTGAGCTATCACAGTCTTGATCTCATCTAAGTTTGGCTTAAAACTGAGTAGCAAGATGTTTTATTCCTATTATCACCTTTTTCCTCAGCACTACTGTCAGTGCAGAACTTAATTCAACATGACAGATGTTCCTGTGGAAACCACAGGACATGCAAGTGCAAACCAAAAGCAGTAGCTAGTTCAGCAGTTACCTCAAACCTAAAGACAAAATCTGAGCTCTACCTTTTCTAAACATCATGCACATATGACAAAGACTTTTAGATGTGGGGTTTTTGGGGGGTGTTTGTATTCTCTGTATCTTCAAGAGTTTTTGCTCAGACTGTCTGACAAGAGCATTCAAAGAGAGAAATCGCAGACAAAATAATTGCAAAACAGATACTAGAGATTCCAAAACCTGATTCATTCAATTATATATAGTACATGATATATTTAACAGTAAGGCCTGTTTGTCAATCTAAAGTAATCTACAATATTTGCCTGTCTGTAGATCTAGAAGTTTACTTATATTTTTCTTTCAGATGCTAAAATGATCAGCACTAGCTGTACTAAAAACTGTGAGCATTCAGCAGCAGCAGAAATGAGCATAAATTCATAGAATCACAAAATCGCAGAATCAGCCAGGGTGGAAAAGACCTTTAAGGTGATCAAGTCCAACCACTCCCCAGCACTGCCAAGGAGTGCTTCTTTTGCACTGGTATCCAGAATTGGTTCTGAATGCAGTTTTTCTGATTTCCAGTTAGTCAAATCTGACTGCTCTTTGATAATGCCTTGATTGACTTCTCAAGCAACGGTTCTGACTTGAAAATTAAGATGGGGTTGTACTACAGGCACCCGTATAACAGTGGACAAAAATACGGAGTTAAGTTGGCAGGAAAAATGGAAGAAACACCAAGTTAGATTTTAATGTTAGAGTAATAACTATGAACGCTGACATTTCACTATGATATTATCGAAAATAGCACTGCATTATTTTATAACAATTTCTAAAGTAGATATATCCTGGCACTTGAACTTCTTTTCATGTCCTTCACACTGTGACATTAAAACACTTTGTGAACATACTGTACACTAATATTGTCCTTAAATAAGGCTGGGTGTCTTACACAAATGGAAACGAATTGTTATCTGATTGCAAAGATGATCTCAACAGTGGATGTGTTTCCTGCTGTTAGCTCACTTGGAATGTTCTTGGCTGAGAGTCAGGGTCATTCTAATCCTGGTAAAGCTAAAATAATAAATTTAAGAATGCCCATTGTCTTGCCTGCTTTTATAAAGTGAGAACCCAATCTTTTCTGAATGCTCTGAATTATGCTAACTCTAAGTTTAATTGAGTGCAATGCTACTCGTGTACATTGTAATTAGAGGCAGCCTTGCTAGGGCACTGCAGTGGGACACCAGAGACCTGAGGCTCTGCTAACATTTCTTGAGAGCAGGCTTTGACCCACAATGATGTGGTTTAAGACTGCTTACGTACAGGACAAACTTGATTTCATTGGAGGACTTTAAATGTTTCTGAAACATCATAAAAGATGCAAGAAATAATGGTTTCCATCATTTGGTGGCATTTTTCATGCTGCTCTGAATCAGTACTAATAACAAATAACTAGCACACATATGGGAACATATTCTCTCTGACATCATTGTCATGGAAAAGGAACACCAAGGCAGAAAACATTTATGCAAGCTCATGGACCCTTCTTTTCCCTTCCCTCCCCAGTTTTGCCCCAAATTCTATATAGAAACAAGCCAAGATCCTTAAACACATTTAACATCACTCAACATGTTGCTCAGTTTCTCCAGGAAGCCTCCTGTTCCTCACCATTCCCGTTTTTTTTTTCTTTTATAGATCTACTTTTGCTGGGAAAGTTGCTGACTAATCACAGCACATTTGAAGGGAAAAGGGAAACAGTTTACAGGCTAAAGACGATCTTGAAGAGCATATAACCTTGCTTTAGTGTGTCGTAATTCTGTCAACCACAGCAGGTCTGGAGAAAATAAGTATTCCTTTCTTCTCTGTAGAGAGCCAGCAGCCTGTCTGCAGGTACTGAAGAGTACAAGGTTGCGAATCTCCAAGCTGCACCATTAAAAGCTAAAAAAAGCTGTTGCTTTATTATTACAGCAGTTCCTGTTCCATTTTGATCACATGGCTGAGGAAATCTTGAAGGAAAATAAAGGCTATCCCTTCCCTATTTCTCTCTAAAAAGCACCATTTAATTTGGTAGACGGGAACTACATTTGTTTAATTTCTTTAGCATTCCTTCCACTGAAAAATAAAGTGGAAGGTGTTCAGGTTACTGTTGTTACAACAAACAGATCTATAGGAGGTTTATGTGGTTTCTTTACATTTACACAGAAGATGTAAATTTAGCCCAGAGCTAGCTCTTTAATAACTCTGCTGCAGAAATGATGTTCTGCTAGCTAGATTCAGTTGCAGTTCCTAAGGGTTTTTTTAATTCTAAAGGTAAGAAACTACAAGGGGATAAATGAAAAGCTCTGCAAGAACAATTGACATCAGTTCACAACAATTCACCAGTGGGAAGTCTAAGGTGTATAGTTTTAGAACTGTCTATCAGTATATGACCTTCTTCTGAAACAGTATACAGGCTGAGTCTCTGCAGTCACTTGGGATATACTGTGGGAGCAGAGGGAAAGGTGCTGTCTGACTGTTCTCTATGACCACAGTTAGCTAAGCTTCTGTCTAAACTGTACTTGCCTTATTATGCTCTTGGAGTACTCAGATTCTCTGGCACTTCTTTAAACCTTGCAGTACATTCTCACCATTTGTATGGAAGAAGAGAGACAACGTGCTAGGCTTTACCACATGATAACACAGGCCAGCAAAAGAGAACCAGTAATAAACTTTCCCACATTTGTTCCAAAAGGCCAGTTAAGTATGGTGAAGATGCCCACGGATTCCCACAAGTTTTCCCAGTGTTACCTCAGCGTTGAACACATGCAGAGGAAAACGGATTGAAATGACAGTGAGGAGTAAATTTTTTTCCTTTTCTTATGCTGAATGAGAAGCACTTGTAGTAATGGTGGTCTACAGAGATGTGTATTGTCCGAATTGATAGGACAAGAGGAAACAGCCTCAAGCTGCGTCAGGGGAGGTTTAGACTGGAGATTAGGAACAATTCCTTCCCCAAAGGGTGCTCAGGCATTGGAACAGGCTGCCCAGGGCAGTGCTGGAGTCACCGTCCCTGCAAGTGTTCACACACCATGGAGACAAGGCCTCAGTGCCATGGGTTAGTGGTGGCTTTGGCAGTGCTGTGGTAATGGTTGGGCTTGATCTTAAAGCTCTTTTCCAGCCCAGTTGATTCTATGATTCTATGGCAAGGTGTCTTGGGGAAGCTGATTTTTAGTTAACAAACCAACAGATTTGGTGAAAAGATCTCTTTTGCAAGAGATCAAGAACACAAACCTTTCTTCAAATAATGTAGGCACCGATTTAACGTTGTTACACCTCTACCACCCTAAACATTTCCTGGATGTCCTCTCCCGTTGCCTCCAGTATAAATAGAAAAACAAAATAGATTACTATTTTTGTCAAAGTAACCGATGGCCAAATTAATACAATTTCCCTGATATTAATTAATTACATATGCTTTACAGGAAATACAGGAAACTGTCACTAAACATGGTAGATTCTCACATGGCCTACCTGTTTATGACTTTATACACATCCATACAGTAGCCTCAGCTGGGTAGTTCATCTGAACTTGGAAAAAAGTTCATTGTCCATGCATTTAAACTTCTATCTGGTGACCTCTTACCAGGATTAAGATTAGATACACATATGAAAATAATATCACAGATGATGACTTTTTTCAGTAAGATACAGAGAAGATTAAAAGCAAAGCTCAGTGATGATAATATTTATGTTACAGAGAGATTAGCAAGTAACAGTTACCCATATCTGAATGCTTTAATTTTGCTTTTAACAGCATGGTTTAAGAAAGCTTTTCAGTACTTTCTCTGTTTCTTGAGCCTTTCTAACTCCCTAGGAACACGATGCATAGGTCTATAGTCGGCATCAAACAGAACACACACCAAAAAAAAAAGAGCCTTTTAAAAATGGCAAATTGATTTTTAATGTAGTAAATAACAGGTATGACTAAAGCAACCTGAGTGTTGCAGCAACGCTAAAACCAGTGGGCTTTCTGCAAAGGTTCTACCAATAGTTAGAATCATAGAATCACAGAATAGTTAGGGTTGGAAAGGACCTTAAGATCATCCAGTTCCAACCCCCCTGCCATGGGCAGGGACACCTTAACGCTAAACCATGTCACCCAAGGCCTCGTCCAACCTGGCCTTGAACACTGCCAGGGATGGAGCATTCACAACCTCCCTGGGCAACCCATTCCAGTGCCTCACCACCCTAACAAGAAAGAATTTCCTCCTTATATCCAATCTAAACCTCCCCTGTTTAAGTTTTAACTCATTACCCCTTGTCCTGTCACTACAGTCTCTAATGAAGAGTCCCTCTCCAGCATCCCTATAGGCCCCCTTCAGATACTGGAAGGCTGCTATGAGGTCTCCACGCAGCCTTCTCTTCTCCAGGCTGAACAGCTCCAACTTTCTCAGCCTGTCTTCATACGGGAGGTGCTCCAGTCCCCTGATCATCCTCGTGGCCCTTCTCTGGACTTGTTCCAACAGTTCCATGTCCTTTTTATGTTGAGGACACCAGAACTGCACACAATACTCCAGGTGAGGTCTCACAAGAGCAGAGTAGAGGGGCAGGATCACCTCCTTCGACCTGCTGGTCACGCTCCTTTTGATGCAGCCCAGGATACGGTTGGCTTTTCTGGGCTGCAAGCACACACTGCCGGCTCATGTTCATTTTCTCATCGACCAGCACCCCCAAGTCCTTCTCCACAGGGCTGCTCTGAATCTCTTCTCTGCCCAACCTGTAGCTGTGCCTAGTTCTGTTTCACCTTTTTCCAGCTAATAAAGTGCAGACAGCTAGAGTAATTTTCTTTCACAGTCCCTTTATAGCTCCTTTGTGTTCTCTTATACTCAATTTAAAGAAGTATGTCCAGCATGCAGCTCCTCTTCTTCCAAACTCAGTCATCTAAAATAGCTCAAGTGCCTATTCTCTCCTATTTGCCTCCTTCAGCATTAGAACAGTCTAACATGGCTAACATAAATGCAGGTCTGTATCATCTCAATGAATTCAAATGAGATGAATCCAACATGAGCAGTATTAATGAAATAAACCAGGTTCCATTCTAGAGTAAGACAATAGTTTATATCATCATAGCATCAGATACAAAACTATGATATTTACAATGCTATCTGGGACCTGAAAGTCATTCAATCTATTTAGCAGTAGTTTTGCATCTGCTTCCACTAAAACACTGCCAATACCATATCAGACAAGAACACATTATCCATAATGAAAATACCATCTTCTCACCTATCCTCTGAGCTACCCAAGCATCTAATACAAAATTAAATACATAAATCATAATTAGCACTGTGAGAACAATTCATTTTCCATTTCACTGATCAACAGAAAATAAACAGTGGTGTTCTCTCCTGAGAAACAGCAAGTAGGGAAATGAGCTGTTCCTTTGAAAGGGCTTCAGTTAATTGTTCCCTCAATCTCATCAACATCAGAGCAAAAGAGATTACAGGAAGAACTATACCTCTGCCAGCGTACTTTAAAGCTAGTCTTCACACAGAGTAACGTGTAAAACACAGAGCAATCCTCTGAGTACAGGAAATCTGCCTGTCTCTAACTGACAACTACACAGTGTACTTGCACCTGGAAAAGACTCTCTGAGTTAGTACACCAGTATGGTATGCTACATTTTTACAATAAATTGAAGCCAGAGTTCTAAAAGTAGTGCTCAAGTAAGTGATACGACGGCTTACCCAGATAAAGAACTTGTTTTAATAAGAGCAGCCAGTCACACAACTGAAAATGTACAGTTCTTCCACTGAGATAGAAAATGCAATAAATAAAAATAAATCCATCATGGAAAATAGGCTCCCTTTGGAAACGACAGGCAGCTTGGCCCATTGTGTTTAAACCATGGAAGGGTGCTTTTTTCTATTAAACTTATTTTAGTATGAGTATGGCATATGAGTACATGAGAGGAGTATGGAAAGGTTTTGTTCAGCCTTCATCATTGGAACCTACCTTCAACTAATGTACTCTAATTCACTGGCCTCAAGGTGCCTTGCTTTCCGTTTTGGGACAGCTGAACTCCAGAAAGGTTAAGCCACTGAGAGCTGCTCTGTTACCAAAGCACACAGTTGCTGTTGCTGCACTGCTTGTTACACTGGACTGTTCTCACCTTCCAAGTGGAGACTATCCCTTAGGCTCTCATGCCCCCTCACGTGTTGCACTCTAGAATATCAGTTCTTTGTACTTTCTCACTCTTGTAAAAGCTTCAATACACTTGTACCACCGTACGTAGTTACCTTCTCAACTAGGAAAAAAGATACATTCAAGTCACAACACATTGTTTTTTACATGGATAGAAAAAATGTCAGCAGTTACTCACTCAATTCCAACTGCATCCTTCAATCTTAATATTAAAAGTAACTTTTTAGTTCCTATTGTACCACTCCAAAAAAATGTAAGTGGTGTAGGAGTAGCAATCAGGTCCAGTTGGGAAACCTGATACATTATTAAAATCATAAAATGGTTTGCACTGAAAGGACCTTAAAGATCATCCAGTTCCAACCCCTGCCACAGGCAGGAACACCTTCTACTAGAGCAGGTTGCTCCAAACCCCATCCAAGTCCTGTTAAAGACCTGATTTTTCAATATCCTAATGACAATCCTCAAAAAGAGAAGCTATCCCAGTGAAGGTCAGGAGGCAACATAGAATCATTCAGGTTGGAAAAGACCTTTCAGGTCATCAAGTTCAACTTTTAGCCACACAGTGCCAAGTCCACCACTAAACAAAACTATGTCACCAAGCGCCACATCTGTTTAACTATGAATTTAGAAATGAGAATTGCAGATGTGAAGGTTGATGGCATTTCTTATGCCAGTCTGAAAAAGATCTTGATATGTGTCTAAAGATAAGATGGGCTTCCTCAAGCATCTATATTTTTTCAAGATGTGACTTTTTTTTCTCTTGTTTGGCAGTAGATTTGCCCTGTAAGAAAGAGTAAAAAGGAAAGATTATGTTTAATAGGGTAAAATGTTCTTAAAACCATAATAACTGGATTTAGGATAATTACTGGAAACCAATCCTGACTTAGAAAACAAATTACAGCATTTTAATTTGACCTCATGTCACGTCCTTTTTTTAGCAATAGATATTTAAATAAAACTTGTAAAGATTTTCCCCTCAATGTCAACCAAAGTTGAAAAACTTCTTGTGGGCAGAATCTATTTTTAAACATATCAGTTTAATTAAATAGATTTCTTTTGTGGTTTGGAGGGTTTTCTTCCTTCGTGGAGGCTACTTAAATAGATCATAAACAGAAGAAACAAATTGCAGATAATAATTCGCTAAGTAAATAACTGTCAGATACATTCTTCCATAAATATTGCTCACAATTTTTTTCCACAGAACATAAACCATACCTGAGCAGGTAAAAAATTCAACATCTAGACCTTCTACCTTATAAAACCAGCTTTAAGAGAACAGAAACCACTGCTCACATCCATTGAATTTGACTTCCTTGTTCAGATGCATTGAGAAGACGCTTTTCTAGGTAACGGACTGGGGATAGAAATGTTTCCCGGGAGATGTTTTCTCAGTTCATATATTCCCTCAAAACTAAGCCAATTTTGTTTATTCATGACTTTTACAAGTCATGAACAAGAGAAAAAAAACAGTAAATTATTTTTTTTTGTATTATTAAAAAAAGAAATATGGAGTAAATGTAACTATGTATAGCTCAGGTTTTTCTTAAATATTCCAAAGAATTGAGTGTCAGCTGATCTCAAATTAAAGCCAAAGCATATGATTACCTGCCAAGATAAGCATGGAATGTTTCTAAGTCCACTTCCTATAACCAGCTGCTTAAAACATACTTGCATTACTACAACTCTTCCAAGAAGTTGATGGAATTTCTCACACTAACTGGGTAAGCTGAATCTATCTGATACAGTACTGGAAAAAAAAGGAGAAAATACATTTTGCAATATGTGTTCCCTATTCATATTGGTGTGTACATCTATAGAGACATACATATATATTGTCACTTCTTTTTCCCCTATTCTTTCTCAAAGTATGAAGGGTTCATTTAATTTCCAGAAACTGATTTTTATTCAAATCACCCCCAGTCATAGTTTTAGAAATATTCAAAACCAAAACAGGGAGCTTATTCTTCTAACAACTTAATTCCTATATTAATGTAATAATGAAAACACTAATTTTTGTTCAAGTATTTTCCACTGATTCATAGAATCACAGAATGGTTTGGGTTGGAAGGGACCTCAAAGCTCATCCAGTTCCAACCCCCTGCCATGGGCAGGGACACCTTCCACTAGACCAGGTTGCTCCAAGCCCCATCCAACCTGGCCTTGAACACTGCCAGGGATGGGGCAGCCACAGCTTCTCCAGACAGCTTATGGGAACCTGAAAGGTTCCTATTTTTCACATGGGCAACTGGTATATGACAACTACTTCAAAATGTCTAACCTTTCATAGGCTGGTGGGGTATTAAGACCCTTTTAAAATGTTTTCTACTTCAATTCAATCTCCATACCTTCTACGGAGCTTGAACATCCTTGAGAAATAACGAATACAAACCAAACAAATGCAAAACCTCTGTGAGGCTTGGAGCTCATACAGGATGAAATGTTCCAGTCTCACCAGTGTGGGCTTATAAAATTGTAAAATAAGATCTTTCCAGGTTAATTCTTGTGCATTAATAATTTTATGTATATTACTGCAAGTATCATTCTCCTTAATTCTTGGTTATGACTTAATATAACCATCTACAGCACAGTTCCAAAATGAGAAATAGATAATAGATACTAGACTCACTACCCATCGGAGCTGCAAGGCTCAAATGAGTACTTTTCTTTTTAGGCCATTGAGGGCTGACAATACTGCAAGAGGAACTAAATCCAAGAGAAAAGTTAATCCATGTTGCCCCTTCTGATCATCTCCAGTCATCTGAGGGGAGGCAATGGAAAGCTCTGAAAAGAGACCACTCATCACATATGGAAGCCAAAAAAAAAAACATTATTTATACCTTGAAGGGTGTGTGTGGCAAAGCTAAGAGCTTCAGAGATGGAGAGAAACTGCCAGAGGCCCAGGTCATAACATACAGTTCTTGAAAAGAAATCCCATCAACTGTGTTATGTGTTAGATCATGTTCTTACTTCAATGCCAGATAGAACAGATTTTTTCAAGGAGGTAATGGTAAATTCTTTACTTCTTCCAGGCACAGTGTTTCTGAGAGCTTTGATCCAAATGAAGTAAGAACAAGTGCAAAGAAACAAAAGCTACTTTCATAATATATTAAAGTCAAATAGCCAATATTCAGCCCCTCTTAGTCTTGTAAGAAAGATTCCAGTTAACTATAAATGTCGCTAAGTTTTAATGATTTTTCTTAACAATGTCTGCCAATTATGTAAATGATGGCAACGGAAAACGGATTTAACTGCCTCAGTTGCAAGTGAGCTTTACTAGAACCTATGGACTAAAGGCAAAAACAAAACCATTTAATTGGTGCAGCTTAGCACACTGGACCTGAAGACTAATGTTGTTATTAAATAAAGGAAATACTAACTGAACATCATGTACATTAGTATTGCTGCTTAGTGGTGGTACATCAAGAGCTGTAAAAATGGCAGTACATCCTTTTTACTGATTTGCTTAAGCCAAAAGAAATACTCGATTGCTTCCCAGTGAATGACTGCTAGCTAAAGCTCATAAACTTGGGTAAAACTTGGTTTTATTTATTTATTTAATGACTTTAGTCTCTGCATCTGGAAACATGGCTGACAACGTTTTGCAAGACCTGGTTTTCTCCTAGGATTTCCAATTCTTTGCGGTTTCCCCAAGTCAAAAATAGACTAAAGAATAACATTTCTGCAAATATTTCAGTATTTCCATTTCCAGGCCTGGTTCAAACCAGGAAGGGCAGAGCCACAAGAAGAAATTAAATACAATAAATAAATAAAATACGAATGAATTTTTTCAACCTTGAAAAAAAGGTTCCATTTCAGGTTTATAAGAAGGGATAAGTTCCTTCTGAACCTTCCGTGCTGATTTCCTTATATCTCCCCAAAACAGCACGCACCATGCATGAGATCTGTGTTGAAGATGTGTGTGTAAGATCTGTGAGGGGGTTTTTGTAACAGTTGGTGTTGACTGCACATTAAACAATAAAGTGCTTTTAAAAACTCCTCTAGGCATTTTTCTGCATTTTTTCACACACAAAACCAATAAAAATAACATTAAAACCCAAGCTTAGGTTGTTTACAAAATGTATATTGGAGATGTTGATTGTGAATCTATACTGAACAAAAATAAGGGCACTAGAGAAAGCGTTCTAATGCTCACGTGCCTAAAGCCTGTGAGAGAAAAAACTAGGAAATATGTAAAGTAAAAGGAACTGGTATCAATAAATGCAGTCACATCTTTGACACACTAAGAGTACTGCCCATTACTTTAGCATTGATCTGTTAAATGATGAAGCAATGAAGGTCTCCTTGTGTCTGTCCCATGCTACAAAAGAGAGGCTCGTTTTCTTCTTGAACTCTTAGACTGAAGCAAATATATTTCCTGTTTGGTCTTAGTGGAATGTAGCAAGAAGTGCTAGCGAGAACTAAGTTATGCCAGGAATTACATCTGTTTAACAGGGGTTTAAGAAGTTGCAGATGCTAAAGTGCTTAGTTATTGTATAGCCGGATCCTGGCAGGGATGTTAAACTTACAGGCTAAATAAAAAATGAAAAGTGTGTTAAACCAGCATTTCCTTCACTATCTGATGCTTTTGATAGTTTTCTCTAAAGTGTTTTTCCCCTAGTACTTCAGAATGTTTTTTATTTATTTTTATTTATTTCTAAAAGGAAGACTTGAACAACAAAAGGTCACTGCACACAATGTGAATTACCGGCACTCCTTGCAAAGAAACCCCAACGATTTATATATAAAATTGTGATGGCCTGGGCTTTGGTTTTTTCTTCTCTAAGCTCACCTAGATTCATTCCTGTTTTCAGTTACTTTTAGTCCTTCACAGCAGTTGTGCATATGCAGGGGCTTCTCCAGTTGTCTTTTTTCCAGAAGTAGGGTTTAAACAGAACAAATCCAATACAAGCCCTACTTCTGCAATGGCTGAACACACTTAAATTCACATAAGATGCTAAATAGACTCATTCAGATCACTGGGAATATTGTCAAGCTTGTGGGGAAGTACTTACAAAAGTGCTTGCTTGCAGGAGCAGGGCTTTATATCCTTAAGCATTCTGTACTCTCTTGTGACATATTGTAAATGCAGTCCTGAAAGAAGATTTGCATGTTGGTCATCTATATGCAAGGACATTTTTCAACACATTAGCAAAAGAATGTTAGGAAAACAATACAGATTCGTAACTTCATACAACACAGCACCTTAATCATAAATGTCTAGCAATAATATGCTCGCAATTAAAATTCTAACACGTATCATAAGCAAGTACTTAATGGTTTCTAAAATGTATTTATAAATGGCGAAGAAACTACTGATTTAGTCTTCGGGAGTAAATACATTCATTCTGCAGCTAAAATCTAAAATTAGAGACATGGGTTGGGTATTTTTTTTTGTTATTTTGGGGTTTTTTTTTGGTGTTCCTTTCAGTTCTGACCACAAACAACAAAAGGTGATAAAAACACACAATGCACAATAACCATGATATGAAAACTACTAATCCTGAAGCTGGTACGCAGGGTGGTGTTAGGTATTATATATTCTGCATTAAAATGCATGTGTTATAATATGACAGTGTTACAGTATTCTGGAGAATGATGGCATAACATGCTAAACCACAGTTACCCATTTAAATTACTGTATACATACAATGCTGTAATTCTGTAGGTAATTCTGTACACACAGCCAGAAAATACACACCACAGAATAAAAAGGAATGGTTTCTTAACCTACTCTAAAAACCATCACAGCCTATTTCAGAAACAAAGAGCTACAACCCTGGTCATTCAAATACAGGTGCTTAACGAAGCACTGAAGAAGTTCTACCATATTTTGTGAAATAAACGGATATCGTCATAAAATGGATATACAAAGAAATAGACATTATAGCAAAGATCCATCAGAAACAAAAATGATCTTTTTTTCTATTTTATATAAACACATATGCATCAACACAGGATGTCTACAGTAGGCAAAAAGTGTGATTTCTGGTTGTTTATGACTTTGGAAGCTAGGTTACTGGGAAGGAGAGATAGGGGTATTTTTAATAATATTAACTTTAGATTTTTTTACACTGATCTTAGAGAAAAATAAGGCATTACTGTTTAGTTTATTGTAGAATTAAGTGTACTTTTACTGTCAACATACCCTGGCAGCATGGAAGTCCAACAGCACACCAAGCTGTATTGAAAGGAATGTAGCCAGCAAACCAAGAAAAAAATTGTTTTCCTTTACTTAACAGTCAGAATACTCCATCCCTTTTTGGCCCCACATGAAAAGAAGGATATTGATAAACTGGGCCAAGTTCAGTGGAGGACCACCAGGTTGCTTGGGGCTGGAACACTTGCCCTGGAGGGGAGAGACTGAGAAACCAGAGCTTGTTCAGCCTGGAGAAGGGACAGCTTCAGGGGAACTTGATGGCAGTCCCCCAATACCTACAGATAGATCCCTGAAGAGGCAGGTCCAGGCTCTTTCTGAAGTAGTGATCACAAACAGAAATGGGAGGTTACAGTGTTACACAAGGAAGAATTTGCACCACAAAGAGGGTTGCACAGTGAATAGGTTGCCCAGCAAAGCTGCACGGTCTCCATCCTCGTAGCGTAGAGACCTCCTGAATTATTCTCTAAGATGTCTGCAGAATATAAATTCCTAAATTATGCAAGTCCACACTGTTGAATTAATGACTGCAGAAATCTGTCAGCAACAATACTTCAGTAGTGATTTGTCATCAATAGCTACTTCCCTACAGAGAGGCAAGTAGCTCCCTTTTCAGAGGAAGTTATGTACCTTCTCACTTCTTTTGTTCCAAACTAGAATGCATACTCCCTTGGTTCTGTACAAGTAAGTCTAATTTGGCCTTTGAAAGTGCACCTAAAAATCCAGAAATATTTAAGATGTATAAACTCATTATGAAAAAAGGAGCACAGAGCTGAGGTGGAAGGGAATGAAGAATGAAAAAAAAAAAAAAAAATCCAAGGAAAATACACAGATGTACAATATACATTCATTTAAAACCGTTTTTCTTCAAAACTTTCAACTCTAAAACTATTTATCACATAGAAGCAACATTGATAGACTTAAAACTATGTTCATCTTATTACATCATCTGAAAGCTGCTTCTGGCGTTGTTTCTTGACTATTCGTGTTTAAGTAACTTCCCTCTCTAGAAGCCTCACAAAGCAGCCCTAATTCCTACAGAATATTTCCAGTTGACCACACAGTAGAATAGAAGACGTATGTCTTAAAGAAGGAGAAGAGTGATGCATTGATGTGATGTTTGAGAACACATTTCATCCCACTCCCATTGCTGAATCCAGGCTACTTCACACATTGTGAAACTTATCTTCGAGAATTATAAGCAAAGCAGGGAGATACCAGATCTTTAAAATACAAAACAGAAGTAGCAAAGTTTCTGTAAAGTAAAGGAAAAAACCAACAACAAAACCCACAACAAGCAATCAGAGATAGGTTATATAGAAGAGAGAGACCAGCATTCCACACTGCACAAAATGAAGCAGTCTGAGGCATCTCATAGGAAAACTAAAGGTCCTAGTCACAGCTGAAATGAAAGCAGGTTGTTCATTGTAGCTAACAGTCCTTTATCGAGCTGAGTATCCTAGCCGTATACCGGTCTATTTTATAGCACTTTGATATTGCAGAATCATCCATCAACGACAAACCTGCCAAGAAACAGCATTAAGCGTACCACTGCCACAACAAAGTGTGTTACTAAAGACTGCAAGTGTCGGTGCAGAACCTTGCTGAGGCGGTACTTTAACCACATAAAACATGCCTCATTATACTTCTACAATGCAGATGCAGAACATCTGCTGCTCTCAGATGCCACTCAATAAATCCCCAGTCCCAACTTGAACTTATCTGTGACATCTGTCAAAGAACCATCACGATGGTCATTGATTACAGGAACATATTAAAGCGCATGATTTGGATATTATGAGATCACAAGCTGAAGTTCAGTTCTTATCTGGATTTATTCCCATACTCTTAAGAGTCACAGTTTCTGTCTCCACCCTCTTCTAATCCTAGAAAGAAATAAGATGATGCTTTCTACAGCATTTGTGGCTGTTCTTGAATGTCATTCATATTTTCCCTCTCCAAGTATACCAAATTGTAACATTCAAGTTTATTTAATCTCACTTCAGTCCTGTCTAGTTTTCGTATGAGTGGTCCTCCATCCCTAAGATTAGTCCTTGATCTCCCTAAGAGAGAAATATGCCTGAAATCATGCCTTTTCAAGGGGTATTAATGTCTGTTTACATTCAGAATTCATAACCCTGAATTAATTCCTTAAGGTAGACACCTAAATCAACTCCTCCATGGAAAACACACATTATTCT
Organism: Pezoporus occidentalis; assembly: GCF_034315485.1. Classification (NCBI taxonomy): domain Eukaryota; kingdom Metazoa; phylum Chordata; class Aves; order Psittaciformes; family Psittacidae; genus Pezoporus; species Pezoporus occidentalis. Next base: position 665,551 of record NW_026914718.1, on the reverse strand, counting down.
ACTAAACCAATTAGTCTAACCCAGCTCTTATAGGACTCACTCAAAATGTGGAATACAACATTCGATTTCCTTATCTATGTGGCATGACTTACTAATGCAAAAGAAAGAAGAGCAGCATTGGCAGGAGATTGTAACATTTAAGATGTCATATAAAACTAATCCTGAATCTGATACTTCACCAGGATAAAGGAACTCTTCAACACACGAGAACAATGCTGGTAACACACCAATGGTTTCGTTGATCAAGGACTTCTCAGGGTCTCATGCTCTGCCAGTGAGCAGAGGCACAAGAATGGTATAAGCATTTACTGTAGTGGAAGAAAATTCATTGTACTAGGAAGAAAATTAACTCTATCCCAATTGAAACCAGGACACAGAGGCTTATTTCAAGACTGATAAAACATCTGCAATTCTCTCTCCTGATTTTAACAGGATTATTTTCAAAATGCTTTCTTAGATGCTGCCAAATACTTTGAAATCCAACACACCTCAGTATAAATAGGTTCATTTTTCCCTTGGGAGCCAACAAGCTAATCAACAGAGTAATTCATAAAAACAGCTGGAACTCTATATTGGACTTGAATGTTTAAAATAAATTTTGAAACACAGACAAGCTTGATCCCAAAATAATCTTTTAATAATAATCAATATTTTGATTTTACAGTCTGCTGACTTTCACCAGGGCTGGTCTTGTGATTGTATATTAAGGTACTCTTGAATGCTTTACACTGGTTTCACCATAGACCTCAAGAGAACAAGTTTCTCTGTAGTTATTCCAAGAAACAGCCTCCTAGATTGTTTCTTATTCTAAATTAAATTAGTGATACACAACATCATGTTTTCTACTATGCAACCTACTTGAGCTGGTTTCAGTTCTCATGTGATTTTCAAATGATGGCAAGCTCCAGAGCAAGCGTCACCAACTTTCTTTTGTAAGTATATGCCTTGTGTGCACTAACACACATGTCCTATAAATAGTCCGGTATAAAGGCATTGCACCAATGCCACGTCTGTTTCACCAACAAATAACAACAAATGATATTTGAAGAGTAGAGCATTCAGAATTCTTTAATTTTAAAAGATACATGTAAGAAGTGAAGCAATGGAATTCAGTAGCATTAACTACAAATAAAGGCTTATTACTTGCAAATCACATATTTACCTCTGTACATCACAGAATACACATGCTAGCTGTATTATGGTGCACTGACAGAAAACATGCCAGTTACTGGAAATTCAAGCAGAGAGGAACCTACTTTCTCCAAGCAAACGATGTCGTCCTTTCTCCTCTTACACAGCATTACCACAGGAGAACAAAGGCTCTGTTAATCTACCTGCCTTCCATTCTCACTCCCACAGAAAGGTAAGCTCTAGAGGAATGGACTATATATATCTGAAAATATCTTCATCCATTTTTCCCCTGGGCAGGTTTAGAGTACAACCTAATCCCCTTTTTAGACCAAGTTACACCTCTGCAGCTGAACAGCACCATGTCTAATGCCTAAATACAGTTCAGAAGAAGGGGTAGACAAACTAAGTTCTCAAAACTCAACTATTTTGGTTTCAGGAGGCAAAAGGGAAGAAGACCACATCAGTGAAACAGCTTCATTTAGCAGCAGCATGTTTCCTGAAACTGTAGCTTGCACTGTGTCAACTCACCTATATTTTTCACTTTATGGAAATCCCATCCTTTCTTCTGCAGTCCTCAATATGCAAATAATTTACCCTCTCAACACATGTCTGCATATAACAGAATGAGGAAGTCTCTCTATGCTTGATATTAAGCAGACATGCAGATAATTAGGGAATTTCATCTCTGAGTAACACAGGATTACAAGCATCATGCAATGACTGTACAAAATACTATTCATCACTGAGAAGCTTTGCTGTGCTTCCTTTAGCTAGCTTGGCAGAGTTTAAGCAGCCCAACAAGGTTCTGTGTTTGTGGCTATGTCTCTCATGAGGATGCTTCTTCAGAACAGATATTCAGACTGATACTGACAGTGTAATTTACACTTAACAAATCTCCTCCAGTCAGTACCCACCACCTCTGTTCCACTGAGAAAGTGAACTTCCAGCCTACCAAGCTTCTTGTATCACCATATCCTATGACTGCTCAGCCGAGGGATCACAGAGATGGTGCAAGAACTGAAACGTATCATTCGTGACAAAGTTCAGCTACTTGTGCATAAATTCTCCTGCATACCTTTTCTTTCTCACCACCTCTTCAGCTGCCCTTCCTAAAGAGTCATGTTTCCAACTCAGCTGTAGGGAATTGAGTTGTATTTTTCAGAACTTCTTATTTCCTTGCTTGGGCTGTTTTTTATAAGAGGGGACATTAGGTTTCCTGGAGAACTGAACATAATAGACTAAGCTCCGATTACCCATGATGAGTGCACTGCATTACAGGTTACTAATATCATTTTAAACCACAAAAAGAAACAGTATTTTCTCCGCAGAAGCCAACATTATTATGGATGAGTAAAGAAAGACTAACCACGCTGACAAAATTAACAGTACAGGAAAACTCAAACAGCTTGTCCAAGAGGAGAATGTGATTTAATAGCTCCTACCCATTTTTAAGCATCAGTTTTGCCTCTGGATTCTGAGAAAAGCTGTTCTCATAATATTTCCACTAAGAGCAGATGCACAAAGCCTCATAAATCTTGAGAGTTTAAGTCTGTACCCTTTCCAGCCCAGATTTTGAGACCTAAGACAAGCCTTGGGTAAGCATCTAAAACTTGTGAGAGCTTATCCAGACCAAACTTCTGAAGCTTACCCATGGCTAATTGTCTCCTCAAGTCCTTGCTTAAAGGATCAATAGGAACACAGAATACAGCAACAGCTGCACCCTAAGTATCAGCTGTGTCAGCAGCTTGTTCCTACCATTGTGCAGGTCTGATGCAAAGGCTCTGGATATCTCAGGGCAAATCTTGCCTGTATTGAAATTATTCCCTTGTAGGTTTTTAGAATTTCTGTAGCTAAAAGGCAGTTGTAAGTTTTAGATAATCTCTTATATAAAAGAAAATATATATAAAAGTGAAGTTAAAAGATAGGCTGAGAAAGTTGGGGCTGTTCAGCCTGGAGAAGAGAAGGCTGTGGGGAGACCTCATAGCAGCCTTCCAGTATCTATAGGGATGCTGGGGAGGGACTCTTCATTAGGGATTGTAGTGATAGGACAAGGGGTAATGGGTTCAAACTTAAACAGGGGAAGTTTAGATTGGATATAAGGAAGAAGTTCTTTACTGTAAGGGTGGTGAGGCACTGGAATGGGTTGCCCAGGGAAGTTATGAACGCTCCATCCCTGGCGATGTTCAAGACCAGGTTGGACAGAGCCTTAGGTGACATGGTTTAGTGGGAGGTGTCCCTGCCCATAGCAGGGGGGGTGTGGAACTGGAAGATCTTAGGGTCCTTTTCCAACTCAAACCATTCTATGATTCTATATGGAGAACTTTTCTGATATTTCCATCTTGTATTTCTCTTCACTTCATTAACCATAAAACCATCCAGGCAGGTAACAAGAAGGTCTTTTCCAAACAAAACCACACAAAAATCGGGAAGGGCAAGATGGTTTCATAGAGTCTGTCTTTAACCTGTGGATATTAATTCTGTTGAGTCTTTGGTCAGTTAAATAACAGAAGCTCCTCCAGAGGGCAAGTGAGAGCTCACATCTGACTTGAGACAGCTGGAAAGCCCTATTGCTTTGCCAAGCTTCAGCCACAATGATGAGCTCACAAAGTTCACTGAAAACTCTACAAAAGTCTATTTTTTAAAATTCAGTCTTGTATCTGACCCAAATATATGAAGTCTGAATGCTGAAGTGGCACGACTGACCAGAGAACTTTTGTGAAGCTGCCATTCCATCTCAAGATTTATGAGGATTTGGACATTTCTTTTATATCCTGCCTCAAACTGCTTAAGAAGTAGAAAAATATCTTGCTCTGTATTTCCTGTGTTCTGTTTTCAGGGTAATTCAAAAAGTGAAAATAAAAACTATAAAGGAATGTATATCACTCAGTGTCTCTTGGGGTGAGAGAGCAAGGATGGGAGTTCTTGTGCAATGCAAACAATCTGTCCATCACTAAGTCTCAGCCCTTGGTTTCTATTTTACTTAACTGTTTTCTTTAAAGCAGCTCGCACACAGACTTCCATGGGGAATGGCTGGCACCTGTAGATCATTTCAGGTACATTAGGAGTCTTAAAATAGAATCAGACAGGTGAAATTACACTGGCTGGAACTCCAGAATCTTCCTGCATACTATTTATTAATGGTTTCACGTTTAGTGCTGAGCAACTGTATCAGAAAGAATCAAATATAGAAGGGAACTGTTAAAGAATTTTTATGTTATCCCTTGAGGCAAAATAAACATGCTTAAATATAAGGTAAATAAATACTTATTGAACAAGGCATTGGGCAGAGTCCTACCACAATATGCAGTTATACACGGAGTCTGCAATGACGCATCACAAGCTGATAAGCAGATTCCCTATATGCACTTGCACCAGCACCAACCCAAAGTGCAGTTGCATGGGGCAAATCAGGCTGGGCCTGGATGCATCCCCCAGCCCAGTTTTGCTGCCCAAAATTGACTGCTGAAGTTGGGCCCCAAAGTGCTCACATTCCAGGATGGTCTATAAGACAATGTGAGGCCATTCTTATCACCAAAGGAAAATTCAATCTCTTGCAAGGAGTCTGTTCTGTCTCTGACATTCCTGCTTTCAGCCAGGTTAACCCCTTCTTGTAGCTGGGCCTCCTTGCCCTTCATGCCAGATGGTTCCTCAGTCCCAAATTACCACTGCTGAGCAGTTACAATTAGAATTTGCCCTTGAGAATTAAATGCTAAATGCAACCGTATCCTGAACTGAATATACTGGGCACTTCTAGGTTGGGTCCATCTCTCCCTTTCTTTCCCTGTTTCCCCAGTGCATCATCCTCCAGTGCATCTAACCTGACAGGAATTTGCACTGATTTGCAAGTGGTTTACTCCTCCCCATTTTCCACAAACAAGAGCAGGAAAAGAAAGTGTGGGCCCTCTCTCTAGGTTTCATGCTCTCCACGAAAGGGGTTAAGCTAATGTGCTTCATATGCTTTTTTTTCCCAGGAGGGTGCTCAAGCACTGAGAACACACAGCTAAAAATTTCACACATCTATCAGTCAGACTGCAGTGGATCAACTGCCACAATGTTCAATTCATGCCCAGACAGGTGCTGAGTGGTGGCAGGTTTTTAGGCCAGGAAAATGTTTTCCTTGGCACTTAGCCTCACATTCCTAATTCCATCCAGCGTGTTTTCATTTGGGACAGAACAATAACACATTGCACCAAGAAGCCAGCCAGTTAGCCATGAAGGGCTGGCATTTACTAAAAAAGCAAAACAGCTTTATCACATAACCTGCTCCTAGATCCAGAACACAGGGGGCTGGGAGGGAAATTTTGTAGCTGTGTTTTGTGTTGTTTAGCTTTTTCTGACTATGGAGCTGTTGCCTCATTTGTCCTTGCAATGGGTATCTGTGGGAGGATGATCAGTGCTATTTCCTTCCATCAGCACATGAACTCTGCAACACCAAGCAGCAAGATGTCAAAAGAAACATTCACTGTAGTGAGCCTGCCAAAGAGTAGCCAGACATTAGAAAAGACCTAAGCTGCCCACCTTCTGCTGCAGAGGCAGTGTGCACATTCAGAGGGGGTTATTAACAGGTGAGAGAATTACTACACTCACCAAAATGAAACTTGTCCTCTGGCCAAGTCCATGTGCTTTAATCTTATCTGTGCTCAGAGCTGTGCTTAAAAAAAAATAATCATACAGGCCACAGCTGGAACAGACTGTTTAGCCACTGTCAGACCATGATTCATCTCAGCATTTCCAGTTCCCTGTCTTGTGTTTGGTGGTATGCTTCCTCTCCTGTTTGTGTGGAGTTTTCCATTCAAGTTACATCAACATACAAATACTATGTCCCTTCTGCACAGAGCTGGAACGGGAGAAGACAGGGCTCCTGGGAACACGACAGGAAACAAATACACTTCTGAAGCCTCATTCTCCATGTAAAGACCATGCAGCAGATTCACCTCTGAAGGTAAAATCCTGGATTTAACCTTCATGGCAAAGACACTGGCCTACTTGGACGAAAAGACCTCTTTCTCTGCAAATACGAAACCAACCCCCTTACTTGTTTCAGCTGCCAAAAGAGCAAACCTCACCTACTCCCCAAAAGAGACATATTCATGACAGCATTTCAGGAGACTCAGACAAGACAGACATCATGTCTGAAATAAAAAGACAGTTTCTAGTCAGTGGTGTTGCCACAGCTGACTAGTGGAAATTCATTAAGCCTGACTATTTGTATTCTATGCCAGGCTGCAGGAAACAGCATGAAGTTCTAACAGCCTTGGCCACTTTCTAAAAAGCAAGCTTTAAAATTTGGAATATACTCTAGTGACATGAAAGCCATTAACCTCAGAGCTGATGAGATTTCTCAATCATGGACACCAGCATTTTAATTAACTAAAGAAAATCAAAAGGCCAAAGAACGAACTGTGGTGTAACCTGTTATCTGTATTCTACAGGAAAAAAACAGAATAAAAGTGTGGAGTGGAAATGGAAAAAGTCTTTGTGTCAGCACAGTTGGAGAGCTACTGAGTAATTAAACTGAGATCTTTTCCATCTCAAAAACCTATAAAACTGAAGAATATGACCTGAAATTGGTACCATTTTGTCTCACAGGTGAACAAGCTCAATGCTGCCTCTCACTGGGCAAGCAACATCAGTTATGCACATGCAGTGAATTACAGCAATGACCCAAAATCTTGCTCACTTCCCCTCTTGCCTTTCATCCCTCTACATCAGTGACATTTGCTAGAACCTTTCAGAGCCTGCACATTTCATTATTCCATTCTCTTTTCTCAAACTACTGCCAGCTCAGCTCCTACTTGTTACTACAGAGTGCTTCTCCTTGCCATGACTTTCCTATGGAGTTAATCTGTCAAATTCTTTGTTTCAACTATGTCAAAAACATTCTACAACAGGACAAACCAGTACCTCCTAAGTACTGCAAAACCAGTTGTCTTTCAATAAGCATAGCATAAACTGACTGGGAATTTGTGTAACTGGCTGAAAATACTTCTGCACTCACAGGAGTCTTTGCTAAGCCAAGTATAAGTCTACATGTCAACTTCCCTCTCTTCCATCCCTCCCCCAAAGAAAGAATCCGATCAAATTTGGATTCGAAAATATAAATGTCTCATAGGTTTACTGAGCCCATAACCAGTTTCTGCAGCTCACTATGAAGCCACCAAAATGTTTCTGAAAATCTGTCAGTTGAACCACCTAACCTTGAAACACAGGGGCATTTTATTGTTGTCTGATACACGGTTAGCATCCAGCTTAGTCTTCCCTGCAGGAAATGCTCAGCTCCATGGTCATGTTAATACAGAACAGAAAGTAATAAGAACCTGGTGAACATTCATGCTTCATTAAGTCTGCTTACTCATGGAATACAGTACAACTTGCTTGCTCTTAAGTTTAAAGGACTTTTAGAAGAGCATACATGAAAGAAGGGACAGTATCTTTAGGAGGTTACACAGAATCATAGAATCAATTCATTTGAAAAAAGCAAGGCTCTCTCAATGCCAAAGGACGGATGAAGCAACAGGAGAGCAACATCTATGTACTGGTAGAAATAGCTCCACTTTCTTTATATCCCTCCACAATCCAGAATGGGCAAGAGAACATGACAGTCAGAAAAGCACAGCAGCAGAAGCCACTGAACAGGGCTGGCTCTTCTATTTTGCAACAAACTTTGAATTTTGAACTGTGTTCTCTGAAGCAGAAAAGAAACTTCTGAATGTTTTCACCAAAAATAATTGCATCAAATGGTTATGTTACGACAAAAGAGCATTCTCTGATGGAAGCATATTTTGCCAGGACTGTTTCCATTGGCTCAGTGATTGCTATTGGCAGTAAGAGAAAATAAGGGCATTATTTCTCTTCAGGAACAAGCAAGGAGCAGGGCAGAAACTATCTCTCTGTGAAGCATAAAATTCACCTTTTGGGGCTCCTTCTGGGAAATGTAACTAACAGAGAAAGTAAAGAATCAATTTAGTTCCTCATATGCAAAATCTCAGAGTTATATATTATCCAAATTAAGACATTATCATCACATTATTTATGTTGCAAATATTTGCATTTGTAAGACCTTTATACATCTCACAGTCACCTACCTACCAATATGACCTCCTCACAAAAGTGAATCATTCAGTGATTCTCGGTTATTGAATAGGTCAAAAATGTCAGCTGAATGTGCAGTTACCTCCTTAAGTCTTAAAAGTCCTTCTTCCTTTTGATGTTGGAACATACAACGATTGAACATCAATGTGTAAAAATATCCTATTTGCAAAACATGCCTTCCCTTAGAGAAAAAAGTGCTACTCCATCCTAATAATCAGATTACACATGCACACACCACGTTAAAAGACAGATGTGTTAAGTGATATGACAGTACCTCATCTCCCAGTGAAAAATTACAGATATACTGTCATCCTCCCTAATAATGAACATTCCTTCTCTATTTATTCCCATTTACATGTAAGGACAGACAGAGGTATCATCCCACAGAACTAACAAATTAAGAAAATACATTATTTCGGGATTTAATATGTACATTTCAATGATGTAAACAGAATGAACTCAAATGTTCTATTCTTTCTGGAGCTGCTTTGCATTAATCTAATTGTAAAATGGAAAGTAACAAGGCTACACAATTTATTCACAATAATTTCCTGACTAAACTGCATTTTAACACACACACACACACACACACACACCAAGCTATCTAAGAGCTTAAATAGTAACAGCACGTCTCCTTATAAACTTATTTCCCACCTTTCCTGTGTGGAAGAAATTTCAAGACATAATTTTATCATTCACAGCCAGACAGCATGAGGCTTTGTAGGAAACACTACTTCTGTGGTAGGACATGCGTTGTCTACCTAACTAGTGAGCAGAAAATACATCAGGACTTTCTTTTCTGCTGATACTTCAGAATGAACTAAATAGAGAAATGTGATTCCCACAGAACTTTGGAAGTCTTCCCAACAGAGCATGATACATCTACATGATGCCTCTCAATCTCTTCAGCAGCTACTGCTGCATCTTATTTGTGATGCCTCAACTCTCCCTATGCCCCCTCCTGGCTGTAGCTTGTTTCCCATCTGGGGAGACCCTACCAAGCTACACCTTACATATGAAGCCTTGGGAGCAGGAGAAAGGTACAAAAGGTTTCATGTTGCCCTCAAATTCCTCTTTTTCTGGCACATTTGACTTCCTGCTTTAGTCTGTGTGACAGTGAGAATCTTGCTAAATCCCTACTACTAGGAAGCACACTGTTGAATTTACAAAACGCAGTTATTTCCAACAATAAACACAAGAATGCAGTGATTTAACTGAAGGCACAGAGCAGAGAGCTAATGGGGAGCTAAAGCAACATAGAAACTAATCTGCTACTACTTAATGAGTCTGTGCTTTGAACTTACCTTGGGCAAGCTATTTAAAGCGCTTTAACAGCATAAAAATAAGGGGATTTTCATCAGATTAGGCATAGAATTTCCACTGCAACTGAAGTGAATCAGATTCCTAACCCTGTTTGGTACTTCCGAATCCCAAGCATGACTAGCTGGTACTTGTCACTTACCAAAATAAAAGCGTGGAGAACAGTTTGAATACCCCTTTGGTTTCTTAAATCAATAGCTACTCCATTAATAAATCCTCCAGTTAGCCTTTTCTTTGATAAAGTACAACTCCTATTATCTTTGGTATTGTACATTTCCAGATTGAAATTGGAAGAATGTAGTACTCATTTCACAGGTCCTTCTTCAGGGTGCAAGCATTCTTTTTCTTTTCCCAGAAAAAAAACAACTGTTCAGAGGCAATTATATACTTATGAATGATAGGAAAAATGTTTTATATTGCCTTTCTCATTAGTTTTAACTTCCTTACTGTGGAAAAGCAACACACTCAAACACTCTCAAACCAAGCATTTCTTTACTATTTTCCAGTGCCATTAAGCTAACTATTACCACACTACAATAATAGGAATATTTCTGTATTAAGTGCTTATTTTCTTCTCTTCCTAGATCAATCAGCATGATCAATCAGTTGGAGGAAAAAACCCAAACAATTAGATTTACTTGTTGGTCTCAACTCACTGTAACAACAATGCGCTGCAAGTTAGAGTTGGGCCATGCCGTTGATCTGAGGTAGTTCAAGATCAGTACAGACTGAGGAGAAGACAAAAAATGAGAGAGAGACACACAGACAGACAGATCATCAAATCTTAGAATGGTTTAGGTTGTAAGGGACCTTCAAAGCTCATCCAGTCCAACCCCCCTGCAATGAGCAGGGACATCTTCAACCACATCAGGCTGTCCAGAACCACATCCAGCCTGGCCTGGGATGTCTCCAGGGATGGGGCATCCACCACCTCTCTGGGCAACCTGTGCCAGTGCTTCACCACCCTCAGTGTAAAGAATTTCTTCTTCACATCCAGCTGAATCTCTCTCTTTTAGTTTAAAACCATCACTCCTCGTCCTGTCACAAAAGGCCCTGCTAAAAAGTCTCTCCCCATCTTTCTTACAGGCCCCTTTTAGGAACTGAAAGGCCACAACAAGGTCTCCCCAGAGTCTTCTCCAGGCTGAACAATCCCAACTCTCTCAGCATTTTCTCCTGGAATTGCTGTAGCAATGCCTCAGGTTGTATTAAATTTATTCAGAATTCTGTTGTAATTAGTATCACATTAATTATTCTTATTCATAGACTGTTTATTGAACAGTGAGTGGATATGAAGGGAAGCCACTTCCTATAGGATACTCTCAGTGATAATGTTTTGTTTGAAAGTGCTCTCCAATTTACAGCACCACCTACTCTGTGATGTAAACTTCGTTTCATGAGCTCATTACAAAATGCAACAAACAGTTTTGCAGTAGACAATGGCTGCATAATGACCCTTTAACTCTGTATGACCACCTGTCCTGTCTATGGGGTGCTCTGGCCGTGACCTAGTGACCATCAGGCCTTAGCATGAGCTGACTTAGCCATAATCTAATAATACAGTCACAAGTGATCACTAGCTTTGTGTTCAGGCCATTCAGTCATTGGGGAGAAAAAGCAAACCAACAAAAAAATCCTAACAGCCAGGAAATACCTTATAAGACAGGAAACTTATAGCACAAATAGGCCAAGTGCAAGGTCCTGCACATCTGTCGGGGCAATCCCAAGCACAGCTATAGCCTGGGTGGAGAATGGATTGAGGGAAGTCTTGACAGGAAGGATTTGGGGGTGTTGGTTGCTGAAAAGCTCAACATGAGCTGGCAGAGAAAGCCTACCGTATGCTGGGCTGCATCAAAAGGAGCGTGGCCAGCGACTCAAGGGAGGTGACTCCCCTCATTGTACAGACACACTGTTAACAGTGTAGGACCAAGAATCTGTGTTCCAACGTGCTATGGCATTTTTCTGTCAAAAACCTGTCTTTCTCCATTCGTTCCCTGGCTTCTGTCCTTGTAACTACCACAACATCCCATACCTTATACAGCTAAACACCTTTCCTTGCTCTGTGTTTGAACAAATATGTCAGAATTTTGGGAAAAAATATTGTTATTAAAACACACATAGTGAAAGCCTTGTGTTAATCGTGCATGCAACATACATATAGGATTTGACCTTGTGTATGTCATTTCATAAATCCATGTCTTGATAGCCTTGTTTCCAAAACAGGCTTCAAAGTATGTTTTAGTTCATCAGTCATCAGAAGCATAAGGTCAGATCCCAGTACCTGTATTCAATCTAGAGAATACTTACTCAAGCCCAACCTCACTTGGCCAGTCTGGCCAAATCTCAAGAAAAGAATTGAGATTCTGGCTCTTAATTTTAAGTAACCTCACAATCAAGGTTTGGATTTTCAAAATAGTCTTAAATTTCTTAAAAGGGACAATCACTTAATGGAACTTTGGAACAAAATTCCTTCAGGCATCTCTGGGAGTCAGGGCCTCCAAAATGTTTTAATTATTTTTAAAAATAATAATAAATATGGTTTGAATTATTTCTTCATTAAAGCCTGGGTTAAGCCAGAATCAACATATTACTCATGCATGGCAAAGTAAACAGGAAAATCTCTTCAATTGCCTTTCTTTGCTTGTTTAAATATGCTGTCCAAATAGCTGATTTTTGTCCACTTGAAATAATACATTTTAGCAAGACTATTTTTTCCATTAATTGCATTAATCTAAACACAAATCTGTGCTTCAGTTATAAAATTAATTAGACAAAAAACTCAATAAACTATGTGACCTCTGTTCCCTGAGCACTGTCCCACACACCCAATATACAAATAGCTCTCTGCTGTTGAGGCGTTTGCCTTAACTACTCACACTTCATATAGTACTACAACCAGTCAACATGACATAACACTCTTCATGGCAAGGTCTAATGCAGTAATTAAGCTGGAAATATGTTCAATTAAATCTTTGAACATTGTGTGTGCTGTGTTTTCATTCACAGTATGAGAGAAACACAGCACAGTAAAGCTTTGACTAGAAGTCAAAGCTAACTGGGGCCACAGAAACCCCACAACTAGCAGAGCAGTTCTGCTTTTAAAAGTGGTTACTAAGCAATTTCTTGTCTAGTAAATAGAGCTGATCACTCCATATATGAAAGAATATCTGTTAAATCCTGTAGCAGAAAAGAAACACATTCACACTTGTCAATTTTGCATATAGATGGAGTACATCTATTTGACCCCTTTGAACACAGAAGGAAAATAAATGGATGAATCAGGTAATATGCTTGGAATAATAGATAGCATAGAATTATAGACTGGTTTGGGTTGGAAAGGACCTTAAAGCTCATCCAACCCCCTGCCACAGGCAGGGACATCTCTCACTAGACCAGGCTGCTCCAAGACCCATCCAACCTGGCCTTTGATACTGCCAGAAACACTTATGACAAGATTTAAAACTGTGGTAAATTCCCTGTTCTGCCTCAGTTACTCACTGAGGCCCCCAAACAAGTTACCTAGATTATTTCTGCTTCCAAGTTTAAAAGCAGAACACAGAATGCTGTACTAGCAAGAGTTCACTTTCTGCCCAGTTTGCTTTTTTGGGCTTGCAAAAGCTAAACTGAGGATTATCTGTGCATACAGCACTGGTGGCTTCCACACAGCCCTCTGTCCAACCTTACAGTGGGAGCAGGCCTACAACTATGCTCCCTAGATCTGCAAAAGTACTCCTGAATATAGTGCATGCCTGTGTGGGAATAATCCAGTGGATATGCTAGCCTGTCAACCTCTAGATTCTTGACAACAGGCTCAGCTCCACTGGCCTAAATCAAAGCACACAAATACCTTTTGACTCTTTGCATTTCAGGACCGGCATAAGTGAAATGTTTCCATATAGGTATGAAAAATATTTTTTTTCCTCCTCAGGATGTACATGAGTGTTATTCCGCCTCACCGATGACTGACAGAATTCCTTACTAAGCTTCTGTTGTGGAATCTGCACTATATGTGATGAAGCACAAGCCAGAACGGCCGCTGCTTGGATCCCAAGGCTTAATGTGCAGGAAAGGTCATTAGGAGAAAAAGAGCCTTTCTTTTTACAGAAAAATCACAGAATTCCACAGTAGCATTCTTTAGGGAGTCGCCTCTCAGGATTCAGCTGCTGTGGGAGAGCCCCTGAAAAACATAATCTACTGTAATACAAATATTGGCAGGAGATATATGGGGAAGAATTTTGGATGGGAAAATGCCTACAGGCCTGGCTGAAGTGAAAAAATAAACAGAATGTTCTGAAGCAGGAGGAGAGCGTTTGAGCACTAATATTCCAAATTAAGTGCTGTACTGTGGTTAGTGCTGCATGGATGCACGTGGAGGGAGGTGTGGTAGGGGGACAAAACTTTCCCTGATAAGGGGGTATTGATTAGTATTCTTTAACATTGCTGTCATGATTTAACCTCAGTTGGCAAAAGTACCACAGAGCCACTTGCTCACTCCCAACCTCAGTGGGATGAGGAGGAGAATAAAGGTAAAACCTGTGGGATGGCATAAGAACAGTTTAATAATTGAAATAAAGTATACTATAGTACTAATATTAATACTAATAATAATGAAAAGGGGAATATCAAAGAGAGAGATAAAACAGAGTAAAATAAACAGCAGCGATGCACACTACAATTGCTCACCACCCACTTACCAATACCCAGCCTGACCCTGAGCAACGATGAGCCCCTTCCAGCCAACTCTCCCCAGTTTCTACACTGGGCATGATGAGCTGTGGCATGGAATACCTCTTTGGCTAGTTTGGGTCAGGGGTCCTCTCTCTGCTCCCTCCCAGTTTCTTATGCCCCTCCTCACTGGCAGAGCATGAGACTGAAAAGTCCTTGATCGGGGTAAGTGCTACTGAGCGACAACTAAATCATGAGCGTGTTATCAGCACTGTTCTCAGACTAAAGCCCAAACACAGCACTGCACCAGCTGCTGGGAAGAAAATTAACTCTATCCCAGCCAAAACCAGGACAAGTGTTTAGCAGTATTAATGAGACTATTTAATAGGTTTAAATAACTTTAGAAATAGAAAAAAATATCAAAGAAATCAGGGTGTTCTATCAATAAAAGTGAAAGTAGAATACAGTAGAAAGATGGCTGCAGCCCTTGCCTGTCCTATTTCTATACAGACCACCATGGCCTATGGGGCAAACTTGAGGCATGCATCCTGCTTCAAAAGGCAAGACTCTAAATCACCTAGAGGCATTCTGATTTAGCAAACTAGAGCGTCCTTACTGTATGTACAACATATACAATATTAGAAACTTCTTCTTATTCAGCATGGTAAAGTAGAGAGACACTAGCATAGAATCTTAGAATCACAGAATGGTTTGAGTCGGAAGGGTCCTTAAAGCTCATCCAGTTCCAACCCCCTGCCACAGGTAGGGACACCTTCCTCTAGACCCAGGTTGCTCCAAGCCCTGTCCAACCTGAGCCTTGAACACTTCCACTTCTATCCTGCATTTTGCCCTAATAACCTAGTTCTTTCTTTTCTTGTTGATCAGTTATTAAAAAAAAAAAAAAGTGTTAAAGTTCTTTGAGGGAAATTAAGAAGAGAATTTATTTATTTTTCTTAAATTTAAATAAACCTCAAAAAGCCCAGGCTACATCTGCCTTCTCACTGGCTTCTGAAGCTGGGAAGGAAAATACAGAACCAAAACCAAGTTGCAACTTGAACCTACTGAGCACCCCACACATCTTTGAAAATACTGGTGTGAAAATTTTCTATACAATTTTGTATAGATCTAATTTCTATCAATTTTTTACCTATTTGGTTGATTTGTAGTCAAAATAATAAAAAAAAATAAAGCTGTATTTTCAATCCAAACAGTGTGTTCTGACAAAACCGGAAAATCCAAGCAGACAAGGGACGTGCTGTTCCCAGTGGAATTGTTCAAAGATTACCTGATTAGTTTGTATCTTTGCTCAAAACCTTCACAGACTAGCTGGATCTATCTGATGAGTCTGTAAACTGAAATGCTGAAGGCGGACACATACATTCTGATTTCCCAGTGAATGTTGCCTAGGGTAATTCTCAGTATCTAGATACATCACACACACTAAAAAAACCCAAAACAAACAAAACCAGACAGAAAATATATGGGTTCAAACTGAAACAAAGGAAGTTCAGGTTAAACATAAGGAAGAAGTTCTCCTCTGTGAGGGTGCTGAGGCGCTGGCAGAGGTTACCCAGAGAAGCTGTGGCTGCCCCATCCCTGGCAGCATTCAAGGCCAGTTTGGACAGGACTTGGAACAACGTGGTCTAGTGGAAGGTGTCCCTGCCTGTGACAGGGGGTTGGAACTGGATGATCTTAAGGCCCTTTCCAACCCAAATTGTTCTATGATTCTATAAAGGGAATAAAGATAAGTCTTCAGCAAATAGAATTTTCTGGAGAGAAAAGAACTGGTAGCATCATTAACACAAACTCAGTACAAGCACCAAAGTACTCTAAACCCCTGCAATGTGGAAAACAATGTATTGCTGCATTTCTTTTCCTCTTTTCTTTTAATATTTTTATTTTGATTTGAAGGGAAATGGGAGAAAATGCCATGGTTGCTCACATCATCTCCTGTGGATCATTACAGAAAATACTCTGAAATATCAGGCTACAACAACATTCTAATACCCAAGTAAAGACAGCATGCTTTCTCTTTGACAGATAAAAGAATGCTTTCATGTCCAGAACAGATCAGACAGCAGTTCTTATTAGTCATTAAAATTTTTTTAAGCTTGTCTAGGAAATAAATTCTTGGATATAATATTCAGAATATTTCTAGCATGAGGAAGGTACAGCATCAGTATTCAGGAGTTAAGCTTTGTATTTCCTGGAATTCTTCGAGTCCGGCACAGAACAGTTATGCAATGACTCAATGTACTAGGAACTAGAACAGAGATAACACACCACATGACTATACATCTGGGACTATATTTTACACAGGTGAAAGGCTGAGAAAATGTGCACTTCCAGATCCTAACGTGCTAAGCGAACAAAGTAGATAACATCCACATAGAAAGTAACCAGTGGCATGGAAGGAGATGACCCTGCAAGAATGCTTGGCAGAATCCAGGACAAAATCCCTTCAGTATAATTCTGAGCATTAGAGGTTATCTTTCTGTCACGGAGAATATCTAAAACAGTGAAACAGAAAATAAAAGAATTCAAAGTTTTAACACTGGAAAAGAGAGATCTCTGCATATTAATGTGACAGTGATGAGACATTTTAGCTGAAGTTACTTTTAGATGTACAGAATAGATCTCTACGCTTCTAGGGTTCTTAGGATATCCAAATGATAATGTGAACTTTGCCATTTTGCAATGCATAACACATGTACTAAAACCTGTAAACTGGGTGTAATAAAGTTACTTCCTATTCCATGCTGCCTCAACAAAAGGCTTTGAAGTATTCACAAATATGAAGCCCAAGGCTTAAATTCAATAAACTCTGTAGCTTTAGAGTTTTTTGCTTTTTTCCCCCTATTGTAAATAGTGTATCTTAGATTTTCCATGTAATGTCTGAATACCACAAGAAAGGCGGTCCTTGTACAAGCTGCAATTCAGTCAAACCTAGGAAATACTGAAAAGCTCATAAATCTTGTTCTCAATATATTTCCTACCCATTTCCACATTAGTTATAACGAGTTTGCTTTAATTTAGAATTAATACCTGTCTAAAGGAAGCTCCAGCCCTCCAAACAACTCAAAGGCAGAGATTAAAGGGTAAACTTGTATTCTCATTATCAGCTAATAAACAACTTTCAGTTGTACAGCCCTGTTGCGTGTTACCTTTGCAAACAGATACTTATCTTTTATGTATAGAAATATTCCAGAAGTTAGTATTCTGTATATACACACATACTTATGAACAGTAGAAATTATTTATTCCAAGTGTAGAAGTATCCTGTAGCAGATGCAAACTGCTTTACTTCATAGGGCTGATAGTGTTGGCAATTTATAGCACTTAGCACATGTCATTCTGGAATCAATACTGCAAGCCATGTTAGCCCAGCTGTATTTCCTTATACTACATATCATTACTATCAGCTTTTCAATTGCTAATAAACCTGTTCCCCAGTTGGTCGTGGAAGCAATGTGACAACAAATTGGAAAAATAAGCACATATTTTATTGCCAGTCAAAAAAAAAGAAAGATCAGAAGCTTTTCAAAAGGTGTGTACTAACAGACACATCTTTTTTATTCTGCTGGCATTCTGACTTAGGGAAAAAAAGCTTGTTTCAAAGCTTTCTTGATTTTCTCCTCTATTCAGAATGTGACTCCTATAATATCTAATGATACATTTTGCATAAATGCTGCTATACCCTTAAAATTTATTAACTGGTTGGATTTTGTTTAGTGACACTGACAACACCTCCAAGCTGTTATTCTATGACATCTTATTGTCTAAACCCTCAGATTGCTATTTATTTTGTTCTTGCAAGAAATACTTCTAAAAATCTAACAAAAGTGCAGAATCAGAGAGAAAACCTATCACAGGCCATGTAAAAGTAGGGCAATACAACCAGGTAGGAAATAGCCATTCACTGACAAGAAATAAAAAGAATACGATCAGCATAGATTTAGACTGGATATAAGGAAGAAATTCTTTACTGTTAGGGTGGTGAGGCACTGGAATGGGTTGCCCAAACAAGTTGTGAATGCTCCATCCCTGGCGGTGTTCAAGGCCAGGTTGGACAGAGCCTCGGGTGACATGGTTTAGTGTGACATGTCCCTGCCCATGGCAGGGGGGTTGGAACTGGATGATCTTAAGGTCCTTTCCAGCCCTAACTATTCTGTGATTCTACACTGAGAAATCTTGTGGAAATCATGGATGTACATCATTACAGATATTATAGCTTTGGGTCCATCTACTGGCCTTATATCTTATTACAACTTCAGACTGCATCATAGAATTATAGAATGGTTTGGGTTGGAAAGGACCTTAAAGCTCATCCAGTTCCAACTCGCTGCCACAGGCAGGAACACCTTCCACTAGACCAGGCTGCTCCAAGCCCTGTCCCGTCCAACCTGGCCTTGAACACTGCCAGGAATGGGGCAGCCACAGCTCCTCTGGACAACCCATGCCAGTGCCTCAGCACCCTCACAGGGAAGAACTTTTTCCTAACCTGAACTTCCCCTGTTTCAGTTTGAACCCACCACCCCTTGCCCTATCGCTACAGTCCCTGATGAAGAGTCCCTCTCCAGCACCCTTGTAGCCCCCTTCAGATACTGAACTATTGTACAGGTTGGCTAATAATTTTTAGACAACTGGTATGTATGTTAGTGAACATAACAAAGTGACTTAGTTCAACCATCATTTCTGGACTGACCTTGGGGATTTCCTGATGCAAACTCCAGCTCACATAGGTACTACATATATAAGATTTCTGGAAACTATCAGCTGCATGCACTCATTTTAACTTCGTCATAAATACCCTTGGATTTACTGCTCAATGTTACTAAGTGGTACTAGTGGTCCATTATTCCTATCACTTTTTTTCTTTTTAAGTATATAAACCTCTATAGGTTTTATCTCCATCAGTTTAAGTACATCCTAAACACAGAAAACGTTATGATTTCCAACCCATTCACAATTTATGAATGCTTCATAACCCTTTTATAATAAACGCCAGCTGACTGTTAAGCAATTCTGCTCTCTGTTGTCTGTCACACAATCCTTTCAAGCACTCAGAAGTTCTACAGAAATCCATCCATCACCACTGAAAAAATCAGACATTCTGTCTTACGTGGAGACAAAGAACACAGGACAAGGAAACATTTATTATAGCCCACCTCCCCTTGACTAGAACAAAACAAAACTAGCCCAGCCTGTACTACGCCTCTTATTGTCTAAACTGTTCAGAACACTCAGCCTTTCTGAAATGGAAGTGTCCACTTAAATACACATCCATCCATTTTAAGCTCCCTCATACATGTAATGAGTATAGTGATGGTGTTTCACAGTGCACTGGGTTTATGTGGCACGGTTTTGGTAGAGGGCATGCTGCAGGGGTGACCTCTGTGAGAAGATGCCAGAAGTTGCTCCCATGTTGGACAGAGACAATTCCAGTGACTGGGTCCATGCTGGATTCAATGCTGGCCAAACTTGTGTCAGCACCAGTGTTGATAACACACCCATATTTTAGTTACTGTTGAGCAGTGCTTAGAATCAAGGATTTCTCTGCTGCTCACACTGCCCTGCCAGTGAGTAGACTGGGGATGTACAAGAGGTTGGGAGAGGACACAGTGGGCACAGCTGACCCTAGCTCACCAAAGGAATATTCCATACCATATGGCATTTGCTCAGCATACAGAGTTGGGGGAGGAAGAAGAAAAGGAGAAACGGGATATTTGGACTTAAGAAGTCTGTCTTCCCAAGTAACTATTATGCGTAATGAAGCCCTGCTCTCCTAGCAATGGCTAAATACCTGCCTGTTGATGGGAAGCATTGAATTAACTCATTGTTTTCTGCTTGTGCACGCGGCTTTTGCTTTACTTATTAAGATGTCTTTATGTCAAGCCATGAGTTTTCTCACTTTTGCAGGCGAGTTAGTGAGCAGCTGTGTGGGGCTTAACTGCCTGCAGTGGATACCCGTAACAGCTGGGATCCTGAGCTAATGCACATTGTGTCTCAGGCATGTACCGTACTAATGTACACAGTCCTGAAACAATTTGCAATGTCTTTTAGCTTTAGTTTGGATGTTCCAGGACTACACTACCTTGCATAAGTGTAAATGTGCTTAAAGAGATGAAACAATAACACAAAGATGCAGATTTGCTAAGTCTCACATGTGTAACAGTTTGATACCTAATTCTCAAGCTTAACTCTCAGTGGAGTTATGAAGCTTTTCTGGATCGGGACCTAGAGGGTCAATAATGACAAAATTGGCTCAAAATTTACACTGGTTTTTGCTGTATGGAGATGGATCTTCAGTCTTGAAGGCTATAAATTAACTTTCATGGTCACCGACCTCACTAAAAAAGCACACTAACATGGACCTGTCAATAGACCATATTTCTATGATTCTATTCTCAAATATTCAAAGAAGGGAAATCCACGTGGAACTGTATATAAACATTAATGACTAACTACCAGAGAGAGTAATTGTGAATTTAAAAAATCCTGGATAAACTTTTTCCTCCCTTTCTGTTAGTTATCCTGCAAGAAGGCAAAGCCCTATGTCCTATTAGATACTACAAAATTAGATATTCACACAGTAAATGATTCCCCTCCCAAATACACATGGGCTGAGTGGTGACATTCTGTGAAATTCCAACACAGAACAAGGCTTTCCATTATGACCTAAGGCATCATTTTTGTGCATCTTGTGCTATACATGGATCTTAATTTAATATACTTGCCTATATTAAGTACTGTAGTCTCCAATTTAGACTACTAAATTCAGGCTAAAAAAGCATTCTTCTTTTCTGATCAAAAATTCTTGCTCTCCAAGATATCTCATGTAGTCTAAGGTTCTTGCAGTCACATGCCAGTAACATAAATTTACTACTCTCCTAACCCAAGTGTAAGTGCAATGTCCAATGGCATGCAAAGTAGAAACAGAGCTAGTGAAGATACTGTATAAATCTTTTATTCTGTATGTGTCTTCTACAGCTGTTAAAGAAACCTGCAAACAGTAATAGACAGCTCTTTTTGCTTCCTTCCTGCTTGCTGGCTGACAGGTACCATACTCTTGCTCCATGGGTCAGAATAAACAAGTCAGTCAAGATGTATCCATTTTACCCTGCTGGTTACCCTGCAGGTTTTCAAATATGCAGAAGTGTATAGGGTGCAGGTGGTAAGACGTTGGCAGCAGGAGGGCTTTAGGGCTGGCTTCTGGGGGAAGAGGCTAAGGGCTGCCCAAGGCCTGTCACAGCCAGGTCCAGCCAGACCCATCACAGGTCAAAGCTGAGTCCATCAGCAAAGTATATAGCACGTCTGTGAAAATGTATAGAAGAAAAGACAGAAAACACCACTGAGAGAAAGGAAGAGGAAACAAAAAGAAGAGTGAGAAACAGGGAACACCAAGGTCAGAGAAAGAAGAGAGGGAAGATGAGATGCTCCAAGTGCCAAAGGAAGAGATTTCCTGCAGTCCTTGAAGGATCCGCACCAGTGCGGATAGTCACTGTGGCCTGTGGACAACCCCACGTTGGAGCAAATTCCTGCAGGAAGCACAGCCTGTGTAGAGCTCACACCAGAGCAGATTTTCTTGACAGGCACTGCAGTCTGTGGAAAGGAGCCATGATGGAGCAGGGGTGAAGACTGAGAAGGTAGGAGCAGCAGAGAGGAGCTGTTACGGACTGACTGTAGTCCCCCATTCACCATCTCCCTGTGCCACTTGAGGTGGTGGTATGTGGGAGACTAGAGTGAAGGAGTATGGGAAAGGGGAAGGAAAGGCTTTATGTTTGTTTTAAAAGTTTAAAAATGTTGTTTATTTCCCACCACTCCAATTAGCGATTACAATTTTATTTTAAAGGTCAATCAGTTAAGTTCCTTTTCCCTGGGTTCAGTCTGTTTTGCCTGCAAAAGTGACTGGTAAGCAATCTCCTTATCTCAACCCACAAGTTTTCCTGTTCCCGCTCTTCCTATTTTCTCCCCCTATCCTGGGGGAAGAGGGGGGTGATGAGCAAGCAGTTGGGTGGGAGTGTTGCTGTTAGCTGAGGCTAAACCACAACATGAAGTCATAAGCATGTTTAACTTCACTGCCACGTTTACCAACCATTTTCTTTTGCTACTTAGTAAGAGGGAGTCACACTGGGCTAACCTGTACACCAAGACTTCCATCTTTAGTCATCATTACAGTCACACTTCTGCCATATAAATAACTAACTAAATAAATAACAAGAACTGCTACCCAGCCTGAACATGCGGCTTCTTTGCATGCACTGGTGATGCTACGCGGATATGACAGGTAATAATCTGAAACCTACAAAATGTTAGCTAAATCGAAAGGAAAAGGCTTCCCCCCTCCCAGTTCATCAGCTTAAAATCCTCTATCTTCCCCGCTAAGATGTGCAAAAGCTGTAAAATTATTTCAGCCCAAATATTTTGCATTTCTACTCTTTTTTTCTCATGGCATCACAGTCTTTGCCTACATTAGCAAATAATACAGCACAACAAGGGCAGGTTTATGCAGCATAGTAGTTAGTACTGAGAACTCCGTGTCCACAACACATGCGCCTGAGGGGCTTACTCTATAGTAGCTTTAGTCTGGCCACCTAGACTGAGCACCTATTAGTGGTTAGAGAGCATTAGGTGCACTTTCAGAGCACATTTTCTGATATAGCTTTACAGGGAGGGTAAGGGGGAGGAGGGGAAAGACAGAAGCAATTCATACACTCCAAGACTGTTTTCAGGATATGAACCAAAATATCTTACATAGTAGCGACTGGAGGATAAAGTGCAGTCTTGATGCAACCTTAAACACTAATATAGGTAGGTGTTACTTACTCAAGGAAACTGAAAAGCAATTCCAAGAACAAGAAATGATACCAGCAGAGAAATTGGAATGCTGTTCTATTTCTATTTCTTTATATGCAATTCCACCAAAGTTAGCTTCATGAAATATGTAAGATACAGTACAATAACAAATCCTTTCTCTTTAATTCTATACCACATATGCTACATCGTACTTCACTCTTAAAGTCACAAAGGCCAGTGTATTCTGTAGCTTGGGTCCCTTCTACTTCCTGGGATAGCCAGTCGTAACTACTTATCTGAGTGACATGATGTCTGAAAATAAGTGGGTTTCTACAATAGGGAATTAAGGAAATTGTTAAAATATCATGTCTATTATTTAAATATTATTATATATTCTAATAGATATATAAGAGTTGTTTTCGAGTTTCTGTCTGGATGGCTTATTCCTCCTATAACCTGGTATTACTAATTTCACCAAATATTTTCCAACCACAGACATTCAAGCAAAGAAAAAATAAATACCTATATTATGCAGCAAGCTGAAATAATAGACATCCTGTACTCAAAGTAAAGGGGACACTTAGGAGCACAGCTGTTTCTTCTTGCATTAAAACTTACCACTTCATTGCTTACAGAAGATTAGTACAGCCGTTATGCACCAAAATATACCATAGTATCCATAATCTGCATGTGTCAACAGATCTGTGACACAAAAGCCTGCAAAGATAATCAGTCTGCTTCCGTAAGCATCTTACCTTGGAGTCACTGGCAGGCCTGGGAACCATAGCTTAAAACAAATGTGAATTACATTTGTGGAGTTTAAATAACAAACTGATTTATTTTTGGATTTGCAACATAGCCACTAAGTAAAATTTAGCATCTGTAAATGGCCTCTGTGTCCTAGTGAATGGATTCAAGTTAAGGAGTGGAGCTTTATGGCTGGCCCCTCTCCAGAGTCTGAGGCTTCAGGCTACATTCTTGGGATTTGCTGTCCATGGCCTCTTTTTTGCTATGATTAGGTAGTTCTCTGTTAGAAGTCATGGCAGCAAATCAATGTCCTTTTCATATTACTTGCTCTGCTTTCTTAACCTCTTAGAGCTCAAAACCCAGAGAGGCCATATTTCATTGCAGCTATATATCATACCGGTAATTTCCCGTTGATTAACAAATATGCGACTAATGTTTACTAGTGGTCCTACCCTAATCCTTATATGCATTCACCACTTCCTGCCTGGCAGAGGTGGCAGTGTGATCTGGCCGGGGAGTAGACCAGACATGTGCTCCTGGGTCAGCTAACTTGGCAACTGGAAGACATAAATACAAGATAAAAATAGCCTCATGTTGGGAAAACTCTAAGAAAAATGTTCTAACACACCTTCTTTAGGAATTGGTGGGAGAAGAGAAAAGATGAGGGCTGAGGATCTGTGATCCTTTTTTTTTTTTTTCCTCTGCTGGTCTTTGAGTAGAATATGAGGTATCAACTACAAATTCAGTAACAGGGTAGGTGTTCCATACCTACATTTTGCCCTCCAGTATAACACATACAAATACATGATTGGACCACCTGAACAAGCTGTATTGCTGTTGGCAGTGCTGCTTGATACTTGGTTAGGAAACTGCAGCTGTGGAAGTGTTAGGACCTGATCTTAACGAGGGCCCTGCAAACGCTCTACACCCTACTTCCATAGGGGAGTAAGGTAGACACAATCCCTGCTAAAAAGCATTCACGTCAGAAGCTTTTGGTCCAGCAAACCCAGTTCCCAGCAGGTCAGCCAAGGTGGCAGCCATGCACACAGACCTCTCTGAGAACCCATGTACTATTACTTATCACAGAATATGAAGATCACTTGAAGAATCAGGGGTTTATGCTGCCTAAATTGCTTGTGGACTTAGAAATACGAAGCCACAAGCAACTCTTGAACTTTTCAAACAGACTAAAAGCATGAATGAATGGCAAAGTAAAAAAAAAAAACTCAAAGCAACATTTAGGCCATGATTCAGGACAGCTTCCTACAATTATGAGGACATCTTGTCACCCTATAAACTTCTAGTCATTCCAAATTAAGACTACGGCTCACATTACTTGTTAGACAAGTGACTGCATTTTGAAGCCACTCTGAAACCCTGCACACCAGGGCTACCAGGGTACTTAAAAAAAGTAAGTAGGTTTAAGTACATAAGATTCTCCTGGCTGAGAGTGGGGGGAAAAAAGGGTATAACTTCTCACTCCCATGGAAATGATAGGGCTGGCTCTTGACATAGAACAAATTACAGAGTTTTAATAAATTGTGCATATGTGTGAAAATGTAAGGGCTAGAATAATCCAAGACAGTTTAAACTACTTCTTCCTTTATGCTGCTACTTTGTACCTAGAGCCCAAGTTTAGAACTCAGTCTTTACAGTCTCTTGAGGAGACTTTGCAATTAATTTTTCTCTTGTACACCCATAAATTTTCAAGGAGCAATAAAAAATATTTCTATGTGTATTAGGGAGAATGTAGCATAAACTTTTTCCAGCATTTAATGACGTCATTAAAAAAAAAAAAAATCACTGAAGTTTTCAAATGTACAAAACTGGAAGTGAATCAAAGCATTACCATGAATAGAGTGATCAGCTCTGACCAACCCATGCCAGGGCCTCACCACCCTCACAGGGAAGAACTTCCTAATGTCTAATCTCAGTCTTCCCTCTGTCAGGTTAAAGCCATCCCCCCTTGTCCTGTCACTACATGCCCTTGTAAAAAGCCCCTCTCCAGATTTCTTGTCAGCCTCTTTAGGCACTGGAAGCTGCCTAAAGCAGAGTAGAGGAGTGGAGAATATTTAGCCAAAGAGCACAAAAATTCGATCTATTTAGCAAGATGAGTACCCAGTCCCATCATGGTAGTATCTGAGCACACCCAATATTTCTAGGTAGAAACAACATGCTTGCATTCTTCCCTTACATTTTAGTTTGTTGGTTTTATTTTTTAGTTCTTTCTTTTCTGTATGTAAGGGAAGCATCTTAATGTATAGGATTTGGGTTCTCAAAAATATTGTTGGTATATGCACGAGCAACTGTGCATGAGGATAACCTATGCTGCAGAGTTAGTTTTATTTTAATTGTGAGAAGAATTAGTTATCCACTTACTCATTACTTTCTCCATAATGAGGTTTTGGTGGTTTAGTTGTAATCAAGGCTGCATCCCTCATTAACCTGCTCTGCATTGAGTTAGCTATTCACATCTGAAAGTAGAAGTCTATCTCCATCACGAATACACCTATGAAGCAGGATTGCCGGCTTTCTTACATCTCATCACAGCTTCATTATTCTAATGTGATATACTCATAAAGAAAAAAGTGATTTTTTAGCTAAATGAAAAACCTTGAGTAGATCTGTACATTACAGCCAACATAAGAAAATGAAAGAGTAGATCTTCTGCTCATTCTGAGGATAGCTTCTCTTTTTGGTATGAGCTGCAGCTTTTCAACATGTGTTCAGTTTCCTGGCTCTACACCACTGAAATTATCATATATGAAAATGCCTCAGACAGCCATGAATTCTCCAAAACATTCTTCTCCTCACCCAGCCAGCAACTCATCCATCCTGGATAACAGTTGCCTATAGACAAACCTAAGACAAGCACCAAGAATATGAGTGCAGTTTTGGTCTAGAGGAAACAGGGCACTCTTCCAGTGCTTCTCCCCAGTTTCTGCCCCTCCTGTAATTTCATGCAGGCAATAGGGAAATTCTTAGATCCATATGATTCCCTAATATTGAAAGCCTGTACCATTTCAAATTCCACACATGCAAAGGAAATTTGCACTACAGTGATGTAGTACTTTGTTAACATCCAAGGCACCAGTCTATCCCAAGTTAGCGCCATATAGATACCCAAAGGCAAATGCTGAAGCACCATTGCAGAGTGCAGTTCATGCTGTTTATTGAAGATGTGTTATTGATTAGAAGTGACTTGAATCAAGCAGATGTAGCTTAAGGACACAAATAGTCTTTAACTACAGTTAAAACATATCACCCAAACATCACTATTCTTCTAAAAGTATTCCTAGAAACCACAGCTTCCCACAATAGCCAGCCAAAGACATACTGCCTCTGTTTCTTACACTGTCAAACCCTTACCTAATTTCTCCAGCACCATCTAAACATGTTAAAGTTGCCTGAGGTCAAAGAATGAATAGATTTTCCATAGGACACTGAGCAGATAAGGTTTTTGCTTAAAAAACAAGGGAAATATAAACAAAAACATTTTAACAGCTGTTATCAGGTAAGCATTCCTCAAAGAAGCTTTGCTCAAACCACATCAGAATGGCCTAATGGCTGTGAATCACCACCATGCCTGTTCCAGAGGAAGAACAGTCTCTTCTTGCTTCAGTGCTTTCCACTGGTCTTGTTGAGACTGATCTACAATCAAAATGGGAGCTACTTGTGAAGTTTCCTTCATTTCAAAATTCGGTAATATATGGTGTATTAATTTATACTTTCTCTATAAGTCACAAGGTGGCTAATTGTTTCTGAAGGCTTTGTCTTCACTTATCTAAGGACTGGCACTGGCAAAATCCATGTAAGATTCTTTATGAATGAGTGACACCTGCTGGACCAAATAGCCTTTAAAAAAAAAAAATCTCTCTAGAATTCCATAATCTTAGTATTCTAGAAAACTGAACCCAAAACCACCCACAGCTTCCTTTAAAAACAAACAAAGGCAAGCAAAACATTTATTTACCTTCAAAATCCTCAGTCAAATCAAGTGAAGTTTGTTCTAAAAACAAATGAACAACACTGATCTGTCTGGAAGAACATTCTACAGAGAATCGAGCAAAGATGGGGACTACATTTCATGCAGGAGTTTGAAGTCTTCAAATATAGTTTCATTTTCAATTTTAGACATTGTTTTCAAGGTTCTCTTGGAAAGAGAAAGGAGCCTCATGTCCAGTCATGCTGGAGTAGGGTGATAGCCATATCATGTGGTATTTGATCCGTTGTTTAAAACTGGTTTGGTTGCCTCAATGAAGGGCACATTAGCTGGCTCACGTTCAACTTTTCTTCCAACAGTACCCCGATCTTGCAAAGCCTCTTTCCAACTGTCTGGCCTGTACTACTGCATAGGGTTACTCCATCCCAGGCACAGAACTTCACACTCTCCTTTACTGAACAAACTCAAATGTGTGTTAGCTCCCTCTGTTTGCTGCGCAGAGCAAGTAGTAACCCTATGTCATTTTGTATCTCCATAGTAACAAAATAACTATCCTTACAAAGCATGCGTTGCTGTCTTCTTTAAAGAACACAAAGGTGGGAATTCCAATGAGAAGAAAACTCTACCACCTCACCTGCGTCTTTAATAACTATCATTAGATTACAGATTCTGGGAATGGGACCAACATCATATAAACCAGTATTAGACATGAAAAGATACACCTCCAATGAGAAGCCATATTTATTTCCTATCAAATGACAGAAATACTACAGTTAAAAAACATAAACCCAGAGATAAAGTCCTTGTTCATATAAGAGGACAACAACCCCATCCTAGCCCTACTGGTCTACAACCCTGAGAATTTAACACTAAGGACTATTTGCCAAACAGCCGGACTGAACCTCCATACCTGCGTTAAAAACCCAATAAAGAAAACCCACCCAAAGCACGTACTACATGAAGAAGGCAGGAACTTGTGAGGCATAAGCCAAAGTCCCCTTTCAAGACCACCTACACTTTGAGTGAGAACGTATTCACCATACAGCACAGAGAGAGAAGGAAGCAAACTTGCAGTACGTGTGTGTCCAGGTCCAAAGTAAATATGTAAGATCTAAAAGGGGAACATCTGGAAAAATATAGCCTCCAACAGGCAGCATCTATTTTGCTTAATCCATCTCCCATATGTGGTGCAGTCAAGAAGTCAGTTCCTGCACCTACATGCGACGTGGCAGTAATCTAACCACTAGCTTTACCTCTGGAGCTGGGAACATCCCTATCAAAGGAGACAATTCTCATTAACAGGCAGACAGCAACCACTATTGATGATCCTGACTCTAACCATACTTAAAAAATAAAATTCTTCTCTAAGTGGAAATAAAGCAATATTATAATAAAACAGTCTTCCCTCTGTACTTCCCTAAGTAGAAAGACGTGCTGGAACTGAATCAGCTACCATCATAGAACATGTTTATGAGAACAAGCCACAAAGAACATTTTCTTTCTCAGAAAGCCAGTACACTCTTCTCATCTTCTCCCTTCTGTTTCCCCCACCACACATCCAAACGTCAGGTTGATATCCACCAGTTTGGTGCTCCATCTTCTGGCCACCTACAAACAATGGCATTTCCTACACCACAACCACCATCGCATCTAATGGCAGTGAAGAATTCAGCTGTGTCTCAACAATTTAAGACCAACATAATACCAGTAGTTGCCCCCTTCATAAAGACAAAACAGTCAAAATTTCTTTAAAACATTTCCTTCTAAACAGGATCAGTTCAGTCTTACTCCTACCTTGAATCAACTGATACCAACACTTGGAAATGCTGTCATATTAGTGTTCATTTATTCTTCTCAGAGCAGAAAATAGTGGTTTAAAGTTAAAATCATTAAATTATAATGATTTTACAGTAAGTAAAGGAGATACTGAAATAACACAGCTCTGTAGCTGGGCCTTGCTCTGTTGGCCCAACAAGGATGCTGAGCAGCAGCTCAGATCACACAGACAACTGCTGAGAGCCCAGTATCCCCTAAACCATTCCTTGACATGACAAGTTCGAGGGTTCTGTAGGATGAACATGTAGCCAAAAGCTGTAACTATGTGGTGCAGAGAGAGCAGGAGAACCAATGTTCCTTGCTGCTCTGAGCAAAGGAATGCAGAGGTATCTCTTTACCTTTTCACTTTTCCCTCCCTCTAATAGAAACATACATACGAAGAAATGGAGAAAACCTATTCTGCATCCCAAATCTGGATCAAACTTTTTGGTCTCCAATACTCTAGGATTCTAAACCACATCACTAGAATGGATCTAGCCCTTTAGCTATTCATTTTTGCTCATCTGTGTACTTCCTAACTACAGCTATAATGGAATTATAACAAGAATATAGTACATATAGGACATTTCAAGAAAAATTCTTTTCCATATGATTTGCAGTATGTATTGTCACCTCCAGAATTGAAGCTGCATAAAAGGCATTTGAAGGCTCATACAGAGTATGTCAGACTTCCCTGGGATCAGGGATTAATAAACCCAGATTAGGCATAATAAAATAGTTGTTAATAACCAGTATTTTCTGAAATTCACTCACTAGAAATTACTATTAAGGAATTTCATTCAGAATATCTTAAAAGAGCTATTTTTAAGACTAAGTCGTATTTGTTTCACCTATTTTTAAACTTGCAGACCTTTTATTAGTCTTGTTAAATTAGTGCTTATTTATTTGGCTTGCAGATATTTACTAAAATTAAATTTTATGCGTTTCTTTGAAACAAAGCCCTTCACAACATCAGTTCTAAGCCAAACAGAGCAACAGAAAGTTCTCTGGTGGAGTTTATCGGGAAAAAATATCAAGTATTAAACTTTTAAGTCCACATTTAGGCATGCAACAATCTTCAGTGGAAATTACTACCTACTCAGTGCTGTCTGTAACAGTTATTCTCTTTTCCTGCAGGCTATTAAGTATATTTTTAATGCACAAATTATTCATGCAGAACACTGCTAATTTTCCCTGCTTATTCTAGCCAAAAGACACCATGATGCCAGTTAATCAGAGTTCACCTCCAAAGCAGGTATGTAATATTGTAGTGTGTTGCACAAATGAGATGCTAACAAAAGAAATACTGCTGTTTTCTCACTTCTCTAGAAGGTTATAGCTACAAAGATGGCAAGTGTGACCAAAAGCCAATGTGCCATTACGGATTAAGCTTGGACTTTAAAAAGAGGCAGCAGAAGGAATGAAAGGGATATATAAAAGTATGAGTAGTAGAAATGTTTATGCAGTGCTGGCTCTTTCTTCCACATTTAAGGATTACTGAGTAAAATTATCAGGTACTATTTACACAGAATAAAACGCCCATTTTCTATGTTATAAATGAGTAACCAAACTGCTGGATTTTCTGTCTCTGGATATTGTGAGTCACAGGCATTTAGAGATGTTTAATAAATAAATAAGTAAATTCACCGTTACAACCATCAAAGACCACTGAGCACAAAGGTACACATGGAACCTCTAGCACTGGGATGTCTTCAACCACAGTGTGAAGATCTAACAGGCCATACTGGGGAGTATTATTCTACTCACCTTGTATGTTCTGCTTTCCCTAATCACCTCTTGCTAGTCACACCAAAATCCTGGGCTATATAGAGATTTCTTCTGAGGCAGTGAGATGGGTTTTTTAGGTAGTTTTCCCCAGAGCAGACATTTTAGAAGAGCTGAAATAACTGGTTACTCTTTTTCTTTCCTTCTTCTTTTCCTGCTTTCAGAATAATTCAATTTTAAGTAACTTCATCACAACAGAACTTTGTAATTCCTAAGAAATGCATGGTGGTCTTAGAGTCAATCAAGAACTTTGGTCTGCTCAGCAAATAATTCCAAGCCCAGCTAGGAACAATCCTACCCTACTCATTGTGAATGTCAAAGCTGACACAGTAATACAGCTTTACCGACAGCACAGCTGAAGATCCTGGCTTTATGGATGTCTCTGATTTCAACAGCCTCCATGACATTTCTGACTACAATCTTCAAAGGCTCAGTGACACAGCAAGCACAGCAAATACATCAAACAGGCTGGACTCTTCTGGTCCTGTGAACTGACAGAGGTTGGTAAAGAACCTTAAGCTCATCTGGTCCAACCATCAACCTAATACAAGGAAGTACACCACAAAACCTTGTCCCTAAATCCCCACCATCTACACATCTTTCAAATGCCTCCAGGGATGGCGACTTAACTACTGCCCTGAGCAGCCTGTTCCAGTGCTGACATCCATAATAGCATCATTTAGCAGATCATTTTGTGATAGTAACACCCATTATGAGAATGTATTTTTAAGTCATACAAAATGCCCCAATTCCTTGTTGTACAACCCCTCTTCTCTGTAGTAAAACAGCTGCAAAGCTGTTAGTTGTGCCTTAAAAAACCTATCTGCATCACAGAACATGCCACAGTGCTGGGATTTCCAAGTTAATGCCAGTTTAGTTAGCCATCAAAAACAGGGCTAAAGAGCCCAATAATATACCATGCTGACATGGTTATTTAGCTACTAAAATCCAAGCTAGCATCTCTGCCTCGCACAGCACTGTGCCTCACAGACATCTCTATCACAGTACTGCAACACATAGCTGAAGATAGAGGCATTACAGGATAAGATGGGAAAGATACCCTGAAAAAGTGTAAGTCGAGATTAAACTGCACCTCCCATGGATACAGGCAGAACAAGCTCTTGTAAAAATATGAAAAATGCCTTGAGTTCAATCTTTTACAAAACTAGGCAGCTGCTATTGCACATATTTAAGCTACAATCCACAGGTTGGTCTTCTATTAGGCCCTGCAGCTGGTTGGTGATCCTGCCAGATGCACTCCTGTGGCAGCAGAAGCACAGAAAGAAGAAAAGAATAAGATCAGAGAGAATTTGGTGATGAGGAATGATGGACTTGAATTCTTTTGGGTCTAGAAACAGGGGAATGATACAGGTGTCTGTAGCTATGGGGAGGAAAGCATTCAGGAGAAAGAGCTCCTGGCTCCTTGGCTGACAAAAAGTGCAAGGTCTCTGAACAGGCAGTGCTTGCAAGGGAAGACTCCTTAAATCAATTACATATGTATTATTCCCAGTTCCATCATACTGCGCATTAAGCTGCCCTTATATTTGAAAACTATGCATGTGTGGTGGATGGGATTTGACTGCATGTCAGATACTATTTTCACGAGTTTACAAAAACTGCATGCGTTCCCACAGAGGAACAGACACGTGAAGTGGGAGGATATAGGGCAGAGAAAAGCAGAGACGCCTTCCTTCGGAGGCACCTTTCCCATTTTGTTCTTGGGAAAGAAACAGAAAACTGAAAATAGAAAGGAATCAGTAAGGCAAAAGAGACCCTTGGTCCTCCCTATTTAGAAGACAAGAGGAAAGCAGCTAGCAACTTCACTACTATTCTACTAAGAAATTTTTGAACCTGAAGTTCTCACACACATTTGGACAAAAGTATAATGCAATTTTATGTCAGATTATAAATTCCCTAGTCTAGTTTACTGCTTTATCACCATTCCCATTTTCAAGTTTTCCCAGATACCCAACCTGAATCTTCCTTGCTGCCATTCACCATGGTCTTGAAATTCCTTTCTCTCTGCACAAGGTCTTTTCATACTTTAAGATTATTTTTTCACTCCTTCAGTGAATGCTTCAGTAAATCTACAGTACTCTTTGTCTCTCTTTTCAGAACTATTATAGAATCAAAAAGGCAAGGGCCACATCCCTCTGGAAACAAGGGAGGTCAAAGCAAACACAAACTGAAACCAGGAGATAGGAATGATGTCTTAATTATAATGGAAGTTTTTGATTTTTTTTTGTTTTGGGATAAATATTTTTGATGGTTACTTGTAACCCTGAGTGTTGGACTTTTGCTACAGGCTTTTATCTCCAAATTTAAGCAGAGTAGTCCTTGTTCCACCAACAATGCCCTCAATAAAACTGTAAAGACTTTCATCATTTTAGCTCTATCACCCGAGGAAAGAAAGGTGTTCACTGAGGGGAAAACCAGTTTCCTATGCTTTACTTTTTACATGGCCCTCTAGAAGTCTGTTACACCTAAGCACTGTTTGCTAATCCATCACCATCCTTAATACTTAAGGAGCACAAAGACTTTCCAGTTCTACACTTCAACATGCAGGACAGTCAATATCATAAGTCAACTGGTGTAATCTTACTAATTCTTGCAGTACAGCCTCAAACAGAACAAGCCAGTGGACTTACACAGATATGCCTAAAAGCAGGGAGGCTGGAAACCCACAGATCAATTAGTTAATGACACTGAGTAAACTATTCCCAACATGCAGGGAATTTGGAGCTGCTTCCTCCTGTCAATGGTGTTGCCAAGTAGAGATGCCAACACAAGAGTCTTAGCATAGGTTTCTCACAGTTTCTCTTTTTTGAGGAATAACAACTCCTCTGTTTCATACCTTCTACCACCAATTGATTGGACATTATTCAGTAAAAGTGCATTTCTGCAGGTCAATCTCCCCAAAAATTCTTCTGTCAAGACTAAACTGAAAGGAGGTGCATCTTTTGGCAATGTGTTTAGCTATTAAAACCCTGAGAGATAAAACTGTGTGCAAAATCAGCACAGTACTCTTAACTTCTTCTCTCTCCAAAGTATTGTAGTTGCAAAGATTTTATGAGGGTACCTGGGACATCTTCCTACAGAATATCTTTTAAATGCTTGCCAGTTTGTGCAATGCCATTCCAAAGGCAAAAAGAAGAAATTCTCTTAAGCACTTTAATGAACCTTAAAGGATCAGTTGTATCTGGCACAGGGTGTTTATCCACAGAGGAGAACTCCAGAAGACAGACCAATTATTTCTACTCCCTCACTTCAATTAGATAAAGGAATTTTAATGCAAGATCCCAAAACAGCTCATCTCCACACACTGCCTCACAGGAGCAGGCTACAGCCAACTGCAAGAGCAACATATGCCTCCTTCTTTCTCAAGTGACCCACTGACACCAGAATCAATAACCTCCTTTCATTTACATTTACCCCACTTAAATTTGCCTAAATGCAAATGATATAAAGCCACATCAAAACAAGTCCAGTTTGAGGCCAAAGCTAATACCAATGGTAAAAGTTACATATAAGACAGAATAAATAGATTCCGACTTCAAAGCATTTTAGAACGTCTCAAGTCACAAAATACCTCCAGTGACTTGCCGTTCATATTCCCTTCTGCAGTACAGGAATACATTAAAGACAAGGACTGATGTTTTGGTTAAGGTACTTGATTAAGGATGAAAAGATGCTAGTTTGTTTTCAATTCCTCTTAGGTAAACTAAGGGCAAATCATGTAACTTCTAAAAAAAGAAAATAACAGAAACTTTACATCAAGATATACTCACTGGAAAATAGAAACATTTTGGTCAGTGTTCTAATAAATCACTCATTTTAGTCTAATTTGTCTTGATTGTGTCCTTCTCAGAAACTCAGTCCTGTCCAGGAACTTCAACCACATCAGAGGTCAGGAGTTTGAACCTTGTGATCCCTCACAAACAACATGTGCCAGTGTCAAAAAAAGAACTATGTGAAAATCATTTTTTATTGTTGGAAGTCCACTAGAGGCTATTTATAAGTAAAGAACTTGTGCAGGAGAGCAAGAGGAAAGAAGTAGAGGGAGAGACTTTGAGGCCTTTTCATTGGACCAGAAAGTCAACCATGGCTGTATAGAAATGATGGACAAAATCCCAGTTGCTTTCAGTATGATTAAAGTTCCACTATCTGCCTCATGACTTGCAATTCTACTGGATGACCCTTTTTTTGAAGGTAGCATGCACAGAACAGAGCCAGAGGTCCAAAGCTTATCTCTACTATGGAACTACTTAGCTTCCAAGCTACTCAGATTAACTGATCATTACCACTTCAGCAACAGTTGCGTTGTAATACAACATCTGGTGAAGCTAGCACAAATTAAATGACCGCGAAATTTTCAAAGTCTTTTTTCTCTTTTCCACCAAACATTTGGTGGCTTCCTAGGTTCATTTTGTACATTGGAAAATAGGTTGCACCTCAGTTTTGAAATGCAACAGAGAAAACAGGTTTTCCATTCCAGGTATCTTGAATGAGAGTCTCATCTCAACACTACATGCTGTCTCTCAACATGAGCAAAA
This sequence comes from Pezoporus occidentalis, assembly GCF_034315485.1. NCBI lineage: Eukaryota > Metazoa > Chordata > Aves > Psittaciformes > Psittacidae > Pezoporus > Pezoporus occidentalis. Next base: position 629,707 of record NW_026914718.1, on the reverse strand, counting down.
TGGTTATTTCTTCAGCCATAGATACCTTGCTTTGCAAACTCCCCACTCCCTGCTGTTCATCAGATCACCAGCAAAAGATTAAAGTATCTCCAGCTTTTATAACTATCTCTGCTCCCTGGTATTTCCATGTCTGTTGTCTCACTTGAAATCCAACAACAGTGTACAGATACATCTAGACAAAGGCTGTTAATTACTGACATCCTAAAATAGCTGCCCTATTTCACTGAATTGAGTCTGCCAGAATTTACAAAAAGTAAACTTTAGTAGCATTTTCACACCTAACAGTGACATTAATTCCAATTCAGCATTTTCTCCATCTTTCAAAGCCTATTAGTAAATATGTTGCTTTCTTCTTTCAGATAAAGTCAAGCTTTTTAAACCTTTAAGAGGGGAGTGTGGTGCTGCAGAGCAAGTTTTAAACAGGTGGTACTGCTATGCCTATAAAGCTACAACCATGAGGAAATACTCTTTTTTTCTCTAGGCATACATAGTTTTTGGCAGTCGGAGGTGAAAGGAAGTTAAAAATAATGTAGAAAACCTCCTGAGCAGCAAGCAAGAAATATGTACATCATTAATGCATGGCTTCACAACGGATTTTCTACTTCGAGCTACTTAACCTTGCTCCACATGGCTTGGCTTTCAAATATAGATGGATGCCTAGGCTGCTCTTCCAATCAAGATGGAGCTCCAAGTCTCAGCTTGAGTTCACAACTTTGTCTACATTAACCTCACATATCTCTTATGTCAGTACCCTGCCAAGATTTCATAATGGAAATGAAAGCGAGCAGACACAACGTAGTTCCTCTGCGAGTCAAAAATACACCTGCAGTGAAGACAACAGCATAATATGAATCATCCAATGCAAATTAACAGAAGTCAGCACAGGTACTGATGCTAATTCACCTTACATAAAAGTTTAAATATTTGAGACCAGAGCACACTGTGTACCTCATTTTAACTACTTCAGATTGATTTAGGACATAAATAATAACTACCAAATACATTATACACTAACCGAAGCAAAGCAAAAAAGCTCTCAATTTGTAGAAAGGACCATATACAGTTAGCTACTAGCCATCTCTATTGCACTTGTTCTGTAATAACCAGGAGAAAGAGGTAACTCTCACATTCCTAAATGAAGCTGCTATGCAAGCAGTCAAACATTGCAAAACCAGAATGAAGATGACACCTGCAGCAAGAATGGACACAAAATAATCCAGTTATATGGAAACATAAATTACTTCCTCTGGGAAAGGAAAATGAAACTGCTTGAATTGGGAAGAACAAACCTGGAGAAGGAAATGATGGGGAGGGGAAGCAAGGGAGAGAGGAGGAACAGGACATGGATGGGATGGGAAAGGAGGGGATAAATAAAACCAGAGCTGAATTATGTGAAGAGCATTTTCTAAGTCTCTGGTCAAGAGTGACAAATGGAATGTTCCAGGTGCCATGCAGATGAGTACAGACAAACCAGTGCTAGCCTCAGGTTTGCAATTGCCTGGTCTGGCAGGAAGATGGGCTTAAACAAAGAAATGTGAGTTGGGGAAGCAAGGTAGCATTAAAACAAGACTCCAGCATAAAAGCAGCTATGTCTGTATTACAGAATCACAGAATAGTTTATGTTGGAATGGACTTTAAGGCTATCCAGTTCCATCCCCTTGCCATGGGCAGGGACACCTTCCACTAGACCGGCTTGCTCAACCTGGCCTTGAACACTGCTGGAGATAGAACATTTACCACAGGACTTTGGGCAACCTGTGCCAGTGCCTCACCACCGTCACAGTAAAGAACTTCCTTATATATAACCTAAATCTCTCCTGTTTAAGTTTTAGTCTCCCCTGTTTGAGTATTAGATGTCTTTGGTTAAGGACGTGTGAAGCACCAGCAATAAAAAAGCGACCCATTTTGGGGCTGCCTGCTCAATCAGCTGAAAAACTAATTTGTCAAACAATTTGAAAGGAAGAATAAAACTCAATAGCAAAAATGTTTTCACTTCCTAGTGTTTGGAAAGGAAACAACAAACAGCTCCTTGGTTGGGATTTCTAGTAAGATATTTCATAAACTATTGAAAAAGAAATGTGATTCATTCTTCACTAGCAACAAGGTAGATGAATAGTTACAGAGCAATTTATATTAACTTTATGGTATATTTTCACTTTTTTAGAGTGAAAATGGTATCCACGATTCATACATTTATTCTCTTCCCTAGTGGTTGCTGGTTTACTATTTTACTGGAGGTACCACAAGTTAAAGATGGGAAAACACATTCTGTCTAGTCTAATAAGTTTTCCTCATCCTTTCCAAAACAGAAGAAACTTCTTCACAGTTCTTCTGACCACTCTAAATGATTTGGCCATGACTTCATCAGTGCCGGTTGGCACTTGCTGATTCAATTGCTATAAATGAGGTTGCCAGGGTTCTAACCCAGAGAACATGAGACTTTCTATGTGCAGCCACTGACCCTTCAATGCGAGGTCAAGTCTCAAACTCATGTATCAAAAACAAGCCAGTGTTGGCCTAGTCTCACCCTTGTTTTTGCAACAAGAGATCACTGACTTCTGACTCATTTATCAGCTGCTGAAGATTTGTTTGTTTGTTTTTCCTTTTATTGAACCAAATGTTTCTTAGATGTCTGCAAACTTTGTTTTCATTTTATGTTTTTCTGGAAATGTGTTTTCCTACGGAGGTTTCTGAAGCAGTCATCGTCTCTTCTTTCCCAGATCTTTGTGTTTTGGGACACAAAATTCAAGTAGTGACCTGTCTACTGCCAGATGTAGGATATCACATTATGTGTAGCACACAGGAAAAGTATGCCCAGAACCACAGATTTCCAAGAACTTTAGTCACTTATTCCAGGAATAATATTCCTGGTGTACATCCTACTGAAGCCGTGACCACTGGGTGCTGTTTGTTCACATACGCTTATAGCAGGGACAGAAATTCCATAACCTGTACATTGTTATATCCAGCTAGCTAGCCCACTTTCCAAGTTGTATTTTATGGTTTGTACCTGGCATAACTCTTCCTTGAAAAGCTATTGTCCCACGTTTCTTTCATACCTGAAATCAGGCAGATGTGAAGACAGTTCTCTCTCTGTGACATCCCATTATTCAACCAGTACTTACAAAAGCTGAAGGTATTTCAGTAAACTTCTACAGGAGAAAAAGAATGGTGGTTCGGTGATAACAACAAAGACAGATGCAGATAAAAACAAAACAAACACTTGCTTTGTGTTACAAAAACACTGGCTGAAAAATGGTTCTTTAACTCACGAGTCAACAGCCTCACTGAGCAAGATACACTTGTATGATGGATTAATTCAAACTGAATATAATCCCAGAGATGAGAAAAGCTGGAATCTCTTCTTTCTGTTCTATGATCTCTCTTCCACCCAACTACACCTGATACTCTGATAACACCTGGACAATATAGCTGTGTTTTCTGAAGTGCTAATGTTATCAATTTTATCTCCCTTATGTTTATCTCTGAGGTCAACCATTTCAAACCTATGAAGTCTGTCTCCTGTATCTGATAACCAAAGTCTGCTGAATAATACAGTGACCTTATTTTCATAATACTCTTTCAAAACAAACAGAATCTGATAATTTCTTACATAGATGGTCAGTGAAAAGAAATCCAGCAGGAGCACTGTTTTACACAGGAAGTTTATGGCAGAGCCTGAAGCTTAAGCTTCACTTTCCATCAAGCCGCTGTTCTGAGCTTGAACCGTATAGACATCCTTTCATCTCCCCATTTATAGTCAAAAGTATAGTCTATTTACATACTTAGCACTTGTAACAGTTGAGCTTGATCTCAACTACAGTTTCCCCCACCCAGTGCTACTATGACCACACAAACACGGACAAAATGTTTCTGTTAGATAAAGCCAGATTACGCTCATCACACAAGTCCAGTAGACTGTCTATGTGGAGAGGTGAAACCACATCTACTCTAACTTGCTTTGGCGTACAAACCACTCTCTTTACCTGTTCTGAAGGAGCAAAAGGTGACATGCACCCATCAGATAGACTTTTGCTTTAATGTCTGACTGAGCTATTAGAGATTTCTTAAAGAGTTGCCATGATTCTTTTCCTGTTATTTATTTACACAGGACTGTACATGATTCTTGTGGCAGAGCACTAATACAAAAGAGAAGCATCCAGTTCTGTTCAGCTACCTGAGGTGTGAGTAGAAAAGAAGTGTGGGGTAGTATTTACTGAAGAAAATATGGAAAAAAACCCAAGTGATTCAGGACTGGAATTTACACAACTAAAGGTACTTCAGTAATCACAGCATGCTGTGTAGCAATCTGCCACCAAGAACAGTGGCCAGTAAAACCATGTGGGAGTTGAAACTATACACTGTAGATTGGGAGCACCTAACCCTGACAAATACCTGAAGATTTCTACTTCTTTTTGCACTTTCAAAATAAGCAAAATTAAAGGTAACCCTTGAGGAATACATATTCCTACATGTCTGTGACAAATATTCCTCAATGCCTTGAGGAATAGTAAATGTCACTTCCCTGTTTGAAACTGAGAGCTTGCTCCCACGTTGTAGAAATGAGTTTGAAAGGAAAAAGTGACCCACGAGAAAGCCTTCTGATAAGAAGGCAAAAATCCCTCCTTTCCAAATCACCTTTTCCTTTTAATCAAATGCTACATAGAGACTGTCACAGGAATAACATGACAGCCCATTGCTCACACAAGAGAATTCTTTGTAGGAGTTTTGCTTGGACTCAAAAGCTCCAATGTCTCTCATCTACTGCCACTGCTTTGATTAGCTCTTTCTTTTCATCTCCAGTTCTGGATGCCATCAAACTCATGGAAGCAGGTAGTTAGAAAGGTAGGGGGCTATGAGGAGGGTGTTGCCTGTTTGGATTCACTTAAAATACTCTTTGTTGTTTTCAAAGTATTTTTACAAGGGTAACTTGCGAGTGAATTGTCTGAGAATCAAAATAAAACAAAACCATAAAATAAAACCACTGCTGCTTTCCCAAGCGCTTCAGAGTGCCGACTGCCAGAAAGAGGGGGTGGAACGGGAGGAGTTCAGCTGGCAAAAGCATGTGCCATGGAAAAAAGATTTTCATTAAAACACTAAACTTTTTATTTTTATCAGTTTAGTTCGGTTTTCAATTTTTTCAAAAGTACTAGTTTTTTTTCTGTTGTGGTTTTTTTTTTTTTGTTGCTCTCTGACCCATTTGTAATGTCCTGGAAAGATCTCGTCTGTGTGCTGAAACAGACTTCTGGCAAAATGAAGAAGTTGGTCCCTCAAAAATCTATCCACAGCTGAGATTATGTATATTATAGTGAAAGAATTGGAATGTTTTCAACCCACATTGTCCTATAGGTAGGTAGCAATCACATACATGTAACAGGAAGCTTAGTCTAGAGCACCCATTCCAGAAGCAAGAAGTTTATTTACACTTCAAAGTAACACCGGGAATTAATTCAGGGATCACTGGCTGCCTGACCAGAGTGCCACATGTGGATATTTTCAGGGCTTTGACAGAATTTGTCAGTGAATTTAAATGCACTGGCTATAGCTCTTGCTGATGGCAGGTACCTTTCAGACCCCTGCCTGTGTCAAACCCTGAAAACAGAGAAACAATCAGCATAGAGCATTAAGCTCAACCAGCAGCTAAGAGATTAACCTGCTGTGCTGGGCTCCCCCAGTTCAGGAGCTAGGCTGGGAAGGTGTTGGATGTCTGGAACTCTGAGGCAGGAAAATGTAGCGGAAGACGGGATGTGTGGGAGGTCATGAGTAGTGGCAACTTCAGGGAAACAGCTAAGATGCTGTTAATTCACATTCTGACTTACTGAAGTAACTGTACAGAGTAGACAACAAAGAAATTCAATTTCAGGTTCCACCTATGACAGAATTGAATCAGCGTCATGCCTCAGCTACCTCTCTATTAGAAAGAGACAATGTAATTCTAACTTAGTGGGAAACTCTAAGAATAACCCCAGTAACATTTGGGTAAAGCCATGATAAGCGATCAAGAATCAGAGGTTCAATCTGGAAGGGACCTCAGGAGGTCAGGTAGCTCATCTTAAGGGATGAGGTAGATACTCTTAGTGCGTAGTGAATTAATGACCTCACTTTAACAGCATGCAAGATCATGAGCTGGCAATATATTCTAGTGTGAGGCATCCCTGCCTCATGGCACAGTGACAATCTTGAGGTCCTTTCCAACCCAAACTCTTCTATGGTTCTGTGAATATGACAGGCAACTTACTTCTAAATACTAACAGTCATCAAAAACTTCTCAAAACTCTGTATTGCCTTCTAATTTCAAACTTAGTTTCATCACCTGGCAAAACAAAGGGTGAAACACAGGCTACACTCAGAAGAAAACTGGAAAACTCTTCTAGTAACTTCATAGTCAGCATTAGGACACAATCTACAACAAACCTGATTCTGATTTTTCCTGACTTTCCACAAGCTATTTTAGAGAAAAAGGGGGGTGGAGGGAGGCTTTTCATCATTTCAGAAAGATTTGGAGAAGATTCAAGATAAGTTCTTATAGGTGTAACTCACTCAAAGACTGTTCTGTTTGATCTAATCAGCTGCAGTACCTGTCTCTTCAATGTGAGTGTCTAATAATTGTGATCAGTCATCATTAATATCATCTTTTTAGGCATCTACAGGATACTTTCTTTAAAACACATTATAAATAATTATAGTAACTGGAAAGTTAGTATTTGACTCGTTTTTTTCTGAGCTCATACAAAGGATGAGATGACCACATCATCTCTGACAGGGTATCTGACAGGTAATTATGTTGTGCCTGTATGGTGCATTAACTTTGGAGAGCATTAACTTTGAATAATAACCTAACCTTTACAGTTCAAAGTCCCTCCTAGGACACCTACTTTTTTGTTCTGGATAGAAAACTGCATTGAGAAATACAGTTTTTAGAGCTATGGGAATACTATAAATCTCTGAAAGACCAAACTCTTAAGGAAAGACTCAGTAGAACTCGCTGGAGCAAGAACAACATAAATTACATATCTTCATCCTGTAAGAACAGGATTTCAGTGCTGCTAGTCAAGATATTCTTCTTCTTAAGGTTTTCTGTTTAAGACCAGCTATACTACACAATCAAAAGTTAAGCTCTTCAGGGACTCATACAGGCGCTTCATGCCTGTATGTGAAAACATAAGAGCTATACGCACCCATTTCTAACGCAAAGAATGAGATTCTCTTTATATACAAGAATTTGGATTACTTGGATCTACAAGGGACTTCTATGTGCACTAGTTCTCAGGGTGCACTAAGAGAAAGCTATGAGCTGAAAAACAATGGAAAAAATATATGGGTAAAAAAAAGGATAAATACATTGAAGATAGGTATCTCCTTTATCATCCACTCAGATGAAAAATCTGCAAGGCATCCTGCCAAAAGTGGGAACACTAAGTAATAACATACAATAGAATATAGCCAGTTCTTTCTATTCATTACTAGCTTCACTCACACTGATTTGCCTGTGAACTCAATTATTCACTTATTTTCTCAAAGGAGATTTCACTCAAAGTGTGTTGTCTCTCTTACTAATGTTGGGCTTGATCAATGGCTTGCTGAAGAGGATGGAATTATATGACTAGTTCAAGAAGCTTTGGAATAGGTCCATGTTTCCAAATTACTCACTACTGCCTTACTGCAAAGTAATTAGGATTTTTTGTTGCTTTAAGATTGCCTTCAAACAGCCTTATAACTTTCAAAGAGCCTTGCTGTTTGAAATAGTATCTCTTTTAAAGTAATAGCCTGCATTGTGTTCAAATTTATACTGTTCTTGTCAGTTATTTATTTTCTAGTGACCTGTTAAAGGTGCATTTCCCTTCTTAATTTATAGTTCTTGTGAAGAACACTGTTAGCATTTTCCACGATATCCAACAGCTACCTCAGGATTAGCCAGGTTGCAAAACATTTTCCTTTGGTTCTGATTATTTTCTTTCGGGTAAAATTTTTGAGAGAAAAAGTGAAGCAGCTGTGGGGGATAACAACGTGTGCTGTAGATGTGCTTTTCACATGTAATTCAGTAGCAATTGAGATTTTCAAAAGCATTTAAGTGTCCCTGTATAGCTTCACATCTCATCAAACCCATCTCTGTAGTAAAAAGTTACTATGAGATTTCACATCTATAGCTATGAAAACCTACCTTTTTTGTATATAAGTTTCAGACATGTTTCCTTTCTTCCTTCCTCACCTTTGTCCCCCCTATCTGAATGTACAGTCTTTTCTTGAGGTGACTTTAGGCTACTGCTGGCTCTTTGCAGGGCATGCTTTGTATCATGTTAGACTGTTTAAAGACACAGCCAGTAAGGAACCATGAAATTAACTTCATTACATTTTGAAACGGTGACCTGAAGATTGACATTTCTGTTTTCAAAATACCCAGTTATATGGTTTTCAGGACAGAATATTATTGTTTCATTGAACATTTTAAAGCATGTTTTTCAACTGGCTGTTGGCCAGAAACAGATCTAGAATAAGCAAGTTTATCACATTTTCTACTTATTAGCCAAACATTTTATGATGTCCATAAATAATCATACATCTGATTTACATTGTGAAATGAGTATTCCAATTACAAGATTTTGTTTGCCTGGAAGAGAAAGTACAAGAGCTGCATTCAGCTTTCTCTAAGATACATTTTCAATGATGAAATATTTGAAATCATAGTAATCAGAGTGAGGATCTTCTTTTCTTTACCTACTTAAAACTTTCATGAGAATTTCATAACTGGGGCACCCAAAACCTAAAATATTTGTTATAAATGCATCACCTTGCAGTGTCTCAAAAGCCTGTGATATTTTTTACAGGCTGAAATACCACAGGCAGACTATCATCAGAACAGTTCATTCTACCCTTACACTCTATAGCTTCTCCTGACCTGACCATGAATGTTTGGCTAATGCCTAACACACCCAAATCTCTTCCTTTTCAGTAACTCTCAGGATCTTTTTAATTAAAAAATACATTTTTATTTCTGTGACAGTGCTGGATTTGTAATCATTGGTGGAAAAGTTTTTAGAGTTACTGCCTTGCCTGAGGAAACATGGCTGTCACCATAAAAACTATCCTTCCATGCAGCCTTGAGCATCCTTCCACTTCTGTTAGTGCTTTAGATCGGTTTATAGCATTCATAGGATAGATGAGATTCTTCTGTATATCGTAAGACAACCTCCTTCCTTGTCAAGAGTCTCCTCTACCCTAACTAAAAGGTCAAGCTTCACATATATTTTTTCTGTAGTCCCCATCACCATGCTCATTCCATCTCTGACAGACCTAAAATTCACTCCCTTTTATCTTCTTGTTTCTGTCTTTTTCTTTAGCAATAGGATCATACAGTTTGATAGAGTCTCTCCTCCCCCCCCCCCAAAAAAAAAAAAAAATCCTATTTAATGTGACTTTCTTCATTCAAAACCTTCATCTTACTCATTCCTAAGCTCATAGAAAGGACATACCCACTGATACTAATTTTCAGCTCATTTGTGTACTTCATGTATTTTAGCTTCCATTATTTACACTTAGCTAAAAACAATCTTCAAATCCCTGCTGACTCCTTAAAATGTCATTGTTTCATCAAATTTAGCAGAAGTGACAACCACACCCATTGTCTTTAAGATCTAGTTCTACCTTCATTTTTGGTTGTTCTCATTGTCTATTTCTTTCGTGTGATTTTAGGAGGATTTTCTCATTCACCTACACCTTTTCAAACAGAAATCAAGAGGATGCCAGTAATTCAACTCTTCCCAGGTCACAACCCTAAAGCATTGCTATACCACTAACTGATGAAATCCTGTGCCTCATCTCCAACAACAGCTGAACACAGATAATAAGTAGAATAAAGAAGAAAATTTTAACCCTTCCTCTGACCAGTTCACCCATTTGCAACTTAAGGAACTAGACATATTTCCTTCAGTAGATTTCTGTGGCATACAATAATCTTGCCTCCCACATAACCTTTAACCACAGGATATTGTGAACGCAAGAATTTCCACAGTTTAACTCCATAATGCCTGACGAATTACCACCTTCTGCTTGCCTTGAGCCTGCCACTCTCCCCTAATTCTTGATTACAGCCTCATCCAAACACAATCAGTCCCTTTCCAAGCCACTAGTGATTTTTTACACACTTGTAATCTCTCTTCCAGGACGAAGAATCCTAATCCAGTTTTCCCTTAAAAGGAAACTTACAGTAATTTACTGGCATAAGCAAATGATTATCATCTTACAATTAGTCTGTTTTTCTAGGTGATTATAAATCTAATAAATTGCAGTAAGAATTATTAAACTTACAGAATCTCCAAGAAGCTCCTCTCTAACCATCAAGTTGGTGAAGACTCTCATCTTACACCACTACATTATGCCACTCTATTCTCTAGCCTTGGCAATTACAAGCTTACACAACCTAAATTCATTTAGACATTGACCTTCCTACTCCACAGTTCTTCTCTGGCTATCCCTTATTTTTATTCCTTCCCTGTATATCAAATAGAAGCTGTCCTTCACTACCCGCACCACCACCCATTCTATTACAGGGGGTAATTCCCCACTTGGAGAGGGCAATGTCATAGCTTACTCTGTACCACCATATTCATTCTGGGCAAAGAAACTTCACATAAAGACACAAAAGCCAATCTTAAACATACCCTTTTCCATTATACCTCAAAAAGCCAACCTTCAACATAAACTGTAAACCAACAGTTCTGCTTTCACAGCCTAATATGTTGTCTACAGTCTTGCTCCACTGGTTTACTGTTTTGCCCTGCCAACTCCTTTATATTTTTCTCTCTTATACTGTTGGACAACTGTTTTGCAGAACACAAAGCTTGGACAACAGGTTCCTGATCCACAGCTAAAATTCCTTGGCACCAGAGGCCATATCCATAAAGATATTTATAAACCTAACTTTCCAGTGACACCAGAAGAGGGAAAGGCAACTAAGTATTTTTATGGTCTGAACTCATTCAAGTAACATTAAAAGATGAGTTTTAAAATTTTTGTGTCATGAAAGCAGTTTCAGCCCTATTGTATAAAGACAGATTGAGTATACATATCAAAGTATTGTTTGTTTTATTGTTTGACAGTATGTGCAAGACCCACAATTTTTATACATCATTTGCAATTTTGAATATGGTAATATCAACCAGCTGATGAACCTTACTTAACTAGGAATAACAACATCTAAACTCTGTATCCCGCAAAATACACATCGGAATTATACCAAGCACAAACACATAAATCAGCTGAAATACATGAAGAGAGTTCACATTTCTCTGAAAGACCCTTATTGCTTTCCATCAGTTTCAGAACCATGCCACTGAAAAACATTAAATGCTTGCACTCATTCTAGGGTTTTGTTGTAAAGATTTTATGTTTGACTCACTGTCAGTACCTAGCTGGCACTGTCACACCCAGCCACAAGGGACTTTGGCTGAAGAGTAATTGTACATATCTTTTCACAATTCTCTTGGGTTTTTTCTACATTTGACAGATTTTTGTGTCTAGTCCTAAAGCTTCAACTCTGTTATTTGCACCACTTGAAAAGCTTGCCTAGCCAGCCCACTTCTGCCTCACTTCCTTCCTGTTCTCCATCCTGCGCATAACAGCAGCTAAACAGTGAAACATGGCACTTCACCTCTACCATCTTTTGCTGAATGTCAGGGGTCATGAATTCAAATACTTGCACTGTCTGCAACTACTTCTGTGAAAACACAAAAAGTAGTTCTTCTTGCACCCACCCATAGTAAAATACTTACTGGTGCTTGCTATCTTTCATGTCTTTTTTTCCCCTTTTTATTAGCTCTAGAGCTACAGTTTTATAGTGAACTCATGGACTTGGACAGCATGCCACATGAAGAGTATTGATCGCTGCTTTCACAAAAATAGGAAGTGCTGGCTTTGGTGATTTTGAAGTTTTCTTAACTGGCATCAGAAGTCTGCTTAACAAGAGAACTTTGCACTTCATAATCAATAAATTGTAAGCTCAGCTCGTTTTGCTCTGTTAGTAAGGATTACCACTAGTATATTGCTGCAGTTCATGCTTCAACAGTAAGTAACCACACCTGCAACATGTTTTTCACAACAGTTTTTATCCTTCCTCCAAAGAACCTCACTTTTGAAAGACTGTTTTCAATATCTCATGTATCAAATCTGTTTGCTATCTTTGCCAAGTTATGTTTATGTGGTTCTAGTACTTTTTCCTAGTACTAGATCCTGTTTATAAAATATAACTTTATTCTTTGAGTGCCTTCCTTGAAATGCACATATTGGGAAAAAACAACAAAATCATTCTAGCTTCTTCACAAGCCCAATGGAAAGATAAGGAGTAACTGAACTCCAGGGATAAAGTGAGCAATATTGTATTGTATGACATATGCACTGACCAGCCAGATTAGGACAAGAGATCAGCAATAATTGTTATTTCATGACATAAACAGCAAGAGAGAACAGAGACAGGTGAAGTCTTGGAAAACTCCACCTTGTACTTGGCATGGTTGGGATTAAGCTGGTACTGGCATATTCACTTGGGCTTGTGAATGAGGGTTTTTCTTCCTGCTCTGGGACCTCACAAAAATATTATCTGCAATTTTTCACAGCTGGCTATGTCCTACAATATGCAAATCTCAGCTTTTTACATGTCATCTCAATAACCGTAAGTTAATGTGTACTTCACAAAATCCCTTCTACACTTTTCATTGTTAAGTCCAGAACACATGAAGAACTAATGTTTTTCACACCATGTACGCAAAAAAACACTTCTCTCAAGCTAACTTAATATTAACAGTGTCTGGAAGTGATAACCCTGAATTTAAGACTTATTTTTAAGCAATCAGATGCAAAGAAAACCCAGGTCATTTCCCTTTCCAGGACACCCTTTACTGCCACCATCATGTACTAAATATTTCAGAGTATTTTTACTATTTTTATTCAAATGCTTAACAAGGAACATGGCAAAACTTATTCTAATGTCACCTCAGGAAAAAAATTACTTCGTTGCTGTGATTCTGAATTTGAGAAGCATGTTAAAAACTGCTGAGCTCCTAGAGAACTAGAGCCTGTCTCAGCTCATCACTATGGGGTAATCTAAGCATCATCCAAAAGGTTCACCTCTGTACACAAAGGCCAAGGATTATTGCATGGAAGTCAACTGCAAACTCCTTCTTCTCCCCTATCATACACTTTCATATCCACTTACCTTTGGCGCACTACCCTCAGGATACATATGCAGCTGGCATACAGGAGTTTTGTAGGTTTAGACATCTGAGTAATATGGACGCAGGGAAGACACACAAAGATTTCATGCTGTTAGGCCTAACCTTCCTCAGCTGCATGTGCTTACATCATTCTTCATGCACAAAATGATTTCACCTGATTGTTGTTCTCACCTGACCTCCCACCGCCCTCCTACTTCTTCACCTTTTTCTAAAGAAGCTTAAAGCCCAATCACCATCATGGCACTGCTGCTTCATAGACTGGGTTGTATCGGCCTGTGAGAGTAAATGTGTGGTTGTCTTATTCTGTACTATATGGAGAAAAGGGCAAAATACCTCCTCTACTTCGTTCAAGTTATAGTGAGTTTATAGGTTGAATATGCACACAGCCTCACTAATCAGGGACAGCTCTTCGCACAATGCAGCCCTCCTTCATTTGTCCTGCACAGTCCTATAATAAACATGACATTGTTTTTCACACTGTTACATGTCCAGATTTTTTCTACACACAAGCCTAGGACAAGACACATATCACTGTTTCTGATGGCACAGGAAAAACACTCCATGTACTTGCAAAACAATACATTTACTGGGATGGGTTAACAAAGAGCACTGAGTGAGCACTGCAGCTAAGTGATCTCTGCTGCCTGAGAGGAGGCTCAAGGGTAGGGTTTCCATGTGGTAGGGCATGGGACAGGGTGCTATGAGGACAACTGGGCTGGAAAGGGAAGTGTCAGTGGTCACCACAGCTGTGGCATTTCACCTCTTCCCAAAGTTTTCCACCACTGCACCTTCCCAAACCTAGATTTCTGGCAGAGAATGAATACCCATAAGTAATTAATTTCAGGCCCTTTCCTGGTATAGCTGCCAGCTATAGGCAACAGCCACCTTTGTCTGGACCTGCAAGCAGCCCTTACGCTACCCTTACATACACAGTGTATATAAGCTGTTTAAATCCACAGTTAGAAGGCAGAAGCAAACACAGAGCAATGGAATAGGCTTTCATGTCTTGCAGAGACTTGTCTTTTGCATTCACCATGAGAAAATTGAAGCTCTATTGAATAGGCTGTTACAAGAGCCTATATTCACCATAGAAAGTAGGTTCTTTAATAGGCTGTAAAAGGCTAAAACTCAGATGGTAAAAAGTAAATGTTTCTTAATTACCTCCAAAGGATTTCTTCCATCTTTCACTGGAGTATCAGGCTTTAGTCAGGCATGAGGCGTACATTTAGATAGATGGGGAACATAAAGGCACTTCATTGATCCAGTATCATAGGTCTTTGTGTCCTTCTGGATTTTTCTTGGATTTAAGTTTACATAAAATACTCTAATGCTTATGGGGTAACAAGGCTGAACAGGAAGGAGGCTCATTCTCAATATTCCGTCATTTCAGTTTTCCACACACGAGGCATGGGGGTATGTAAACTTAGAGAAACTGCACAAAGAAGTTTGTGCCATTTTGTTTGAGGTGGATTATGTATCTTGTAAAACACCAGTAGATCTTGTTTAGCATTTGCGTATAAATCTAAAAGCACAAGAAGGCCAACAAGGATGAGATGAAAAAAAATTCCATGATGACCTGGGTCTCTGAAACTGGAAATCTGGTATTTCTATTGAACTTGTAGTGCACTAGTACTAAGGTTTAATTCTCCTTCAGAACTAGCTGTGCAACTGAAAACCTCTCCCACAGTACATCAGCAAAGAGTAGTAAATATGATGGTGAAAGGTAGAGGGGTGGATGGAGGCCAAAGGTACATATTAAGAAATGGGTGTAAAAGAATAATATATAGATAAGCTCACTAATTACATGCAAAACCTCAGAAATTAAGGCTCTTCTGAAAATCTAAAGCACAGCCCCAACCACACATCAACAGAGCACCTGGAAAGCTCTTCAGCCTTTGTATGTAAAGGTAAACCTATCATTTCCTCCATGACTGCAGCCAACCCTGAGGACTCACTGAGTTTCAACTGAAATCATTACATTTTGGAAGAGACCCATGTCACAGACCAAGATTATTTGGGTCCTGATATCTTTACTGGTTTCCAGGGCAACTCTCCATGAATTACTTCATCTCCTTCTTAATGTTTACTTTGCAGCTTCAATGCTGCTTTCAGAAACTCTGTCTTGGCTTTATTGTTGTCTTGCTTTTGATATATACCCCTACATTTGACAATCATACAGACCCTGCCAAAAAATAATGTGTTTCAACATCCTTCCCAGCTCATTGTGGAAGAAACAATGACAGTGAGACTATTCCCCCCCCCCCCCCCCGCAAATCTAATAAATTTATTACACTGACATATTTACCATTCTTTTTTAATTACAAGGTTGACATCCCATGATACCATAAACATCCCATGATGCCACACCTGCGCTGAAGTATACCATTCAATTCTTTCTTTGCGCAAATAAGATGTAAGAGGGAGAAGGAATTAACCACTGTGTCACATTGCCAGAACAGCACTTGCAAAAAGATGAAATGGTTCCCTGGCAATCAGGAACAGAAAGGCAAAACTGCTAAAAGTTTGTTAAGCAAAGGCAAAGCTGATCAGCTTTAATTAAAATACCTTTTATTGCCTTTCCTGTAGTAATGCCTGGGAGCCCCAGTCTTGGGCTGGTCTCCACCCTCCCTGCACTGCACTCATGCCTAATGAGGTCCGTGCATGCCAGAGTCCATGTTCTCAGAGGTACTTTCAAATGACCTTGGAAGGAGGTGGAGAGTCCTAGTGCTGCTATACATATAGCATCTGGGGCACGGTACTCTTGCAAAAACAATTTTGTTCTTTTAAAGAAATTATTGTAATGGACTTTTGCTATTAGGGCCAATGTAATCAGCTGCAAGTCTGCTAGCAGAGTAGAGGAGATCGGCATTGGAAACGAATGTAACAGGAAAACATGTGACTTGGTTGGGGGTGTTGTTTGTTTGTACTTTGCTATTATTACAAGCAGTTAATCTGTTCTAGTCTCCAATGAACTCCACCAATATGCAATCCTGGGGAAGGGCACCATCTGAAGAATGCATTCTGCATTATTTTAGCTTTATCAAATGTTCTGGGCCAAATCTGCGTATTGGCAAGTCTTCAGCGGACCTCAGCCAGCTTGTATGCAGCTGAGTATCTGGCCCAGTTAAAAGTTTGATTAATACCATATTCAGTGTTCTGACCCCAGTGAACAGCACATTTGCACAGAGCTGTCACTTATCTAGTAAAAGAGTTTTTCTGCGGAAAAGAGAGGATGTAACTGAATTCATTTTAAGAAGTTAGGAGGCGTCTTAGCAGTAACCAGCAAGGCCAACTCTTGTTACTTATCATAAAGAAATGTTTTACCATAATAATAATTGCCATAGACTATACTGACCTGGTTTATACTAATGGATGAAAACTGATACCCCTCACAACTGCATTCTACTCAATATTGTGTAACTGAAAAATCTCAACACTTCACTATGACAGAGTTCTCATCTGTGTACAAGAAGGGGATATTCAAGCAAAAAAGCAAAATATTACGAAGTATCACTTGTGCAGTGTTTTATAAACTAAACCCACACATCAAAATATCATTCTGAATGACAACAATCTTCCTATTGTTTAGTGCTTTTCTTCTCTTCGCCCTCTTAGTCATCTCTTTAGGAAAAAAGTAAGGGCAACATTTCCATGTCTGTTGTCATCTCACTGCCTTTTATTGAAACTCTTCAGTTTCTGCTATACCTTTGAAAATTAGAGTTCCAACTCTATATTCAAGATGGAATAGCCAACTCCCTAATTCCGTAAGGGCTCTATAATTCGTTCATTGCACTACCTTACCAACTGCCATTTCTGACTGCTGTTATACATTGAGCAGCTCCTTCCACTGACCTGCCTACAGTGTGCCTCAACTGTGAGCACTCAGACAACATTTACAGCCTATCCAAAACTGATCAGCTGAAACTTTCCTCTGGAGGTTGTAACACCTTCACTTCTGCATTGAATTTAACATATCATTGGAGAAAACACAGTAGGCTAGTGGCTGTAACACCATTCTTCCATTAGGCATATATGAGTGAAAACTCAGAGTAAATGATCATTTCCTGTGGCTTTCTTTGCTGCTATGGTGTAACTAATGTCACCAAGTGAACAGTATTTCTCTAAACCCTTAATATTTTCCAAAACTTCTGTACAAATACAGTAATTCATTTTTATGTGGCTTACACTCTGTAGGTTTGCTTTCAACTCCCTCTTAAAAGAAAGGGTTTAATAAAAACTATACTCACATGTTGATACAACTTCTAAGCTGAAATTGACAGTTTGTTTTAAGATTATTAAATCTTAACTTTTAGACAGCATAAGAAGAGAATAATATTTATTACCTATAAAGACCAGTTCAGGCTGCTTTTGTGTCAAGTCTTCACAAAGAAATGTCTATATTGCTGCAAAATCTATTACTTAGGAACTTTGAAGACATATTTAAAATAATTTTTTTCCTTAACTCTCAAGAAAAAAACTATTAAGTCAGTCCAATCAGTTTTATCTTCAAAACAGTCTATAAATACACAGCTCTCTAAAAGACAGGTGACACACCATTACCTTATAGATGAGAAAGCTCATCAAAGAATTTACTTAATGCACCTGAAAAGAGAGAAGAGTGAGGGTCAGGAACCATGCGAGAAGGCAGAATCGTTTTACACTGAAATCTTCCTGCAAATGCATGTATCTGTTGCTGTAGCCTCTTCTTTAAGGTCTGATCCCCTGAAATGAATGGAAATACGTCCACTACAGTCCTAACTAGAAAGCAGAGTTCCGGAAAAGAGCCTGCAGCCACACTGAATGGGAAAACTTGGAACAGTTCCAGCAGCAGAAGCTGTGCAGCTTGGTTGTCAGAAAAACATCCACATTATATCACCACTGGGTAAGTTTTCCGGGGCAGAAACAACAGGGCTATTCAAGCTGCAATTAGATGCACTCCTGCAGATATATCTAGATGAGAAAGGATGGAAATCTCTAAGGTGGCAGCTTGCCAAATTGCCTTTGGGATCCTAACACTTGTTTCTATGCTGCTTCTGGAAGAAAAAGGCAGGCACTTAAGGATAGGCCTATGCAGAATACAAAGAGCTTTAGCTTCATTATCTAGAGCAAGCATTAGAATTATGCATTTGACTGTCACAGGAAATATAAAAAAGCATTACCAAAGCTAGCCACTGGTAGGTTAATGTCGTTTTCTGGGCTGTAACACTGGCCATAATGCAAGCAAGGATGGATGGAGAAAACTAATGCTTGAGAAAGGGTTTGAATCTCCAGTGGAGAAAAGTATTTCCAAATAAAGGTTGCACCCAATGTCAGCAGACATGTATCAATCAGCAGAACTGCTGCAGGCTGGAGGACCACACTAACCGGCTTAACTCTACTGACCTCTGTTCTAGAACAAATCCAAGTCAAGCAAAGTTTCCTAGTAGGGACACCAGCTGTTAACATCTCAACTAAACCTCTGGATCACTGGCTGTGGCTTTCAGTCACATGTAGTCTTTTTACTTCTAGTTACACTGCTTTGGCCGGTCCAGCCTTTGTAAATTATTTATTAAACTATTCCAAAAGTTATACAAAACACTGTTTCTACCTCCTTGTAGCTGATGACATGTCAAAACTCAGCTTCTGTGCATGACTTGAGTGAGTAACTATAGGAAGAAAGCAATCCAGCTTCATGGAGCTTCCTGGCAGAGGGGTAGCTCATCAAGCAAACAGCAGCAGTTCTCCTCCAACTGGGAGCTCAGTACAGTACAAAGAAAACAAAGCTTGAATCCTGGAGAGGATTAGGAACATATTCTCCAAAGACATTTTCATGGATTTAACAGGAAAGGAGAACTAGATGAGGCAGCCTTGAAGTGAATCTGTAGGGATCTATTGCAAAGACTCATAGAAGCTAAGTTATTTTAACCTAAAACACGTGTATGGCAGTGTAAATGTATAAAAATGAATTCACCTTATGAGGCACTGCTGGACAGCTGAAACTAAGAATAGGGTTTTTGATGCACATGATGCAGCTGTATTTTGAGTAAGCAGAGTAAATTCTCTCTCAGTACAAGTTCCCTTTCGTACTTGTGCTGTTTGTGTGAACAGGGACCTACAACTATCCAACACACTCTGTCCACAGTGTAAGACTACAGGTAAAAATCAAAGACTTCCAAGTACTTGCCTGCAACCAGGGCATTTGGTAGTTTTTTATAAGGGTATATCTGGATCACATCTTCTTCAGGTTTGGCCTTTTCAAGTTTCAGAGAGTTACAAAACAGCTTCCACAACCATTGTCAGCAATGACTGGAGCAAATACTGAGAAGTAGTAAGACTGTTGCAGTTTCTGACAGAGTATTTTTTTAAATAAGACTTGCAATAAGACTTGATCAGAATGAATTCTTGGACAATTCAATGCGTGGAATTCAAGTGACATTGATCATTTCCAATTATCCAATCTCATCTTCTGTGCTCAATCGTGGATTTGCAGTATCTGCATAAGCACTTTCTCTTGTAAAGCTCAGTGGGAAACATTACATAGTAACTGCACTGCTTTTCTCCTTAAATTTAATCACAGATTCTGCAGACATCTTCCATGAGTGCGCCATAAAAATTGTAGGGATGTTACTCAGGTTATATTGCTCTGCTGGCTTTTTCAGATGCAACAACACTGGGAAAGCTCTAATCTTACATCTACATTTACACACTAAATCCATCTTCACAAATGAAAGGAGTCAGTGACAGTAATTACAGTGTGGACAGCTCACTGTTGAGTTATTCTCTTTCTAGTTCTTCTGAGAAAAGCAGCAATAGTAAGGCAGATCTTGGATTCTTCACAGAGCATATCTCTGCTTCCCACAGGTTTGCTACAAAGGGTGGAAGCAGGGAAGATAAGCGTCTATGCTAGCAACAAGCTGATTTTTACTTTTGTAAACTCCATAGTTACTAGAAAGCAGCTCATGATATCACAATATTTCCTCTGACCCCTGCAGATAGCAACTACAAACACTAGCAAGGAGCAATCCAACCTGAAAAGCCCTTGAGTAAATACCAGCTTTTCAAATTTCCCAGAGATTTCTTTAATTGCCATATTTAGATGCGAGCATTGAAAATGCACTGGAAGTAGTAACAGGTAAGAGAAAGAACCTGTTTGTAGGCATATTTAAAGTTTCCAGTTTTAAGCGCAAGAAGAGACAACTTTAATACACGAGAGTTCAAAGAGGTGATTTTAAAGGCCTGTTTGCACAACTGGCATCAGTGTACCAAGCGGGTCTTCTATTTCTCTTCATAATACAAATGTCTTATTTCTGGATGTTATAATGGCAAAGAAATAAAGACAAAAGTAAGCAAACAAACAAAAAAAACACCAACAAACACACACACACACACACACACACACCCCCCAACAAACCATGCCCCCAGATCCTTAAAATACTGTCCTGGTTCTGGTGGGATAGAGTTAATTTTCTCACAGGTGACTGGTGCAGTGCTGTGTTTGGGCTTTAGTCTGAGAACAGTGCTGGTAACACACTCATGGTTTAGTTGTGGCTCAGTAGCACCTACCCTGACCAAGGACTTTTCAGTCCCATGCTCTGCCAGTGAGGAGCAGCACAAGAAGCCGTGAGGGAGCAGAGATAGGACACTGGACCCAAACTAGCCAAAGGAGTATTCCATACCACAGCACGTCATGCCCAGGATAGAAACTGGGGGGAGTTGTCTGGGAGGGGCCAATTGCTGCTCAGTTTGGGCTGGGTAACGTTCAACAGGTGGTGAGCAATTGTAGTGTGCGTCACTACTGTTAAATATTTTGTTTAGTTTTTTGCTCTCTTTTTGTTATTTCCCTTTTCATTATAATTATTAGTAGTAATATTAGTATTACATTATACCTTGTTTCAATTATTAAACAGTTTTTATCTCAACGCATAGGTTTTATTTTTTTCCCCTGATTTTCCTCCTCATCCCACTGGGGAAGGGGAAGCAAGCGAATGGCTCCCTGATACTTCATTGCCGGCTGGGGTTAAACCACAACAGGTACCAAGCAAAAATGCTTGTCCAGGAAAATACCCATTAACAGCAGATTTGAATTAATTTCATCTAAGCCTTTGGACCCTTTAGTTTCAATCCTCCAAAGAGTGTTGAAAATATAATCTTGGGCTTTTTTTAATTATGCATGGAATATGCAAGATTATAACTGGCCTCTAATTAAACACTAGAATACAATTTTCCTCCAAACACTATAAAGCATTTCAAAACAATATCATGCACAAATTCTACTAGAAATTCAATTAAAAGGTGTTACTTATTTAATAACTCTAAAATCCATTCTGAAATGAGCTATACTAGCACCTTTAAGGAAACAAACATCTGCATGTCAGGATGTGCTGCTAAAGAATCAGATGCAGCCCAGGATAGAGGTTAGTGATACAGAAGAAAAGAGTGTTATCTTGCCTCACATTTCTTCATATTCCCCTCGGGGAACTTCTGCTTTGACTACTCGCAGATAGAAGGAGGGGCAGTGAACTACTAGAGGCATCTTGGTGGGGGCATGGGGCTCCAGCTACCAGAAGAGGGGCACCAAGAGCTCAGGGTCCTTCACAGTAGGTTTCCAGATCCCATTCAGACACTCTTCATTGCCCACTTCCACCAAAATCACCTCAATTTCCTGCATTTTTCAGAAACCAAAGTGGCACCATTCAGTTTAAACCCAAAGGCTTCACCTTTTAGAATGCAACAACGCTGAATGCCTTACACTGGTCAAAAGGACCATCTCCTCCAAGGATACTGACAGAAATAATATGATCCCCGTGTTCTGTGGAACAAGAAGCCAAGGTAACACTGTGCAATTACTCTGTCTAATCTTAACTGGTTGAACAGCACCTCGAAAAGTCCAATTTCAGACAATTCTGTTTTACATTCCAGAGTAGGTCTCAGGCACTGTCCAATCGTGCCATCTGCTGGGCAGAAATTTTTAGGTATTAGCAAAAGCTTTTGAGGACCCTGGGCAGTATCTCAGAAAGCATACTGCAGTCCTGGCCACTGAGTTTTTACCGATCAAATGGAGATGAAAGTGTGACAGTGCTGATACCTAAAGGACCCACAGCCAACCAGCCTGAAAGGCTAATAGAGCCCCCCCCCATAGTGGTTTTAAAACACTTAAGTACAATTCTGAGTACAGCCAAGCACAAATAGTAAAGTAAATGCAAAAAGTTTCCCAAGAAAGGGTCCAGTTTCCACTCCAACCATCCTTTTCCTACTGAGTTTTCTCAACAATAATAAAAGCAAATGCATTTGAGGAAATGAGCTAAAATAAACTTGGACACAGGAGTAATTTGATGGCCATTGTGACTGTCAAGGGCTCTGAAGTTAAGGTTTGGGTTTGGCTCTGTCATCACAATGCATGGCCAGAGTCCTTAAACTTCCCAGGCTTTCATTTCCCTCCATTTCAGTACATACAAGCATGTAATACAGTACGCATATATATATATATATATAAAATATAATACAATTAGTCCATACATGACAACTTTGATGAGCATTTTGGTTATATAAGGAAAATCAAAACTGATATACAAGTTAAGCAAAATGACTTCCACTCTCTTCACAAATCTAATTAAATGCTGACATCAGTCAGAAAGAAACCAGTGGGAGGTAACAGCACCCATTGGCTTTCAGTTCTCCTAAACCACCTAGTCATTCTCCCCACCACCCAGACTCCCACTGAACCAACCAGCACTCAGCACTTTTCAATCGCCATTTCACTTGCATTACAATGCACGGCTTCTGAAACTCAAGTTACTGTGAGTTAGTACACTCTATCCTTTCTGTAAGAGGAGAAGTTCTGCTCAGATAGAAAAAAGTCTAATGAAAAGGAAAAGCAACTGTGTAGAATTGACAAACTGAGCTGGACTATCAGATACCTGATGTGTTGTTCTTGTCCGTGAGAACGCAGGAAAACAAACTGATCATGTCCTTTAAGGCCTCTTCTTTATAAAAAACCTTTTATGTCTATGTCAAATGCCCCGTAACAGTAGCTTCTCTCTGTTCCCACCCCTTTTCTACCACCAAGCTAAGTTGTAACAAAACCTCTCCATTTCTCTGTATAACTTAGAGCTGTCACACAATAGCTGTATAGTCAGTGTCATACTGTTAAGTACTGATGAGCATGCCACTGATGGAGAATCTAAATTACAATTGGTTGCTGACGGCAGCAAGGAAGACCTGCAGTCTAAGTATAATTTTGACTGACATATTGGAATCTATGCCCACAGCAGAAATAAGTGCCATATGCACAGCCTAGTAAGCCTAACACGTAAACATACAGACATGCATATATGTATATACATTTAGTATTATTACATGCATATAAGATTGTTTATATGGCAGCTAAATAATATAGTATAATGGATTACCTTTGGCATTGTGAAATGTATATAAAAGATATACACATATACATGCAGCCGCACATATAAGACATGTTAATGTATATTTGCATGTATTAAAAGTGTTCAGGTACCTTTTATGATTTATTTTAGTAAGTAATCAGTTAAGCCAACAAAATCTATCTCTATACCTTAATACACAAATGCTCTCCATCGGGTTATGTGCATCCTTCATGCAAGGAACTTCTACTTTAAATTGCCAATGAAAGATGCAAAGAATGACAACAAAGATGCCTGTAGTATGGTTTTAAACAGCTGACAATCAGACAAGTAGAGATAAGCAGATTTGGCTATAGCAAACAAAAGCTAATCCACTTCTTGGTTTATATATACATCAGCTTTCTTGCTGCATAAAAAGAGCATCTCAGAGGAGGTTACTGCAAAGCGGATTTGGCTATAGCAAATAAAAGGTAATCCACTTCTTGGTTTATATATACATCAGCTTTCTTGCTGCATAAAAAGAGCATCTCGGAGGAGGTTACTGCAAAGCTACTAGGGCATTTAAGCTCACAAGTTCACCTAGGCCAATTTAACCCTCCAGTGAAGTCTTCTCCAAAGAAGATGCAAGTGGGCTTTATAGTTTTAGAACATGGAATCACAGAACAATCCAGGTTGGAAGGGACCCTGAAAGATCATCTGGTCCAACTTTTTGTGGGAAAAGGAACCTAGATGATATTATCAAGCACCCTGTCCAATCCATCTGCAAACTCTACCACATCCCTGGGAACGTTGGAATAAGGAAAAAGGAAGAAAAAGAAGGCATGTGTCTATGCCAGCCTACCAATCCCTAAAGCACAGCCATCTTATCCACTGCCACAGCATTGCTACAGCTACACACTTGCTACAAGCAAACTCTAGGCACAAACAGGAGTCATACTGGCTGGACAGGGTGCTGTGCCATCTAGCCTAGGTCATGCTTGCCTAGAAAGGTTGGACCAGATGATCCTTGAGTCCCTTCCAACCTGGTGTTCTATGATCATAGAGTCTTGTGAGTCTGTTCCGATCGTGGAAAATTCCCGAAGTACCAAAACTTCTCTGCTTTTTCCAAACTGTTTATTATTCAAAAGCAATCTTCCTCCCAATTCACACAGCATCCTGAGTGCTGTAACAAGCTCATGCAGGCTGCTTAGGATAGAAAAGAGAAATCCTTTATTTGCTCCCTTCCCTTGTAGGACATTTTTTACTTTTTAGGAACCTCTTAGTCCTCTAATTTCTAACCTCATCTAGGCAGTCCATTCCAACAGCCCCTCTGTTCCTGATTTTGGTAGACAAACTTTCTGCAGGAGTGAGACAGGTCAGCTCCCTCTTCCCAAAACAAGCCAAGTGATAAACAGCAAACAAAGTTTAAGGGTTTAGCTAGGTTTTTTTACTCCTCCTGCCTCACTCAGCTACCCACGGTCTACAGATCTGCATCTTCCCAGTTCCAAAATCCTTCCTTGGCTGGTGTTCAGAAGTGTGTTCCACAACACAACACTTGCTTCAAACAAGTTAAGTTTGCCTTCAAACAAGCACTGGAGTGCTTATGATGCAAGGTTATGGGACTGCTCCCTTCTCAGCAGCTGCCAGCACACAGCATGCCTCACCCTCAGTCATTTGGTCAACTGCTTGCACAATTCCTGCTGTTGAGGGTCACACACCCAGCTCCTCTCTCCCCTTCAATGCCAGCCCAAGTGCTTGTGGGCCTTTGCCTGAATGACAAGGGCCACAGTGTGAATACTAGGATGCAAACTAGTAACCCTTCAAGAACAGGCAGAGCTGGACAATCTAGAAACACACAGTATCACATACAGCTCCTCCACTGCCTCAGACACTGTATTTAACCAAACTCTCCAAACCTGCATTGCAAAAGAAGATGTGGACATCCCATAAATTGGTTTGCATACAGTCAGACAAGAATATAAGTGACATTGTGCTAGATTACCAGAGGTATAATGTAACACATTGATCCATCTGGTATATTTAATTATCTGCATACATTACATGAGATGAGCATTTGCCACTGGCAATTCTTACTGACTGTAAAAGTCAAATGATTCTTTCAGTGTTATCTAATACAGGAACATTTTCATCAAAGCAATTAAATTTGCCCATTATCTATGACTCTCTGTAAAGCAGCACTGAATCCAAAGCTTCACAGCATTGCCAGTCCATGCATGTATCTTAACACAAAATAGGTTGCAGAATAGCTGGTATTTTAATATAAAACCCAGCTGCTGCAGTCGTGTTTATGAAGAACTTCACTGGTTTTCTTTTTACCCACATAAGTGTATTTCCACACTTCATAATTAGAGATATGTAAATATTAAAGCTAATATTCAGAAGGCAACTGAATTTCTTTTACAGTTTAAAATCTCAGAATAATTGTTCTAAGAATTTTTTTTTTCTGTTTTGAAACATAAAGATATGCTGCTATGCATAACATCTCTTCATCCAGACTTTGATATAGTCTCCAATCTTAATAGAGAAAGCCCTGACTTTTCAAAGCCTGTAACAATTAGATTTGGAAAGAAGACATACCAGCAGGCACTGTTTTTGCTAAAAAGGTTTTTTGCAATACCCAATTTCACTGTGTGTCCAGCATTTAAAAACTGTTACTGAGATTCAAATACTGACTAGTCACAAAAATCTTTACAAAACACATTTAGATATGTTTGATGCATATGGTATTGCTGGACCATGTAGTGCTCATACTGAGAGGCTTTTTACTGAAAATTAGAAGACTAATGCTTATTTCAAACAAGAAAGAAATTACTAACTTGATTCCAGGTGCTGAAGCCTTAGAAAAACATCCACCCAACAAATGATAGCCATCTCTTTGGAAAACTCCAGGAGTCTCGGCAGTGCTGGTGCTTCACTGTGAAGAAATGCGAGTTTTCAGTGGTGTAATAGCATCTGTATCACTTACCTGTCATAAACATGATCCAGCCCATTCTACAGTACACAGATGGCAAAGTACTTTACCAAAGAGACAATGTTTCGCTAACACTAAGGGTTTTGGAAAGTGGTGGGAGAGGGAGAGGATTGAGTTATCTTTTGGTTGGTGAGTTACACTATTAAAAACAAAACAGTTTATTGAATGGTGAACGCAATAGCTGTTGTATGCAAACTACAGTAACTCCTGAAGCATACAACTAAATAACCAGCTACGTGCTATATTATAGGCTCACCACCAGATGGGGTGAAATTCACAGAATCACAGAGTGGTGTGGGTCGGACAGGA